>NC_141540.1:70368333-71056666 GCF_021556685.1 Rattus norvegicus
AGTCCAAATACTTAGCTTAAACAGAATAAAGAAGAAAAATGAAAGGCCTCGGTACTCTTCCAACTTAATTTTGTGGAAGGAAAAAGCCAAAAATAGCATTCATTCCATCCTTATATGAGAGAAAATATGGTTGCATCAGATGAATTAGTTTTCAGGCCAACAAAATAATTAAGTTTCTGAGAATAAATGCTTTCTAGTCAGAAGAAAGAGAATGGAAGTTATCTGTCTACCTAGAAAAAAATAATACCAAATTTTATACACACTGGTAAGAAGATAGAGCAAACCAATATGTGCGAGTGTGCATGTGTGTGCATGTGTGTGTGTGTGTATGTGTGTGTGTGTGTACACTCACGTTGTGCTTTCTAAAATGAATGAGGACCTTTATAAATGCAAAGAATTTGAATCACAGAGTTCAGTGGTTTTGCAACCACTTAAAGGCTTCCATTTTTCTACTGGTAAATTCTACCAGGTTCCCACAGGGAAGACTGGAGAACTTTTGAGACAGCTATATAAAGGTGCCAACTGAGATACAAGAAAATCATTAACTGTCAAAATTACCCAGAAACCCACAGCACTTACCTCCTCAATAAAGTAAATGTCGCTTAGGGCTTGCAGAGGAAATGTTTCTCAACATGGCAGAACGAGTACACTAAGAGTGACATTGGTAATCTAGAGGGAAGTGCACTATGACAGCCACATGCCTAGAAGTCAAAGCAGGGTGTTCCTCCTATGCAGAGAGAGGCACTCCCTATCTTTACCATCAGTCTAATATACACCATCCATATACAGCCATGAGATGTAAACATCGGAAGTAAACAGTATAGACTAGAACAAAAGGAGAGCAATTACCAAGCCGTAAATGTAGTTATAAATCGATGAGAGCCGCTTCTGTTAAACCAGTCCTTATTGGAACCTAAGGACTATTCATGCATATGTCAATGCAAAAATCCAAAGTGTTAGGGAAACTCTGATCATGTCTGATTAGAAAGTGGCTGGTACCATTGGGCATATCTGGTTGAGTCAGTCATTGTTGTAGCTTGTTGGGAATTATAGCTGGGTGGGATTGATGGATAATTTAAAATTCTTTTTAATGTTAAAAAGTAAAGTTATAAATTACACCTTATTTTGTTAAAATGTTTTTGTCTCAAGCAAAGCTTATTAGGGGAATTAAAATATAAGTCATAGCCTGACATTACAAAACTGCTGATCTCATATTAATAAAAGACATTCTTGCCCTGGGATATCTGAAGACATTTTAGAATTTATGACAAGAAATCAAGGACTAGACTTTTAGGTTAAAAAAATTGGTAAGGATATTTCATCAAAAAAATAAAAAAAATGAAGAAAGCAGATTTCACCTGAGTGGATGCTTAGCATCTTACTCAGAGTGGGATGCTAAAATAAAACACAGAGGATCTGGTGTGTGGGTAGAAAAACAGAGCTCTCACACACCTCCCAGGCTCAATGTTATAACCACTTCAGAAAGGCATCTGGAAAAAACCTCACACCATATTAGGACAAGGTACAGCAATGCAGCTTTAGCCACTTACTCAAGTGGATGAAGAAGTTGTATGTATACTCACATAGCATATCTCTCCATAAACTCCTTTAAAGTAGCCTTATTCCTATTGACAAACCTCATGGTCGACCTAGATGCTCTTTATTGGTTGGTGTACACAGTCATAGGCTCATGTACTTCTTAGTCATAAAAAAAAATGAATTATGATCTCATGCAAACCCTGGGATGAAATGTTAGGATGTTCCTTAACCAGAAAACGTCATACAAACTTCAAGACTATGGTATTTTTTTTAATTGTAAACACTAAGTATACTGAAGAAACTAAGCCATACATCTTAAACTCTGCTTGGGAAGCTCACTCTCATGCCAAGTTCAGGCCAGAGAAGACATAAAGACTCTTTTATAACCCAGTTCTTATACTTGCTGTGCCATATTGAACAATCAGGACATTAACAACTGAAAATTAAACATCTGTATTAAGGCTGGCTCTGAATGTAGAAAAGATGGGCTCACTCCTACCTGTTGGAAGGAATATCAACTTCAGAGCAAATTCATTAAGCTATTTAAAATCCAGGCCAGCATAACAATAAAAATATAACAACATTAACCAAGAAGTATAAATCATCACCATTCCAAGAGAATATCAGAAAGTGCCCCAAAATATTTCTACAATAAACCGATTATTATTGTCCTATGTGCCCACACATATATGGATCCAAAATCTATTATAATATGTACTTTTAAAAATTATGTACTGTGTAAGAAAGCACCAGACACAATGTGACCAGCTCCTCCTGCCCTCTCGAAGGGCCCCAGTCAAACACAGAACAATTCTGTTCCTTCATTAACTCAGAGTCACTAACATTCTGCAAAGAAGATTCACCGTAGCACTAGATAAACATGTGTGATTCCAGTGATAATTTCTCAATATGAACACATTCTCAAAATGTGAGATCAGTTTGGATGCTTTCACAATTCTTACTTCCTGTTCTTCAACCAATGACCTAGTCCTATGATCCCTGGGTCAAAGGTGCATCATTTTTACAACCTAGATTTGAATTTGGTGCATTGCTTCAAAATGTAAATGTAATGAGTAATGGGCTATGTTTCTGGAAAGATTTGATTTGGGGGAGGAATAGAGCGGTTACATACTTTGCTATTATTTGTATGCTTGGAATCTCTGTGGCTGATGGAATATTTGCTGGATGTGTTCACTACACCCCAATCAGAGTGTGTATAGGGCTGGAAGCACAACTTAAGTTATTTTAATTCCCACCAACCATTCCTTAAATAATAACCATCCAATCAGGCAGGAGATAGACCTTTTACAAACATCATGTACCTATTGAGCATTTTTCTTAGTGATTTTATCTGTAAAAGCCTATCTTCTATTTCTTTAGATCATGTCTGCTAAAGGCAAAAAAGGAAAAAAATAAAAGAAACTATACAGGTGACATTAGAATGAATTTGTATTATCTGAGAGTAAGTCCTCTTACAGACAAATACAATGCCGGTCCTATATTAACTTTAATGACCTCTTTGGGCTCTGGTGCTTGGAGGGTTTTAATATCAGGTAGCCTGGATCCTAGCTGGAGTTTCTTTGGCTCAGTCAGACTCAGTTAGGAGCACCAGTGAGGCTTTATTAGCACACACAATTTAGCAGGGTAACAGTCAGGCTTCTCCATTTCATGGGTTGGTTGCTTACTGGTAATATCATTCCTGAGAGAATTCAGGACTTTTAATTATGCTGTGAATAGTTTACAGTATTGAGCTACGGAATGAAAATTAAACCGAAGACATTTTATTTGTTCACTGGTTAATTAAATAGCAGACAACAGCAAGCTAGACTTATAGAAAACCTCAGCAGATTTGGTTTGCCAACCATGTGTGAAAATATTTTTCCTTTTTTATTTTCCATTAGTAGCCTACTGTGGTGAAGGGAAACTGATTCTAAAATGGGTTTTGAAGTTTTACCTAGGCATACTGTATGATCTAAGGACATTTAAACACTCGGGAGGTATTCACAATCCACAATAAATATGTTCTATCTTTTTAGTTTATATTAAATGGATAAATCATGGCTCCTGAAATTGCAGCTCACTGCTAACTTACAATTTATCTAAACAATATAAAAAGAAGTGGTTTAGATGAAGTAATGTATTTTATTTTCATAGCTGATGTATAATATACTATCTAGTATTAGAAAATAAGAATAAAATTCTTAGGAACTTGATTGCTAACCTGAGTTAGCTCTGAAAATCTTCAGCTACGGCTAAGAAAATTGTAACTGGAAACTGCAGAAAACATGTCCCATTCTAGATGGTTGACATGCAGCTAACTTGCTTAAGAATATTTTCCCAAACAAAAGATGATCCTTTAATGACCCTACCTGATATCCTGCAAGAGCCTTTTATTACAAGCACAAAGGATCAAAATATGCAGCCACGTATAGCTGGTTTTGAAGATTGCTAGCCCCCCTCATATATAGCAGTGCACCCTGTCACTGGAGTACTTCAGATACAGCCACAAAGGTTATCTTTTATTTCCACAGATGTTGCAATAATACGTTTGAAGTTTCAATCGAAGACGCAGTGTTCCTTTAAAAAAATAACAAAAAGTACAAATTGGAAAAGAATATATCTCAGAAAACTAAATATGTCTTTTAAATTATTTTTCATTTTGTGTTATGTGTATTTGAGTTTTGCCTATACTGTCAGAACATCACATGCACACAGTACAGAGCCCAGAAGAGGAGAGGGCAATAGATCCTGAGTCTAGGGTTACAGAAAGTTGAGAGCTGTCATGTGGGTGCTGAGAATCAGGACTGGGTCCTTTAGCAGAACAGCCAGTGCTCTGAACTACTGAGCCACCTCGCCAGCCCCACAGTTTATATATGTTAACTAAGAGTCTTCTATTATCATCTTTTATAAATATTGGTAGCTCTGGAATCCTCATTTTAGCAACATGTTCGACTCTCATGGTTTTTTAATGGACTGAGCCGTTTGAAAGGCCAATCGGAAATTGGAGGAGCTCACTGAATTGCTGTCACTGGTAATGCACGCTGGCAGGTGCCTGTTTTGATTATTGCTTAGCATGCCATTAGGAAATAATGTGCTTGTAGATATTCATTGTCGTAACTGTCCTGTAACAACAACTGGCTTGCAGTTGCATGGAGACAAAGATTCATTATAAACACTGTAAACTCAGTAAGGATCTCGGTGAGTAAGCCCATGTTCATTGAGTTTGTCACACCAACTAGTAATATTAAGCAATTCTCCCGCTACATTTTTATAAATCATGACTAGAATAGATATTGCATTCTCTGCGGTATTATGTTTACATTTACGTCCTTAGGTCTGCACCGATTATGTCTAGGTGGGTGGTCCAGAATGATGCCAAAGACTAATATTTAAAAAGATCTAATTTAGTAACAACATCTGGAGGTAAACATACGTTAGTGAAGAGCCTTCCAGCAGTGCCATCGTTCATGGAACTAAAGACTCAACTGGAGATAGACCTCACTGATGCTCAACCGTCAGAATAGAATCCCCAGGTAATAGAAAAAAATCAGAGTTGAGCAGAGGTATGCTTCATGTTTTCCTTTAAAATGAGTTAGAAAGCTTTACTAAAGCAGTTTTAAGTCATGAAATACAAAAAGAATGCCAAGCATTCAATTCAGCAAAGATAAATTTCCTCTTTGTCTCGAGAAGTCTTGAATCCAACACTTGTCTCTGGAAGACATTCGTTGTTTAAATTAAAAAAAAAAAAAGAACAACATTGTGCTATCTGAGACTGCTTTTTTTAATGCCTTAAAATCATGGTGCATTCATTAAAAGTTGTGATACATTATGAAAACCCAATATGTAGTTATGGAGAGATGGGCTGGTCTGGAGTAGCAAGAAAAAGAGTTCTAAGATCGACCCTTCAATTTACGTAATCTCTATGATCAGAACAATTTAAAGATTTTTAAGTGGTATGGTCTCAGATATTATAAAAAGGATTGTATAATAAAAGGGACATTTGATGGCAAAAAATAATCTTTCTATTAGTTGCTGTGAACCATTTTGGGGCTTGAACACCCCTTTCAGAGTAGTTGCCTAAGACCACCTGCATATCAGATATTTACATTAAGATTCTTAATTGTAGAAAAATTACAGTTATGATGTAGCAACAAAAGTAATTTTGTAGTTGAAGGTCACCAGAAAATTTAGAAATGTATACAGGGATCAGCATTAGAAAGGTGGAAAAATACTGTCCTACATGAGAAACAGAAGTCAAAACAAAAGTTATATATTATTTTGTAATAATAAATCCTTAAAAACAAATAAAGATAAAGCTATCATTAATGTTTCTGGATCTATAGGACAACACACACACACACACACACACACACACACACACCATAATAGGATACGAGAGAGAACTTTAATTGTAAATGTTATGGTTTATACCCTTTCCAAAATCCTTTCCTTTTGAACTGTAATTTTTATTTTACTTAAATATTTAAAATATTTAAAGTGTCTTTCGAGATTATAATATGACTACATAATTCCCCCATTCCCTTTCCTCCCTCCAAACCCTACCATGTGCCCATCCTTTCTCTATTTCAAAGCCATAACCTATTCTTTCATCAGTTTTTATTACATGCATATATATAGTATATATTAATAAATATGACCTACAATGTTAATTGCACACATACTTTCGGGCCTGACCCTTTGGTGATGTGCTCTTCCTTGGGGAGAGATTCTCCCACTCTCCGTATCTCTCAGTTCCCTGTAGTTCTTTGTGTAGGACTGAGTCCTTGAACACTTTTCCCCTTCCACTTGAGCACATCTATGGTTGTGGTCCTTGCTCAGCTCATGTCTCGGCAATCGTGTTGTTTAGATTGTGTTACAGCATCTGAGAATGCTAGAAGAGACATTCTCACAGAAAACTTTGTGATCTCTGACTCTTAAATTTTTTCTGCTCCCTCTCCTGAAATGTGTCCTGAACTTTAAGTACAGCAGCTGTTTTATGAATGTATCCATTGGAACATTCACAGCACTGCCTTTTGATTGGCTGCAGTTTTCTATAACGCTCTCCATTTGTCGCAAAGAGAATCTTTCCTGCTGGGGAAGAAGGACTACAATTATTTGTAGATGGATAGATAGGTACATAGATAGATAGATAGATAGATAGATAGATAGATAGATAGATAGATAGATAGATAGATAGATAGATAGGGGAGGGAGGCAGGCAGGCAGGCAAGCAAGCAGGCAGGCAGACAGACAGACAGACAGACAGACGGTGTAGTTAAGGATTATGCTCAATTAGTAAAGAGGAGGCAGTTGTAGGTTCTCTTACAATGTCCACAACATCACTACCCCTGTGCTGTTGACTATATTTCTAGTACTGGGCAGGATTTCTCTCTTGTTGAGTGGGCCTTAAGTCCAAATAGAGAGCTGTTGCTTAACACCCAGGTATATGCATTGCCTGTGATGCACCTTTGTGACTGTCATGCCATGCTGGTCATTTTTGACGCTTATAGCTGTCATAACTTTGTAAGAATATTTGTGGCTTCTGTGTTTTGGAAGCTTTCATGCTAATTTTTAAAAGTTTGGTTCTCTCTACAATGATGGAACTGGGTAAAAACAAAATTGGTAGTATTTGCACTAATTATTTATCATTATGTATCTCATATTATCCTTCAAGACCTTTCTCTTCGTTTTCTAGTTCCTTCTACTTCCCTTTACTCCCATGTTAACTGCAGACATATGCTCAGTTTCCTCATATTTGTAGAAATGTTTCTCCTTGTATCTCACGGTGCATGACCCACAATAGCAAAATGTGTTAACAGCAACTTTTGTGGAGATGCCATGCTTTGTGATATCCCAACTTCACGTATTTAGTTGATTGATTGCTTCTTGCTTATAATCTTTATGAGATCCCAGGCCCCATGCACATGATTGATTGATTTCGTCCAACAGCTAGAAATTGAGCCATTATTATCTACCAGAGATTCTACATATGGACACTCATGAGTTTTCAATGTATTTCCTGATAACTCAGAGGTGAATGTCCCCAAAATTCAAAGTAATAATTTGAGGGCATATATGTGCCTTACGTCTAGAACATCAGGCTGTTCAAAATAGTTATACGGATGATCCAATTTAAATGTGTACTGAAACAAATTGTCCAAATGGACAGAAAGAAATACTGTTGTAAAATTACATTTATTCATTATTTTTTCCATGTTTGAAGCATGTGTTTGGGTATGAATATGTGGGAGAATGAATGTACAAGTCGGAGGATAACGTGTAGCAGCCAGTTCCTCTTTCATGATGTCATGAACTCCTGCCATCAGGCATGGTAGCAAGAATTTTTGTCTGCAGATACATCTGGCCATCCCAGAAAACCTTTATACATTGGTTAGTATATGCCTTCCACATATTTTTGTGAGAAATATTGTCAAGTGCAAAGAAAGCATTGACACACTAATTTTTTTTTCATCACAGGACATAGACTCTTATGGTTGACTTGGTCAAGGAAAGCTGCTAAGAAAAGCCATTTCCAACACAGACTTCATCAACGTTTGTGTTACATTTTAAGAATTGGCTATCTACATTGGTGCATCAGCAATGCCTAGAGTTTGCATTAGCAACATATGCGGCTTCCAATCAATAATCAGAAAGATCATAGCCAGAACATGGTGTAGGATATTCTAGTCCTCTGCCATGCACAAGACTCTGCTCGCATGTACCTTGGTATTGGATGCCTTTGTGCTCTGAGCCTTATTTACCCTCTAAGTTGTCAGTGACTTGTTTTATGGTTAATGATTTTTAGACATACTAATTTTGTGTGTATTCTTCCAATTTTAATTTTTATTCCTTATATCTAAAAATTTAGATATTTATAGAAATATTCTTAATGATCTTTAATTTTATAGTAGCCATTTCCAAAGTTTATACAATACTAATCCATCTGACACTTCTGACAGTATGAACAGAGTGAATCAGAAATAAATACTTGCCTTAGCCTGACACTTAAAATCTCAATCATTTTTAACTGTACTCAATTATTTGATAATTGAAGTTAATTTTTAGTTTTAATACATCTCATTTTTTTACACTGTTAACAGGAAACTTGGAACAACATAAACATTATACCATAGTAAGTACACAGTTTACTTGTGTGCACATCATAATTTTATAAAAATAATCTGAAAAACAAGAGGATGTTCAAATTATTTCTAAAATGGTTAAATTTATGCTCCTTTAACATTTGCTTTACATGTATTTACATTTATTTTTATTTATAAAATAGGTTATGAGATGCTGGTGTTGGTGGGGAACCTGAGGCAGCAAATCTACTAGGGTAGAGCTTAATTCTCTAACTAAGCTGTGAAAAAGCCAGAATGCTAAATATTCATGAGACTTGAGTTATCAGGAGCAAGGAATCAAGTAATACCCTAAAACATGCTATTATATTAAATTGTGGGAGTATAAAAAATCAAGCTAAAGGAAAATTTCATTTAAATATTTACATCACATAATTTATTGCTCGTAAGTCAAATTTTATCAGAGAATCAAGGATGTTTAAATCAGCATCATATTGCAGAGCACTGATAGTGAAAGTATATTACAGTATTATGTCTGCTCAGATATTCCAAGATAATTTCCCCTGGAAAGCCAGATTGAGGAATGAATACAATTGGGTGCAAAACATAGAGAGAAAAGGTATTGGTAAGCGCTACCTGGTCCATGGAAGAAAATTCAAAACAAAGATCAGGCCAGTACTGACCAGTTGTTCTGTCTGAAAACAATTACTGACTGAATTTTTCTGACCTGGCACTGTATTCTTTATCTGCCTCGCTTTCCGTAAGTAGACAACTTAGACTCCCTATTCTGAGTACTTGACATCTGACAGGTGCATGTGTGCACATAGAAAAAAGTCGGGGTTTATTATAGCAGTGCATGCCCAGGATCACATGTCACAGGAAGTTAACACAGCAAGATCATGAGCTCAAGGCTAGTCAGGTCTTACATAATGATGAGACTACTCGAGAAAGAAAGAGATGAAAGAGAGTTGTGAATGTACATTCTTTAAATTGTAAAGAACACAAACAATGTGTATTTTATTCATTTTGATTCCTTTCTTTGTTCGGCGGAGAAAAATCATTTATAAAACATGAGTGTCAGAGCATGGACAGAAACTCAACTGAGAGTATTCTTCGCCCAGAGTACATGTCCTAGTTAGCATATCTGACGCTGGGAAAAGACACCACGACCAAAAGCAACAAGAGGAAGAAAGGGTTGATTTCATCTGACAATGCTAAGGTCAATCCAACAGTGAGGGAAGTCAGGGCTGGAACTGAAGGAGCCTGGAGGTAAGAGCTGGAGTAAAAACATGCAGGTGGCTGCCTATTGGCTTACTACACGTGCCCTGCTCATTCTTCCTTTTAAAAAAATTAAGATTTATTTGCTTATTTTGTATATGTGAGTACACTGTCACTGTCTTCAGACACACCAGAAGAGGGCATCAGATCCCATTACAAATGGTTATGAACCACCATTGAGTCCTGAGAAATGAATTCAGGACCGCTGGAAGAGCAGCCAGTGCTCTTAACCACTGAGCCATTTTTTTTTCTGCCCTTCATCCTTTTTTAAGCAACTCAAGACTATCAGCCCAAGGATGTCTAAGAAAATAATTCCACCAAAGTCTAATGAATCAGTATATCTGCTGAAATTTCTAATGGGAACATGTGTAAGGGACACTTCCCTTCAGAGGTAACAACTCCCAAATCCCTTGGTTCTCTCTATACAAGTTGCTATCAGCTCTCCTTAGTGATGGTTTATACTTTTATAACCTTGTGGAGAGCCTTTGGGAATCTGGTCATCTTATGAGTTTCCTAAGCCTTGTCAGTTTCATGAGCCTTGTGACTCTTCTGAGTCCTCCTCCTCCTGACAGTGAGAATATTTCAACAATCACACAACAAGGGAGTGTCCCAGTGCCTTTCTCAGACCCACCGCCGTGTGAGAACTTGAAACTAGGGCCTGCTTTCAAAGGCCACGCCACTTTCCAACAGGACTGTAGTATAACCAACCCTTTACCTCATGTACACTTGCAAAAGCATCAACACCCAAACTAGAGCCACCATTAATGAATTACGTTAATGATAAGCTGAAGAAAGGCAGATGGTTTCATCCATCAGAAACAGACATGGAAGCCGCCACACTCCCACATAAGTGACCTTTTGACATTTACCAATGTTTATGTAAGTTAATTACTTTAATAGAGTCATAATTATACAAATATTTTCAATAATCTGACTACTAAAGTGATCAAAATAGATAAACAATAATCTACCATATATTTGAGGAAGAGTGGAAGCATCAAACATAAAAAATATTATGGGGACAGAGAAATGCAAATGACCCTGATTTAACTGCCATGTAATATATAACCCTATATATATATGTATATATATATATATGTGTGTGTGTGTGTGTGTGTGTGTGTGTCACAATATACCCTATAAATTTGTAACATTCTGACACGCTAATCGGAATTTTTAATTTCTCCTAGTAAGTTCCAAATTAACATGGCAGTAAAAGCATCTATAAAAATGTTATTGCACAAGCTTTGCACAAGGTAATGATGTATCAGGTGTTCAGCCAAGTTAGCTCTGAAAAGCAAATATCAGAAACTTAGCGCGAATGATTTCCCTGATGTTAACCACAGAAAAGATGAGACATGAGGAGTTTAGTAGCTTACATTGGTTAGTGAGTGGGAGCAGCACGAGAACTGGAGCCAAGCCGAAGCCAGGCTCGTCAGCCTACATGCGGCTGGCCTTGGTAAAGCCATGTCCTTGCCTCAACACAGATCCTCACATGTGCTGCCCATGCCCAGCTTTGGAAGGTGTTTTTGAAAGCTTACTAGTGAGAAAGTCACTTGCTTTAATTTTTTTTTTTACTAATCATTAAGCATTATTCAATTATGGAAAATTCCAAGCGCTAAAGTGTGCACTTCAGGGGGTTCCAACAGGAATAATCCACAGAATGGAAGTGTGCTTTAAGGAATAAACAGCTTTCCTGAGTGGGGAATGTTGTAAATCAGCGGAACACTGTTTATAATCACACTTCTGTACTTGACAGTCTCTGATTAGGATGCTATTATTTCTAACAAAAGTCAAGAGGGCTCTTTAGAATAAGAGGGCAGTCACAAAAGCTTTGCTATTTATACTGTGTTGCTTCAGACAATAATTTTTTATTATTTAGCAGAGATAATGAAACACTAATATTTAGGCATAGTCATGCAAGCACTAGCATTTTTCAGCACATTTGCATGATGCACACATTTTCACTGGAGCTTAAGATCATAAATCTTATTGGAGTAGCAACAGATACCAAGATGTAATCATCTTGTTGTTCAGCTAAGAAATTGTGTGGTCCTAGAGCATTAGAAAAGTATTTAAACTAGGACTGAACTTGGGTAAGATGTCCCTTCCTCTCGTTTTAAAATTAACTCATCCTTCTTAGCCTATTACTGTACAAGCTTCCTAAAATGCATGGCAAAATACGTGTGAAAAGAGTTTAATTGGACTTGACCTACAAAGGGGTGAGATTGCTTCTTTAGATACCATAGGCTAATAGATAAAATGGCTAGTGAGCTGGTGACAGGAAGGGGTTATCTTTTTGGGGGTGCTGGCCATGGGTCCCACAGACACAACAAGCATTATAGGCTGTTGCTGCTGTTCTTCTTTAGCCTCCAGATTACGATGATAAAGCCCAGTCACTGAAGAAATAATACTCCTGAGTCCCAGAACACGGATACTTCAAGGTAATCCTGACTCTGGAAATCGCTATTCATGCTATTAAAAGAGAAATATGTTCATTAATCACACACAGATGTAAACCCTGGGAGCGTAATAACAAAAGGTCTGGAACGATATGCCTGCTGGAGCAAAAGTAGCACAAAATTCCTGGGAATAACCAACCATCCTTTCTATTTTTTATTATTTATGAAAACCTGGAACTGACAGTTTATCAGAACCAAGCATCTGTGGCTAGACAGTCCATAATATGTAGGAGCAAACCAACTATTATTATTCTGCAAAGTGGCCCAGTATTGATCCATTTTCTAATGACTTACCATCATACCCATAGATAGTGCACCTGCTAACCCTCATAGAAACATGTTTTGTTGTTTGGAGTAGGTGACCATAAAGAGATCCTAAATGATCAATGTGCAGAGAACAGGAGACTATGGAGTCCTCAGATATAAGTGGGATTTGTATATAGCATCCCTCCTTCTGAGGCTCAGGGATCATCATGGACGATTGTAAGAGTCAGAGGAAGTGGATGACCACTATATAAACAGAGTTTTCCATATACAACTGGACAGTTACACAGAAGGCCCAGAAGAAATGCACACTATCAGTACAAGCTCAAGCTAGACACAATTCCAGTAAGGAAATGGGAGGTCAGAGTGAAGTCCTACAAATAGCTGAGGCACTGATAGCAAATGATAGCTACAGAAAGGAAGAGAGTCAATTTTCTTTAAGGGTGTTTCCCTAGTAAGTCAACTATGCTGTAATGAATGGCTCCATACCAAACAGTACATGAGAAGGACAAATTGGATCCAAAAGGTTAGTTTTTAGGAAGACATTAAGTTGTATGGATAAGAAACAGGACTTAGATATGGTGGGAGTTTGGAAGAGGACATGAATCAAAATAAATTGTATGAAATTCTCAACAATTTAATAAAATCAATGTTTAAAAATGGAAGAAATCTATGCACCCACCTTTAAGCTTCTATCACATCTCCAATTGTTTAGTAGTGCCCTGATAATTCAGTTCTTAGAATGGTAGATATTTCAACATCCCTCTAACATTATCCCAACTTGTTAAACACCAGTTTACCTGGTTATAAGTTACATAATCTCAAGCTCATTTGCAAGGAAAGTTTATCTTGATGTTGGACAAAACTTGACTGGTAGGTTCAGTCATGTAATTTTTATTTACTGATTACAATTCCTTTCTATAGACAGGAGCTATAAGAGCAAACAAACAGAAATCATTCATGCTTCAGTAGAATTGCATTACAAAAGAGAGATATAAAAATTCATACAGGAAAAAATATGTAATGAGAAGTAGATGGATATATATTTACTTAACTGCTGTGTAGAAAATCAATGAGTTAAGCAGAACTCAGTCGTAGAGAGTAGTGCTGTCTTAATGCGTGTGGTTGCAGGACCTGCTCTAATGCAGCATTTGAGCAGATCTGAGAGAATCAGGGGCACTGGCTCTCTGGGAAGCCATTAACTACAGCACAGGAAGCCAGGAAGTTTCATGCCATATAACGGGGAAAAACACAACATATGCTGTCGTAGTCAGGGTTTGCATTCCTGCTCAAAACATCATGACCAAGAAGTAAGTTGAGGAGGAAAGGGTTTATTCAGCTTACACTTCCACATGTTTGTTCATCACCAAAGGAAATCAGGACAGGCGCTCACACAGGGCAGGAACTTGGAGGCAGAAGCTGATGCAGAAGCCATGGAGGGATGCCACTTAATGCTTTCCTTCCCCTAGGTTGCTCAGCTTGCTTTCTTATAGAACCCAGGATTACCAGACTAGAGATGGCAGCACACACAATGGGCCCTTCTTCCTTGATCACTAATTGAGAAAAATGCCTTACAGCTGGACCTCATGTAGGCATTTCCTCAAGGGAGGTTCCTTTCAGTGTGATAACTCCAGCTTGTGTCAAGTTAGACACACAACTAGCCAGTACATATTCACTGTACCGATATATATATATATATATATATATATATATATATATATATATATATATGTGTGTGTGTGTGTGTGTGTGTGTGTGTGTGTGTGTGTGTGTGTATACATTTCAACTAAGCCATAATCAACTTAGTAGCCTATGAAAAATATGTCAGGGAAAGGAAAGGAGGTTGTAAAAGAATAATATGAATTTTCCATAACTTTCATCTAACTATTAAAATGACAATGTTTGTATCATTTTAAAAATCATTATTTCAACCTGCCTAATACCACAGTGAATGAGTTTGCCTCTCCTAAACATTTAGAATAACTTCAGCATTCACCCACTTTTTTTTCTTGAATGTATCGTTACAATTTATACAATTTAACCTAAGGCAGATCTGTACTAAAAAAGAGATAATAGGTTTCAATAGGTGTGACTAAAGATACTGACACATTTGCAGATTTTGACACATCTGTTCTTTACAGAGTATTACAGAGCAGCCCTTGTCACTATAAGTACTGAGAGAAACAAAGAAGGCAAGATATGTCATGGCTCAGTTCCCAAGACCTCAGTCCGAAGTGGTCTGGTTCTACTGCTGTGCGTCTGAAGTGAAGAGGAGCATCCCAGTGGGATGCATTTGGTGGAATCATCCACCTCACTTCATGGTGCACAGGAAGCATGAAGAAAAGACACAAATCCAAGGATGAGACACCTATAAGATATGATCACAGGGATCTGGTTCTTAATGAGGTTCTTTCTTCCAGCTTCCACAACGACCTCCTAAAATGTTATCACCGGCTTTGGATCAAGTCATTAATGCATTAGCCTCCTGGAAATATCTCTTTCTCAAACCATAGTAAGTCTAATCTCTCAGATGAAAAGCAATGAGTATATCTCCTCTTACCATTCCAATAATATATTTTGCATGCTAACACACATTGCAGAAGCTGGGCCTGTTCATGAGTACTTACCATGGGAAAGAATGCATTGCAGGATGAAGAAAACAAAAGGCAAAAAATTGCAGGGGTCAGGAGTGAAAACTGTTTCCACATGAGAATTTAATATGTCTTCTGATGACTCTCATCTCAAAAAAAAAATGTCCTCACTAATATGGTGCTCATTATTAGACGAGATACCCTCAGATTTTCACGATCTGTAGATAAAAATGCAAGGACCACTTCAGTGATAAAGATATCATAAACCACATTTATTTTTAAAGAAACGGATATCAGGGCAACTAGCTGTGGTTTCTTTATGTATTGGCAGAATCATTATGTGACATTGTGACTCAGTACGGAGGTTTACACATCCTGGTGTGAATGCGGCAAAGGCACCACTCCAGAAGGTCAAAGGGAGATACCTGAGTTCCCATCATATTTGGTATGTAATGTCTAGTCATTCCTGCTGACTCTTTCCACAAAACATGAGAATATGTGTTAAGATTTAAAATTGATCTTGGAAAATTTAATGAAGCATACATCTCATCATCTAATATTTTTTCCATTTATTTATTCATTTATTCACTTTACATCCCAGTCACAGGCCCCCTCTCTTCCCAGTGCCCTCTCTCATGGCCCCTCCCCCTTCTCCCCTCCCCTTTACCTCCCGGGAGAACCAATCCACCCTAGCCCCCTAGTCACTGCAGTGTTGCCTGACTGATGATCCTGCACCACTAACTAGGCTGTCCTGTCTGATCTCAATGGGAGAGGATATTGCTAGTCATCTAACACTTTCACCAACGTTTTCACATGTTCAATATTCCCACCTATAACTATCATGGATGGAAATGTGTGAAAGGGACCTCACTAACATTCTTAACAGGATATTCACAGACAGCCAGATGAAAATCTATCCATGAGTAATAGACACGGAACAAAGTAGGGGACATGCTTGTACCATTCAGAGGAGCCGCAATCCACATTTCGTGGACTTAATTAATGTAACAGCGCCCTCTATGCTCAAAAGTCCGCATCAGAGAGCTGAGTCACATGACTCTGAATAATTAATTACATACACCTAGTTTCTTCCTATCAATTTTCAGACAGAAGGTGAAATTAACTTCTTGACTTTTTATTAGTCAATTTGCAGTCAGCTTCCCAAGGATCCCAAGAAAAACTTAGATTTGAAAGGTAAGAAACTAAACTTCTGTAAAGAATAGTCAGATTTGATATTATAAATCAGAAGTGTTTTTTTAAGTGGGCAATTAACACTTAAAGGGCTTCTAAGTAGTGGAAAATATTTGACTTTGACATGCAGTTATGAGCATAAATTATTGGTTTTATTCATGAGTTATCTCCTTGAAAACAATATTGGAGGCCTGGATGAAATATTTAGGAATTTTTACAGGAGAGATTTTTATCAAAGAAATAATAGTAAAGGGCTACATGAAGACATCTCTGGAAGAACCTTGTTTCTCCTTCATTTTTTTCCAGTCTCTAAAATGCAGCCGTGCATTTTCTAGGGGACAGCTTTGAATTATTTCCCTCAAAGTGAGAAAGGTAATATGAAAATTAAAATTAAAAAGGCCAGCATTTTGGGGATTCTTATCAAATGAGAATTCTTTAAAATGTTTAAACAGTTTAATTAGCAATTCAAGGCATTCTCATAAGGTCCCCATTAGTTGTTGGTTCTTGGTCTGCTGAAGCTATGAGCATCCATGCATGTTGCATTACGTAATTAAATAAAATGGTCACAATGAAGGCTTTGAGTATTTTTCTTTAAAATTTTCCGTGTACTGCATCAAAGAAATTTCCAAGATTACAAAGAAAGAAAAGGGAACACAAGAAAAGTAGATTCATCAAATGAAGTCAATAATTTTTCTAAGAAAGTATTTATCAAATGAGAGACGAGAGTAGCCCTGGGAAATGTAAAGTGGGTCAAATGTTTCTGTCACATATTTCAAGTTTTCACACAATTTCAAAACAATTAACAGACTGTGACAATTTGAAGAAATAATTCTGTATGGCTTCCTCTAAAGCTGTCAAATGTATCCTCCATAATTTACAGAACAATACAACTGAAGCTTGAAATCTCATCCTGGAGAACAAGAGAGAACCAAACTAATGCAAATGAACCTCACACAGGAAAAATTAGACACAGACTTAGTCAAAGCATGAGCAGGCTGTTGCATGGCCAAAAAAAAATGGGTTAAAAATGGCTAGGAGCTTCAGGCTGGAATATATTCCTGTGAGACTCCAAAACTTAAAGTTATAAACGTTTGACTATATTTCAATATATTTACTATATTTGGAGGGGAAATAGTAAAATTCAAGGTATGTCTCAGTTTTGTTTAAAGAACATGATGAAAATATAGTGCTCTTGGCCAAGGGCCTCCCCTTCTCGATGAAAGAGGAAGCTAGAGCAGTGAGGGAGGAATGGGTGGTGTGAGTGAGGGAGCACCCTCATAGAGGCAAAGGGGAAGGGTGATGGGACGGGGAGTTTGCAGAGAGGAAACTCAGATGAGGGAAAACATTTGAAATGTGAATAAATAAAATAACCAATTTTTTAAAACAAGAAAGGAAGAAAAAAAGAAAGAAAACGTACCACTCCAGGGCATGAAAAGACTCTGCATCCTACTACTATGTATATAATTCAATATACATACTTATGACTGCACAAGTCATAATGGCAAGGGACCAGAAGCAATTGTCCATCAACAGATGAATGGACAATGGGAAAATATATATATATATATATATATATATATATATATATATTACACACATTGAATTTTATCCAGTTATCAACCATATAGAAAAGTAAATTTACACAATTTGCTCAAAAATGAATGGAACAGTCATCATATTAACATATATTAAACTATAATACTATTTATATAAAAATAGTTATTAGGCAAAGAAATGCAGTCTCATGAAGACTAACATCATACCGTCTGTCTTCTCTATGGGTCCTGTTAAATGTGTACCCATTTGCTAATAGTCTGATGCAGAGTGGGGAAAAACCTTAATGGGAGGGAAGGGGAGGGAAATAAAGCCAATAGAAGTGGGAGTCCTGAGGAGGGAAGGGTAGGGCAGGGAAGGGGTACAGGCCCATGAGGGTCAATGGAGTGTAATGTCAATCACAATGAAATATGTCTCAAAATCTCAAAAAAAATCACTAATTCAAAAATATGAAGTAGTTTAAAAATAATGCAAACATTTCAATGTAGGATAAGGATCAATTGTTTAGACAATAATATGTTATTCTTATGACAATACATTTTCCATGTGCTTACTTTTCTGATAACTGAAATCATTACTTCAAAAGCAAATACTTTGCTGAGTTATAAAACTTTAAAAGCAGAAAGAGAAAAGGTGCAAGGATGGGGAAGTATCTATGAAATTGTGTGTTGAGCACCCTGACGTTTTGGGAAAGTGCTCCTCAGGCAGGGGACGGCTGCAAAGAGCCAAAACTGACGTGACCAGTTCAAGGTGGAACATGCCTACAGAGACACACCCTGTATATCAGTGGGTACCAGGTGCCTCTCAAATTTGAATGTTCTTATTCTGGACAAAGCAAGAAAATGCTTTGTTCAGAGGCTGGTGGAAACTGACAATGTTTGGAAAGAGCTTGTACCAAGAGCAGGAGCATGAGATCAGCAAACTTGTCAAGACTGTAGTGAAGGCAGCCTTGGGGGAGAATGATTCACTTTGCTTTGAACTTCATTTCAAGAATGTGATGAGAAAGCTTAGCTCCGAGGGGGGACAAGACGGTGATCTTACAGACGATGACAAAGATGGGGGTCAAGGCAAGAAGTGTATAAACAATGAGTCAAAGAAATAGGTTCTACCATGCCTGGCTACAGTACGCAATGAACCAGGAGGAGCTGAACCAGAGAAAACTGTAATGACCATGAGTCAGAAACAGGGTCACTGTTCTTTGTGACCTTAGGTTCTCAGTTTCCCCAAGGGAAATCCACACTCTTGCCATACTCATGCTCCTAGCCAGGGTCACAGGACCAGAACAGCTTTAATTTCAAGGAACACTTAAAATCACAGTGCCTTTCAGCTTCAGGAAGCTGGGGACAGGTGAATGTTCTGAGCTCACAACTATACAACACATTGCGTCATGCGCATCGGTCACATCAGTGTACCCAGAAATGCCACTTCTCTAGGCAGCATCAAGATTGCCTTGAGAAGCAGAGGGCAAGAGAATATTATCACAAAAAGTTTCCAGAGACAGGGTGATTGTGGGTGGAGAACTGTCATTGTCACTGTCCTGGGTTATTTCTTGCTTGCCTTTCCATAGGTAGTCTTGTGTTCTTAGAACTCACAAATTCTTTGCTAGAACTAAGTGGAATGGTCTTTACTAATAGAATCAATTTTACTCATTAAGTTTTAAAACTTGAGAGGATGAATTAGTGAATAAATTTGTTTACATTTTTCTTTCAAAGAAAAGACAGTTCAAGCAATTACTAAAACATGTACTCTTAACATAATAAGTAGGCAAAGGTATATTTACTTATAAAACTTGCACAATCCCAAACACCAAGGTACAACATACTAAAATAAGTCGGATGAAGTGTTTTCACTTAGGACACAGACCAGCATAGCATTGTGTTGGTGAGCTGACAAATTCTTCTGGGACACAGGGGCTGAACAGGGATTGACAAATGGCCTACTGTTGAAGTGATTGTCCCCATGTTGAAAAGTGTCCTAAAAAAGCAAGTTTGTTACACAGATAAACATGTTCTTGTCAATTTAAAATACCAGGAAAAATGCCCTGAATTCACCAAAACTCAATCACAATTACTGGCCAAGTAGATATGGGTAGTACTATGGAATCAAGAATGCTTGAAATCATATTGATTATGTTCGGCATTGGAGGCATTTTGACCTAATCTCTCTTTGCAAAGCTCCCCTGAGGGCTCATACTATACCAGGAGTGTATCTCCAGTGATTTCCTAGTGATTAAACATCAGCTGTAAATCATCACTTTCCCCGTAACGCTGAGGGTACGTGCTGATCTGAATGCATAAAGCCCTTGGCCTTCTCTCAACAACCCATACACTGTATTCTTAAACAATACTTATTTTCTTTTTATTTCATGTATGTTAGTACTTGCTTGTATGTTTGTATGTTCACAAGTAAATGCATGATAAGAATGTGCCAGATCCCCTGGAACCGGCATTACTGAGGGTGGGTGGGGTGGCTGGGTGTAAGTTATCACGTGGGTGCATGAGCCCTGGTTCTCCTTGAAAGCAGCAAGTGCTCTTAACAGCTGACCCCCAGCACCACTAGTACCATGTAGAACTGAGGTTGATGGTACTCACCCGTACTCCCATCACTCAGGAATTCAAAGCAAGACGATAGGAAGATCAAGATCATCCTCAGCATGTTCATCTTAAGTCAGACTGGGATTCACGGGAACCTGTCTAACAAAAATATGCTTCCCGAATGAATAAATCAATGATATGGGGAAGTAATGATTTACTGCTAAATTTAAATTGCTACGAAAGCATTGGACATAGACTGGTGATGATTTAGTGTGGACTTCATGGGAGCTTTGCAGAGAGAAGTTGGGTCAAAATGCCTCCAATACCCAACGTATGTCCTCTTTATCAACAATGACGTCCTGTTAAATCCCGAGTCCCCTGCTCAGGTAGTCGCTCCTATTTGTTTCCTACTCCAGTCCCTCTGTCCAGTCTTTTTCTGCTACAAATTTTATTTATGTTACACCAGGATGACCTTTCAAAACCATCAATCCCGGTAATAAGCTCCACGAGGAAAAGGGCCCGGAAAGTGATGAATTCATTAAGGTCCACGGCATCTCACCCACAAGCCGGGGTCTGGCACACAGGACGCAAAGCAAGAATTCAGCGAACATCGTGGAAACGAGTGAGTGAACACATAAAAAGCTCACACCTCGAATTCTCTTTCGGCCACAGCACATAAAATGCGGCCCAACGGTCACCGCAAGCAAGCATGGGTGTGACCCTCTCTCGTCTCTCTTGCTGTATCTTCGGTTTATCTCACAAGGTACTCTACTGTCTCCCACTGCTGTCTGTTCCTCTCCTGGCTCCTCAAGCAGACAGATGACACTGCAGTCTTCGTCCATTCTCAGCAAATTGACTTATTTCTTTCAGATAGGAAAATTCGCTTAATCTTTATCCTTTAAGTCTGCCATACATAAGGCAATAGCTACTCACCTTACAGCCTCTACTCCCCATCAATAGCCCCCCCCACCCCCGCAAACCCTATTCCAGATATCCTCCAGAATAGGGACAGAAGCAAAACAAAACAACAAAACAGAAAACCAAAAAAATTAAAACAAAAGACAAACAACAAATAACCTTTATGGCTTCTTTAGGGCTCAATACCTGATTGTGATATAATCACAAAGGGTGGATATTGTTTGACAGTGAGGTATTGAAAAGGAAAGGTATAATTATACCACTATTAACCACCAGAATGGAATGTCTTATGTTCTTACTACACTGTGTATGTTTTATTTGGTTTTATAAAGTTAATTCTCTTTCATTTGCTTTGCAAATCTGATTCTTTTTTCCCCTTCCCTGTCATCCGAACAGGGTTTCTGATATAAAATTATTGTTCATTATCAGACTCTGCAAATATCCACTGTGGATACATTTAATCTACACAAACATCTCTGACTAATAATATTGCAAAACAGAAAACTCACAATGGCAGTTACACTAGAACTGTAGATCCACCAATTCATTTGTCCTTAGAACTACTTAGTGTCTCTGAATCTCACCGTCTTTCAAGTATAAAATAGAGAAAAAGCACCCTACAGTGTTTGGAAAGACTGTGTAGTGACTAAAGTTGTGGAAATATTAAAACCAACCACAATTATTTCACAGTTGTTGTTGTTAAGATCCATGTGGTAGAATTATTTTTCATGGAAAAAATTACTAGAAAATGAGATCAAGGACCACACAATCATAGCAGGGTAGATACCTTAAAAGTTGGTTGTCTTCCTGTTCAAAATGATAATTAATACTTGACCATGACTAATTACCTTAGAGAGAGGTTCCCTGCCTCGACGGCAAATTAATTTGTGTCACATAAAGTGCAGTAAAAGATGCAGGAATTAAGTGTTCAGTGTACTGATAATCAATTCATCTTTTGTAAAAAGATTGATACATTTGTAGCTGTCCAGCTGACTCCAGTCAAGCATTCAAAACAATTGGAAGAGATTACATAATAGTTTTAGATACATTCTCCAAAGATTTAACTCCCAAGCTTTTTGCTTGTTTGTTTGTTTGCTTGTTTTGTTTTTTTTGATTTTCAAGACAGGTGTTCTCTGTGTGTTCCTGGTTGTCCTGGACACCACACTCTGTAGACCAGGTTACCCTCAAACTCAAAGATCCATTGGCCTCTTAATCTTGAGTACTGGGATTGAAGTCATGCACAACCACCCCTTGCTTACCATCAAGCTTTTATATTCAAGTAGATTTATTCTTACTTAGTATATGTAATTAAACTGCTTCACAGAATGCACAGGATATAATTTAGTTTATAGATAATATCTCTGTATCAGACCCCATGCTACACACTAAGAATATGGCAATGAGAAGGAAGTGGAAGTTGCAAGGTTCATAATAGCTTGGAAGAACAGTCAATTATTCCACATCTAGAGGTCTTATTTGGGGTGCACTTTACTCTCACCATATGTGGGACCAAGAATACCTATGTGTTGGTAGAGCTGGGATCTAATATAACCCAGAGTCTGAAGAAGAATAAGCTAAAATCCTTCAGATAGTGGACAGGGTTTCTTTCATTGAAGTTACTTGTCTCTTGATTGGCTGCGGACTAAAGACCCTGACACTCATTGCAGCTGTTCCTGCTTGTACCCAATCTGTTCTATCTCTAAAGTAACAATGGCAACCAGATCCTCCTTTTGCTATGTGCTTCTGACCTCATTGTCTTCTGTCCCCGGGCTTTGTAATACTCATGTGTTCTATTCAGTCCTCCCTGGTGGATAATATCTGTTATCTTAAGGTTAGTTGACCTGAGAATTTTGTTACTATTGTAAAATACATTCACAATAGTATCTAGATTACTGTTTATATGATGTTTACATGATTAATGAGCTGGGAAAACAGAGATTATGGGTTTTTTGTTTTTTTTTTTTATTTTTGAAAATTTTATTCATTTCAATACTAATGGATTACATACATCTGTTTATTTATTTTGTGGAATAACTCCTGTATTTTTTATCTTTATTGACTTGAGTATTTCTTATTTACATTTCGATTATTATTCCCCCTCCCGGTTTCCAGGCCAACATCCCCCTAACCCCTCCCCGTCCCCTTCTATATATGCTTCCCCTCCACATCCTACCCCATTACCACCCTCCCCCCAACAATCACGTTCACTGGGGGTTCAGTCTTGGCAAGACCAAGGGCTTCCCCTTCCACTGGTGCTCTTACTAGGCTATTCATTGCTACCTATGCAGTTGGAGCTCAGGGTCAGTCCATGTATAGTCTTTGGGTAGTAGCTTAGTCCCTGGAAGCTCTGGTTGGTTGGCATTGTTGTTCATATGGGGTCTCAAGCCCCTTCAAGCTCTTTCAGTCCTTTCTCTGATTCCTTCAATGGGGGTCCTGATCTCAGTTCAGTGGATTGCTGCTGGCAATCGCCTATGTATTTGCTGTATTCTGTCTGTGTCTCTCAGGAGAGATCTACATCCAGTTCTTGTCAGCCTGCACTTCTTTGCTTCATCCACCTTATCTAATTGGGTGGCTGTATATGTATGGGCCACATGTGGGTCAGGCTCTGAATGGGTGTTCTTTCAGCCTCTGTTCTAACCTTTGCGTCCCTATTCCCTGCCAAGGGTTTTCTTGTTCCCCTTTTAAAGAAGGAGTGAAGCATTCACATTTTGGTCATCCTTCTTGAGTTTCATGTGTTCTGTGCATCTAGGGTAATTCAAGCATTTGGGCTAATAGCCACTTATCAATGAGTGCATAGCATGTGTGTTTTTCTGTGATTGGGTTAACTCACTCAAGATGATATTTTCCAGTTCCACTCATTTGCCTATGAATTTCATAAAGTCATTGTTTTTGATAGCTGAATAATATTCCATTGTGTAGATGTACCACATTTTCTGTATCCATTCCTCTGTTGATGGGCATCTGGGTTCTTTCCAGCTTCTGGCTATTATAAATAAGGCTGCTATGAACTTAGTGGAGCATGTGTCTTTGCTGTGTGTTGGGGCATCTTTTGGGTATATGCCCAAGAGAGTTATAGCTGGGTCCTCAGGTAGTTCAATGTCCAATTTTCTGAGGAACCTCCAGACTGATTTCCAGAATGGTTGTACCAGTTTGCAGTCCCTCCAGCAATGGAGGAGTATTCCTCTTTCTACGCATCCTCACCAGCATTTGCTGTCACCCGAGTTTTTGATCTTAGCCATTCTCACTGGTGTGAGGTGAAATCTCAGGGTTGTTTTGATTTGCATTTCCCTTATGACTAAAGATGTTGAACATTTCTTTAGGTGTTTCTCAGCCATACTCCATTCCTCAGCTGTGAATTCTTTGTTTAGCTCTGAACCCCATTTTTAAATAGAGTTATTTGTCTCCCTGCGGTCTAACTTCTTGAGTTATTTGTATATTTTGGATATAAGCCCTCTATCTGTTGTAGGATTGGTAAAGATCTTTTCCCAATCTGTTGGTTGCCGTTTTGTCCTAACAACAGTGTCCTTAGCCTTACAGAAGCTTTGTTGTTTTATGAGATCCCATTTTTCGATTCTTGATCTTAGAGCATAGGCCATTGGTGTTTTGTTCAGGAAATTTTCTCCAGTGCCCATGTGTTCGAGATGCTTCCCCACCTTTTCTTCTATTAGTTTGAGTGTATCTGGTTTGGTGTGGAGGTCCTTGATCCACTTGGACTTAAGCTTTGTACAGGGTGATAAGCATGGATTGATCTGCATTCTTCTACATGCTGACCTCTGGTTGAACCAGCACCGTTTGCTGAAAATGCTATCTTTTTTCCATTGGATGGTTTTGGCTCCTTTGTCAAAAATCAAGTGACCATAGGTGTGTGGGTTCATTTCTGGGTCTTCAATTCTATTCCACTGGTCTATCTGTCTCTCTCTGTACCAATAACATGCAGTTTTTATCACTATGTTTTTAAAAAAAATAATGCCCACATGGAGGTGACACATTAATAGAACTATTAAGAATCCTTCCATTATCAAGTAAGAAGGTAGAAGACTGAAGATGCATCAGATATACATGGAAAGGGAAGACAAAATGTTGGAAGAACCATGGAGAGTTAGTGGCATCATTCTTAACTCCTGCCAGGGTTTGGTAGTAGAACAAGTATTTCACAGTCTATAGACACTGAGTTCATGTAACCCACTGTGCCTTTCTACCCTAGCATGAAAGCAAGTGAATTAAAATAGTGCAAGTTCTTATATGGAGTCTTTGAACAGATATTATAATTAGGGGCCACATTTGATCATGTGCACCTGTATATAATCTCAGCATTCAGGAAGGTGACGCAGGAGGACCACAATTTTGGGGAAAACATAAAGTACAAAGCAAGGTTGTGTGTGAAACAAAAGTAATAAGCAAGCAGGACAACAATTGTTAGGACTCACAGACCAGATAACATGTAGAAAAAGAAAATTAGTATGCAAAACAAATGAACCTCAAACTCTATGTCACAAGTTAAAATAAGGGTCAAGAATTTCGTTGCAATAACAAGGGGAAACATCTGTTTAAAATTAGAAATCTTGCTTTTCTGTTAGTCTCTCAGTTTACAGAATAAATAAAAATCATCTATGACTTTTTCTGCTTTCTTTTCTTTTCTTTTTTTGGGGAGGGGGCTGGGGACCAAACCCAGGGCCTTGCGCTTGCTAGGCAAGTGCTCTACCACTGAGCTAAATCCCCAACCCCATCTATGAAGTTTCATCTTAGTGTTCAAAATGCTGTAACATCCTGTCTTTTTGTTTTTTTGTTTTTTTTTAAATCCCTATGCTTCCCAATGCTTTGCATGTTTTTTTGTCAACCAAGCTAATAGACCTAACACCAGTGTGCCCATGGCAGTCCTTCAGTGATGAGAACATGCTGAACCCCCATCAGGACATGTTAATTTTCTTTATAACACTGAATTGAACAGCAAGTCTGTCATATCTGCACATCTGAAATACTTTTGGTCTCCTGATCAAGGTCACACTGCCCTTGACTCTGGAAGATGTTATGCTGAATCTGCACTGCCCTTGAAGTGCGAAGCCTTTACTACTAGGTTTCCTTGTTTTCCTTGCAAAAGGAGAGTCTAAGACTTGGTGACATTCATTTTCTACAGCACATCCTCTCTGACTGCTGATTCTCTATAAAGCTGTAATTAAAAAGAATAGGACATTTTTATGCAAAAGGAAGATAGATATTGAAGATCTGTGCATTAGATTAATTTTACAGAAACTGGTCAGCCATGTTCTGTGGAATCACAGTGACTATAGACAATATGCGAACAATGACTAAGAGCTTTGTGATTATTTACACAAACAGCTGAGGGCTTGCACAGGGCCTCCAGGCTGTCCTTTGCTGACCCTCAGGTTACGAGAAGAAAGGTTCAAATAGAGGTCAGGTAAATTGGCTTCTAATTGCCTCCAAGATTGAAAGCTTCAAAATGTCATGTCTTAGCAGTGTCCATTGAAGAAAATTTACATCAGTTTAACTTTTCAAAATCTTAGGAGGAAATTATTTCAGTATTGACATTGTGTTCCTGAGATGTGTTTAAAGTATTCAGTTTTCTAGTGCTGGGCATTTCTTTGTGTCTGAAGTTGATAAAAATTTTGTTCAGATTCTAAGATGTGTTTATACACACACACACACACACACACACACACACACACACACACACATTTTTACTGATGGCTGTAGATATCATGGAACCTCTCAAATCTGATTACTTCCAGACTGCAAATGTCTACTTTATAATTCATGCTATAATTTAGACACACATGCAGATGCTTTGTTGGTTTAATTTCTTCTAGAGAGACTTGAAGCTCTGGTTACCATCCGTCAGAAATTTTCCTTTATATCAACTAAGTTCATTTGGATGATTACATGAACACTCAGCAAATAAGACAAGCTTCCTCACATACTGCTGGAGCTCAAGTTCAAATTTGTATAAACCGATGCTTAAATATTTCAGCCCTTAGGAGGGTCTCTCTACCTCCAATTAGTTCCTAATTATGAAAATAAAATTTAGGGAATTCTGGAAATGTTCATTAATATACTAGAAGAGGAAAATATAACACTCAGAAATTTTAAGCATACTTTATAGAGATTTAAAACATGATTTCTAAACATAAGGGGTTTGGGATTTATGTAAGCATGATGTTTCTATATTTACTTTTAGAATATTTTAGCTGATGTATGAAGTATTATGTTTCATTTTGACATCTTCATGCATGTATGTACAATGTTCTTACTCCTTTTTAGCTGACTACATTCTGGATAATGCACAGTCCTTTCTTGTGCTTTCACTTGACAGGTATTCTATTACTCACCCTATGAGCTCTCCTTCTAGCTGTTTAGATCTCTCTCTCACCTTTCATGTTTACCTTTCAATTTCCATGCTAAGTATGCATCCCATATTATACACGAGTATCTCTCTCTCTCCCCATCTCCCTCTCCCTCTTCCTCTCCCACTTGCTCTCTCTCTCTCTCTCTCTCTCTCTCTCTCTCTCTCTCTGTGTGTGTCTGTGTGTGTGTGTGTGTGTGTGTGTGTGTGTGTGTGTGTGTGTGTGTGTATTTTGCAGGCTACTCAATCATGCCATGGATACTGAGATTGTGTTCTTTGCTGAAAAACTTGTTTCCAGTTGAGTTGTGGCTCAGCCTTAACACAACACACTTTTAATCATTCTCCTTGGAATATAGATACACTTTTAGTACACACCTTTAATCCAAAACAATGAAGGTAAAGTCAGTTTATAAAAAGAGTCACCCACGTTTGAAAGTGATGTCTAATTGAGTGGCAGACAAAGTGATAAATCAGAGAAAGAGTTCAAGGTGGAAGTCAGCATGTAGAAGAATGCAAATCAAATCATTCTTTTCACCTTGTATGAAGCTCAAGTCCAAGTGGGTCAATGGCCTCCACATAAAACCAGATAAACTAAAACTAATACTAATAAACTAAAACTAATAGAAGAGAAAGTGGTGAAGAGCCTGGAACACCAGCCATAGGGGGGAAATTCCTGAACAGAACACCAATAGCTTATGCTCTCATTACAACAATACACAAAAGGGACTTCATAAAATTGCAAAGCTTCTGTAAGGCAAAGGACACTGTCAATAGAACAAAGGGTAAAACAACAGATTGGGAAAAGATCTTTGCCAATCCTACATCTGATAGAGGGCTAATATACAAAATATGTAAAGAACTCAAGAAGTTAGACTCCACAGAATCAAATAACCCTATTAAAATATGGGGTACAAAGCTAAACAAAAAATTCTCAACTGAGGAATATCAAATGGCTGAGAAACACCTAAAAAATGTTCTACATCCTTAGTCATCACAGAAATGCAAATCAAAACAACCCTGAGATTCCACCTCACATCAGTCAGAATGGCTAAGTTCAAAAACTCAGGGGACAACAGATGTTGGTGAGGATATGGAGAAAGAGGAACTCTCCTGCATTGTTGATGGGACTGCAAGCTGGTACAACCACTCTGGAAATCAGTCTGGGGGTTCCTCAGAAAATTGGACTGAGGACCTAGCTTTACAACTTCTGGGCATATACCCAAAAGATGTTCCAACATACAATAAGGACATATATTCCATTATGTTTATAGCAGCCTTATTTATAATAGCCAGAAGCTGGAAAGAATGAAGATGTTTATCAAGAGAGGAATGGATACAGAAAGTGTGGGACTCACTAATAAGTGGATATTAGCCCAAAATCTTGGAATACCCAAGAAAAAATTCACAGATATATGAAGTTCAAGAAGAAGGAAGATCTAAATGTGGATGCTTTAAATCCTTCTTAGAAGGAGGAACAAATACTCACAAGAGGAAACACAAAGTGTTTCAGCAGAGACTGAAGGAAAGGTCAACCAGAGACTGACTCACCTGGGGATCCATCCCATATAAGGTCACCAAATCCAGACAATATTGCAGATGTCTGCATTCTGACAGGAGCTTGACATAACTGTCTCCTGAGTGTCTCTGCCAGAGCCTGAGAAATACAGAGGTGGATGCTCGCAGCCAACCATTGGACTGAGAATGTGGTCCCCAGTGGAGGAATTAGAAAAAGGACTGAATGAGTTGAAAGGGTTTACAACCCAGAAAGAACAACAATATCAACCAACTAGATCCACCCCAGCGCTCCCACAGACTAAACATCCAATCAAAGAGTACACATAGACAGACTCATGGCTCCAGCTGCATATGTAGCAGAGGATGGCCCTGTTGGGCATCAATGGGAAGAGAATGTCATGGCTGGGAGTTGAAAGGGAATAGGTGAGTGGGTGGGAGGGGGAGCACCCTTGTAGAAGGAGGGGCAGGGGAAGGGATGGTGGTTTCAGTAGGGGAAACCAGGAAAGGGGATAACATTTGAAATGTAAATAAAGAAAATGTCCAATAAAAGAAAAAAGGGTAAAAAAATTAAAGAATGTCTCTGAGGCTATGGAAGCTTCAAATCAGTTTCCTTGAATTCTTTTCTGTTCTCTGAATTCTGTGTTCTGAACCCTATGGGATTGCTCAATTTTAAATAACACAGCTCCTCCCAAGACAGAATGTCTGGCTAGTACTCACTAAGACAGCAACAGAATGGGATTTCCTTCCTCTGCTGCCCAACCACTGAAGGAATTACTGTCTCACCTAAACCTGGACCTGGATTTGAGACACTGAGGGCTTCGGGATTGTCAGGACAACAGATCTTCCAGGCTTACCCTTTGTATTATTTCTTTTGTATTAAGCATTAGAATCACTTTACTAAGTAATCAAGGACCTCATTATCATAAGCCTTTTATGTTTATTCTTTTGGGCATGTCTGTAATTTATCTTTGATACATTTCAATTGAGAAGAGAGCTTTGAAACTTTCTTACCACTATAAATATTGCTAGGTGTGTCTTAGTGTAATTGTATGTGATTTGAAATATCATGCAGCTTTTGTTAAAGAGTCAGGAATCACAAACTTTGTTTAGGTATTTATAACTTTAGTTTGGACCCTTGTTTTGTTGTAACATTTTCGATTTTTGCCTTTCTCAAATCGAGGACCCAGAATTACTCCTATCTTGCATCCTTAAAATACCTTTGCAGTGTCTAAAGGACTGTTATTAACACAAAGATATGCTCCTTCACCTTATGAAAGGACAGAAAATTGGAACAAATTAGATTTGTTTGGCATGCTTTACAGTTTAATTAACTAAAAATAAGTCTAAAAGTCCATTGGATTCTTTAATTTAAAGCAAATACAGCAAACCTGATGAATCAGAAACCGCTCAAGTCTTGTTATAACCTCCTACTTGACAGCATATCAGAAAACCAGACAGAGTATCTATTCCTAAGAGATCAGAATCACGGGTTTATAATGTGCATTGCTGTGCAAACAGGATAACTAAAATTAATATTATTATATAAATTTGAAAAGACACAGATGCAGTTAGTGTGAGCATTCTAGCAAAGGTGGTTGACCTGGGGTCGTATCTTAGGTGGGAGAGGGACAATTCATCGAAATGGCACTTGAACTGCTGCTTTTAGAGAAGATGGTCCAGTAATTCAAAACATAGTCTCTAAAGTTTAAAGTCTGGAGATAATGTGGCTCATTGGATGTAAAAACAAAACTTAATTAAAGTCTAAGCCCAAGGGAGAGACAGGGCTCAGTTCTGGGCATGAGAGAGTATATAATACACTAGACAATTTTAGGTAGTTTATTCCTTTTCATGGGAAAAAATAAAGAATAATATTAGAGAATTTTAAACAAGAGTATCAATAACAGTAACCGTAGCAGTAAGAAAATTTTATCTCATATATTGTGCCTTGCAATCTGAAAGGCTATCTTAACTTTTCCTATGTAAGAACTATTTTTGTTCAAGAAATATTTGTAAGATTTACGTGAAGAACACATAGACAGTAGCCAGAGGGGTTAGATGGGGTTTGAATCAGGATGTGTGCACAGGAGTCAATAGGGTTGACAGTTTATAGGAAAAAATAGTTTGCTCTCACATTCTAGGGCTTCTGACTCAGTAAGATAACGGTGCCCAGAATTCTGCAATAGAAAAACTATCATTAGTCATTCTTATGGAGACTGCCCATACACTTGAGTCCACTTGGATAAACCCTGTGTCCCTACCAAATGATGCTTCTAGTTTCGCTAGCAGTGGTTCCAGGGGGTAACATAGAATACACATAGTGTGAATTTTTCACAACCAAATTCTCCGATCCTGGCTGCAAGTATATCCATGGCCAGAAGAAAACGTGTATTCTAAGCAATTGAAGTATGATTAGAACCTTAGAGGCTATTGATCATGAATAACATATATCTGTAAATTATTTCTAGGGAATTCCGAGGTTTTGGGCTAATATCCACTTTTTAGTGGTTAGCTCACTCAGGATGATATTTTCTAGTTCCATCCATTTGCTAAGAATTTCATGTAGTGATTGTTTTTAGTACACCTTTGTTTAAATGTACCAAATTCTCTTTATTCATTCCTCTGTTGAAGGACATCTTGGTTCTTTCTGACTTCTGGCTCTTATAGATAAGGCTATTCAGAACATAGAGGAATATGTGCCCTTGTTATATGTTAGAGCATCTTTGAGGTTGATACTCAGCAGTAGTATAGCTGGGTCCTCAGGTAGTACTATGTCGAATTTTCTGAGGAACCACCAGACTGATGTCCAGAGTTGTTGTGCCAGCTGGTATTCCCACCAACAATGGTAGAGTGTTCCCCTTTTCTCCTCGCAAGCATCTGGTGTGACCTGGGTTTTGAGCTTAGCCATTTTGACTGATGTGAGGTAGAATCTCAGGGTTGTTTTGGTTTGCATTTCCCTGATGAAAAAGGATGTTGAACATTTCTGTAGGAGCTTCACAGCCATTTGATATTCTTCAGTTAAAATTTTTTTGTTTAGTCCTCTACCCCATTTTTTAATAGGGTTATTTGGCTCTCTGGAGTCTAACATTTTGCGTTCTTTGTATATTTTGGTTATTAGCTCTCTATCAAATGTAGGACTGGTAAATATCGTTTCCCAATCGATTGGTCTCTGCTTTGTCCTATTGACAGTGTCTTTTGCTTTACAGAAGCTTTGCAACTTTATGAGGTCCCATTTGTTGATTCTTGATCTGGGAGCATAAGCCATTAATGTTCTGGTCAGGAAATTTTCCCCAGTGCCCATGGGTTCGAGGCTCTTCCCCACTTTCTCTTCTGTTTGATTCAGCACATCTTGTTTTATGTGGAGGTCTTTGATTCACTTGTACTTGAGGTTTGTTTAAGGAGATAAGAATGGGCCGATTTGCATTCCTCTACATCTGACCTCCAATTGAACTCACACCATTGTTAAAAATGCTGTCTTTTTTTCTGTTGGATTGTTTTAGCTCCTTTGTCAAAGATCAAGTGACCATAGATGTGTGGGTTCGTTTCTGGGTGTTCAACTCTATTCCACTGATCTACCTGCCTGTCTCTGTACCAATACCATACAGTTTTTATCACTATTGCTCTGTGATACTGCTTGAGGTCAGGGATGGTGATTCCCCAGAAGTTCTTTACTTGTTCAGGAGAGTTTTCCCTATCCTTGGTTTTTTGTTATCCAAATGAATTTGCAAATTGCTCCCTCTTATTCTATGAAGAATTGAGTTGGAATTTTGATGTGGATTGTATTATATCTGTAGATTGCTTTAGGCAAGATGGCCATTTTTACAATATTAATCCTGCCAATCCATGAGCATGGGAGGTCTTTCCATCTTCTGAGATCTTCTCCAAATTCTTTCTTTAGAGACTTGAAGTTCTTGTCCTAAAGATCTTTCACTTGCTTGGTTAGAGTCACAGCAAGGTATTTTTAATTATTTGTGAAGGGCGTCATTTCCCTAATTTCTTCCTCATCCTGTTTATCCTTTGAGTAGAGAAGAGCTACTGATTTGTTTAAGTTAATTTTATACCCAGCCACTTTGCTAAAGTTGTTGATCCAGTTTAGTAGTTCTCTGGTGGAATTTTTGGGGTCACTTAAGTATACTATCATATCATCAGCAAATAGTGATATTTTGACTTCTTCCATTCCAATTAGTATCCCTTCGACCTATTTTTGTTGTCTAATTTGCTCTTTCTAGGACTTCAAGTACTATTGAATAAGTAGGGAGAGAGTGGGCAGCCTTGTCTAGTCCCTAATTTTAGTGGTATTGCTTCAAGTTTCTCTCCTTTTAGTTTGATTTTGGCTACTGTATTGCTGTATATTACTTTTACTATGTTTAGGTATGGGCCTTGAATTCCTGATCTTTCCAGGACTTTTATCATGAAGGGATGTTGAAATTTGTCAAATGCTTTCTTAGCATCTAATAAGATATTCATGGGGTTTTTCTTCCTTGAGTTTGTTTATAAAGTAGATTAAACTAATGAATTTTCATTTATTGTACCATCCCTGAATCCCTGGGATGAAGCCTACTTGATCACAGTGAATGATAATTTCGATGTGTTCTTAGATTCAGTTTGCAAGAATTTGAGTATTTTTATATAGATACTTATGAGTGAAACTGGTCTGAATTTCTCCTTTTTGTAAGGTCTTTGTGTGGCTTAGGTATAAGCATCATTGTGGCATCATAAACAAATTAGGTAATATTCCTTCTGTTTCCATTTTATGGAAAATTTTGGAGAGTATTGGTATTAGGTCCTCTATGAAGGACTGATAGAATTTTTCACTAAACCCATCCCGTCCTGTGCTTTATTTGGTCGGGAGACTTTAATGACTGCTAGGGATTATGGGACTCTTTAGATGGTTTATTTGATCATGAGTTAACTTTGGTATCTGGTATTTGTCTAGAAAATTGTCCATTTCATCCAGAATTTCCAGTTTTGATGGGCATATGCTTTTGTAGTAGGATCCAATATTTTTTTTAATTTCCTCAGTTTCTGTTGTTATGTCTCCCTTTTCAAATCTGACTTTGTTAATTTGGATATTATCTCTGTGCCCTCTGTTTAGTGTAGCTACATGTTTATCCATCTAGTTGCTTTTCTCAAAGAACCAGCGCCTGGTTTTGTTGATTTTTTTCTAGAGTTCTTTTTCTTTCTCCCTTGTTTATTTCATCTGAGAGTTTATTTCCTGCTGTCTACTCCTCTTCCATGTATTAGCTTCTTTTTGCTCTAGAGCTTTCAGATGTGCTGTCAAGCTGTTCGAATATGTTCTCTCCTATTTCTATTTGGAGACATTCATAGCTATGAGTTTTCCTCTATGCACTGCTTTCATTGTGTCCCATAAGTTTGGGTATGTTGTGCCCTCATTTTCATTAAATTATAAAAAAATCTTTAATTACTTTTTGTATTTCTTCCTTAACCAATTTATCATTGAGTGGAGCATTGTTCATCTACCATGTTTATGTGGGCTTTCTGTTAGTTTTGTTTATTGAAGACCAGCCTTATTACCTATTTATCTGACAGGATGTATGGGATTATTTCTATCTTGTTTCTGTTGAGGCCTGTTGTGTGACTGATTATATAGACAGTTTTTGAGAAGGAACCATGAGGTGCTAAGAAGAAGGTATATTATTTAATTTTCAAATGAAATGTTCTATAGATATCTGTTAAATCCATTTAGTTCATAAATTCTGTTAGTTTCACTTTGTCTTGTTTTAGTTTCTGTTTCCATGATCTGTCCATTGCTGAGATTGGGGTGTTGAAGTCTCTCACTATGATTGTGTGTTTTGCAATGGATGCTTTAGCCTTAGTAAAGTTTGTTTTCTGAATGTGGGTGCTGTAGCACATGGAACATAGTCGGAATTGATAGTTCATCTTAGTAGAATTTTCTTTTGATGAATATGAAGTGTCTTTCCTTATCTTTTATGAAAACTTTTGGTTGAAAGTTGATTTTATTCAATATTAGAATGGCTATTCCAGCTTGTTTCTTGGCACTATTTGCTTGGAAAATTATTTTCTAGCCTTTTACTCTTAGGTAGTATCTGTCTTTGTTACTGAGCTGTGTTTCCTGTATGAAGCAAAATGCTGGGTCCTGTTTATGTATCCAGCCTTTTAATCTATGTCTTTTTATTGGGAGAATTGATTCCATTGCTGTTAAGAGAAACTAAATCAATAATGATTTTTGTTTCCTGGTATTTTTGTTGTTAGAAGTGGCATTTTGTTTGTGTGGCTAACTTCTTTCAAGTTTATTGAAAGAAGATTAATTTCTTTCTTTTTCTGGGATGCAGTTTCCCTCCTTGTGTTGGTATTTTCCATCTATTATCTTTGTAGGGCTGCATTTATGGAAAGATATTGTGTACATTTTGTTTTGTCATGGAATATCTTGGTTTCTCCTTCTATAGTAATTGAGAATTTTGCTGGATACAGTAGCTTGTCCTGGCATTTGTGTTCTCCTAGGGTCTGTATGACATCTGTTTAGGATCTTCTAGCTTTCATAGTCTCTGGTGAGAAGTCTGGTGAAAATCTGATAAGTCTGCCTTTATATGTTTCTTGACCTTTTTCCCTTACTAGTTTTAATATTCTTTCTTTGTTTTGTGCATTTGGTGTTTTGACTATTATGTGATGGGAGGAATTTCTTTTCTGGATCAATCTATTTGGAGTTCTGTAGGTTTCTTGTATGTTTATGGCATCTCTTTCTTTAGCTTAGGGAAGTTTTCATCTATAATTTTATTGAAGATTCCCATTTAAGTTGGGAATCTCCCCTCTCTTCTATACCTATTATCCTTATGTTTGGTCTTCTCCTTCTGTTCTGGATTTCCTGGTTGTTTTTGGTTAGTAGCCTTTTGCATTTTGCAGTTTCTTTGACCGTTGTGTCAACATTTTCTATGGCATCTTCTGCCCCTGATACTCTCTCTTCAATCTTTTGTATTTTGTTGGTGATGCTTGCATCTATAACTCCTGATCTTTTTCTTAGCTTTTCTATTTCTAGGGTTGTCTCTTCTGTGATTTCTTTATTGTTTCTATTTCCAGTTTTAGATCCTGGATAGTTTTGTTCAATTCCTTCATCTATTTGGTTATGTTTCCTGTAACTCTTTAAAGGATTTTTGTGTTTCCTCTTTAAGGTCTTCTACTTGTTTACCTGTGTTCTCCCTTATTTCTTTAAGGGAGTTATTTATGCCCTTCCTAAAGTCCTCTATCATCATCATGAGATGTGATTTTTAAATCCAAATCTTGCTTTTCTGGTGTGTTGAGGTATCCAGTACTTGCTGTGGGAGAACTGGATTCTGTTGATGACAAATAGTCTTGGTTTCTGTTGCTTGGGTTCTTGTGCTTGCCTCACCATCTGATTCTCTGATGTTAGTTGATATTGCTGTCTCTGACTGTTGCTTGTCCCTTTAGTGGGTCTGTGAGTGTGTGATCTTAGGACTGAGAGTGCTCCTGGGAGACCAGCTCTGGGAACAGGTTTTTTTTGTCCAGAGGGCTATGGGACAGCCTTATCTCTGGGTGCAGATGGAAACTGGTAGATCCTGTCCCCAATTGCTTTGTGGTTCCTGTGCCCTTGTGCTCCTGACTGGTACCTCTTTGAACCAATTTTTGCTCTTTGGAGCAAAAAATGTGGTCTCACCTGTGGGCTTAGGAGTGAGAGCACTGCTGGAGAGACCAGTTCTCTCCAAGAATGTTTTGGGTATGGAAGACTGTGAGACAATTAGCTCTTGGCACAGATCTCTCATATCTTAAGGAAACCAGTGAGTGAGCCAATAGACAGACAAACATCTGTAGCATCAGACTCTTCTTTCCCTCTTCTCAGTTTTTCATGTCTAGACCAGTGTTCCTATATTTTCTGCTAACCACTAAGAGATGTTCTCAGACACATAGCATTAATGAAACCTGCCATTTTCCATTCAAAACTTTAAAGGTATTTTACTGTTTTGCATGACAAGGCATCTAATTCTGTTGTTTTGAGGTAGGAAGGAAAGAAAGTTCACAGAAACAAGTTAGAAGGAGGAAGAGAAGGAAGAAGGAAGAAAGGAAGGAAGAGATGGGTGGAGGGAGGGCAGGGAAATAGGAAGGGAGGGATAGACAGAGGAAGGAAGGAAGGAAGGAAGGAAGGAAGGAAGGGAAGAAAGAAGGAAGGGAAGAAAGAAGGAAGGAAGCAGTGAAAGAAGGAAAGAAGGAAGGAAGAGAGGGTAACAAGTACCCCTCCCCTCCACATAGTTACCTCATAGCGACCCTCCTATGGTGCCCAGTGGAGAGAAAACAGAAAGGGATCACAAAGCTGACTTGAATTACTGCAGAAAAATGCACTCTGTGTGAAGAAAAAGGCAAACTGTTGTGATTTATAAGTTATTTAATGGTTTAAAGGTCAGCACATACCAACGAGTGACTTTCAGAAAGCTTCACACTGTCACATATTCACTACAGAATAAGACCTCAGGATATTTTATCTACATAAGAAGCCATGAACGTGGAAGGTAATTTGAAATGAAAATAACTATGAAATTACTAAATTGTTGAGACCTTTAGCCCTACATAGTAAAATATTTTTAAATCCCTTCATTTACTTACCAACAGAAGGAAATGAAGACTGATTTCACTTAAAATGTCCAAAGTATACTAAAACGATAGATGACAACAGATGAGAATAAGCACATAACAATTAAATATATTCAAATTTTCCTTCCTTCCTAAGACTTAAGTCTAGCGTCTTTATAAGCAATCACAATCAATAATCCCTCAGAATGAAAAGAATGCTGGTATACTGACATTTTAACTATTGCTGAGAACTGGATAAAACATAATTTATACTTACACATTTAGTGAAAATGTTTATGATCAGACATAAGAATGAGAAACCATGCTGTGGGTTTTAATGCTAAAGCTATGGGTTAAATAACCTTAGAGATTGGTTGGTATACACTGAGACATAGAGGTTACAACTGTGCAGAGCAAATGTTAACTCTGTATAAATGTTATTACCACAACATACTTTAAATGAGGAACAAACGTGGTATCCATGATAGATAAGAAACATATGAGTGACCACAAAATGCACAAGTAAAACAGGACATAATCCTCCAGCAAAGCCACTGAAACAGAAACTGAATGAAACTTAGGCTAATAAGAACAGATTTTACACAAAGCAAATTTAACTCTCACAGGGTCGCTGTATAGCATATATCAGAAAGAAGGAAAATCAACATTTTGAATATTTTTCTGTGCTTGTATGCTCATTGTAGTGTTGTTCATAATAGCAAAGATGTGAACAATACACATGTTCAATTAGGATAAAGTATGGTATTTATAAAATGGAGTGCTACTTGGCCTTCAAAAGAGATGAAATACTGTCTTATCTAATAACATGAATAAAACTGGAGTTAATAAGCTTAGTGAAATAAGGTAGGTGCAAAAATGCAAACATAACATATCGTATACAAGATATAAACTTGCTGATCTGCAAGAAGTCAGGAATAGTGTTATGGTTACCATAGGCATTCAGGGTAGCAAGAAGAGACAGATCATGAGGGTGATGAACACCTACCAACATACATTTATAGAAAAGAAATAATCGCAGTGGTCTGTGCAATGTGAAGACCACAGCTAAAGTAGTACACACATTGAGACATTAAGTAAAAGGGGGTTGATTATGGGGGGAGGCTGGGGAGGGGAACAACCACAAAGAAGGGGAGGGGGAGGGATTAGGGGGATGTTTGCCCGGAAACCGGGAAAGGAACTAACACTCGAAATGTATATAAGAAATACTCAAGTTAATTAAAAAAGGGGGGTTGATTATTTTTTACCACAAGATGATAAATATTGAATAATCCATGTTTATTACTGATTTGAACATTCTTGGTTTACCTAAGAATGACTCCAATAGGCTCATACATCGGAATGCTTAGTCAAGAGAGTAGCACTGTCTGTAAAGTTTCTGAAGATTACTTCTCCCAACAATAAAAAATAAAGAAAACATCTCAACTGTATGGGAAAAATGTAAAGTAAAAGGCCAAGCAATCTTAAGACAATTGCAGACCACTTATTCTTTATGTTTCATAAAGAAAAGTCAAAACAACAAAGAGACAATGTTTGGAAATTGATCAGTGAGGTCTATGACTGTGCCATGGGATATCACACAGAGAAAGGAATAACACTCCCCAGCAATCAGAATCCTACTAGGTAAGTTCTCTATAAGGAAATAGTCAATGTCCTTATGACATAAGCTGTCTGTCTGTGTCAAAGGGTCCCAGAGTTGACTCAGACATGGATGCCAATTAGACAGTTACATGGGGCCTATACAGGACCATGGCATCTAAGAGAAAATAAAAATCAATATTCTAGGCCCATAGAATTCAGTGAATTATCAGAACCACTATCTCAGATCTATGTCGAGTGACATCAGTTTAGAATCAAAAAAGATGGAATCTTAAAAGTAACCTAAGAGGGATCAAAAGAATAAAAGGCTAGCTAGCTATATTAACTTTTCTCTCCAGGAAAGTGGTAAGACTTACAGGAGGACTCCGTACAAAAATCTGAAGCAAGGTGGGAGCTGAGTAAAATATTTTCAGTTTTAAATTTAAAACGAGACAAAGAATCACAACCTAGATTTATATTTTAACATAATTTTTCCAAAGTAAAAGTTAAACAGTTAAAACTGCAACAGAATTTCCTGACAGCTTGCATGCTCTCTGAGACTAATAGGAGAAAATCTTCAGGAGAGGGAAAAGAATAGAGATCCGAAACTGAATGTAGGACAAAAGGAAGGTGCCAGAGGGCACAAAAAAAAAATACAAGACATGGTGTGGTGCTTTACCTAAGAATGCCCGCAATGGGCTCATACATCAGAATACTTAGTCAATAAAGTAGCAGAATTCATAAAGTTTGTAAGGATTAGAAGATGTCCTATCAGAGGAAGTATGTCAGTGGGGAGTGGCATTTGAGGTCTACAAAGTTCCTTCCATTCTCTCTCCCCTTGCAGATCAGAATGTAGCTCTACCCCCTTCCTCAGCACCACATCTGCCTACCATGGTGATAATGGACTGAACCTCTGAAACTATAAGCTAACTTCAATTAAACATTTTGTCTTACAAGAGCTGCCTTGGTCATGGTGTCTCTTCACACCAATAGAAGAGGGACTAAGACAGACAGTAAAATATTTTACTTCAAAAAGTCTAAAAGAAATCTGTTTGAAGTCATATTACAGTGGTGTGCTAGTTCTCTGCAAAAATACGTAACTGAGATGAATGCCAGCAATGTCATGGGGTATGCAGAGTGAGGAATACCTTATTCAACAGTGGCCACCATTATATTACACATATAATTGCTATTATCTATAATAAGATAACAAAAACAATATATGCATGTGTCTGTGTCATGGTACTGGTCTAGTTTATCTTTTGTTTCTTCTAAGATCATCCCGGGATTCAAAGCTGAATTTGCCTTTTTTTCTCATCTATCACAACCCAGAATGATATAGCCCCGCCACAGAGAACGGCAGAGTTGAATCTCAGCATAAGACCTAAGCCATGGAAGCTCTGATGATCCAAATAATGGAAACATTTTTCAGTCAACAATGAGAGAACCACCTGAAGGTCACTGTTTTATCACTTGCCTCTACACCACACAATCAGATTAGGATATATCTTCACAGGACATATTTGAACAAAGAGTTTAAAAGGAGACAGAGCCCATTGCTTTTCTTTCTGACAATGGGTTAGTCACAGAAATTATATTTAAGTTGGTTTGTGGCATGCCTGCTATTCCTTGGTTTGTTCTGTGAGGAAAGAGTAGCTGAAGGCTAACAGTTTCCTCACACTCAACCACAAAAATATACTCCTCAGAGGTCTGGACAAGGAAAGGATTCTGGGCACACATATTTAATGCAACGCTAGAAACTTTAGTTAGAGAAATTGAAAAAGGGCAGAGGAAAAACCATGCAATTACGAAAGGTGATGATAAAATTATTTTTGCCTGCAGTTGACATTATCCTGAATAAAGAATGCTAAAGGCCTGATTCAATGTCTAACACAACTGATTAGCAAATGTAACAAAATTAAATCAAATTAGATAAAAATTAGTACAATTTAAAAGTTTTATATTTTTGAATTATAATATAACATCATTTCCTGCTTCCCATTCCTCCCTCAGAATCTTCCCATACATATCTGCTCTCTCTCGCTTTCAAATTCAGTGTCTTCTCTTTCATGGATTTCATGGCATGTATTTATGGTATTACGTGCATGTATGTTATTACGTTAATGCATTACATAGCTTTCTCCGTCTGTGTAGTGTTATGTGTATACATGTCTTGAGGGTTGAGCATTTGGTACTGGCTCACCCTTCTGTGTGCTTTTCCTGGGAAGGCTGTTTCTCGTGCTCTCAGCATCCCTTAGTTGCCTGTAGTCTTTGAGGTTGAGACCGCATTTGCCTTTTCCCTCTACATTGGCATTGCTCTTTTCCCTCTTGTTCTTGTCCTGCTTATTGATGAAAAAGAAATCAGAAAAACATTTCCCAATGCACACTAACTACCTAAATTTAAACTACTTACAAGTGAGTTTAAACAGGGGGACCAAAGACTTCTTGAGAGAAAACTATGCAACACTAAAGAAAGGCATTAAAGGGGACAGAGAAGAATAAACATAGTGTCTTAACTAGAAGAAAAATGTACAACTCATAGTGATCTATAATACAATATTTATTAAGATAACAATGATTTTATTCTTATTACTAAAGGGAGTAATTTTTAAATTAATGTAGATAAAAAAGGAGCACAAATAAAGAAAAACAATCATGAATAAAAAGAATGTCAGAGGCATTTACATCCAATATACTGTAAAACTATAGTAACAACTGAACTAGAAAGATTTTTAAATAAAAAGGAATCTAGACAAACAGAAAAGAGATCCCAGATACAGTACCATGAACATAAAATAAACTGATTCTCTACACAGGGCTGTGTGTCTGTGTGTCTGTGTGTCTGTCTGTCTCTCTCTGCGTCTCTTTCTGTCACTCTCTCTCTTTCTCTGTGTGTGTGTGTGTGTGTGTGTGTTTGAGAGAGAGAAACAGACAGAAACAGAGGGAGACAAAAAGATAAAGAGAGATAGACAGAGACAGAGACAGAGAGACAGAAAGACAGAGAAAGAGAGAAGCACTTCAGGAAATATTTCAAAGGGTATATGGTCATACATGAAAGACTGAAACATGACCTCTGTCTCTCTATAAAAAAGTAAAATGAAAATTGGTAAAAACAAAAATTTTAAATGTCAAACTGAAATTTACTTAAGAAAACACAGAATATCTGTGTGTATTACAGACAATAGTGTGTGTGTGTGTGTGCGTGTGTGTGTGTGTGTGTGTGTGTGTGTGTATGTAAGGGGGAGGAATAGACAGTAGATGATTTTTTCAAGGTTTAAAGCAATCTTTAATATTTTCATGCAGTCACATAGATGAACGATATGGAGCTGTTTCTCCCAGAAGTAATTGTATGAACACTTATGCGCACAGACTTTATTATATACAAGTCAAGAGGATTCAGTACAGTGACAGAACCACAGGGCAGTGATAGCCTATGTCTGCATTTGCGTATAGAAGTAAATTACAGTTAATACCCAAGTGCAGAGGGGGGAAAATACCTCACTTCTGTGTTAGAATATTAGTACAACAGAATTCATCCATAAAATAGACCCTATGTTAGAGCAATCCTGTGTGCTGAAGTGCAAAATTCAGGGGTAACAGGTAATAACCCAGAATGACCCTCTTATATCTAAGGTTCAGCAAAGCTTCAGTCTCCAAAGTTGTCACTGGTACCTCAGCACCAAGGCAGCAGCATTCTGCCTAACTCCCAGGACCATGAGCTGCTGCTTATTACATGGTCTTAGCTCCAGACTGTTCCTCCTCCCTTCTGAGCAGAAAGTTGGCAGAAAAGCATTCAGACTGCTCATGGTGGTGTTTGGTCAGACATGATGGGGCTCTGAGTTGTGCAGAGAAGGGGCCAGACTTGTCCCTATTACTTCAGTGGCTGAGCATATGAGTGCCTAAGGTATTCCTGGACCAAGCTGTCTCATGGCCTCACCCATGCATGCATCAATGACAGGAGAGAAGAACACAGGGAGTCATCTTTTATAACCATATTTTTTTAAAAAGAAAAAAAGATTCCAAAGTTAGAGAAAAATGAAAGCAAAAAGAAGTCAATGACATGAAGCTTAAAAATGTATACAGAAACTATGAAAAAAACTTCTTCAGTTTATTCTACTGATGAAGGATTAATAGGTAGGATAAATTATATAAACTTATACTATCCCAGGAACACAATGATGAAGCATCCAACCCTGCCTTAATAAAGATTACAGTGAGTGTGAATGGACAGTGTTGAGTTAGCAAAAGCAAGAGAATCTTTGTGGTTTCCAGGACAGCCTGGTCCATATAGCAAATTCCAGGACAGGCAGAGGTACATAGAGATAACCTATCTTTAAAAATATGGGGAGGGGGGAGGAGGCAGAAAAGAAAAAGGAGGGGGAAGAGAGAGGAGGAAGAATGAAAAGGAGGAAGGGAAAGGAAGAAAGAAAGAAAGAAAGAAAGAAAGAAAGAAAGAAAGAAAGAAAGAAAGAAAGAAAGAAAGAAAGAGAGAGAAAGAAAGAAGGAAGGAAAGAAAGAAAGAGAGAGAGAGAAAGAAAGAAGGAAGGAAGGAAAGAAAGAAAGAAAGAAAGAAAAAGAGAGAGAGAAAGAAAGAAGGAAGGAAAGAAAGAGAGAGGGGGAAAGAAAGAAGGAAGGAAAGAAAGAAAGAAAGAAAGAGAGAGAGAAAGAAAGAAGGAAGGAAAGAAAGAGAGAGAGAAAGAAAGAAGGAAGGAAAGAAAGAGAGAGAGAAAGAAAGAAGGAAGGAAAGAAAGAGAGAGAGAAAGAAAGAAGGAAGGAAGGAAAGAAAGAAAGAAAGAAAGAAAGAAAGAAAGAAAGAAAGAAAGAAAGAAAGAAAGAGAGGAAGGAAGGAAGGAAGGAAGGAAGGACCAAGGAAGGAAGGAAGGAAGGAAGGAAGAGGTGAACATGAAGATGAAGAGGAAGAAATAGAAGCTCAAATTGCCAAGATGCATGCGGAAAAAAAAGTGTGTTCAACTTCATCTGCCATCCAGTTACTACAGATCAAAATCACAGAGAGGTAACATTTAATGCTTGGTAAAATGATTGCTGTGAGTCAAAACACAGCAATTTTAAATGAGGATGTACAGGAAAAATCTACTCTTCATACTGCTGGGAAGATGTTGGTAATGCCGTTATGGTGAAGAGTATGGGAGTTACCTCAAAAAAAATGTAAAGCTGTAGCAAGAAGAACCATGTTATTCAATAATTCCTTGTATCTATATGCGTGCAGAAGGGAAGATGGAACAAAGAAAAAATATAAAAAGATGCAGGACACCATTCTCTGTTTATTGATGAGCTTCTCACAGATGCTGAATTATATGGTCAAATTGGATTCTTGATGACAAACAGGTGTAGAAGAGACCCTGGCATGTATGCACAAGAAAATATTCCTTAGCATCTAAGAAATAATTATCCCATACTCTCTGAAGCAAAATGCATGGAGCACAATGCTTTAAATAAGGTAGCTATACACAGAAAGACAAGCACGTTATGACTGCTCTCACATCCAGATATAACAACAAAGTCAATCAGTATATATAACAGTGACTAGGAGCGCAGCAGGAAAGTGGCGATAGAAGGAAGTTGATAATGGGTACCAAAACACTCCTGTGTAGAAGTAAAATGTTTCTTAGCTGGACATAGTTGCTTGGATTTTTAATAGAAGTACCCCAGAGTCAGAGGCTGGGGGATCTCTGTGAGTCTGAGGCCAGTCTCATCTATGTAGTAAATTCCAGGCTTGCTAGAGCTATAGAGCAAGACCATGATTTTGAAAGCAAAGAAGAGGAACAGAAATAGGAAGAGATGAGTAAAAATAATTAAGTTATAGTGACTGTAAGATTGGGGTAACTGTGGCATTTCATGAATCACTAGAAGACAATGTTACATAGGGAATTCTTCACTTTCTGTGATTTATTCAGTATTTATGAGTACATGTATTGACACACCATAAAGCATTGTACAAACATTATTCATCTGTCAAAATTTAAATGTTTAAGGACCTCATAATGTTAGTACCTGATCTAATCCTTATACACTCTGCATTAGTCTACTTTTGCTATTGTGGTCCAAAAGTCTATAAAAATTAAAGTATATTAACCTATTGTTATGTATTACATGTGTGAGGGTATGTATGTTGCATGCATATATACATGGGTAGGTACATATATGTGCCTCTAAGAGGAGTCCTAATGTTACAGTACTGGGTCTTCCTTTATCCCTCTGCACTTTATATATTGAGGCAGAGCTCCTTGGTTAAACTGAGAGCATACCATTTCAGCTCCTCTGAATAGCCAGTTCACCGTTCTTCCTGTTCTAGGCACTGGGATTACTGGAATCATTACTTCACCTCACCTGTCCAACATTTATTGGAGGTGGTGGGGAAGATGGAGAGACAGGAACCCAAATTCTACTCCTCATCTCCTCATGTTTGCATAGCTAACTTTATATGTGCTGAGCCATCTCCCAAACTTGGACCTTGAACGCTTATCTCTTTGCTGACATGTTTGTGTGAAGTAGTTTGAACTATTCAGCATTAGTAGAAAATACATTATATCAGAACATTTTTCTTCCTTCCCTTTTTCTATTCCTTTATTTTTAGAATAGTTTAATTTACTTATTTGCTTTGTAGGAGGATAGAAGTAGGGGTGAGGGTGAGGAGTTGCCACAGTGCATGTGTGGAGATCAGAGGACAATGTTCAGGACCTGGTTATCTCCTTAAATCATGTCGATTCAAGAATTTTAACTTACGTTTTCAGGTTCAGTATCAAGTTCCCTACCCTAATAGTTCATCTTGTCAACTCCACTTCTCCTCTGGAAAAGGGATATTTCATGAAATGTATGACACTCTACAAATACAAGATGTTGGAATTTTGTTGTGCTAGGTCTCTCAATGGGCACAAATCTGAATAACACATAATTATTGTATTTGACAGCTTGTATATTTTTCTAGTTGCATAAAAAATAGAAATAGCTAAAAGGAAATTGAGGGTTACTTGTGCTTCATAAAGAATAAACTTAATTCTGGTTATTGAGAAGACATACTTCAGCTGCAATTATGAAAGACAAAATTTGTCTTTTAGGACTAGAAATAAATCTGTTATGGGAACTGAGATGTGCAAAGATATGGATGTGATTAGAGGAAGGGCCTGGAATGTGTGAGAATGGAAAATCCATTGAAGAACAACAGATATCCAGGGTACAGACCAGAGGAAGGTGAGAAACAAATAAATAAATAAAATACAATAAAAAATCAAATGCACAGTGTATGAGGCAACAATAACCCCACAGGCATAATAGACATAGAGACATGGAGAGTACAACCCCACAGACATTGCAGAGACACAGAGACAACACAGAGACAAAAACCACATAGGCATTATGGAGACACAGAAACAGAGAGACTACAACTCCACAAGGACTACAGAGACACAGAAACAGAGAGACTACAACCCCACAGCCATTGTAGAGACTTAGAGACAGGAAGACTGCAACTTCACAGGCAATCAAGACACACAAAGACAAGGAGACAAAAACCACAGGCATTGTAGACATACAGAGATAGGGAGAAAACAACACTACAATCATTACAGAGACAGAAGCATGGATTCAAACCACAGAATGGTTAATAGCAGAGAATGCGTTCTTCTCCCTTCTCCCAGTAATAACAATATCTAATTAATCCACTGGGAAATCAAAAAAAGTATCAGCAAACTAAATGTTATTATCATCAACTTTATGATTATAACAACATGAATTATTAATGGCGTTCTGCCTTTAAGTAGATAAAAAACTCACTGAAGTAACTCATTTTTCTGTTTGTCTTTCCCTATATAACTCATGTTAATTTTACTGTGAAAGGTTCACGAAGTACTAATTTGTCTTTAAATTTGCCTGAGAAACATTTTTTTATCAGAAGCAAACACTAGATTTTTAACTTAATAACTGTCAAATCAAATCATCGCCATAATGACCCTTCCAAAGCTCACAGCTACACATTTATTATACTTTCAAACATCTTGAAAAGAGACAATTAAATTTATCAACAATTCTATCTTTCTTCTGTAATACAGTTTTAAATTTTTATTTTTAGGCACACATGCCACTTTGAACCACCTCAGATTGGGAGATGCTTTGTAGGAACTGGTTCTCTCCTACCATGTAGTTTCCTGGATCAAACTCAGTTGATTAGGATGGATTCTAGAACCTTTACCCACTAAGCCATTTCACCAATCCTAAGTCTTTTAAATCATAGGTAACTGTAATATTAATAAGGCTATATCATGAGCCCTACAATTTCAGGTGGCTGTCTTAAAATCTTAGTAAGACTACACACAATCTTCAACAGATATGTCCTGAGTACCCAGACTACACCAGGAGTTAGAATCGGTACTTCACACTAGATGATGAGATGGAATACTTTATTATTGATTATCTCAGAGGCAATAAACTAAAATTATGACAGAAACTTTAATAGTACTCTTAGCAGTGTGGTGTAGAAGAACATAAACCACTCTAATGAAGTTTCCTGGGCTCTGTAACAGGAGGTGCTTGTCAGCCTGGAGGAACAACGTTGCTCTCCAGATGAGATGCCAAATGCACTGAACTTTATAATGACTTCACTCCAAATAAAATTAAGGAAAGAAAAATGCATGCAGATAATATTAGTTCTTACTTCTGCCTCATACACCACACCATATATTTTCCTACCCTAGTCAGAGAATCTAATGAGACAAACTACATCATCCTGTTCAACAGGCAATGCAGCTACAGTGGTCTCCTCCACAGAAATGCTTGCTACCTTCACATTTAAGGGAACTTCAAATCATTTGTAACTAACTCTAACCTGTAATTTCTAACCAGTTCTTTCTGAGATACAAAATTGTGAAAATATCTTACAGTGGTACATGGGAGGAAGGATGGCAGGCCAATGGTTCTGAAAGGGGAAATCGGTAGAGACAGCCAGCTTATTTCAGTTGTGACTATGATGAGCATCTTAGGTCAGAGACCTCATCTGGGTGATCAGGCAGATAGGCTCTGCCTCCAATAAGGCACTATGAGTGAAGATGGAATTTTTTTTCTTTAACAGTAGGACCTTACATAAAATTTTTCTTAGGATGTTGCCTGGGAGATATCCTATGATTCCTCATCAGAAATACCTCTACAGACTGAGAATAATTTCACAGCAGAGGTGGAAGATGTAACCTATTTTGGACACTAGTTCGAGTTCAGTTACCCAGAATTTGACTGCAATACAAAACTTAACTGATTCTGTGAGAAACTCTGGGCCATTGAGGAAAAACAAAGGAGACATTCTTAGTTCATCTGAATTCCTTTTTCATCAAGGTAAGGAAAAAATTACATCATTTTTGTGACACTATTAAGCACACATAGCCCCTAGGAGGGAACATAAAATTTGAAAATAGTGTGAAATGATACACTTTCAAATTTATTGAATGTGGTAATAGTCATTATTTTCAATGTCATCTGTGAGTTAAAATAGTATGGGTACTGATAAAGTATCACTTTGCCCTTGAAGGCTTCATTGTTTTCTCTTCATTATTATAAGCAAAATTCAGTTGAAGTTTGTTCCCCTCTTCTTTTTGGATATGGAGTCCCCATGGGTCCACCTGATTAGCAATTAACCAGTGGATGGAAATTATGCTAAAGATAGATATGCAAATAGTGTTTATTTCAGAGGGTCAAAATTCATTAATAGACACAATTATTATTCAAGTATCATATTGGTATTTGTTATAATAATTGCAAAGATGGAAATGAATATAAAAATGAATGCTTTCAGGCTTCTATACTATGCATTTAGAAATAAGATAACCAACCACTTCCAAAATGCAGAAACACTGAGTATGTTTTTTTTTCTATTCTTATCATAACTGTTGTGATTTGTAAAACAGTAATAAAACTAGTTTGTTCTTTTCTGTCTTGTTAGGGTTTTTACTGCTTTGACAGAACACTATGGCCAAAAGTAAGTAGGGGAGGAAACAGCTAACACTTCCAGATGATAGTCTTTCACTGGAAAATGTCAAGACAGGAATTAAGCCAAGGCTGGAACTTTGGAATAGGAGCTGATGCAGAGATCATGGAAGGGTACTATTTACTGGCTTGCTTCTCATTGCTTGCTCATCCTGATTTTTTATGAAACACAACACTACCAGCCCAGTGATAGCACCACCCTCCGTGGGTTGGTCCCTCCCCCATTGATTGTTAGTTAGAAAATGCCTTGCAGCTGGATATCAAAGAGGCAATTCCTCAACTGAGGTGCCTTCCTTTATGATGACTTTAGCTTGTGTCAACTTGACACACAAAACCAGCCAGCACACTCTTGTTGTTGCTATATAACTTAAAACTTAACTAATAACCACAATCTTTGTGTTGGTAATGTATGAATTTCTGAAATTGTATGATGCTCAATCACTATGGATTCTCTGCTTTGGTTGTGTTAGGGAATGGGCTATTTTTTCCCCGAACATTCTAAAGAAGAGAATGAAATTTAATATGTAACATTTATGAGAAAGGCACTCTAAAATATGAATAGATATCCCCAGTGATATTTGGTTTACACAATCAAATGATATACATAGAGATAGTACACAGAGATAGAATAAAAATATCATTAATAGCGCAATGGATGTTTGGGGGAGTACAGCAGGATAGGAGTCCAAGCCAATTTGAAAACAGAAGAGAGAGAGAGAGAGAGAGAGAGAGAGAGAGAGAGAGAGAGAGAGAGAGAACAGCCTTTTAAATAAAATTCTTTAGTTGAGAAGCAGAAAGTTAGAGTGAATAGGAACCTGCAAAAGTGTTCCTTACCAAATATTGTTAGGTGGATCTAGACTTTTTATTACAGTGATTCATAGTAACCAATGACTAAAACTTGCTATTAATTAATTTTTAGCTTAAGTCATTCACTGCTCTTCTATGTGATCTATAGAATAATTCTGATGAGGGAGGTAAAATTCCCTTATAATGCCTTGTTTAAGAACCTACATACTGTGAATACTGAGAAATGAAATGAGTCATCTGGTCAACCCTTCATTTTTTCTAGAACTCAGAACGGGGTAAGTATATTGATGCAGCTTAATAGAGCAGATTCTGTATGATCAGGAATATATATGACTTAGAATTATTTATACTATGTCTGTGAGACATGTTTTTCCTGGACTTCTTCATTCCAAAAGGAATTGTACAAAGAATAGTGTGGTCATTTGCTATACCAGACATCAGATCACTAGTTGTGACAAGATTCTATGGAACATGTATAAACTTAAATTAATACAGTACTAAGATATATGCTTGAGTCTCGGTCATTCATGGTCACATTTGTTTCCATGAAAAGGGGTGCTCTGACCACAGCATGACAACAGAACCTTTCCAGCCAATTCTGTCACGCGGATTGAGGTTGCCACTGTGTCTAAATAATATGAATTTCCTGTATTTCACTCATCTTATTTCATTAGGAAATGTAAGTAAAGCAGAGGGGAAGGACAAGCTTCCCAAAAATAACCAAATGGCAAGACAGAGGATAGGGAAGGCCTCTGCTTTTGCAGATTTGTCTCAGTCCTGTAGGTGGTATATCATCTTTCATTTTAGCCTGGAAAATTTGCCCTATATTCAAGGAATGGAGGAGGCTTTTTCCATTCAAACATTCTACAGAATTGGCTACATATTATCATAGACTAAGAGGTGTTATGTATCCTGCATGCAGAGAAAAATTCTTGTTCTAAGGATATATGGAATTGATGCAATGACTGCTGTTGTTAAATTCCAGAAATCCTTAACAACTTAATGAACAACTGTTTGATCCATAGACTCCAGAATCTACAAGAAAAGGCTAGGAATAACTCTGCAATGCTTGGTTATTAGAGTAACTGTTGGGAGCAATGCCCTTGAAGCCCTCCATTGTTGATGTTATTATGGTTATAATTAAGTATGACTGGGTTCATGGAAAATCCCCAGCCAGATGCAGAGGACTAATACAAATCTGGTGGTCAAGATGAATAATCATATGATAACATATGATACGTCAAGATACCCAATGTGATGACCTGTAACCTTTCTGAAAAACCAACATCCTGCTGACTAATAGATATGACAAACCTGTGACCTTTCTGACATCCTGTAAACATCAGCCGATTCCCTGACTACAGGAATATTGTGTCCTTGGCCTGCGTAAATATTTCACAATTTCCCCCTCCCTCTGTTACCCATGTTATGGTATAAATTCAGCCTAGGGGAAAAATAAAATTGTCGCCTTGATCAGACTCTTGTCTTGGCGTCCTTCTTCATGTCTTTTGTCCCCCATTCTCTTCCAGGTACCCCCCAACACCCCTCACTTACAAGTAACATGTCAAATAATAAAAATTGTTGTGGTTTAAGTGGACAACGTGTGAGCAATTATTCAAAGGGGTTGACCTTCAAGAATATAAATAAGCTCAAGTAGGACATTAACTTTAATCTTTCTTCAAGAAGCCTAACATGACATACGAATTTAAGATGTAAACAAACAAACAAGCAAACAAAGTCAAGCTTGCTTCCTAAAGAAAGGATGAGTCATTGATTCTCACACAGATAAGGCTGATTATTCAAATGTAAAGTATAGATGATGAAGGTGTAGCCTTCAGAACACACATGCACACATGTACATGCATACATCATGTCGAAAAGACAACTGGTCTGTGTTGTTATTCAACACTGAGAAGATTGGTAGCTTTGTTGATGTCAATGATACACAAACCCTGGACTGACTGATATTGCTCCAGAATGAGCAAAAATAAAGTTAATGTCCTACTTGTTCTTCTAAAGATGGTCAGATGCAGTGATGATCTTTCCAGAAAAGACTGTGACAATGCTAGGCCACTGATGTATGTCTACAGACATCCATCTAAAAATACATTGTGTTTCTTTGATGCTGATGGTAAACTGCAGTTGAGAGGCAACCACTGAACAGTTGCAAAATGTTTACTAATTTCTGATGGAATGGTATTGGTAATTTTAGTAACATTATATATAAATGTCATCATAATTAGAATTAGAGAAGTAAAATTCCTATAATCCACAATGAGGATTCAATTAGACTTTCCAATTATAAGGCCTGGTCCAAGTATGCTACATTAATTTTAGCACAAGTAGACTTGGCTTGATCTCAATGTGTCAATCATCTCTTTAGAATGTTATGCTGGCAATGGAATATTTTATTGAAATGAATGCTATATCCATGGCATTTGTTAGCAAAGCTCTAGTATCAGAAATTAGAATGATACTTTCTACACTCGGCAATGCCAAAGAGGATCAGAGAATATACTGCTAATATTGCCAATTAAGTGATAAAATATCTAGTGGATATAACCTAGGGAGGAAAGATCCGTCTTGATTTTAGCTTGAGATAGTTTGTATCCATCGCAGAGAATGTGGAGTAACAAAGCTGTTTGTATTGTGATATTCAGGAAGCACACACACACAAAAAAAAAAAAAAAAAAAAAAACAGAAATAGGAAGCACCAAAGAGAGCAATAGTCCCAAGAGCACACTCCCAATTACAGAGTTGTTACAAATAGATTCCACCTCCTGCCTCCTCTGTTTTCCTTCTCTTCCTCCTCATCTTCCTGTTCTCTTTTTCCTCCTTTTCTGAAACTCTATTCCTTAAAACTATCATCTCCACCAATGGGAGGAGAAGCACTTGGTTCTGCCAAGCTCAATTTTATTTGATATTGGAATGGCTACTCTAGCTTTTTGCTTTGGACCATTTCCTTAGAAAGTTGTTTTCCTGTCTTTTACTCTAAGGTGGTGTCTGTCTTTGTCTCTGGGGTGTGTTTCCTGTAGGTAGCAAAATGTTGGGTCCTTTTCATGTATCCAGTTTGTTAGTCTATGTCTTCTTGGGTCCATTGATATTAAGATATATTAAGGAATAGTGATTGTTTCTTCCTGTTATTTCTGTTGTTAAAGGTGGAATTATGTGTGTGTGTCTCTCTCCTTTTGGTTTCATTGCAAGGTTACTTTCTTGCTTTTACTAGTGTGTAGTTTCACTCCTGGTGTTAGAATTTTCCATCTATTATTCTTTGTAGGGCTTGATTTGTAGAAATATATTGTGTAAATTTGGTTTTGTCATAGAATATCTTGGTTTCTCCATCCATGTTAATTGAGAGTTTGCTGGATATAATAGCCTGGGCTGGCATTTTTGTTCTCTTAGGGCCTGTATGACATCTGCCCAGGATCATGTGGCTTTCCTAGTCTCTGGTGAGAAGTCTGGTGTAATTCTTATAGGTCTGCTTTCATATGTTACTTGACATTTTCCCCTTACTGCTTTTAATATTCTTTCTTTGTTTTGTGCATTTGGTGTTTTGACTATTATGTGACAGGAGGAATTTCTTTTCTGGTCCTACCTATTTGGATTTCTGTAGGCTTCTTTTATGTTTATGGGCATCTCTTACTTTAGGTTAGGGAAGTTTTCTTCTATGATTTTATTGAAGATATTTACTACCCCTTTAATTTGGAAGTCTTCATTCTCTTCTACACCTGTTATCCTTAGGTTTGATCTTCTCATTGTTTTTTGGATTTCCTGGATGTTTTGGGCTAGGAGCTTTTTGCGTTTTACATTATCTTTGACCATTGTGTAGATGTTTTCTATGATATCTTCTGCCCCTGAGATTCTCTCTTCTATTTTTTGTATTCTCTTGGCAATGCTTGCATCTATGACTCCTGATCTCTTCCCTAGGTTTTCTATCTCCAGGGTTGTCTCCCTTTGTGCTTTCTTTATTGTTTCTATTTCCATTTTAAATGCTGGACAGTTTTGTTCAATTCCATCACCTGCTTGTTTGAGTTTTCCTGTAATTCTTTCAGGGATTTTTGTGTTTCTGCTTTAAGGGCTTCTATTTGTTTACTTGCATTGTCCTGTATTTCTTTAAGGAATTTATTTATGTCCTTCTAAATGTCCTCCATCATGATGATAAAATGTGATTTTAAATCTAAATCTTGCTTTTCTGGTGTGTTTGATTATCCAGTATTTGCTTTGGTGGGAGAACTGGGCTGTGATGATGCCAAGTAATCTTTGTTTCTGTTGCTTAGATTCCTGCACTTGCCTCTCATCACCAGGTTGTCTCTGGTGTTAGCTTGGCTTGCTGTCTCTGACAGTGGCTTGACCCGCCTGTAGGCCTGTGTGTCAGCACTCTTGTAAATCTGTTTTCTTTCAGCTGGATCTGGGAACAGAGAGCTCTGCTCTCATGTTTGTAGGCACTCCTGGTGACTGGCTTTCAGCTCTCAGTGCAGGCAGAAACCTGAAGAGTCTTGCCCCTGACTGTTCCTAGGTCTCTGTGCCCAGGGGGCACAGATGGCACTAGGCGATTTTCTCTTGGGTCATGAATGTGGGCAGTAAGTAGTTATCTCCTCTGAGGTCTCAAGAGTGTCCGCACTTCTGAAGGTCCAGCTCTCTCCCCCCATGGGATTTGGGTGCAGGGAGCTGTGTGACTGGTTCAGTTCAGTTCAGGTACAAGCAGGAAGCAGCAGGTTTCTGCAGCTGACTGCTCCTACATTCCTGTATCCAGAGGCACTATGCAGATTCCTTTTGGGCCAGGGATGTGGGCAGAAGTAGGCAGAAGTTGCAGCCTGTCCTGTGGTCTTAGGATTGTCCACATTTCTGGGAGTTCAGCTCTCTCCAGAGGGATTTGGGTTCAGGGAGCTGTGGAGGACCTGGATTCTAAGCAGACTGAAATCATCTTTGTCCTTGGCTGCAGCAGCAACATGGAAAATTTCTCACCAAACCCCAATACCAAGAGTCTTTGGTCACAGAGAAACAGACAACATCAAGAGTAGAAAGAGTATGATGACTCAATAGCTGTATCTGCTTTGAATTTGTAGCCTCAGCATGCCACATGTTTAATAGACTTCCTCCAAACTACAAGCCATCAAGAGTCACAAGAAATATCTGATTTTTATCAGAGCACTCTATGTATGGAGATCTTTGCCTATGTCCCAAGGTGTTAGTCATTCTCTGTGTCTAATATTCTGTATTTTTATGCTGAAATTAAGATGTTCAAGCCCATTTGATGGGTCTGAGGTAAAGCACATGACTTGTTGGGTCACAATAAGGAAATCTAATTATATATTATTTATCAAATCCCAAGTATTAACATTTGATATTCAGGTTTATGAATCTGTGATAGGCTCAGGGGAACTCAAAACATGCATTACAGAGCAGTTGGATCCAAAAGAGCAGGAAGAGAAAACATGAACACACAAAAAAGGAGAATAACGATGCCTAGTAACATCATCTCAGTAAGTCATCTATAGTGCCAGCTGTAACCAGGTTATAAAGGCAGGGTAGACATTCCTTGAGGAGATAGTTTACATATTGTGATGTCTATTGCTTCACACAGTTACTCCAAGATAGTTTGAAAGTGGCAATGGCTTACCCACAATTTGTGTAAGTCATGAGAAATGGAACTTCTCAGGATTGATCTATTTGGATAGTAGTTGTAGTTAGATTTACATGAGAGTTTTATTCATGAAAACTAGTCTCAGTGTTCTGAATTTGCCACCACTGGAGAGAGAGAGGGGAGAGGAGGGAGGGACACACACACACACACACACACACACACACACACACACAAACACACACATGGAGGGAGAGGGGGGGGAGAGAGAGAGAGAGAGAGAGAGAGAGAGAGAGAGAGAGAGAGAGAGAGAGAATTACTTTTCCTTTTACTCAGATGAAGAACAAAAAGTGGATATGGGCATTACTGAGAATTCATTATCACAAAAGAATGTAGACTTTACTATAGTGTCAAATGATTTTATCAGGCCTCTGACTATTATTCAGTATCTTATGAAAGAAAACATAGCAATATTAAGTATTTGGTCTGAATAAGGTGCATAAAAATAAACGCATGCCCTTACACCATCAGTGCTAATATTTAGCAATGTTAACAAATTTAAAGTTGAGAAACATTAAAATATCAGTGAGGGAAACATTAAATAAGAGTGAAACCAAATTGGAATTTTATGTAGAGTGCACAATAATATGAAATTACATACACATATAATTAAAATTTCAGATCCTTTTAAAAGAATTATTTTATGGATTGTACTATAAGCTGCAACTGATATTACCTTTTAACAATCTTGTAATCAGATTTACTTCTGAATAGTCTAATTTGTCTGCTTAAATTTTCAAGGATTAAAATGGAATTTAAATAGCTTAGTATTGAATATGTATTAACATTAAGAGGGAAGGGGTAGCTGTTTATTTCAGAGATAAGAAACTAAAGTCAGCCAAATTTCTAAATACTCTGTGTCTTAGGTTTTTATTGCTGTTACTGACACCATGACGAAGGCCACTTGTATAAGGACAATGTTTAATTGGAGCTGGCTTACAGGTTCAGAGATTCAGAGGTTCAGTCCATTACCATGAAGGCTGGAGCATGGCAGCATCTAGGCAGGCATGTGGTGCAGGAGGAGCTAATGTTTTTACATCTTCATCTGAAGGCTGTAGAAGACTGGCTTCCAGGTAGTTAGGATGAGGGTCTTAAAGCCACAGCAACACACCTACTCCAACAGGGCCACACCTTCTAATAGTGCTGCTCCCTGGGATGAGCCTATTTCACTTCACCAAGTGACAATAGTCTGGGTGGAAGTAGAAATGTGAGGTTTTGGGGTTTTTTAACGTCACTAAGATTTAGAGATCAATTTTCTAAACTGCCGGTTAGTTCCTCTAAATATTTCAGATGGGCATGAGTCACGCCTCACACCCAATATTCTAAATGCAATCATTCACAACCCTATTACCCGGAGCCTCGTGTTTTAAATGTCATTTGCTGAAAATAATATTCTCTGAAAAAAATGCATTTGAGATTGACAACTTTCCTCAAGGAGGAAAATATGTATTGAAGTAGATGATATATGTAGAGTTGAAATGTGCGGGAGCCATAGGAAGGAAATATGATATTTTGAATAAATTCTGTGATATGCTTTTACAGTCTCTCAGTAAATTGCAGGAATAATTTTAAAGTAATGGAAATATTTGTCAATATATTACTTCCTTTTTTCTCTAGTAGACAACTTTATAAACAATTGCCTTTTCTCCTAAAGAAAGACTGTGAGCTTGGGGTCTGGAGGGAAGGCTGGACAGCGAGGAGTGACTACTGAACTTGCAGAACTTTTAGTTTGTTTCATTCTTTTGAGATAGGACTGGCTTTCAGCACATACCTCAGGACATCCACAATCATTTATCTCAGGATCCATGAGTATGACTCCCTCTTCTGCCTTTCTTGGGCATCTGCTCTTATGTGCGTGCGCATGTATGCGCACGCATGCGCACATGCACGCACACACACACACACACACACACACACACACACACAAAGGTATATACACATAATTAAAAATAAAATTAAATCTTTTAAAAATAATAATAAATACTCTAGCCAGGCATAATGGCATGTGCTTTCAATCCCAGCACTAGGGAGGCAGAATCAGGTGGATCACTGCAGATTTAAGTCTAGCCTGATCTACTGAGTTAGGACAAGGACAGCCAAGGCTATTATAAAGAGAAATCCTGTGTCAAAAAAGTAAAACAAACTAAAAGCAAACAAACCAAAAACCTCTGAGTCCAGGGTTTAAATATCTATGAGAAACTATATGCAAATTGTTGAAACACTGTATTTTTTTTTTTCGGAACTGGGGACCGAACCCAGGGCCTTGCGCTTGCTAGGCAAGCGCTCTACCACTGAGCTAAATCCCCAACCCCTGTATTTTTCTTTTGAGAACAGCCTAGGCTATCACAATACCAGCAGAAACTAGAAAAGATAGTTGTCAAAATTCAAAACTCGAGGTATAATTTAAGTCATGCACTCAGAAAGTTCTAATTAAATAAAGTAACCAAAGAGCAAGGGATAATTAGCTGCAAAATCAGATTTCAGTCATCAAAGCACTAGCTCACAGATGCCATTACAATCAAGACAAATGTCAATCCTTGAAGACAAGACACAAAATCTACTAGAAAAATAGAATAGTTTAATTAGAAAAGTGTTTTTCTATACAGTTAGTGACTGGCATAAAATTATACAAAATGAGCCTGCATAGACAGAAATCTCCAGGCATAAAATAGTGCCAATATCACAATAAACTGGAAATAACCTACAATGCTATTGTTTTCTTCAAAGAAATAAATTCTTTTGTACACAGTAGGAAGATTTCCTTTTCATAAATTAATTCACTTAATTATTTACCTCACAAACACTATCCCCTTTCCCATGTTGTTGCTCCCACAGTCCTTATTCCTATTCCCTCTCCCCTTCTCCTTTCAGAGGGTGTGGTCCTATGTATCCCCCGACCCTGGCACATTGAGACTCTGCAGGCCTGTAGAACCTCTGGCAGACAAGGTAGTCTTGTGTTCTGGGGGGCCTTGGCCCAGCCCAAGTAAGCTCTTTGGTTGGTGGCTCAGGCGCTGAGAGTGCCAAGGGTCCAGGTTAATTGATTCTTTTCGTCTTCCTGTGGAGTTCCTATCTCCTTCAGGGCATTCAATACTTTCCCCAACTATTCCATAAAAGCCCCTGACCTAGTCCAATGTTTGACTGTGGGTCTCTGCAACTGTTTCAGTCAGATTCAGGGTGGAGTATCACAGAGTACAGTCATGGTAGGCTTTTGTCTATAAGTACAATAGAGGATCATCAATAATGTCAGACATGGGTTCTTGCCAAAGGGATGGGTCTCAAGTTGGGCCAGTTATTGGCTGGCCATTCCCTCAGTCTCTCCTCCATCTTTGTTCTGGCATTTGCTTTTAGACAGGACAGATTTTGGGTTGAAAGTTTTATGGGTAGGTTGCTATCCTTATCCTTGGACCCTGCCTCTCCACCTCGGGAGGATACACGAGGTGGCCTCTTCAAGTTCCATGTCCCTGCTGTTAGGCATATCAGCTGCCCTCATTGACTCTTGGAAGCCTCTCCCATCCCTGGTCTCTGCGAGTTCATGGAGATCCCCCACCCCATCCAGCAGCTACAGATTTCCATTCATTCTCCTGGCCTTCTGGCCCTCTCTCCTGGTTCTCCCCACAGTTGATCCTGTCTTCCCCCACTCTGCTCCCTATCCTTGCTCCCACCCAGTTTTCTCCCACCCTCTGTGTAGGTGTTGATCGATGTTCAGATCCACTGTCACAGGTAGGGCTATGGGTACAATGGAAGGATTTCAAGGTCCATGTTTCTTTTAACAAAACATGTCACCATTCAATGGATCTCATGGTCACCATTCAATGGATCCCATGGTCACCATGTCTATCACTCAGCTATCCTTCTAAGTTCAATTAACAAAATGTCTGACTAATAATGTTTTGCATGACAAAAATATTAAATTGGCAAGCATCTTGTAAGTAGGTTACTAGTTGCTAAGACATGTAGTTGAGGCACTGGAGGCTTTCTAAATGTTTTTTTTTCTCACCCATCTTTACCATTTGATTGCCACTCTTTGAGCTTTCCCAATTAATGTACAGTATGAGGATCATACACTTATGTGCAAATTAAAGAAATCATGAAATTGAGGAAGAAATGTTAGCTTGTCTGTCTCTGTGATGGTTTATCTTGACAGTTAACCTGACTGCATCTGGAAAGCAGGGTGGCACACCCGTGAGGGGTTTTCACTTAATTTGAAGCTGGAAAATCAACTTCTGGTCTGGGTCTTTGAGATAGGATGACATACCTTTAGTCTCAGTTCTTCAAGCTGGATAGACCCACCTCTAATCTGGTAAATGCCTTCTGCTGAAAGCCTTTATAAGGACATGAAAGAAGGAAGCTTTTATTTTTTGGCTGTTTGCTCTCTCTGCTAGCAAGTCCATTCCTTCACTAGCAGGAGAGACTTCTTTGGGATTCTGTCTACAAGTTCTCCTACTTTAGAGAGCCTTGTCAAATACAGTATCTAAAGCAAATATTTAAAATCATCAGCAGCAGCAGCAGCAGCAGCAGCAGCAACAGCACCATTTTTATTGTGTATGACATGTTTGATCACATCTCCCATGGCATACTCATGGAGGTCAGAAGATTACATTGTGGAGCCAACAGTCTGCTCTCACCTTTGCATGCAGTGCAAGACTGAAGCTCAGGTGATAGGGCTCAAAGTGCATGGACATTACACTCTCTAAGCCAGTGGTTCTCCACCTTCCTGAGGCTGTAAACATTTTAACACAGTTCCTCATGTTGTGGTGACCCCCAACTATAAAATTATTGCATGATTACTTCATAACTGTAAGTTTGTTACTGTTAAAAATTGTAACATTTTTGAAGACAGACATTTGCTAGAGGAGGCTGGAAGGTGTCTGTTCAGTGCTCACAGATGTTTCATGGTCGTGTTTGGTCAGATCTGAGAAATGCTGCCATATCTAACTCAAGAGAAGAACAGAGAAACATACCCGCCAAGAAAGGGTTGCTGACTCCCTCTTCATGCCCTACAGATAGTTTTGGTTTTTTTGTTTGTTTTGTTTTTGTTTGTGTGTATGTGTTGTGTGTGTTTGTGTGTGTGTGTGTGTGTGTGTGTGTGTGAGAGAGAGAGAGAGAGAGATAAGAGAGAGAGAGAGAGAAAGAGAGAGAGAGAGAGAGAGAGAGAGAGAGAGAGAGAGAGAGAGAGAGACAGCAATTAGAAATGTGACTCAACCCTGGGATCAGTAACAAAATATCATTAGCCATTAGCTTTTGCCTTAAGAATTTATGATAAGATAAAGAACATTCCTAGAAAGGAATGCTTTTCAGTGAAAGCTTTGCCTATGTTTTTGTATATAATATATACCTTCTCTAAATGTACTTAGGTAAATCTCAATTCAGGGTAGTGTGTGGTCCAGAGCTCATGACTTAAAGATCATTGTTGATGGTATCGTCATCCCTATAACAGAGCTGAAAGTTTCTGAGCCATTGTCTAACAAAGTGAGATGAAAATGTGGGAAATGTAGAATTCTAAGTAGGGTAAAGGTCAATATGAACTTAAGTCATTGCTTCAAATCCTATCTTAGCAACTAGGCTGAGTTCACACTGTGCCTGTCTTTGCCTACCATCAGCCCCTCCACTGGTTTGAAAAACCAGTCACCTGAAAACGCAGCCGGATGCCTGTGATAACCCTTCTCATAAATATTGTGTCTAGAAATCCAACCTCTGGCTGGTGCATATTTTTTGGTGGAATTACCTCATTAAATATAACTTACTGCCACTCAATTTTAAAGGAAAACCTGGTAATTCAGTGCTTCCAATTTGGGCTGAAATGTTACTTTGCCACTATGTATATTTGATCTTAATGAGAAGACTAGTGAAAAAGACACTGGGCTCCCATGCATCAAGCTCTGACATTTACACAGGGACTCACTGTTGTCCACGGGAACTAGCACATTAAATTCCTCCTCACACAAGTGCACCGGTCATAGAGACAATAGAAGAGCAGTGTGCTGTTATTTGGGTTACATTTGATACTTCCTTTACGGTTTCGCAGAGGAATTGGGAATGACAGTTCAGAAGGAAAGGAGAGGGATAGAGATTATTCATTCAGCAATCAAAATATCCTAGGTCAAAAATTTCTCCTATCTGCATTTTAAAGTATAGTAAGCCACCTTTAGAAAATAAGGAAATATGTATTTACAAATTTTTCACTTTCTCTAGGCCTGAGATTAAATGATATTAACCAGCAAATGGGGAAAATGGAGTGATAAAATAAAATTGGAGGGTCTGAAACAGGAATTCAGAAATGTGAGATGAATAAATGGAATAATTCCATCAAATAGTACATCCATGCAAATTATTAAATACATAAATAATGTTATGATCATGCATAAACATTATTTTAGGAAAGTAATATCATAGGAAATAGCATTTGTGTTTTTCTAAGTTTTTATTTAGAAGTTTCTAGTTTTCTTCTGAATACATTATTGAGTAAAGTTCTTAAGTTCATAAAACATAGGCAAAATTATACAGCCTAAAGTGGAGAAACACATGGTTCAGGAACAATCACAAACATTATCCTATTAATGTGTGCTACTATATAAAGCCTTAAATATCTAAATATTAGGTCATGCTGTCATTTGAGGGGATGTGATATCTATAAAAAGTCTAGGGCACATATGTCTAATGGTAATAACCATGAAATAGCTATGGTAACCCTACTTTAAAACATAGAGCATATAAAACATGTTATTGGTTGTTAATCTCTAACATAAGTAGAAATGCTTCAATTGGCTGGAAATATTTACAATACTTTTATTGGATTTTTAGGAGAAAAGAAGAATGTAGCAGAAAATATAAGTAGAAGAATGCTTTGAAGTAAACATTGAATTTTTGTGGAATTGTTAAGATCATTCATGCATATTTGGTGCTTCACCATCAAAGGGCAACATGCACACACACACACACACACACACACACACACACACACACACACACACACTCACTCACTCCCAGAAGACCTGTCTGATGGCATTCTTAGTTGTCAACTTGACTAAATCTGGAATTAACTAAAACCCAAGCTGGGTACACCTGTGAGGAATTTATCCATATTGGATAATTTGAGGTCAGAATACTCACACAAAATCTGAGACACTTTTACTGCTGTCAGTCTACATAAAGAACATTGGGGAAGGACAGCTTTGCTCTCTGCAAGATTGCCCTCACTCTCAACAGTAAGTTCCTTCCTTCAGGGATACTAGGGCCTACCTCTGTGGGATAAGAATGCATATTGGGGACCAGTAGAGACACCCAGCCTTACAGATTGAACAACTACTGGATTCTTGTACTTTCTGTCAAGAGGAAGTCATAGTTGAACCAACTGAACCACAACTAGAAAGCCAGGCTAACAAACCCCTTTATATGTAGGTTAATTCTATTAGTTCTGTACCTCAAGGAGACTCTGACTAATACAGAGGACCAGGTACCTCATTTTGATGATTGGGAAAGCTCATGTTCCCACGTATAGAGATGTTTTCCCAATACCCCTAGATTGGGAATGAGACAAAACTTGAGCAGGAGACATCGTTCATTGTTATTTGAGTAGGAATTGAAAACCTATATGAAATCTAAATATGACTGTTACTCTGGTGAGCAGAATTGTTATCAACTAAACTAGCTATTCTACTTGTAGATACATGTATATCAAGAAGGATTGGGAACAAATCATCATTTGAACTGGAGACTCTTCAGACATATTTCTATGCCACATTAAATGTAGTCTAGGAACTCAGTAAAAGCAATTTGCCAAAACTCAGTTATTTAGATGGATGTGTCCTAATTATAGCATGGTGATATTTTCAACTTAAAGTAACAGTTGGAAATAACAAAGATAAATAAAGTCATATTTATCCTTAAAATAAATGTAACTTCATTAGCTATATTTCAGTATAGTGGATACATGAAAATGTATATATTGAATGTGTACATGTAGACATATGTAGTCATGATACCATCATTGAAACCAAGCCAATACTTGTGTCATTTAATTTTGGTTTTATTTATGATTCGGATGCTAGGCATTTAATGTGAACCTCTTATTAAATCAAAATATACAGTCAAGTTGTTAAACCCCAGTATGACCTCATTCTCTTAAGTAACCAAATATCCACTGTCCATTACCCCATTTAGCTTCTGAACAAAAATTCTGTCCTCCATACATCTGTGAGCTTGCTTGTACTGATAGGGCTTAACTGAAATACTTAACATACTACTTCTTTCCTATAGATAATTCTATACTCTCTCAAGGAATTCTTTTTCATGACTTGTAGAAATGTAATACTCTCTTACATCTAGTCCAACTTTGCAATTTTCAAAGTGTATGAATGACTTTAAAAATGGATTGGTGGAGAAATTAATCTAAGAGGTTAGGATATTTTCAAATTTGCATAGCTCCATGGGCACAATCTGTTTATATTTAATGAGTGACACTTGAGCAATTTTGGTGTGTACTTCAAATAATAGGCATCTAGTGAAAGTAACCCTTGCTACTACCTCCACATCATCTATGCAGGTTGTAATTATTCTGACAGGCTCTCATGATATCACCCTCTTTCTTCCAATAATCTATGTAACTTACATCTACATGTGTACATATTAGATATGTGCTGATACACACATTAACATGTATACACCATATACAGAACATAAATGCTTGTATACCCAAAATTAAATATATGCATATACATTCAAAGGTTTCACATTGAATTTTTGAAAGTTGAAATGGAATTCTACCACAATCCTTCAGCCATGAGCCTTTTACTCAGCATAAGACTTTCTATACCAGGCTTCTAGCTCTGTCTTAACTAGTTCTGAGAAGATGGACACAGGAAGCATCTTCAAATTGATTTTTTTTGTAAATTAGATTTTTGAAACTACAATTAAGTTATTCAACTTACATGCTATGCTTCGAAATATATGAGGCACTTTGTGGCTGAAGGTGAATATTCACTTCCTCTACACTTGTCAGTGTTTATAATTGCCAGCCAGAGACTAACAGGCATTTATCATCACATATGAGAGTAGAACTTTAAAGCCAGTAATGAGTTCTGAAGACAACTGATACAACAGTAAAGAACACTGATGGCAAAAAGATAAGGTGTTCATTAACCATGTGCACATTATTCATTCAATTAAAATAACAACTCTAATGAATTACCCAAAATGCATTTTATTTTGAATTTGAATTTATTTCCATAGTTATTTTAGCTGGATATTGTAACATTTTCTCTCAAATGGCTTGTAATATCATTCGATTGTTTTTTTAAATTTCTTTGCAGGCAACATCAATGTTATTGTGCAGTAATAATTTCCTCTTAAAGTTGTAGTTTTTTTTTCTCCTAAAGTCCAGTTTCCTTTAAACTTTCTGCACATAATTTAAATGTGCTACATTTTTTCACCTAGTGAAGATACTTTAAACTTTTCTTGTGGAAATTTCATATACATAGAAATAGAATAATACAATGAGTTTTCTTTTAACCTACTGAATTTGTTCTTTACCGGTTTTTTGTGTGTACCACATACATTTTGAAGCTCTAATCTCCCACCATTTCCAGTTTTGTTTCCCCAACATCCTTACTTAAACTTCTGACCCAGCACATTTTGCTTCTATCTTTATATATCCTACCTGTAAATGTCTCTATTTACCCTCCTCCAATATGCATCCACTTAATGATGTTGGTTGCAGGTGCTACAGTACAGATAGAAGCTTAATTGAGGCTTGAAAAGGTTCCAGCTACCAAACTTATCTTGCCCTTTGCTGTTCAGGAGATCATAAAACCCACACATATCTCAGTCTCTTTTGACCATGGCTAGCCATATTCGAAAGTAAGAACTCCAGGTTTGCCAGGAGCGTTTTAGCATCAAGAGCAGTTCAACTGCAAGTTCTCATGTAGCACCAAGTACAAACCATCCAAAGAGAATTTCAAGGTTCAAACAGTCTCATAACAATTTCTCAGTCTCTACTGACTGCCCTAAACACAGCTTTGCAGAAACATTTCACTCAAAGTCAGACACAAAGCTTTACTCTACGTTTCACTTAAAGTCAGATATAAAAGTTTTACTACACATATCATCATACCTTCCCCCTTTTGTTTTAAGTAGATTTGATGGGCTAACAATTATTGTTCAGAATTATCGAGTTGTACAGTAAATATGGCTTGTGGTGTACCTAGTTGTCTGTTTTTTCAAATAAATCAGCATAAATTTCAAAGCCAATAAAGTTATAACCACAAAGAGAATTATAAAAATCTCAAGAGGAAGAAACATCAAAATGAGCCATGGTATGAAATGAAGTGACAGCATCTACGGAATGTTCTATATCATCATTCCCTGTGACGGTAACAGTAGGCATCTTCTTTGAAAACGTTCCTATAATTTCTTGCTGCAGATCACAATCATTTCAGAAGAACTAGGAGGACCCAACAAATGCATTTTAACTTTTCCCTATGATATTGAGCCTTAAAGGCACATTACAATAAGAAGTAATATTCCAATTCAATTTTATTTCAATTTTATTTGTTCTCTCAATAATTCTAATTGATCTCCAATGAATATTACCGCTGGTCTGAAACTAGCTGTTTCATCAACTATTTCCCCAGATATCTGACTTTGTTGGGTCCAAAGTTCATGAGAATGCATCTGCCAGTATTAAATCAACACAGCATTTGAACTTTTTTAGGAAGAGCAACTCCAGCTGTGGGTAGTATTTAAAGTGATGATCCCCAGGACCACAGCAATAATGTCTCCCACCTTTCGTTGAGTCATTTTTAATATTCTTTTTGGCCAGCTTCTCTGTATTATCACCATCACAGGTGAGTCCTGCTATAATCTCAGCAACCTCACTGGTATCCAGACTGTCGGCCGTGATTTGATTGCATAAAAACTTTCAAAAGCAACATTTAAATATATCCTTCCATTGACAGATGTCTGAAGAATACAGGGTGTACAACTGATGCTATAATTATAATTATAGTTTAGGATGCCATTGCCAGGTCTCTTCCGTGACGTAAACAGAGATCTTTAACAAATAGTGCACAGATATCAAGGAGTAGAATACTGAAATGAGTTTATTATCTCTCACTTTGAAAAACAGTACTCCAAGTGGATCATGAAACAAAATATAACACCAGAAATTCGGAAACTGTATTAAAAATATTTCAATACAAGTGCACAGGGAGAACTTTCTGAATAGGACTCTACGAGCACAGAAGACAAGTAAAAATGGGATCTTGTGAAAGCAAAGTGCTTCTGTCCAGCTATGGGAACCATCATTTGAGTAAAGAAGCAAGCCAGAAAATTAGAGAAAATCATTGCTGGTTGTACCCCAAAAATGATATGTATCTATAATAATGAACTCATAAAATTAAACGTTCAAGAAATGGAATGACCTATTCAAAACCGGTCCATCCACCTGAATTGAGGCTAAATACTGACGCCTTGCTTGCTTAATTCCTATTTCCCCAAGGCTGGACCCTCAGCTCATAGGATGTAGCCATTCACCTTCAAACGGGTCAGAAACACCCTAATTTATTACTTAGGTGATTCAAAACCCTCTTAGGTCAGCAAAAAAAAATTATCTGACCTAATGTTGACCGAGATCAGTCATCACAAACCCATTCGTTTCCACCTTGATACCCAAATGTACTGTTTTAACTAAGGCATGCTATTCTTTGCCCTTAAGGTCATATATGTTCACTATACATGCAAAATTTATTGGTTTCCAAAAGTCCATAAAATCTTTTCAGTTCCAACACTATTCAGAAATAAGTGTGGAGTCTATATTGGGATTCCAATAAATCTCTCAATTATGAACCCTAGTTTTTTTTAAGTACTTTTAATTCATAGTGACACAGCATAAACATCCTTTGATTCTCAGCTCTTTGGACAGGTATGCATCTCTGTATTGATGGCCACCCACTGTAAAGGGGTTGTTTGATCAAAGTTGAAAACATCCCAGGTTTATGGGTATGAATATAAATACTTAAAACTCGATTTGATAATATGACCACTGGGCAAAATAGCAATTTCAAATTCTAGCCTAAGATATATGGCCTCCATTGTGAAAGTTTGGTTAGGATTATAGTATCAGCTATACAATTGTCTTCCGTGAGGATTGCCTTGGATTCCAATCAGAAAGCAATCAGTTACCCATAGCACTCACACCACTGTTGTAACAAAAGGTACAGGTTTTGCCAGGCAGGTTTTGATTGTCGTATGCAGAGCCCAGCATTAAATATGGCCACTGATGTCTGCAAAGCATTTCCAAGCACCGGAAATGCTCAGCCCTAAATGGAACATTTTTATCAATAGCATTCTTTTGAGCCATACTGAGGTTCATAGAACCTTACAGATGAGGATAAGGAAGTGATGTACGGGCAAAGACTGTGAGAAGGTCTGTGAAATGCTGTCTTCTAGAAAGACATGACACAACACTTGAACAGAATCAAATCATTCAAAATTCTGGCATAGATGGAGACTGCTCTCCAGATCCCAGACCTGACTGGAGAGCTACTGCAAGTTACTATCTGATGGGGAAGAAAGAATTATCCTTTCTTTGAGATTTCTTGTAGATTTCTTATGCCACAGTTGGTGACCTAATTTGAAGCACATACAGACAGCACAAATTTGAGTTCATGAGTTATCTGAACTGCAAGAGGATATAAAGTTGTTTTATTGAATATAAAGGGGAAGTTAGAAATGAAAAATGGAACATGAATAGGTTTATTTTTTTATTGCACACATGGATGAAATTCTCAAATATAAAGAAGAATAACAAAAGAATAAGCATTCTTGTTCCAGAATAACAGAAATGAGTCACATCAAGGAGAACTCAAACTAAGGCAAGACCAAAATCTAGCAGAGCAACCATCAAGCCCCAAGCTTTGTGTCTCACACCTTGGAATCTTGGCTGCAGCATCTGAGAGCCAGCATCCTTGAGCAATCAATTCTAACATCAAAACACATAGCCTGACTTGGACTAGCTTTTCTCTGTCATCATCCTAGCATTTAAGCATCTGGGGATGTCCATTGCAATTTGAACTTTATGTTCACAGCCTCACATAATGACATTTAACTGCACCCCTTCCACCCCAGTTATTATGGGGAATCAAACAGGGCACATTGGCTGGCTTCAGTATGTTCTGGAACTTGTTGAGAGACTCCAGTACTCTTGAACTCTTGCGTTTTTCATGCCTGCAAACACAGCACCATGCAAATGGTACTGCTGTTAGTCTCACACAGATTCTGGGCCTATTTTAACTCTGTAGTCGTCTATGTGCTTTGGTACTTAACCTGTTTAACCAGAGATAGGAATTTTTACGTGGTTGATTTTGAACATGGAACTCAATTCATAGACATTCTCAATTACACCCACCTTCTCAGTGAATTTGCATTTTTACAAGCTGAGGCCACTAATAAATGGACCATTGTCTTTGAGGTATCTCTGCTATGGTCCCAGGACAAACCTCAAGGTAGGTTTCCTTGGCCACTAAACTCTCTGAAACCTGCATCTTGTTACTGGACAGAGTTGAATTTTTTTATTATCTATCTATCTATCTATCTATCTATCTATCTATCTATCTATCTATCTATCTATTTATTTTTACACTACAGATTTTATTTCCCTTCTGATCCACCCTCTGACTGTCCTATATCCTATACCTCCTCCCCGCCCCCACCTCCTCTGCACCCCCGTAGCTATGAGGATGTTCCTCACCCCACCCATCCACCCACCCACCCCACCAGACCTCTAAACTCCCTGGGGCAACCAGTCTCTTGAAAGTTGGATGCATCTTCTCTGACTGAACCCAGCCCCAGGAGTCCTCTGCTGTTTATCTTTTGGGGGCCTCATCTCAGCTGTGTATGCTGCCTGGTTGCTGATCCAGTGTCTGAGCGATCTCAGGGGTCCAGGTTAATTGAGACTGCTGGTCTCCTACAGGGTTACCTTCCTCCTCAGGTTCCTCTAGCTTTTCAGCCAGAGAGGTCAGCAGCTTCTGTTCATTGGTTGGGTGCACATATCTGTATCTGACTCTTTCAGCTGCTTGATGGAATCTTAAACATCCTCAGAGTTCATTTACAGCCAAAATACACATATTCACATATGTTTGTCTTGCCTGTATGTAATGGTGCCATAAATTTTTTCCCCACAGAACAGCATATTTCATTACATTAGCATCGAGCCTTTGAAAAATTTTAGGACAGAGAGGTAAAGCAATCAGAGTGGCTTCTATATCAGTTCATAACACAGCCCATGCTCCTGTCTGAAACCTCATTGTATTGAATCCTATCATCCACATTTCTTTAACAACTCAGGTATTCAAAAAGCTCACAAAACTTAGCTCATCCAGTTTGGCTCACAGCATTGTGGGGATTGATTCTCCACCTTGCAGTTTCAAGCTTTTGAACACTCCTTTCACATCCAGATTCAAAGACTTTTCAAAGACTTGTTCACATTTAACAGAAATAGCCACACTTCTTGGCATATTATTTTTCCTTCCTAGTTAATTTTTTTGCTGCCCCGATAAAATAAATATAAGGAAGAGAGAGAGAGTTAATCTGAACTCGCGGTTTAAGAAAAGATCCTCCATCTTGCTGGGAAAGGCACGGTGGCAGAAGATGATTGGTCACCTGGGGAAAGGCGGGGGTGTGGGGGGAGAGTGTAAGCAGAAGCAGAGCTGATTGGTCACCTCGCATCTACCAATAGGAAACAGAAAGAGGCGGGAATTGGTGTTCAGCTCAATTTTTCCATTTTTTACTTTGTGTTCAACCTAGGACCCAACTCTATGAAGGTTATAAGCCATTTATAGGATGGGTCTTCACCTCCAATTAAGCCACTTTGGATTCTCACACACAGCAGTGTGTCTGTTACATGATTCCAAATCCTATCAGGTTGACAAAACAGATTAACCACCGCAAGACATTTTATACTTCGAATCTGCAACATTCTCCAGAGGCTCATATTATCTTTGCTTATTAGCCAGAGTGTGAAGCGATATGGAGAGGACGAGAAACCTTTGGGAGATTGAACCTACTTAGAAAGTAGGTCATCAGTGTGGGACTTGGAAGGTCACAGAGAAGCCTCTGTTTTCTGTCCCTTTCTGTTACCTGGCTCACCGCAGTGATCAGCTATAGCTACACTCTTCTACTGACACAGACTGGGCCCCCCTTCTATGCCTTTCTCCCTGCGAGGGACTGAAATGTCTCTGAAACCGTGAGATTCTTTTTCCTCACTTAGGTTACCTCAGTCAGGTGATTTCATCACTGCATTACAAAAGTAATATGACAGCAATGATTGTATGGCACACATTTTTGTAGGTTGAAGGCAATGTGGAAATAATGGCACGTTTGCTTTGTCTCATTAAAAGGCTGTACAGCTTTACAGAGCTCTATTTTGTTTCGTTCAGAATGCATCTCCAAAAATCATGAAAAACCTAATTCCCCAAACTTACACTGAGTAGTGTTTGGAGCTGAGCTAATTAAAGTGGTTAGAAATAGATGAAGTCGTGAGCGTGCAGCCCCCCACAGGGCTCTTTTTTATTGATTATTTTTTTGTCTGATGCACAGAAACGCCTCTGCCTTTCTATTGTGGAAAATCATTTGCATTTCTAAATTTGGCTTGATAGCTATGTTGCCACTATAGCAAACTTATTCTGAAAAGAAATGACAATGGATGTTTGAACTGATGTGAATAATTTCTGCCCAAGGTGCACTCAGGATCAAGTATGTCGAGGGACATCCTAGAAAGATGATTTGAAGAAAAAGATGAAGAGTATACTCAAGGTCATGTATAGTAAATATAAAAGATACACAGATGATCAAATGCACTATTTTTTTCTCATTGCTTTCATACGTTATCATAGGGGAAAGTGCGGTTTCCTGATAAGTCTTGTGTCCCCTTGCTGCCATAGTCACATGAGCATCATATTTGAACTCTGAACACCAACACAGAGACTTTTCAGAAGCCAGATCCTTTTGACCATGATGATTTGCTCAACCTCTTACTCTGATGACTTTGACTCCTGGATTTGTACACCCATCTTGCACTCAGCTCATAGAAAGAGCAAGAACATAGAAATTTACAAAAACACCATAAGTAGATACCTGTCTTTATAATACTTGTTAGTACTCACCATTTTTTGTCTAGTTAAAAAATGAATTACTAAACTTTGATGCTGAGTGTCTTGTCTCCTTTTACTTCAAAGTAGTTGTGTATCTATGATTTTCCATTCTTACATGTAGGTAAATATTAACTTCTTCTTGCTTCTGTTTTCCATTAGGATTCCCAATATATATAATATATTCCCAATATGTACATTATGTTTAGAGAAAGACAGAGAGACAAAGACATATATGCACAGAAAATTATATATATATATATATATGTGTGTGTGTGTGTATAGATATAGATAGATAGATAGATAGATAGATAGATAGATAGATAGGAGGAGGAATTTATACACTTATAATGAATTTTGATCATATTCACCCTTGATCCAACTCTCCCCAAGACACTCAAGACACTAGTCTGACTCTGGCTTTATGTCCCTGTTTTGCTGTCATCGCCATCATAGTCTTCTTCTTCTTCTTTTCTCCTTCTTCTTCTTCTTCTTCTTCTTCTTCTTCTTCTTCTTCTTCTTCTTCTTCTTCTTCTTCTTCTTCTTCTTCTTCTTCTTCTTCTTCTTCTTCTTCTCCTGTCCTCCTCCTCCTCCTCCTCCTTCTTCTCTCCTCCTTCTTCTCTCCTCCTCCTTCTCCTCCTCCTCCTCCTCCTCCTTCCCCTCCTCCTCCTCCTCCTCCTTCTTCATCATTTACCATTGGCATTATTTACTACCCTCATAAGTTCAAATAGTGCTGACCATATCCATGGATGTGGGCTATCTACTGGGCTATAGGAAACTTCTCAATGGCCACATTCCCAAAGGAGAGGAATCTTTCTTCATTAGCCCTAGTTGCCAGCTTCTCCCCTGTTAGAAGTATGGCCCTGGGTACCCCTCCTCAGTCCATACTGGACTTGATTAATCTTGTACAGATTTTTTTCAAGCAAACAGAGTTGTTGTGAGTGGGTGGATTCAATGGCCCTGTCATTTCCAGAAGAATGTGTTTTACAGCTCTCTTCTTCCTACCAGACTTACACTCTTTCAATGTCATCTTCCATTATATTCTTTGGGCCTAAGATGGGTTAGGTTGATATAAATGACTCCCATGGTAGGGAGCTCACAGTGCTTTATTTTACATACTTTGACCACTTATGATTCTTTCATTAACCACTGCGCATTGCAAAATGCAGCTTCTTTGACCAAGGCTGACAGCAATATAAATCCATGGGTATATACCCATAGATGATATGCTAAAGAGATTGATCAGTGGGTAAGGACATAGACTTCTCTTACAGAGAACGACTATTCAATTCCCATCACCAATGTCAGACATCTCACAGCTGCCCATAACTCCAACTCCAGGGAAATCTGATACCCATGTCCTCCACAAGTACCTGCACTAGCATACACATAATCACACTCAGACACACCCATAAAAACAATGTTGAGAAATAAATTAATCTTGAAAGAATATATACGGTAATTTGACAACATGACTGTTTAGCTTAGCAGAAGAACAAACTAAATCTTCTCAAAATGTCCATTTACTTAGTGATGGGCATTGATCGGCTTTACCAGAACCAAACACTAAATTTATGACTCTCTTTCTCATTCCTCACCTCGTAAATGTCATTGTTTCACTAGGCAGTTTTACTACTACTTTCATGACATCTGAACATATATGATTTTATGAATTTATATAAAATATGATCCACAAAGAAGAAAACAACATAGCATTTTGCTTCTAGGAGGAAGAGGTCACTTAATATTATTATGCCTAGTACTATCTACTTGTGTGCAAATAACATATCGTTTACTGTGGTTGAATAACAATCCATTGTATGTAAATACCATATTGTCATTATCTATCCCTCTGCTATTGGACACCAAAATTGGTTTCATGCCTTAGTTATTGTTAATAGTCCTTCAATAAACATTTGATGTACAAGTGTTTCTAGTTATGTTGAATCGGAGTCTTGGTTAAATACTCAGGAATGCTATAGGTGGATCCTACAGTGTTTAATTTTATTTTCAGGTTTTTGAGCAGCCAGTGTTTATTTCCATAGTAACTTGATTAGTTTGCCTTCCCATGACTAGTGTGTTGATGTTAATTTATTTCTTCCTCCTCTCTCATATTTATTGTTATTTGTTTGACTGCCATTATGACGTGTGTAAGAAAACAATCATAGTGTAAAATCTCCTTTTGCATTTCTCTGGATGCTAGTATGGTGGTTAGTGCTATCAAACTGGCAGAATCTAGAATCACCTGGAAGATGGCCTCCAGGTCTGTGGAAATTATTTTAATTCCATGAGTTGGAAGCACAATCTCTGTGATTCGTACTATTCCCTAGAATGACTTCCACATGGTATGAGCAGAAGGGGCAGCTGGGCCGCAGCCTGTACTTGCTGTTTTCTGTTTCTTCACTATTGGTCCAATGGGAGCAGCTTGGATAATAATTACCTTTAGTTCCCAACCATAATAAACCAAGTCATGAAATTGGAGGCAGAGTATGTCTTTCCTCCCTTTAGTTGCTTTCAACAGGATTATTTTTATCACAGAAATAATAATAAGATTAAAACACATGGTAATGTATACTATTTCTGTTGACTAGTGGTCACTGGTACTTTCTTTAAAAACTGTATGTCCATTCCAATAGAGGTTTCATTAATTGAATTGTTTGCATTCACTTTACTTAGATTTTTTTCAGTTATTTGCATTGTTTAGATACTAATATTCTGTCAAATGTGCAACTAGAAAATACTTTAATACCATTTTGTAGGCTGGTTCTACACTCAAATATTTTTTTCTTTAGCGTGCTAACACTTGATAATTTCATGAAATCCCACTTTTCAGTGGTTGTTATTATGTCTTAGCAACAGAGTTCTCAGCTGTCTGAGCTCAGAGTTCTCAGAGTTGTCTAAGCTGTTATCTGGAAGTAGAGTATGCTTAACCAAAGAAACCATGAAATCTCAGAACACACCGAAATAAGAAATTAAATAAGATCTTATAAGATGGAAATGTCTCTTATGCTCATGAATTTTTAAAATGAATATTTTTGGTATGGGTATACAACCACAACCAATCTACAGATTCAACACAGCCCCAATGGAAATGCTAATGTTGTTCCTCATGGAAACAGAACGAAACTCTTTAGCCTCATATACAGTACCAATCTCATAATAACCAAGGGGACCTGAGCAAAATAACTCTTGTAGCATCACCATACTTAATGTCAACAATACTACAGCGGCCTAGTAACAAAACAGCATAAACAAAACAACAAACTAGAATAGAAGACACTGATAAGAACCCATGACCCTACAGCTGATGGTACAGAGCAGCAGTCACTATGGAATATGCATCTATTACAAAAGAATATTCACACAGAATTTTTATCCCTTACATTTTAGAATTTATTTGTAATTATACCAGTCTGTACATGAACCTGAAAAATACCAGCACTAAAATGTCTCCACAACTATCTAAACATGTTTACAAACAAAATAGGGAAACAATGTAATATGTTTCATATTCATGAGGTCAAGAAGGTTATCTTGCCTTCCTCACTGGTGAGAAAATTAGTAAAAAAGTGTTTTAAGATGCAGGAGATCATTACCAAGGATAATATGAAAGAATTCACGCCAGAATATGTATAGAATAAGCTGGGCTGAATTTGGAAGACCACTTATGGAATAGATAGATAGTTAGATAGACAAACAGATAGACAGATGAATAGACAAATAGACAGATGATACATATAAATAGATGATAGAGATAGATAATAAATAGATAGGTGTATGATAGATATATAGATGATAGATGATAAATATATAGATAGATTATACATCTATAGATATATAGATAGACAGATGATAGATAGGTGATAAACAGATAGATAGATAGATAGATAGATAGATAGATAGATAGATAGATAGACAGATAGATAGATAGATAGATATAATAAATATATAGGTTTATGATAGATATATAGATGGTAGATATATAAATATATAGATAGATGATAGATAGATAGATAGATAGATAGATAGATAGATAGATAGATGATAGATTGTAAAGAGGTAGAGACAGATATAGAGATATAGATGTACATATAGACATACAATGGAGAACTCACAGGTTCTTAGGGGCATTGATGTACATTGGAATAAAATGACATAAAAGGAGATGAAAGTAAAAACATAGTTTTAGTTGAATTGTAGTCAACTTTTGGGCCACGATCATAAGTCTGATTTTTTCCTATGAATAATGTTTTCACCTAGCAAATACACACATTTTATAGAGACATGATGTGCTAGAGATGAGGTAAGGTGGCTGAACTAGGAGATTGGGCCATATACTGGTAAAACATTGCAAAGATGGGTCACAAAGCACAGGACAAATCCCCTGGGGGCATGTGAATCTCACAGCATATCCCACAACACATCACAAGGAATCACACTGAGAATGCTAGACCACCATACATCTTTCCTAGAGCAAAGTATGATGGGAGAAAAGAAAGAGTGCCTCCAGTCTTAAATTAGATCAATCAAGTACCATAAAACAGGAAGATTGACACTCAAAGACACCACTGTTCCCACACAAGCTTCAGACCAGAGGTAATCTGTCTGCTTGCTGTTAACTTTTCCCTTTTCTTCTTTGTCAAACAACATGTAAAAATCAAATTATCTTTTTTCCCTTTGATTCATTATAAGAATTACTCAAACATTCAAAACAAGAATCACATTGCTTAGTGGATAATTCAAAGCATCAAAATTCAATAAAGATGTAATCTTTATGGGTTAAAATGGGTTAGTTGTATCTTTAAATTAGAATTTGTGCTAAGTATATCCTCAAAATTCAATTCTCAGTCTCAAAGACAGCCATGCCCCAAAACATGGAGAACAATTCCAGCAAACAGGGACAGAGCTGATATTCTTAGTTTGCATTTCAGTAGTGCTGATGTGAGAATTGAACCTGTTCTTGGCTGATCCCCATAATATACTTTAACTTTCTTATCCAGTGTAGGAAATTTACAGGAATAGCACACATGGCATCTTCTTGCTCACAAGTCAAATGTCAAGCCTTCTAAGCCTGTGTCACAGATGTCCTTCTCACCTGCCTGACCATGTGCTCCAGCTGTAGAGCTAACCTGATGACAGGGGCTTCCCTGACCTCTTGGAAGCCCTTGTTCCACAATAACCTCACAGACGAAACAAATTATAGCCTAGGTCTATCTTAATTGTAGGGGTGTTATAAAAGAAAGTGAGCTTATGATACAAGGTCTTGGTATGCTGTATATACTCAAAAGAAAGAAATTCTAAATTATTTTTTCTTTTCTTATTGGATATTTTTATTTACATTTTAAATGTTATCTCCTTTCCACCACCCAACCACCCATTCCTTCCTGCATCCCCACCCTGACATTCCCCTACACTGGGGCATCCAGCCTTGGCTGAACTGAGGGCTTCTCCTCCCTTTGGTGCCCAACAAGGCCATCCTCTGCTACATATGCGGCTGGAGCCATGGGTCTGTCCATGTGTACTCTTTGGGTAGTGGTTTAGACCCTGGGAGCTCTGGTTGGTTGGTATTGTTGTTCTTGTGGGGTTGCAACCCCCTTCAGCTGCTTCAAAATTCCTAATTATTAACTGCATTAATACTTGATTAAATGTGAAGTGTAGAGTTCCTTTAGGGCTGATACATATTATCAAGCTAAAGGAGTTTTAGTGAAACTGACAAGATACTACTGGGAATGGAAACAAGCTACCTTTTCCTTGTACCCATTGTATAAACACAGATGATACAGCATCGGTGTTCAAACTGGTCCTGCAGGACAGCACTGCTACTGTGTCAAGTTTCAGTGTTTGCATCCTTACAGCACTGCTTACACCTGACTTCTGTTTTCCACACAGCTTCATTAGCCTGTTCCTATTTCCGCATGAAGTAGGTGAATAGTTTCCTGTATGTTCCCAGAGCTCAGCAGATCACCCCTTCCTTCCTGTTATAGAAGTGCTGGTTTTAATGTAAGTGCGTCCAGCTGTCATTCTGCCGTGGTCCTGAGGTATAGTCAAGCACAAAGGAAGGGGCCAACCAATATTCTAATTGAACTCTGAATACTAACTGGTCCTTCCCCCACTTTTAAAATAAGGGATTTCAAAAATCTTCTCTACAGACGTCTTTTGCTAAATGTTTTTAAATCAGTTTCTTTTGTATTTCATTCTGACCGCACTATTTAATACTCAACTAAATCACTTGCTTCAGGGAATTCTGACAAGTTTTCCTAGGTCTAAGCTTGAAAAGGTGAGAGTTACTAACCCCGAGGCTCTGCTCAGAAGCACTGTGAACCCATATTTGACAGTGAACTATAAAAGCAGGACTGACACACCAGATTATTTTCATACTGGCTGCTGAGATATGACGCAACTCGATACAGATAAGCAGCTATTGGGGAATTTACTAAGCATCCCTGTCTTCAATTGCAGAAGCCTAATGACTAAATGTCTGTAGATTGTTCTGTGGCAATGGTTCGAGTTTATAAAGAAACACTGTAAGAAATCATAAGTAAGCAACAGAAAAGCATGAGAAGTATTCAGACTTGAGAAAGAAATGAATTATGGTGGTTAGGCCTTTTTTACTACTTAATGATGTTGAAATACAGCCGTTGTATAATCTTAAAGAGAACTGATTATTGGTGATATAGTCTTTTTAAAAGAATAAAATATGGCATTTTTATAATTGAGCATGGTAATATAAGGTTTCTAATTGCTAGACACAGAGAAAAATGTGTTGCACCCCTGTATATCATACCAGGAGCACAATATGGTTTCTGGTGATATCCCCAGCAAATTGCAGGTTCATGCCTGGGGAAGGAGAGCGGCCTCAGCACAAGCTCATTAAATGTGCTGGGATTCTTGTTGTGCTGCTGGCAACTGCCTCAAACTGAGTCAATAATAAGAATCCTCATGCCCCTGTGATTCCCCTATTTTTACATCACTGCCCAACACTGCCACAGACTTGCAGCAGAGCCTTTAAAACGTGATCTGTGGAGAACCTTCCTAATCTAAAGTATACTGCTTGACTTCATTTTTCTGTATTTTTGAGAGTTTTGTACACGCATACAACAAATGAATGTGTGTGTGTGTGTGTGTGTGTGTGTGTGTGTGTGTGTGTGTGTGTGTGTTTTGTCATATGGTGTTAGTGCTGTGAACAGACACCATGACCAAGACAACTCTTATAAGAACAACATTTAATTGGGGCTGACTTACAGGTTCAGAGGTTCAGTCTATAATCATCAAGGTAGGAAAATGGCAGCATCCAGGCAGGCACGGTGCAGGAGGAGCTAAGAGTTCTACATCTTCACCTTAAGGCTGATAGCAGAATACTGACTTCCAGGGAGCTAGGATGAGGGTCTTAAAGCCCACATCCACAGTGGCACCTCTCCTAATAGTGCCACTTCATGGGTCAAGCATCTTTATTTTTATAAATTTATATTTATAACTATCTACATCTACAACTACATCTATATCTAGTCTATATGTAATCTATAGTTAAAATTTATGTTTATCTATATCACATATCTATATCATCGATATCTATTTTTATATCTATAGATATAGCTATATAGATGATAGGTAGATAGATAGATAGATAGATAGATAGATAGATAGATAGATAGATAGATAGATGATAGGTAGATAGATAGATCTCACACATCTATCCTTCAACTCTTCCCACATCCTTCCAAATATAGTCCTCTCCCAACTTCATATATTTTATTTCCTTTGATAAGGATGTCCATATGCTAAGGGAAATCTACCGATCCACTGGAGCATGGGAGACCCACCAGTGGCCACACCATCTAAACAGAAAGATTCTTTCTTCCTGGGAAACTATCCAGTGTCAGCAGCTCCTCAGTAAGTGATGGGGTTAGAGATCATCCACCATGTCCCCTCTAGGATTCTGTCTGCATGGGTTTCATATAGGTCCTGTGCAGGGAACCTAACCACAGATAAAATAATGGTTGCCACAGATGTGGCACATCTAGAAAACAGCCCTGGATACCCATTATTCCCATCTGGCTCCTACATTTCCTCTGCCTCCTATTCAACATTCCCTGAGCTCTGGTGGTGCTGGGAGGGGTCTCAGCTAGGAATGATCATTGAGCTTCTAATTCATGCAACTTTGATTAATTATGCATCTCTCTGCTTACTGCTGTCCACTTGAGTGGGGGTACTTCTCTGACCAAACGTCAAAGCTCCCCAGCCAGGTCTATGAGGATGAACATAAATATCTATGAGGCAAATTAATTTTTAACACATTAATCACAATTTTTTCTTCTTGTGGAAGAAAAAGTTATAGCCACATGCTTTAATCGAAACACTTGAGGATCAGAGGTAAGCAGAGCCCTGTGAATTTAAGGCAATTCTGTTCTTAACACTGGGGGGTCCACACAAATTAAGTTGTGTGATAAGATACTATCATACCACACACACACACACACACACACACACACATACCTACACAAACTGGTGTTCTATTTGTGTTCTGAATGCTAATTCCTTTATAATACCAAATTTTGAGGCATGGAGTTTTCAAACTCATCAAGTAAGATTTACTGGGGGCCAGGAAAAGGGCTAAGTGGACAAGTGCACTTACGGTCAAGTCTATGACACAAGTTCCATCCCTGAAATGTACTTGATGGAAGGAAAGGACTGCTGCCTCCACATGTACACTGTGGCTTATTGACTCTCATATGCGCTCTCACGCAAGCACGCATACATGTGTGCGCGCACATGCACAAACACACACACGCACACTAAATGAATAATTGAATGAATGAATGAATGAATGAATGAATAAATGCAAATAAAAGATGACCTATTTGACAAAGGCGTACAGGTGAGGAAGCAGCACATCATGACAGGTTTGTACCTCTCCCTCAGTGTGTGCTTCTTCCTCAGTGTGTGCTTCTTGTTCAATGCAGCAGTTCATTCACAGGTGCAAGAAGCGTTCTTAGTTTGCTGTAACTACAGAATTATACATTGGGCATTGCCATTCAGATGGCCACTTACAAGAGTCGAGAATAATCTTTAATCACTGATTAAATACTAGAACCTGAGTATTATTCTCCACATTCCAAAGTTTAGATTAGTTTTTAACCTGTCACTCCCACTGTGTAACACTGTACCAAAGAGTATATCAAAGAGGGATCAGGGAGAAATACAGAAGTCTAGATGTAATATGATCTGTGGACTTGTTCTTGAATGAAATAGGGGGATCACATTATAATGTTTGGGTGGTTAGTTAAGTATGTACTTACTGTTTCTTCAGGAAGATAATACACACAAATAAACTTAATAGTCGCATATAAAAGTCATGAATTTATCACCAGCTGAAACTGTTGACATTTGTCAGTGTCTTTTCCTATGTCACCCTGTATCTTAAACAAAATGGTAACGATGGGATTTTATTGTCACCTATACCTGGTAGACATCTAGAGATTCTCAGTCAAGATTGCTGCCTCCAAGTATTTTCACTAGCTTGGGACTGGTGTGAAAGGATTGTGAACATGACTAGACACACATATAATCACCTGATCCCTTCCTTAAGAGCAGAGTCTTTCCTTTAACCAGGAAGGAGAGAAAATAGGAGCGATGAGGGAGGAGTTGGCCTCTGCTGAACCCAAGAAGAGACCACAGAGCTTTGCTAACTATATAGACTAAGAAAAGCATCACCAAAACAATGCATGCAGTATCTGAAAGCCCAGCACACCTTCAGCTAAAAGCCTGTAAGTTAGTGGACTTCAGTTCTGCAGTTGACATGAGGCTAAGGAGTTTAAGCAAGCATCAGTGGGGATTCACCTTCAGAGCCTCCAAATGTACAGCTTTGCTGACTGTGTTGAAACCTGCAAAAACCAGGCCAGAGGGGCAGCCGAGCCACACAGTGCTCTGATAATGACCCACCTATTGGTGAGATAATAAATTTGTGTTGTTTTAAGCCACTCACTTTGTGGTAATTTATTATGGCAGCGATAGAAATCAAATTCATCAGATTTGTTCTCGTTTACAAATTCCCCATCAGCCTCTCACCAAATGCTCTTAGCATTCACTATTGATCACTGCCTAGATCCATTATTCCATTAGAGATTGTGAAATGGTAATTTAGAAATTCTATCATTCCTCCTGTGTATATTACCTGTGTGCATTTTTATAAAGAAAACGTTGTCTTGTTAACTGTTGAATACCCAACACCAAAAGCAGAACGAAAGCAATCCCTACTCCTGTTTCTTTATTCTTAATTTTCTAGAACAATGGGTTACTGCCTCAGCTGACACCTAAATTCATCAAAGAAGCCATATGAATTCTGGATCCCAACACATCTGGTTTGGCTCATCAGAATTAAGCTTACATTTCTGACATCATTGACATCCTGAAAAATGGCTGCTTGTGTCAGGATTCTAGTTTACCCATCATCCTCTCTTTCCAAAACTGCACGGAGTTTTCCACAGACACAAAGAAACCTCTGTCTGCCACAAATTTCCCTTATTTTTCTGGGAAAGGAAGTTACAGATTATCATATAGGTAATACATGAACCAACTAGAACTGGCAAATTAGTCATATTAATGTTTAATGAATTTCAAGCTGCAAAGGGAATGCATTTCTTTGAAAAATGAATAAATGAAAAACATAAGCTGCTACTGAATTCAGTTTCAATGGTTTGTGGCACTGGTGTGATGATCCATTCTGGTTGTCAACTTGACAGGATGTAGAACTGACAAACAGATAATTCATCAGGCACACCTATGATGAGTTGTCTTGATCAGTTTGAATGAAGTAGGAAAACAACGTGCTCTAAATATGGATGTCGTGGTCCAGTGGAAGCTAGACTAAAGGAAGTCTTCAGATGGGAAGATCATGCTGTTTGCCTGTCTGTGCTCACATTGCGCTGGCCAGGTCATCAACTCTGATGGCATCTTGCTGTTGTCTAGCTTCTTCAACCTGCCAGTGTAGATGGAAAACAAGGGGCTCCACAATAATCCCATAGTTCTTTAGTGCAATGTTGGACTAAAGAACATTAGTGCAACATCCGGCCTCACGCCAGAGAAGCTTCTACAGTGTGAAGCCAGACATTGTTGGACTATCTTACTGTGATGGTTTGTATATACTTGGCCCTGGGAGCGGTACTATCTGAAGATGTGGCCCTGTTGGAATAGGTGTGGCCTTGTTGTTATAGGCATGCCGCTGTGAGTGTGGGCTTTAAGACCCTCATCCTAGCTGCCTGGAAGTCAGTATTCTGCTAGTAGCCTTCAGATGAAGCTTAGAACTCTCATCATCTCCTGCACCATACCTGCTTAGTATGGCCATTCTCCCAACTTGATGATGGACTGAACCTCTGAACCTGTAAGCCAACCCCATTTAAATGTTGTTCTTACAAGAGTTGTCTTGGTCATAGTGTCTGTTCATAGCAGTAAAACCCTAGCTAAGACACTTACTTATTATATAAGCCAACAAACAAATCCTGTTCTAATACACATTTATTCTGTTGTCCCTTTTCTACCAGGTCACACAAAACAATAGAAGAGGTTGTACATAATTAATTGTTTTATTCAGCAAATCTGAAAGATGTCATCTGGTCACTTTTGGCCTGTGTGACTTTACCTAGATCGCAGTACCACTGGAAGCATGCATATGCTGATGAGATTTATGAAACAGACAGATTTATGCTCCACATTTTCCTGCTCTTTTTTTCTGTTCTTGGAGTTTGTTTAAACAGATTTGAAAACATTTGTCCTGTATAATTGAGTTACCACGTCTCACTCATATTGCCTACACAATTTTAGTAATTGATTCTTCTTATTTGATAATATTCTAAGCATGTACAATAAATAACCAAATTATTCTAAATAAAATGTATAGAGAAATTACATTTCCTGAGGTTGAGCTTTAATTGTAGCCATCCTACCTCGCTAATGTAATGCACCTCCATAGGACACAGTTTTTTAATATTAATTTACCCTTGAGTGTAGGTTCCAAGTTATATACCAGAGACAGTAATTTCTACCTTCTAAAATAACCTGTCTTTCTGAGGAGCGGTGGCTTAGGCTTTGTGGAATCAACACTGTTATGAAATTCAAACTCTTGCTAACACCAACAAGCAGTTGTGGTTTCTCTCTCTTGCCACTGTATCTGCAATTGAATTACTGTTAAGATCATTTTATTTATTGAAACTTGTCTTGTGATCAACAGATGAAAGTCCCTGTTGAATATCTAAGCAGATCGTTTGAAATCATTTAAATATAGATACACTGCCTTTGGTTAATGATCAAAAACTGAACTGTGAAAATTGGAAGATTGGGAAAAAAAGATGTGGAGACTTTATAACATTCTTTCCCTATGTCACTAAAATTTTCTCACATTCTTGGCAGTTTTATGATGAATATGAATCTTGTCTACCTTTGAATCCAAAATAAAAAAAGTGGGTTGTATATTGTTAATAATAGTTCAATTCACAGAGTTGAGCGTACAGTAACATTCAGATACCATTTTAATATAATAATATCAATTCAACTCACTTCAGAAAATCTTGGCAAGAACACACATATTACAACAAAACTATTGTTTTCATATACATATGTATATACCTGTATATATGTGTGTGCATATGTATGTATGTGTGTGTATCTGTGTATGTGTGTGTATGGGCGTATGTGTGTTCATGTGTGTATGCATGTGTGTATGGGTGCATGTGTGTTTATATTCCATACAAGCCATTTAACCAATCTAGACACTGAGATGTATAATCATATGTACTAAGCCATCTTTACTACTTGGCACAATTTTACCCAGAATTAATTAGTTGAATTTATTCTTCTTTGTAGCCTATTGCTCAAACACCAATCAGTATCCTGGATAATCTGGTTTGGAGTATGGCATCTCCTTTCTGTATCCACGCCACATGAGTAATCTATTGTGAAGAGTAGCATCTGTCCTTGACTTCTTTTCTCTCTTTCAAAATCGTAGATATTTCTGGACTTATCCTCACATTCTGGAGGTGCTTTCTATGTTGATTTTGACAGGCTTCTCACATACATGAGCAGGACTTAGTCATTTGCAAGTCATGATTCTTTAGCCCAACGAGAATATGACCATCTACAGAAGCACACTAAGCCCTTCAACATACTCTCTGCCTCTCTGACTTTCCTATGTTTAAATGTGTGAATGCTCATGCACACCTGAGTGATCTACATTTATCAGTACAGGCTGAGCTGGCTTTCTCCAGAACAGGAACAAAAAGGTAGTAGGGGATAACACCTCCTACAGAAGTATTGTTTTGAATAGCTATCCTGCATATAAATACCTGCCCAAGAGCTAAGAAAAGCCAGTAAGAGATCATAATGTCTAAGCACAGCACAGAAATTTTTAAAAAAATGCACTGGTGAAGTTGGTGATGAATGTTTTATAATACTAGAATAGGTTAGTCAACAACTGCAGGAAGCATTCCACAAAGAGAGAGGCTTACCCATATGTGTAAAGAAGACAGGGATATTCAAGCTGTCTCACATTTCTGTCTTTCCTAGTCAAAGCACAGTGTTAGACAGGCTGCCCGTGACTCCTGACTCTAACTACAGGAGCCAGCAATATCACAATGTTTCTCTTACCACTATGCTGACTCCATGTGTCCTAAACTCCAGGCTCACCACAGCAAGAAGTCACCATAGCACAGCCCTATATACCTGAAGATACAACTTTTTTCTCTTAGATAGTTTTTATTTGCATTTCAAATGTTATTCCCTTTCCCAGTTTTCCAGCAAAAAGCTGGCTATCCCATCCTCACTCCCCCTTCTTTTATAAGGATGTTTCCCCACCCCAACCACCGGCCTTCCGGGCCTGGCATTCCCCTACACTAGGGGCGGACAGCCTTGGCAGGAACAAGGGCTTCTCCTCCCATTGGTTCCCAACAAGGCCATCTGCTGCTACATATGCAGCTGGAGACATGGGTCTGTTCATGTGTACTCTTTGGGTAGTAGTTTAGCCCCTGGGAACACTGGTTGGTTGGTATTGTTGTTCTTATGGGGTTGCAAGCCTCTTCATTTCCTTCAAACCTTTAACTCCTCCAATGGGAAGCCCGTTCTTAGTTTAATGGTTTGTGCTAGCATTCGTCTCTGTATTTATCATGCTCTTTCCGGAGCCTCTCAGGAGACAGCTACATCAGGCTCCTGTCAGCATGCACTTCTTGGTTTCATCGATATTGTCTAGGTTTGGTGGCTGTATATTGTGAGATGATCATACAGGTGAAGAAGATACAGGATAGAACAAGGCCTGTCATTGGACGAGAAGGAAGGATGGGTGGGAAAAAAGTTTGAGGGAAGGGGAGGAGACTGGAACAGAAAGGACAAGAGAGGAAGAAGGCAGAGTAGCCAACGGACAGCTTAGAATCTTTTTTTTTTTTTGGTTCTTTTTTTCGGAGCTGGGGACCGAACCCAGGGCCTTGCGCTTCCTAGGTAAGCGCTCTACCACTGAGCTAAATCCCCAGCCCCCAGCTTAGAATCTTAACTTCAGCTTCCACGTTGTCCCGCAGCTACTCTCTGTCTCCTCCTCCCTTCTCCTCCCTCAAACTTTTCTCTGGCCCATCCTTCCTTCTTGTCCAATGACAGGCCTCGTTTTATCCTGTACCAGCCCTCACCTGTATTTTACAAATTAAATAGGGAGAAGATTCTGATGAAGTCACCTGAGTCCTGAGTACGTGACTAGGCAGCCATCCTTGGGGTAGCAGAATTAGCATCAAAAATACAGATGATAACTACACAACATTTCTCCCTTTTCATCCAGTTAAAATGCCTTTTCCGTTATATAAAAATTGAGTACAATTATTACCATTCTACAATTTATAAAACGTATACTCAACACCCACTCCATCAATTTTGTCCATTAACTAAAACACCTTGTGATCTATTCTAAAAGACTGTAATTCAATACCTGACTTATATCCTGGTTTGAAATAGTATGCCATCTGAAAAACCACCCTTTCAAATTTATTATCTTTCTCAATGCTAAACAGCTTAGGTTGTCTATGAGACTATCAGTCTTAAACCACGTCAGAAATCTGAGAATGACCAAATATCTATACACATAGGAAGCCTAACACAGCTTCCAGAACTGAGGGAGAGGAGGAGACAGGAACAGAAGAGAGGGGAGATGGCAGAGCAGCCACAGAGAGAGAACGTGGAGGCTGATGTTAAAATTCCATGCTGTTCCTATACAGGTTGTTATGAATGTTCTTAAGGGATGGATGTGTACAGGGCTTTGTGTGTTTAGGTGGGCAATTATATTTATCAAGTGGATCAGAGGTTATTGTGTTGTGTGTTCTTTCTTGTAGTGTATATATATATATATGTATATATATATATATTACTGTTATAAAAACATAAAAAATAAAATGCTTTCTTTTATCCCCCATAGGTCTTGAGCTTCATGTGGTTCATGTAGTCTGTGAATTGTATCTTGGGTAATTCGACTTTTTGGGCTAATATCCACGTATGAGTGAGTACATACCATGTATGTTTTTCTGTGATTGGGCTACCTCACTCAGGATAACATTTTCTAGTTCCATCCACTGGCCATTGAGTTTCATGAAACAATTTATTTTGTGGCTGAGTAATATTCCATTGTGTAGATGTACCACATTTTCTGTATCCATTCCTCTGTTGAAGGGCATCTGGGTTCTTTCCAGCGTCTGGCTATTATAAATAAGGCTGCTATGAACATAGTGAAGCATGTGTCCTTGTTATATGTTGGAGAATTATTGAGTATATGCCCAAGAGAGATATAGCTGGGTCTTCAGGTAGTACTATATCCAATTTTCCAAGTAATCTCCAGATTCCTCTTTCTCCACATCCTTGAAAGCATCTGTTGTCACCTGAGTCTTTGACCTTAGCCATTCTGAATATTGTGAGATGGAATCTCAGGACAGTTTTGATTTGAATTTCCATGATGACTAAGGATATTGAACATTTCTTTAGGTACTTCTCAGCCATTCCATATTCCTCAGCTGAGAATTCTTTATTAAGCTTTGCACTCTATTTTTAGTACACTAAAGAAATTTGACTCTCTGGAGTCTAATTTCTTGATATATATCTATATCTATATCTATATCTATATCTATATCTATATCTATATCTATATATATATATATATATATATATATATATATATATAGATGTATATGGAGAGAGAGAAAGAGAGAGAGAGAGAGAGAGAGAGAGAGAGAATATTAGCCCTCTACCGGATGTAGGATTGGTGAAGATCATTTCCCAATCTGTTGGTTGCCATTTTGTCCTATTGACAGTGTCCTTTGCCTTACAGAAGCTTTGCACTTTTATGAGGTCCCATTTGTTTATTCTTGATCTGAAAGCCTAAGCCACTGTTGTTCTGTTTAGGAAAATTTCCCCTGTGCCCATGTGTTCGAGGCTCTTCCCCACTTTTTCTTCTATTAGTTTGAGTGAATCTGGTTTTATTTGGAGGTCCCAGATCAACTTGAGCTTAAGCTTTGTACAGGGTGATAAGAATGTATTTATTTGCATTTTTTATAAGCTGACCTCCAGTTGAACCAGCACAATTTGTTGAAAATGCTATCTTTTTTCCATTGGATGGTTTTAGCTCCTTTGTCAAAGATCAAGTGACCATAGGTTTGTGTGTTCACTTCTGGGCCTTCAATTCGAATCCATTGATCTACCTGACTGTCTCTGTATCAATACCATACAGTTTTTATCACTATTGCTGTGTAATACAGCTTGAGGTCAGGGATGGTGATTCCCCCAGAAGTTCTTTTATTGTCGAGGAGAGTTTTCATTATCCTGGGTTTTTTGTAATCCCAGATCAATTTGCAAATTGCTCTTTCTAACTCTATGAAGAATTGAGTTGGAATTTTGATGGGGATTGCATTGAATCTGTAGATTGCTTTTGGCCAGATGGCCATTTTTATAATATTAATCCTGCCAATCCATCAACATGGGAGATCTTTCCATCCTCTGAGATCTTCTTCAATTTCTTTCTTTAGAGACTTGAAGTTCTTGTCATAAAGATCTTTCACTTGCTTGGTTAGAGTCACACTAAGGTATTTTAGGTTATTTGTGACTATTGTAAAGGGTGGAGTTTCCCTAATTTCTTTCTCAGCCTGTTTATCCTTTGAGTAGAGGATACTCAAAGTAGAAGGCTACTGATTTGTTTGAGTTGATTTTATACCCATTCAATTTGCTGAAGTTGTTGATCAGGCTTAGAAATTCTCTGGTGGAACTTTTGTGGTTATGTAAGTATACTATTCTGTTATCTGCAAATAGTGATATTTTGACTTCTTCCTTTCCACTTTGTATCCCTTTGACCTTTTATGTATGATTGCTCTGGCTAGGATTTCAAGTGCTATATTGAGTAAGTAGGGAGAAGGTTGGTAGCCTTGTCTACTCCCTGATTTTAGTGGGATTGCTTCAAGTGTCTCTCCATTTCATTTGATGTTGGCTACTGGTTTGCTGTATATTGCTTTTACTATGTTTAGGTATGGGCCTTGAATTCCTGATCTTTCTAAGACCTTTAACATTTAGGGGTGTTGAATTTTGACAAATGCTTTGTACACTGAACATCTATACCCAACCTGGCTCAGGTTAGATAGAATGACTTCAGCCTCCATGGCTGCCAGCTTGACAAGACCTCTGAGTATCACAATGTTGATACCAATGACCTTGACTTTCAGGAGCAACTGTACACATGAATTCAGGAACAATTCAGGGCCAAGATAATCCTAATCACAGTCTGTATCAGATTACTCCTACTCCTAAGTGAGCCCTATCGTCTGATTTGGTCCTTTTTTTATACTATACTGGCTACCAAAGCCAAAGTCATCAGGCCACCAGACATGTGGAGTTTGAGCCTAAGCAGCTCCCTTCATTATAACCTCCTTTACCTCCCCCTGCCAGCCAAGTAGCTCTTTCTTACTTTCACTCCAAATCTATGGTGATTTAGATCAACTATAGCCACATGAAACAATAAAATCTATTTCGCTCCAACACCAGGTCAGGCTTTCTGGCTTCAAGCACCAGCCTATCACCTATGCTTTTAAACTAACTTGTCAAGATGGTCTCCACAGCCCCATGCTTCAAGAGAGACCACATAGCCTTACAGTCCCACAGACATAGGGTTCAGTTCCTTATGGGTGGTCCTGACATCAGACCTTTTTCACCTGATTAAGCTTTGAGAAAATGTTCACAGATCCAAAATACAAATCTCTTTGAGCACAAGTAAAGCCCCCATAGAGTCAAACTCCAAACTCATCAATACAAACTTAGTCATGGTCATTTCAAGAACTGTCTAGCTCTCGGAGACATACTTATCCAAAGTATTATTGTCAAATTGACTCATTTTAGATTCATCTAAGAGGACAGCCCTAACTGAAAATTTTCCTTGATCAGATTAAGTTGTAGACAGGTCTCTTGGAGGGGTTTATTTTAATTTTTGATAAAGGAGGACCCAGTCTACTGTGGGTGTTACCATCCCTAGGCATAGCATCCTGGGGTTTATAACAAAACTGGCTGGATATGAACCTCTGAGGTAGAGATCAAGCAGCATCCCCCATAATTCCTACTTTCTAATTCCTGCTCTGATTTCCCTTAATGAGAGACTGTGATCTAGAAGTCTAATCCACAAAAATCTTACCAGCCAATAGGCTGCCTTTTACTAAAGTATTCCACCATACAATACAGCACCACTTTAGTATGGTGTTAGCTCCTAAGAGCCCAACTTTTAGGCCAGTCACTATGGATATGGGTTTCAGGCCTCCATCTGCTTACTGAGGTTCAAATATCAATCCTTTGGGGCCAGGTGACAAGAACAGAGAAATGAATGCTATATGATTTTTTTCTCCCTTGTATGTGCAATCTTGTAGTTGAACCTAAAGAAGCAGAGTGGGATGCTGTGTGCAAGGAGAGAAGGGGATGTTTTTCAATGTTTATAAACTTAAGGTCAAAGAAGATTAAGTTCTGTCAATATACTGTTCAACACGGTGATTCTAGTTACAGTGCATTATATTTTAAGGATTGTTAGGCATTTATTTTAAGTGCTCATGATGAAAAATGAAAATTGTATCATGCAACATACTTATTAATTAAATCAGTAGAGCAATTCCACAACAAAATATCAAAATTTCATATTTAACAATGTAAAATTCTTACAATTTTCTAAACTGAAAATTAATTATTACTGAGAAAAGCAAGGTATTTAGAGTCTATTTCTTTATTCAAGAAACTATTTCCCAGTGACTTTCTTATGTTACAAATAGAACATCATCTCCAAATAACCTGAAGTCTATAGAGTGAACTCTAAGCCATCCTTGGCTCAGAGTGAGATCCACTGTCAAAAATAAATTTAAAACAAATAAACATAAATAAATCTCTTCTTACAGGTTGGGCTACTCTTAAAACTATGTAATTTAAAGGAATAGTATGCAGTCTATATCTCCTTCCAAAAGTCAAGAGATCCAATCAATCAGTGCAAATGAAACCTGCAGTTGAATATTTTGCAAGAGAACGGAGCTGACACAGTCACTTCCAAAATCTGAAAAGTCACTAAGTTCCAGTGTTATTGGAAAAGCAGTTGAAACGGTAAATTATGCTGGCAGAGACAAAATGAAACCTTTACTAAACTAAACTAAGGTTTAGATCACAAAAGCTTAGTGGTTCACAGCTCCAGCACTGGGTTGCTTAAAGTACTCTGTCCCGTTTGAAGATGCCTGAGCAGAGACACTGTGTGAGAAGGAAGACCCCCTCATACTGGATCCATTGGTTTTTCTACAGCCTTGCTTAGGAAATGAGGGCCTCACTGCAACTTTGGGCTTTAAACCCCTACAAGAATTTTTATTTGCACATATGTTAAGTTTGCCTTTTCTGTCTCTCCCTTTATAAAACTGGATTTAGGTCTGCAGCGTGAACACTTTGCCTTTGTAAACGTCAAAGGATGTCACTGAAATCTTGTGGCGTTAGTGTTCCTTCTGAACTAGTCAGAACTATGAGACAGTGGGAATATTTGTGTATCGGGAAATTAAAAAATAAAGAAAGAAATGAAGAAATCTGATTATTTCAGTGGCAAAGATAATGAGAGTTTGCCACACATTTGTTTGCAGGCTAAGGCAATGAGTGCCAATCAGGAAGAGTATGTTGAAAAAAAAGTTATCCTCAGGGTAGAAAAGATGCAGGAACTTTCATATACTAATTGTGTATGGTGGCAATCTCTTCGTTAAAAGTGACAGCATACTCTGACACAGCAGGGACAAAGAGTGACTTTTAGACTGGGAGTAGCTGAGCTTTTTTCCTGTTCCCCTCACTGAACCAATTATTCTTTTAACATCAGCTCCCCACACAGACAGTTAATACATGACAACCTTCTTGGTCAAGCACACCTTGCTTAAACAGACGTTTCTCCGGAGAGTTTCAATGGCTTGGCATGGAAATAAATTAGGCGATGACAGCTCAACTTCATTTTATTAAAACAGCATTTAGGAGTGAATGAAACATGTATCCAGCTATGAGCTGAACAACTCATTCTTTTGAGATTGTCATTTTAGACTGCTCTTGAAACTATAATGGGGAGAGAGATTAATATAAAAAAAGGTGATGGATAATTGAATGATGGAATTACAAACAAAAATGTGTGCCTGTCAGATGAATCAGGTGAGCGTTTGGTTTTAGCAAACATAAGTAACTCTTGCAAGCAGGACTGCAGTTTTACTCCTTGAAGGGGTATTATAATACGCCATGTGTCTGTTGAAGAGTAAAGGAATTGATCGCGTCTATCAGAAGCAATTTAGGAAGGGCCTAGAAGAAAAAGATGACATCCCATATTTGAAGAACCTGAAAGCTTAATATCCTAATTCTCTTCTCAGAAAGAGTCCTGACCCTTTGGGGGGGTTTTCCTCCCTGACTTCAATTGTACACTAATAAGTACAGTGAAAATGTTTAGGTCAAAGAGGTTTCATTCACAACTCTGTACTCTTATTCACTTGAAGATATGCAATGCAGGCATTCTATCAATGAACTCAGAAAATCTGTTACCTGCCCAAATCCAAAAAAACTGCCCAGGCCAGTCCATGCTTGTTTGCAACAAAACGAACATGTATTTCCTCATCTTCTTTCCCTTCCACCTTACCACCTCCCCCCTGCCTTATTCTCTTCTTTCTTCTCTTCCTTCTTTCCCTCTCCCATGACACTCTCTGGGTTGTTAAGAGATTTCCAAACAGTTTACAAGAGTTGACTTTACTATTATAACTTTGGCCCATACAAGCATTGAATTAATTACCTGGGTAAAAGTCACTCAGGAAAGTTTATTTTCTGATACCTCCTGCATAAATATGTCTTTAAAATAAAAACAAAATAATTGTATATGCACATATACATACAAGTATACACATATACAAGCACACACATACATAGTGTTATGTGTACACACACATGCACGCGTGCGCACACACACACACACACACACACACACACACACATTTCCCCTTCTCGATACATCCTTCATAGTTACATTATATCTCTGACTTGGGAATACAATATAAACTGTAATCACTTCAATGAGAGCTTAGTGAAATTTAAGGATATATAGTTCACACATGGGGAAAAGACTTTCCATTTCTATATCTACATGTGACTATGTTTACAGGTTCATTAGAGTTTTAGGTATTAAAATGTCTCCATCTTCTGGACTGTTACATTTGCAAAGTCTTATCTTTATAGGAAAACCCTACAATAATGAACATAAATATCTGAACATAGGTTATTAATAAGGATGGATTAATATATCAGCTTTCTACAGGAAGTAAAATTTGATTGTCTGAATACAGTAACTGATTCGTGATGCATAAATTCATGAATACTGATCTTAGTATTTTCCTGTAGCTTTCTTCCCACCAGCCAGTGGAAAATGGGTTAGGAAGGTAGAATGTTAAGGGGTTGGATGGGAATCTCAGGAAGAGAAGAAAAAGATACAGGGACATACTTTGTTCATCTGTTTAGGGCACACTGTTAGCCACAGCTGTTTGTGCTTCCAGTCTAGGGCTAGGGCTGTTTCATGGGCAAAGGTGAGGCTACTCCGAGCTCCCCGTGGATCTTGATTACATTGGAGCCATGGCCACGCGGGAGTAAAAATTGTATGTCACACAGATCTGCATGCACTAAACTGTCTTTCCATACCAAGTTGAGACTTCTGTATTTTCAGGCAAGGTCTGGGAAGTCTAAAGCTGGGTCTCCTGAGACAAAGAGGTGGCTGCAAATGAGCTGTATGTCATGTGTTTTTAGTTGGATCTTTTTATCACTTTTATTTTTTTTATTGGATAATTTTATTTATATTTCAAATGGTATCCCCTTTCCCAGTTTTCCGTCCATAAACCCCCTATCCTATGACCTCTCCCCCTGTTCCTACAAGGGTGTTCCTCCACCCAACTACCCACCCCTTCCTGCCTCCTTGCCCTGACATTCCCTACACTATGGCATCAACTCTTGCAGAACCAAGGGCTTCTCCTCCCATTGGTGCCTGACAAAGTCATTCTCTGCTACATATGCAGATGGAGCCATGTGTCTGTCCAAGTGTACTCTTTGGAGGGTGCTTTAGTCTCTCAGAGCTCTGGATGGTTGGTATTGTTGTCCTTATGTGGTAGGGTAGCAAACTCCTTCTGCTCCTTCAATTCTTTCTCTAACTCCTCCAGTGGGGACCACATCCTTAGTTCAATTGTTGGCTGTGATCCATCTGCCTCTACATTTGTCATGCTCTGGCAAAGCCTCTCAGGAGACAGCTTTATCAGGCTCCTGTAAGCATGCACTCCTGGCATCAGCAATATTATCTGGGTTTGGTGGCTGTATGTGTATGGGTGGCTATATGTGTATAGATCCCCAGGTGGGGCAGTCTCTGGATGGCCTTTCTTTCAGTCTCTGCTCCGAACATTATCTCTGTATTTCCTTCTATGAATATTTGTTTCCCTTTCTAAGAAGGACTGTACTTTGGTTGTCCTTCTTCTTGAGCTTCATATGGTCTATGGATTATATCTTGGGTAATCCAAGATTTGGGGCTAATATCCATATCATGTGTGATTTTTTGTGATTGGGTTACCTCACTCATTGGCCTATGAATTTCATGAAGTCATTGTTTTTAATAGCTAAATAGTACTTCTTTTTCTGTATCTATTCCTCTGTTGAAGGGCATCTGGGTTCTTTCCAGCTTCTGGCTATTATAAATAAGGCTGTTATGACCATAGTGGAGCATGTGTCTTTGTAATATGTTGGAGCATCTTTTGGGTATATGCCCAGGAGTGGTATAGCTGAGTCCTCAAGTAGCACAATGTCCAATTTTCTGAAGAATCTCCACACTGATTTCCAGAGTGGTTGTACCAGTTTGCAATCCCATCAACAATGGAGTAGTGTTCCTCTTTCGCCACATCCTCACCAGCATCTGGTGTCACCTGAGTTGTTTTTGTTTTTGTTTTTTTTAATCTCATTCATTCTGACTGGTCTGAGATGAAATCTCAGGGTTGTTTGGATTTGCATTTCCCTGATGACTAAGGATATTGAATACTGTTGTTGGCTGTGATCCATCTGCCTCTACAGGTGCCATTTGATATTCCTCCATTGAGAATTCTTTGTTAAGCTGTATACCCCATTTTTAATAGATTTATTTGGCACTCTGGAGTCTAACTTTTTTATATATTTGTATATACTGGATATTACCCCTCTATTGAATGTAGGATTGGTAAAGATCTTTTCCCAATCTGTTGGTTGACGTTTTGTCTAATGACAGTGTCCTTTGCCTTACAGAAGGTTTGCAATTTTATGAAGTCCTATTTGCCAGTTCTTGATCTTAGAGCAGAAGCCATTGGTGTTCTGTTCAGGAATTTTTTCCCTGTACCTAGGTATTTGAGGCTCTTCACCACCTTCTCTTCTATTAGTTTCAGTGAATCTAGTTTTATCAGGAGGTCTTTGATCCACTTGTACTTGAGGTTTGTTTAAGGAGATAAGAATGGATAGATTTGCACTCTTCTACATGCTGCCCTCCAGTTGAACTAGCACCATTGTTGAAAATACTGTCTCTTTTTCCATTGAATGGTTTTAGCTCCTTTGTCAAAGATCAAGTGATGATAGATGTGTGGGTTCATTTCTAGGTCTTCAATTCTATTCCATTGATCTACCTGCCTGTCTCTGTACCAATATCATACAGTTTTTATCACTATTGCTCTGTAATACTGCTTGAGTTCAGGGATAGTGATTACCCTAGAAGTTATTTTTATTGTTAAGGATGGTTTTCATTATCCTGTTTTTTTTTTTGTTTTGTTTTGTTTTTTTGTAATTCCAAATGAATTTGCAAATTCCTCTTTCTAACTCTATGAAGAATTGAGTTGGAAATTTGATGGGGATTGCATTGAATCTCTAGGTGATTGCTTTTGGCAAGATGGCCATTTTTACAATATTAATCCTACCAATCAAGGAGCATGAGAGATCTTTCCATCTTCTGAGATCTTCGATTTCTTTCTTCAGGTTCCTGAAGTTCATGTCTTACCAATCTTTCACTGGCTTGGTTAGAGTCACACCGAGGTATTTTATTTCTCTAATTTCTTTCGCAGTCTGTTTATCCTTTGAGTAGAGGAGGGCTAGTGATTTGTTCGAGTTAACTTTATATACAGCCACTTTGCTGAAGTTATTTATTAGGTTTAGGAGTTCTCTCGTGGAATTTTTAGGAGTACTACTTCTGGTTACATTCCTGGCCAAAGTGGCACCTGTCCAGAGCCCTCAGGACACAGGAACTGAGGAGCAGTCTGTGTTAATATATTTTTTCATCTTTTGGAACAATAACGCACCCACAAAACCTTTGACCTAAAATGTGTCCTGCCTACAAATTTGCAGGGATAATGATAGAAGTGACAAAGGGAATGGCCAACCAATGACTGGATCCAAACCCAACTCATGGACAAGAGCCAATTTCTGACTCTACTAATGATATTCTCTCTGTTATGCTTGCAGACAGGAGCCTAGCATAACTGTTCTATGAGAGGTTTCACCCATTAGTTGACTGAAACAGATGCAGAGACCCACAGTCAGACATTAGATGGAGTTCAGGGAGCCTGTTGTCCTAATAGCAAAGAATCATTGAAAACTAATTCTGTACTGACTACTAAACTATGAAAAGTAAAAATTAGCAAATATTTGTTCATTAGGATTTAGTTATGTTTATCAAAATCTTGTACACATGAGCCAATCAGAACGTTTCAAATTTTTAGAATGTTTATATTTCAAATTTGTCTCACAAGCATCTTTGGTGAGCAGACTTTATATTTTAGGAATGTTGCATTCCTCTATAATTTTTCATCCTTCTTCATGAACCCTTGCATATCTCTGACTGCTTTTTTGTACATTTTTATTTGGTTAACTCACCATACATACAGACTTTGCCTATGAATAAAGTATCTTCATTTTACAATTTTTAAATTTTAAAAAAAATTAATTTTTAAATTTTTAAAGTTGGATTTAAAAGTGGAAATTTTCAAATCTGGTTTTACTCTGAAATTGTATATCAAAAGCTAAACTGGACTTATTTCAATCCCTGCCCTATAAAGCATTTGTTGCTCAATAATTATTTTTTATTCTTCTGCTCTTCTTTACTCCAGTCGTGAGTTGCAGTCTTCCTTTGCTCACTATTGCTTCAGCTGTTTTGTAACAGATAGTAAACCACTTCATAGGAAATGTTTAACTTTTACCTTTTCAGTTTCTTAACTACAGAAGAAAAGCCCCAAACAAGCTGAAGAAATTCTCAACGAAGGCAAATATTTTCCCACATATTGTTCATCCTCAGTTCTCACTCAGAAATAGAATTGCTCTGTGCTCTTCCTTTTGCTATGTTTCCTGGCTCTGGAAGCAGACTCTGTTTTCCCGATGAGGGAGGCTGGCTGCTAAGAGGAATGATGTCATTGGAGTCCCACTGTGTTTCTTCCATTCTAAAACGTTCATACTCCACTCACCTAGAATGAAGAAAATACCTCACTGTGTTTATGATTTTATATTGAAAGGCAAGTCAAAAACAGACCAATTAAATCAAAAGCTTTGGGAAGGGGACATGGATATTTGATGTGTACCTGCCCATCCCCCCTTATCCTTATTCCTTTGAAGTTCTTCAAATGATATACCTATACAGCCAGAGCCCAGAACTTCTAATACTTCAAAAATAGCATGGTATTTTGTATTATTAACTGCACAATCCCATTCTGATATTTGAAAGGCTTTGACTTAATTATCATATTCCCATCTTTCAACTCTGACTGGAGGAAATATTACTAAGTTTTTACTTGACAATGCAACAATGAACATTGTCTTCCAATGCAACAATATACACTGTCTTCCAATGCAGCAATGTACACTGTCTTCCAATGCAACAATGAACATTGTCTTCCAATGCAACAATGTACACTGTCTTCCAATGCAGCAATGTACACTGTCTTCCAATGCAGCAATGTACACTGTCTTCCAATGCAACAATGTACACTGTCTTCCAATGCAACAATGTACACTGTCTTCCAATGCAACAATGTACACTGTCTTCCAATGCAACAATGTACACTTTCTTCCAATGCAGCAATGTACACTGTCTTCCAGTGCAACAATGTACACTGTCTTCCAATGCAGCAATGTACACTGTCTTCCAATGCAGCAATGTACACTGTCTTCCAATGCAGCAATGTACACTGTCTTCCAATGCAGCAATGTACACTGTCTTCCAATGCAGCAATGTACACTGTCTTCCAATGCAACAATGTAAACTGTCTTCCAATGCAGCAATGTACACTGTCTTCCAATGCAACAATGTACACTGTCTTCCAATGCAGCAATGTACACTGTCTTCCAATACAACAATGTACACTGTCTTCCAATGCAGCAATGTACACTGTCTTCCAATGCAACAATGTACACTGTCTTCCAATGCAGCAATGTACACTGTCTTCCAATGCAACAATGTACACTGTCTTCCAATGCAACAATGTACACTGTCTTCCAATGCAACAATGTATTCCTTCTTTCCTCTGACAAACTCACTTAGTTTGCAACAGTATCTGACACTGAATGGCAAATCCACATACCTCTGCTACATTACTTTGTTCTATCTTTCTTTTTTTTTAATTTTTAGATTTACAATTTTGTACTTAATTAGCTCTATGACCAGAAGTATAGGCTGATAAAATGATTTATTAAGATAAAGAATATGCTTGGTATTCTTAAGGTGGAATGGAGTTAATTGGCCCCTGGAGCCCTAATTCCCCTAAGCACTGTTCACATATGCACAGATTTTAACCTACTGACTTGCTAATGGAAAGATGACTCATATCACGTATATATCTTCTCGCAGAATGTCTTATAGAAGGATGGAGTTATTGCTCTGGGGATCAGATGAATTTAGGAGTACTTTGATGGTGAATTTCTGCACAAGGTTATCTAGTGTCTCTCCTGCTTCATGGGAATGTACTGGGAAGAACACACAAGACACAGAGAACCGGACAATTTTTCCAAGCTTCAGACCTGAACTTCAGCAGAATTTGATAACTATGTTAGAGGAACCAGAATCTCTTTAATGGGCTCCCTTACAATTATAGGATATGAGGCAGTAATGTATAGAAGATAAAATGACAACAATCAGAACAGTAAAAGTTTTCTTTCACACTCACTCACTATGGGGAATTCTGTTACTGTGAGTAAAGGTGGCAGAAGGTGGCTGAGAACTGTGAAGATTTGTTTTCAGAATGGTAACATTTTACTTCATGCAACAGAAAAACTGCAACAATGCAGCATTTAGGTGGTAGTGCAGGGGATGGTCACCACAGGCTTTTCCAGTGCAGTACACAGCTTTACTGTCTGAGGGAAGAATCTAGTTCTCTTGGTGATTGATCCAAAAACAGTTGTTAAAATGTTTTAAGCCTCATAGATATTTTCCTTATGATTGTATCGTGGCTGTTGTTAGTCACTTATATCTATTAATAATTTCATTGATTATTTAAGTCTGTGATGACTCTGACTTGTTCCTGCCTTCCCCTGGTTTTCCAGCAATGTCTGAGGGCCCTTACAAATTCTCACATATTTTCCACTTTAGTTTAACTATCTAATCATATCCCAGAATTTATATTCTCTGTTCAAACAATATACTATCCCATTTCTCTATTCAGCTATCAAGTAATAGAAACATGATTTCAGGTATGTTTTGAACCATAGAAAGAATACTTCAATGGCTAAAAATGTAAAATAATACTTAGATTGGCAAAAAAAGAGAAAAAGAAAAAAGAAAGAATTTTCCTTACAGCTCCAGAGGGAGGCCTGCCAGGCAAGGCATCCTAAGTACTTGTAGATGGCCTAGTATTGCGACTGAGTGGGAATTGAGGTGGTGGGCTTCTGTTGTTGGATCATTTATATAATTCACTGGAAAATCCTTCCATTTCTATTTTATTATTATTCATTTAGAATTGGTCCACAAGGATGCCATGATGAAGTAATTGATCCCTAAATTCATAACATGCAGTTGTTAATGTTACTACTATTTTTAGACACGAGTGACTTAGATTCTTATCTTTACACTTTAGTTACTTTTGACAATGGGGTCATACTCCAAACATATATTCACTATATTCATATAAAGGGAAAATATGTATTTGTTAAATGAATTGGCATGTGTAATTCTCATGTAAAAAATGAATGTAAATGCCCATGTGCATTTCTCTTCCAACAGTCAGAGTACAATAGATTTATCAATCTTGAAGAGTAATAACTGCATTGGGTTTCATAAATGGAAGAAATATATGTATTTGCCTCTGGCCCTTGAGTATCTTTAACTATATAATTATGTATATTAAAAAACACATATACACACACCTTGCTCTGCCTCAGTTATATTTTCTTGTACTTGACTTTCATACATAGGTACAAGTAATCTTTCCAACACATATCAATCACAGCAGGCACAGCATTAAATGGAGAAAATGTGAAAGCAGCCTGTGGCCAACATGTCTAATGAGTGAGCCAGTAGTGTACCTCCCATGAGCAAGCACTAGGGGAATGTTGGTAAATGATTGTCCTCAAGGAACCTGCACACAATTTTCGACAAATCTAGAGAATCCCTGGTCAGAACACATTCATAAACCTTAACATTTTTCATCCTGACAAACACTATTTAATAAAAAGTAGTAAGTATTTATTATATGACAGGTACTATGAGGAATTCAATAGTAGGGAGAACATTGACATCTCCAATGGGATTGAATTTTTATGTAGAATTGTTTTTCATTTTTTATATAATGTGCAAAAGGGAGAACATGTTTTCACTAATAAATAATATATATATATATGTATATATATACATATATATATATATATATTTCATGATAAAGCCAAGATATATCTACAAAATGTAGATCTTTTGACTTAGGTCTCTACTTTTTCTTGCATTCTTGAGTTTCTGTCCCAAATACCACCTCTGTTCAGTGTAAAAAAGTAACAATTATTGGGACAGAGAGATGGTTCAGTGGTTAAGAGGACTGACTATTCTTCCAGAGGTCCTGAGTTCAGTTCCCAGAAACCACAGGGTAGCTCACAACCATCTGTAATGGGATGTGATGCCCTCTTCTGGTGTGTTTGAAGATGGCTACATTGTTCTTATATATAAAAATAAAAAAAAATCTTAAATAAAAAATAATAATAATCAAAACAAATGAGTTAATTTCCAAAACCACTATTCACACCAAGACTATTAAATGCAATAGTTCTTTACTAGGAATTGTAACTTTCACTTCTTTTCTAAAACTAAGAGAGGGGCACTTTGAGCATGAACTTAATTGCCAGGAAAAAGTTTTCCTTACAGAAGAATCAGGAAAAAGGACCCACCATGTGGGCATCACCAACAATATTGAGAAGGAAGTCCAAATTCTGTAAACAAATGCACTGAGTAGTCACTCTAATGGGTGAACTTGCAAAGCGGATGTGGTAAAGTCAGAAAATATCTCAAAAGGTAATTTTTAATTTAGATTTTTACATTGGAAATTTAAGTGTAAATTAAATTTACAATGTAAAAATGGGACAGAATGAATGATGCATAATGAGAAGACAGCTATCATTAGAACAATTGTTTGATTGATAGGGAGAAAACTTCAAAGACTTAAAGGATACAATGCTGAGTACGTTTTAAGCTGAGGTTGGAAGGGGGTTGAATGCCCCTAAACAAAAGGTTAGAGCCCAAACAAATATGCAAAATTAAGATGATGGAAAAGAAAGTAGAAGCAGAGGCTAGGTGCTGTGAGCTCTGGTAAGCTCATGGAGGCAGCTTACTGTTTGTTATTGAATGTGTGTCAGGAAGGTTATTGTATGTAATGGGAGGGGAGTGAAACTAGCACAATGTAATAAATTTATGTGGTAATCCCTGACAGTCCTCTGTGCTCTGTTCTGGAAGCGTGAAACCAAATGGCAGGCGATCTGTTGGAAAATGAGTGTGTAAAGCTCCCAGAATGTCAAGGTCATTAGACTCTGTGTGTGTGTGTGTGTGTGTGTGTGTGTGTGTGTGTGTATGAGACATATACATAGGCATGAGAAGAACTAACATAATTGGGGTCTGAGGGTATATCTCTGCAGTACAACCCTGCCAAGTGTATGGTAAGCCCTGGGTTGGATCCTAACTTTCACAAGAAAACAATAGTGAAGAAATAGTAGAGCCCAAGGAAAAGTTGCATGTGGATTTCATAATCAGACTAATAATAGCAGAAACACTACCTAAGTTTCAGTTTGTACCATTCATTTTAAAGAGTCTCAATTGTGATTCCTTATTTAATACTTCACACTATAAAAGGTGGTTTTATTTTTTTCCATTCTATAGATCAGGAGATTGACTTCAAAGAAGCTAATTAGATCTCCTGGCTATTACATGACCTATCCAGACTTCAAACCAGAAGCCAGCTTTCCAAGTCAGTACTAATGCTAATTCTCTACACTTAAAAATATTGAAAGTTTCACTGGTCAGAAGACTAGAGTACAGTCCTTCAAAAAGGTAGGATCATTAGTCTCTTTTAACACAAGAAGAAAGTGCCCTGCAGGAAAATAAATGGGCATGTAAGTTCTCAAACTCAGACATCTCAAAGGCCAAACTCAAACTGAAATCTTTATGACTTCACAATCCACCATTCCATGAAACCTCCCCTCATTTCAGTTTTTAAGTGTTGTGTGGGAATAAGAATTAGTAGAATAGTTGATTATAAAAACAAAAACAAAAACAGACATCTAAAGGGAAAAGGTTTATTTGGATGACCAGCTCCAAAAGTTTACAGCTCTATTGTCTGTGGTGAGGTAGACCAGAAATACTTATCAGGCATGATGGGAGATTTCAAATGGATAGTATCCTGTCTCTATACATTTCTTTATCTAAGAAATTACATATTAGTAGGATAATTTCAGTCAGGTGAATATTTTCCCTTTTGGTTAATTTTCGTAGGTATTTGGTATGTGTGATAAAATAGTGATGCCAATTTTATTTTATGTTCTCTTAGAATAATGTTGACTATTCAATCCTCCTCCACCTTCTTTGAGAAAATTGCCTCGTATGGGGTTTTAATTTTTGGCTTTTAAATGCAATACTTATAAAAATAGGTGTTTGTGTTTGTTTCGTAAAGTATTTATACATTACAGTACTCTGCGTTAATTTGACCTCTAGTCTGTTTGCTGCAAGTAATTTTGGAAGGGACATAGTCTTGACTATATAAAATATTTTTTTTTTTGGTTCTTTTTTTCGGAGCTGGGGACCGAACCCAGGGCCTTGCGCTTCCTAGGTAAGCGCTCTACCACTGAGCTAAATCCCCAGCCCCGACTATATAAAATATTTTATTTTCCAGTTACACTCCCCACTCTTAAGAATTCCTGAGAAATGTTTATTGATCTGCAGTTTCTCAAAATATTTAATTTTACTCTTTAAAACTATCCTAGAAAATTTGTCATATAACACACATATGTTCAAGCCCACAGACATGCTCCATGTCTTATTGGAAATAGTAATAAATTTTAAAGATTTTGTAGAAAAAATAAATGTAAACAAAAATCAATAAGAAAATTTTGGAGACATTTGGGGAGAGAAAAGAAATATCTTCTATTTCATGGAATGCTAATCATTAAAAATACAGTGATAATGTCATTTGCTGAACAAAAATATTTCTTCCTGAAGTCATATTATCACCATTCTACCCAATAGAGTCAGAAATGTAAATTTAATATCTCTTCCATCTGACAACCCTTCAACTCTTCAAGATAAGTAGCCTACTGCAGGAAGTGCTCTTTTCTTTATTGTCAATGTCCATTGTTTCTTATCTTTCTTTTCATTTTTATCAACTTTCATATTCTTATCAGAATGCATTAACATTCATCAATACCCTTCAAATTGTAGAGCATAGCTTTAAATCTAACATTACAGGTCAGGACAGCCTAAAATAAAACAAAACTTCTTTGTACCCACTGTATATCCTGTAGGAAAACTTAAAAATATCATAGAAATGCTGTATTATATGGTAGGTGAATGAAATATGTAATTTACCTAAATATTGTCCCATTTTAATCTTGTTTAACAATTTAAACAGGCATACAAAATAATCTAAAATTCCATCCAAAGAAAGTTTGAAAATTTCTTATATATGGTAGAATTTTATAAATATCAGTTAATATACAATACCCATATTTTAATACACTTAATGTGATTAAATTATGTGTTTTGTCTATACCATTCTAAGTTACCTTACTTATTTTGGTACTATTTTAAATGGGAGTATATCCATGATCTTTTTCTAAGTGTGTTTATTTTCATGTACAGAAAAGCTACTCATATTTTTTGTAAGTTGGTTTTATGCCCTGGCAACTTTGTTAAAATTATTGAATTTAGTTTTCTGGTGCAATTTGTATTATCTGAGGTATGTAATAATACACCTCTTACAAATAAAGGCAATTTGGATTCCTTTCTTATTTGTATCCCTTTAGTTTACAGCTGTTGCCTCACTGCTTCAGCTAGTTCTTTAGGCCTTACTCTGAAATAGAGTGAAAATCCTGGACAGTCCTGACATGTTTTCAATTTTAATGAGATTGCTTTGAGGTTTTTCTCCATTTGGAAAATATTAGTGTCTTAGTTACTTTCCTGTTAGCGGAAGAAAACACTATGACCCAGGCAACTTAAAATAGAAAGGGTTTAATTGGACTTCACAGTTTCAGAGTCCATGATGGCAAATCAAAAGCACTGTGCCTGCAACACCTATAATGTTGCATCTTGATCCACTAGTAGGAGACAGAGGGAACATATTGCGAATGGTAGACAAAGAATACACTAGTGATTCATGTCCTTCAATACAGCCATACCTCCTAACACTTCCAAAGAGCTTCAGGATTCAACAGGAAAGAGTAAAGATTTAACAACAAACCACAAATTCCACAATCTGGCCCCTATTAGTTCGTGACTATATCATAATACAAGGTGCATTTTGTCCAACTTCAAAGGTTTTCTTAAATCTTTCAGGCTCAACACTGTTTAAGATTCTATAATCTGAACACTTAACAATATTCAAATCAATTTCTCGAGTCCTCCATAAAAATCAAAACACAAATGACATACTTCTGACATACAAATGAAACAGATATGCATCGCCACTCCAAAAGAAACGAATCATAATGAGGAAATACTAGACGAAAGCAGTAGCATACACAGCAGGGAAAGATCCAAATGCTAGAGATCCATGTTCAACTTGTAAAAGCTTAGAAGGTTCTGTCCTTCCAGATTTTCTGCCTGCAATAGTGTTCTCCCTCTTGGACCGGTTCCACTCCATGTCTACAACTCTCCTTGGAAGATTCCCTATGTTCTAATAGCTCTAACATCTAGGGATCTCCAAATGCAACCCAGCCTTCCTTTTCATAGCTTCATGAAATGATGTCTAATGATGTGCATGCTGGGACTCTCCTGCCACTTACCTGGCCTCAGCAATTCTCCTCAACCACAGAGGATGATTCATAATACCTCCATTTGAGTATCCTGCATGATTCTGTTGAGGCCTGCTCCTTCGGACATAACTGCAGCCATTTTGTATTCAATCGCCATGTTGCTCATCAGGTGAAATTAAGTTCTGGTTCTCAGACTTCACTTCCCAGAAGTAATGATCCACAGCTGTCATTGAAGAATAGTTCTAGGATGCTAAAAAACGTTCTGGTTGAATTACTTAGGCTCTGCTATCTCAGTGTTCTGAAATTCCTTTTTTCACCACCTATCCACCTATCCACCACCTCTCTGACCTCACTCAGGCCCAATTATGTTCAAAGTTAGCGGATGATACTCTGTCTAGTAAGCCAAAATGTTGCACTGCTCCCCTCCTTGCTTTGTAACCTTTTGAGCCTGCTTTTAGGACAGACTGGTACCACGTTTAGACCCCTGAGTCCTTTATTGTAAACCTAAACCTTCAGTTTTGGGGTGCTGTGTTCAATAAACTAGTATTGCTTAACTGAGATGGGTGTTCATATGCTTTGCGTGGTGATTCCTGAACCTCAACAGATGGTAAGGATGACACTGTCAAGTTTTACTACTGACAGAGTAAGTCCTGGGAACCTAGAAATTGCGTTTGTAATGGTTTTGATTTGGAGTTGCTTTATTAGGAGTAGAAAATCACTTAAACCTTTAGCTGGGTAGGGTCTTCCCCTGAGGTCATGTCTACTTTGTTTATTTCAGCTTAGATCAGGATTGTCCTTAACAATCCTCTTTGTCTCTCTCAACACAAACTTTGATTGTAAAAGTCAATTTTATTTTCTCAGATGATGGGGTGAAATGAGAGCCCTATCCAAGTTGTGTGAATACTTCACTTGGGCTGAGCATAGAGAGTTTCCTTCTCTGTTATGACTATCCCTAGGCCTAGGTCTAGAAGTTTCTAGCCTCCATACAATCTATTCTTCCAAACTGACTGACTAAAACAAGATTTTCTCTGCTTCTGACTGAATTATTCTGCTTGCCTTCATACTAACTTTAGCAATACATTCTAATCTTCTCACCCCTTCTCATTTCTGGCTTGTTTTGTCCTCACTTGTGTCTTGTTTCTGTCTCTTGTTTTGTGTCTTGCAAACTGTCTCTGTAAAACTCTCCTGATAAAACTGCCATTCATGTGCATGTACACACACACACACACACACACACACACACACACACACACATCATACTACCCAATACCCCTTTCTTTCTCTTGCTGATCTTCCTGTGCTGTTTCTGGGTGAGTGGGCATATCATCTCTCTGACTGATTCTGTCATGTCTTTTTCAGATTTATCACTTTGTCCCTCAATTAGTTGTGACTTTCAAACATGGATGTTTCCTTCTAAAAACCAACCCTATCTTCATTGTTAGGGGTTAAAGGTGTGTACTAAGGGCATGTCTGTGTTCCAGCCAGTTCATACTATAATCCAGGCTATGTCTACAGTCTGGCCTGATCATAAACCTAGATCATAAACATAAGCCATGCTGCTGGATTAAAATACACTTGATTCCAACATTAAATTTTCTGGTGTTCTTTTTCTCTTTAAATTGTATATTTCATATTACTTTTTTGCCTTACTTGCTCTTTTTCATTGTAGACTTACATAAGAGTAACGACTGATAACCATATAGCAGAGTTAATAGTGGGCTGTATTGAAATCCCCACAACCAAACAAAAAAAACATAATCTATTGCTTTTCAATTCAGTCACAAGCATATTCTTATGACAAATAATACCATCTTTGAAGGTTCTACTAGGATGATCCATTAAACTCCTTTTATACTGTTTACCTCTTTTCCTAGTCCAAATTTCCAAGGCTACATCCCTCTGAAAATAGTGCAGTCACATTTTACAGCAAGTATTCTTCTTTGTACAACTCTTGCCTTAGATAATTTTCTATTATGATGACAAAACATGAAGACCATAAAAACTCATGAAAAAGTATCTAATTGTCCTTATAGTTTCAGAGATCTACAGACCATGATGGCAGAGGAAAGATGTAGTAGAAGGAACAGTTGAGAGGACACATCTTGATTGATCTGCAAGCATCAACCAAGCAGGGAGAGCATATGGAGAATTGGGCAAATCTTTGAAAATTTATCACACGAATGGAAACTAAGTACAGAAAAATTGATTAAACATATTGATTCAAAGGTTAAATTCATATTGCAAAAAGTATATTTAGTTTATGCTTTGTAGAAAAGTCAAATCCTCCTATTACATTATTTTAACCACAGCTTAAATACATTTATTCTTTTATATAATGCTGATCCATCCTTATGTCAAAGAGAATACCAGACGATGTAGTGCTCAATCCAAGACTCAGGAATCATCGGGGAAGAGGGCTTTAAAGATTATAAGCTCCAGAGGAAATAAACCTCACCAGCAAAGCAGTATTTAATATCCCTGAAAAAGCCTTTGAGCTTGCCACTTCATAAGATCACAGAGCTAGTGGTCCCAAGCACAAGACCTACACAAGACCCAGTCAGTCAAATTCCCAGCAGAGTTCTCATGAAGTCACATTCCCTACTAAGGAGTTATTGGTCACTCAACACAACAGGGGAGGACGGATGTGTCAGTGATATATTCAAGAGAGGCTATCTATAATCAACTAGACAGTCCAACATCCATGTTCATATAGGCAGTAGATTAGGGTAGATTTGATCAATGTATTATACATGACAATAAATCACAAGGAATAAAACAAATGATAAATTTTTGAGTGGCTGCTGTTAAGCTTTTACTTTAGGACTTCAAATATGTTTCGTTTTCCACATAGAATATTTTGAAAGCTTTAATGTCAACATGAAATGTCTTGAGTTATAAATAAAAGTTTATACATGCTTATGAACAGTTCAAAAAGCCAAAATTACCATGAAATTTGTCAGTTTATACATAAAATTTGCATAATGTATCCTAGTAAATTCCTTGACCCACAGACTATATTTGTAGCAGGAAACTTGGTGGTTTTGTACATCTCCAGTTAGTTTTAGATAGTAAATCTACTATTCCATTCTTAAACACTCTATTAATGAGTCTTAAATAACTAATAATTTTTATTTAAGCTTTAGAGGTAATTAACAGATGGAGAATGTCCCTTAAGAAAGAGTCTCACAATACAACTCATCTGATCAATTTTCACATATGAGTATGCATTATCTATCATTCACATGAATTTACAATTTGTACTCTATTTGCTCTAAAGAGTGCATTAAAATTTATGACATGAATGGAAACTAAATACAGGAAAAGTGATTAAATACTACACACTGAATCAATGGATAAATTCATATTGCAAATAAATTATTCAGTTATGCTTACTGGCAAAGTCAAATCCTCCTACTACATTATTTTAACACACTGTTAAAATCAAGCATACAACATAATATATTCATTCTGCCATACCACATTGCCCAAGTCTCCAGTCTCTGTCAAAATGTTCTAATAGTAGCATTCCAAAAATATCTAAAGTGGAGAAATGGTAAATTTGGTTGGGATTGGAATTTTAAATCAATATACATTTCATTTGCCCACTATTTTGTTGCTTGATATTTAGCATACAGTACTGCTATGGTATGCCTGCATGTTTTTCTCACAAAGCTTATGTGGTAGAGCTTGATTCTTAGGTTTACAGTGTTGGGAAATAGCACTTTTAGGCACTGTTACCTGGAATTACCTAGTGTGCTAGCTGTTTTTGTTTTTGTTGTTTTGTTTTGTTTTGTCTTTTTGTTTCTGTTTTTGTCAACTTGACACAAGCTAAGTCATGTGAAAGGAGAAAACTTGATCTGAAGAAGTGCCACTTTAAGACCTAACTATAGGGGATTTTCTTCTTTATTAATAAATGGGGAAGGCACTGTGAGTGGTATGGCACTCCTGGATTTTATAAGAAATCAGGCTGAGAAAAGTATGAGGGGCAAGCCAGTAAGCAACACTCCTCTATGACCTTGGCATCTTTTCCTGCCTCCAGGTTCCTGCCCTAACTGAGTTTTTGTTCTGAATTCCTTCAATGATGATCAGCAAAGTGAATGTGTAAGCTCAATAAACCCATATGCTCCCCATCTTGTTTTTGGTCATGGTGTTTGATTACAGTAATAGTAAAATAGTACAAGTGTAACTAAAATTACACTTGTAAAGTAGCACCAAAAGAATTTTATGGTTGGGGGTCACCACAACTTGAGGAACTGTATTAAAAGATCACAGCATTAGGAAGGTGGAGAACCATTTGTACAAATAAATAGAAGATAGATGAACAAAATATAATCAAGTAAAGTATGTAACATATCTTTGCGAAACTGGCTAGGTTAACTGTATTTCCTAAACCAGAGTTTAGGACATGGCAGAGTATCCCTTCAAGGATTCAAGGAGGCTTCCAAATAGGAGATCAAATAACAACAGAAAGGAAACATCAAATTAGTTGCTTACAAACAGCCTACAGACAGTGACTGGGAAGTTGTCAGCCAGCCATGTTCCTCAACTGAGATGTCTCATCATGAGTGAGCTCTCCACCGCTGACCTTCCATATTTCTCATTCTAGGCACTTGTATATTACAGGACAAACAATAATGTACTGGGAATGGTTTGCACTCCAGCTGCTTTTAAGGGCACAATGTTTGACTCTTGAGCTAATATTAAAGTTGTCTTCCCCCCTTTAACATGAAGTTAGGAGGACCAGCCCATCCTCACACATGAGGCCTAGGAGGACACACTGATAAAACATGCTTAAGTTTTAAGTGGAAGGTGGAATACAGGTTACTTCCAGGGCCAGGTTCGCAGTGAGCTCAGTCAACAGATGACAATTTATGGATACAATGCACATGATTCTTAATGCAGCAAAAATATTTCTATCATAAATTCTAACAAGATCTTGAACTACAGACATTTTATTTAGACATTTAGTAACATTCTAAGTATTAGACAACAAACAGATAAGAGTAAGGAGGAAACAGAATGTAGAAAGACTGGGAAATGTGTGCAAATATGTGCCTGAGCTGTGTAAATGACTCTTCTGTTCATCAGACGTAATTATCATCTCAGAGATTTACTGATGAATAAGCTCGCCCTTTCTGAACTTTGGCTGGCTAGTTCAACTCAGTCGTTCTGGCTCAATCTTTCTAAGATGATGGCTTCTCTCAGCTTCTGAATGAATTGCTCTACTTGGGAAAACTGCCTCTGAAGTCCTCAAACTAAACTGCAAGAAATGAACTACTCCAAATTGAACCGCTCTGAAGTGAACTGAGCTCAGCTGCACTCAACTAAACTGCACCAGACTGAACTCAATTGACCTCTACTGCATTGCTTGAACTCAACTAAATTAAACTCACTGAACTGACTTATGTACTCTGTGCTGCTCTTAAGTAGCCCCCTGTTTCCTGCTTGCTCTCCCCAGAGTTCAGTGTATCCTATCTCTGACTCCTTCTGTCAAATCTATCTGATTCATCACTTTGTTTGCCCCCCAGTTAGAAGTTACTTTCAAACATGGCTCCTTTCTTTTACAAACTAACCTTAACGATATTGTTTGGGATTAAATGTGTATACTAAGAGTGTATCTGTGTACCATCCAGACGGATTAAAGGTATGTCAATCCAACCAGAACTTTGCATGTAATCCCTTGCCCGAGCAGCCATTTGGTAGATTGAAATTCTTCTACAGAACTGAACCTCATAAATTCTATCACAAAAGTATTTGAACACAGAAATTAATTGTAAATGAACTGTATGTTTGATGCCAAGATAAATAGAATGAAAATGCTAGAAAAATTTGTTATCAATTTATACTATAGAAATGAGGAAAACAGTATTATTAAAGTCGAATCGCTTACAAGTAAATAAGCAACTATTCATTCATTATTTCTAATTATTATTGATCTCATCAGTGCACATTATCAAGCATAAATACATAAGTAAAATCAAATCTTATTTTCAAATTATTTTCTTAGAGCATCCATAGTAAAGTCACTATAAATTTTCATGTGAGCTAGCTTTCTGCTTCCTGACAGGAATCAACAACACATTGGAGACAGATCCTCGTGAATTTTAAAAGGTCTTAGTAGAGAGCAGAGTAGTGATGAGTGGCTCAGGAGAGTTTGCCTGAAGAGGGAGAAACATTGGCCAATATGTTCACTATTACCTGGATGAGAATAGCAAGTGATGTGCTGTATGTCACATATGATTGCAATTAATTGTAATGTAATAATGCATTCTACAGTGCATTCCAGTGTCACTTGTAAGGAACATTTTAAATGTTCTCAGGCCAGCGAACCGATAGATATGGAAGACAGTACCTACGCTAAGTAACTTGATTTACTCATTCCAAAATGTGTGCCTGTACCCAAGATTTGTATCATGCTCCAATACCACGCAATTATTATTTGTCAATTAAAAGTAAGATGCAAACTCTGGGGAGATGGGTCTGTGGACAAAGTGTCTGCTGCATAAGCAGAGAGACAGGAGTTCTTGTCTTTGAAACCATGTTAAAGGGAGGAAAACTGTAAGCTGCTCTTAATCCTAATATGTAGGAAGCAACAAGGAGGGATGCTCTGGACAATCTAGACAGATAGGCTACCTGGGAATTAGAAAGCTCCAGGTTCAGGGGGAGAACTTGTCTCAATATCCTGAAGAGTTATTAAGGAAGACACTCAATATCAACTTTAGGCCTCTATACTCATGTGTACACACATGCCCACACGTTTATGCCTACATTTATGTGAATATGCATATACATTTACCTATACCTACATATCAATATCATATACCTATTCACATGCAAGAAAAATAAAAGAAAGGGAAAAAACAAAGAGACACAAACTCCACATGAGTATTGTTCATATGTGTCATGAAGAGTGCAAGGTTTTTCCTTTCTGTGTTTTGGTGTTGTATGCTTTATACTGGGGACTTGAGAATGTGGTAAGAATGGGTCTAGCATTTTAAAGATAACACTGGTCTTACCGATTGCTCATAATCAATTTGGATAGATGCAATTATTTACTATCATGTTAAATTTTTCCCAAAACCATTTGAACTAAAGTCATAAGCAAAGCAGAACTGAAACCAACTCTACCAAGTGCAGAAAAATGCTTTTATTCATGTGTGCACCTATAAATAAAGTCTTCTCATTTGTAGCTGTGATTCCCACAAGTAATGACAAACTCAGATTCTCCAGAATCTCTTTGTGGAAGAACAAAGAGCATTAACAAGGGGCTCTTTTGAGAAACTCTTTGAGGTAGATTGTCTTCTAGTACGCTCTTATACACACAGGTGAGTGTGGTCCTCATCACTCATCAAGAAAACTTCTCTTTGCAACACAGAGAGATCATCTCTGAAAGCCATAACCAATTAAAGAGCAGAGTTCTGCATCCATCCCCAACCGATTACACCTACAATCCAACAACTGCACCACGGGTTCAGAGATAATTACAGGTGGAGCGATCATCAGGGTCAGGGTACAAGAAGTTTGCTGGTGAGATTGTGTATCTTAGGAATGTCAGACCCTGCACCCAGAGTCTCACCAACATACAGTTTAAACAAAGCATGAGCAAGGACAATAGACTTGTCAATGGGAGAAGGAGAAAAGCTCACCTGCATGAAGAAAAACTGGAAGTGAAGATTCTGGGAGAACTCTTCTCGTTCAAAATTAAATGTCAGAAGGTCAGACCTGAAACACTTATGTATAAGGGACATGATTATGTTTATCACATATACACAAAGAGAGAGAGAGAGAGAGAGAGAGAGAGAGAGAGAAAGAGAGAGAGGTACACACCTGTATCTATAACTATAATGATATATGTGTAGATATATACATTAGTGGACCTTTACAGTTGATGTGTATCATTTTTCATATTTCTGGGGATTAATATCTTGACTTAATTTTTGAAAATTGGAGAAAATTTCTGCACTCCTGGACGTTGCATGTCTTCATGAAGACTGAAGAGGTGGCAGTGCCATGCTTCAGGCTGTCATTTCAGAGGATACTCAGGGCCAGTCTGCTCAAGGACTTCATCCAAATGAGTTGCATATTGCCAACTGGGTAACTTAATTAGAAAGTTCTTCTATATCTGTGTCATTTTTACAGTGATTCTATAAACTTCGGTTATTTTTGTAACCTTCCATTTAGTTTTGTCATAATTTAGGAGCTTTTAAGCATTCCTGTTAAATAGTTTGATAGTCCATTTTAAATGTTCAAGTGACCTGCCAAATTGTCAACAAAGAAGCTTGAATAGAAGAAGCAACATAGAAGCTTGAGATAATTTGCTATTCCATAGGAATAATGGTGCCCCATTATTCCATGGCAGACATGGTGTGATAGATAACAGTTCACTATGCCTATGTACTTACATAGAATATATATGTACTCATATATCCTTATATGTACTTATAGAACCAGATTCAAACACATCTCATCCTATATCAGCCTAAGTAAATGTCATAGTAAAGTATGACAATGGTTAGTTAAATATCAAACTTTTGAATCTAAGGTAAGTTAGATCGAAGCTCCTCAATGACAGCAGATATATTTCAAGTCTGAAAACCCACCTGGGTGCTCGAATTGCTCTAAACCTTAGAGTTAGGAAAAGCTCACTGACACCTGAGCAATGCTGTGTCTACTACATCCAGATATACAAAGTGTCCCCTAATACTATTCCTTTTAAGGTTTTATTTTCACAGAAGTTGCACAGAACTTAGAATTTTGCCTCATTCATATAAAGGTTGTTACAAAACTATGGTTTCACCCTTGCCAGTCACTTATCTATGATCCCAGTCAAAGAAAGATACATGATGTACAGAAATGGGTTACTAAGAATTCAATGGCAGTTTCAGCCATGATGTAACCTTCGGGTAATCCAAATGTTCATATTCTTATGTTCCCGAGCTGATCACTATGCTGGGTTCAATGTTAAGATTGTGGACAACATGAAGACTTTTAGACTCATACTTGCTTGACAAAGAAGAAATACTTTCCTTTAGAAATGATGTAGTTTACAGTCATGAAATAGTGAATTAAAAGTATAGGAATGAAAAGTCTTAGCATTTTTCTCATTAAATATCATGAACTCAAACACACACATACACACACACAACACACACACATACAAACACACACATGCACATACTGGCATGCACACACATGTGCATGCATACACATGCACATGCAGACACACACAGGCACACACGCACATGCATACACACATACACACACACTCATACACACACATACTGACATACATGCACACACACACATGTACAACCCACACACATGCACATGCAGACACCACAAGCACACACACACACACAAACACACACACATACACATACTGGCATGCACATACACATCCATGTACACCCATGCACATGCAGACACACACAGGCACACACACATAGGCAAGCACACATATGCACAGACATGCACAAGCACACACAGAATTTTTCTGTCCTCTTCTTTCCAATAAGAAGATAGAGAATGATAGAAACAAAGTTGAGATTTTTGTAAAGTACATGGAAATGGATACAATGAACCAATATTCATACTGAGCATCTGCCAGCTATCCCAGATGGGAAAACAGGGGACTCAAGTCCTAAAACAAGAAAACATATGTTCTACATTCTCCTGGGAAATTGTGCCCTGTCAGTTAAATCATGTTCTGATGGAGACTCGAGTGGTGGGACAGCACAGAGTAAGAATAGGTAGGGAGGGCAAAAAGAAGGAGAAACTGAAGTGTGTGAAGCTTATTTGTGTCACTTACTGTTTTTGCATTCTAGCCTCAAATGTCATGGCTGTCTTTGTCACATCTACTCTGTTTGTCCTTGACATTTCATGCCATTTAAAAACCTCTTTATTTATATTTCAGTGGAGTTCCAAAGACTTGAAATAAACACGCGTTCTATCCTACAGGTTGAGTTTGCATTACTTCCATAGAAATATGTTTATAATGTAGACTAAGTATACCTGTCACCAAGATGAGTTTATATGACAAGCTGCCAACATTTGCACTGGTCATTAGATCCCCCCTTTTTCTACTAAATTAAAAGAAGAGCTAAAAAAAAACAAAAAATAAGCATGAACAGTGAATCAGCTCAATAAGATATTCTTCAAACACAAGAGGAAGAGTCTATTACATGTAAGAGCATCCCATAGCATCTGTCCTTGTTCCCTTTAGTTGATGAGAAATAAAATAATTTAAAGTAGGAATTAGAAATCTCAGTACTGAGTAAGTAACAACAATAAAAAGTATTGAGTGAATGGAATTGCATCAACCCACTCCCTTGCTTGAATCAACAATTTATACATGAGAAATAAATCAAGATTGGACATAACTGCACAAGAGTAACTGTAGATCACTCATCTTCTTGCAAACCACACACACACACACACACACACACACACACACACACACACACACACACACTGAGAAACAGAAAATGTGTCCTGTGAGGGGAACATGAGGGATCATGTTGATGATTAAATGCATATGTAATACGTTCTGTGTTTTCTGTCATCATCCATCTAGAAAGAATGGGGTTAAGAAGCTAGAACAGTGTAATGACAGCCAGAACATACGATTCCCTCTAAACATAATGTGTTCCTTTAAGAAAACACTAGGTATGTTTGGAGTACAAGCTGGAGAGATATCTTAGCCCTTAAATACACTTGCTAATTTGGTGTATTGTGTTTGGTGATCTGTGTTTGGTTCCCAGCACCCACATGAAGCAGCTCACACCATGTTTAACGCTGGTTTCTTGGCCCCCCTGATGGCCTCTCCATTCTCCACTATCATACTCATGCATGTGGTGTACATAAAATCATGCTGGTCATGTACATAAGTCAAATATTGTAGGATGACGTGAAGGCAAGTACAAGAAAGAACAAGGCCTGTCATTGGAAGAGAAGGAAGGATGGGTGGGGAAAGTTTTAGAGAGGAGGAGGAGACTGGAACAGAAAGGGAAGCATCAGAGAGAACATGGAGGCAGATGTTAAGATTCCTCTCTGCACATTTACAGGTTGTTATGAATATTCTTAAGGGATGGATTGTACAGGGCTCTGTATGTCTAGGTGGGCAATTATATCTTATCAATTGGATCAGAAGTTATTGTGTTGTGTGTTCTTTCATGGGGCTATTTAATTGAATTTAAGAGAGTATGTGGTGGCAGGAGACATGTGTATGTCTGGCATGGTAGCAGCCTGCCTTGAAAACTAGATGGGTAGAGAGATTGTTCCCAGGCTCAGAGAGAAGCCAGCAGCAGTGGATATGGGAGAGCGAAGCGGGTGAGATGCTTTACTGATGGAGATGAAGATATCTACCAGATATCTTGGGGTACTACGGTGTTGGATCTAGTGCAGGGTAAAACAGAGCTTTTTTTAAATAATACTATAGCAACAGAATATTTTTTAAAAGAATTAATAATACACAGTTAGGTTTTATAGATCAAGTCTGGAGACGTTAAAGAAACTACTTAGTTACAAATAGGGAATACCCCATAACTGTGTCTCCAATAACACTAGATAATGTCCGTTATGGAAGGTTTGTCTTTAGCTGATAAGAGTGTCATATTTCACTTAGCTCTTCCTTCTCATTTTTTTTTACAATACACAAAACGTCTATTTCGGCAAATCTGTGCTGCAGACCAGTGGAGTGTCCATCACATGATTTCCTTGGCCTTAGCCAGATCCTGACAGAATCAGCAGAAACTTTGTTCTGCAACAGAAGCTTCGAGCCAAATAAAAGTCAGCCTCTAGATCCATTTGCTCAGCACAGATACAATTTATGTTTTTTCCCTTTTGCTTAGCAAGCACTTGTGCTACGAATTTTATCTGGAGAATTTGGGTGGTAATGAAACATTGCTATAATTTAGGATGAGCCAGGCATGTATAAAAACGAGAGCTCAAAGGGAAAAAAATCTGTCTTTCTTGGCCCATGGAGACTTATTTTTAAGTATAGATAAAATATAATTTCTCTGAGCCTCTTAGAGATTTCTGCTGTGGTTCATAACTCAAGAAAAAGTCAATAGAGAAGATTTTATTTTCAATTAGTAACCATTTATATTTTAAGGAATAAATACTAGCCATTCTAATTCTTCAATCACATTTATTAAATATTTTATAATACAAGTGCACGGCAGTTTTTTGAGGTGAGTTTCATATAAAGTGTCTTTCAAAGAAACATGAGCTCTTTCTATTTTAGTATCAATATTGCTGTATTTTAATGGATAAAAAGAAAGGTAACCTAGATGAAATAGCCACACAAATTATGAACTTCTTTAGCTTTCTTCCAACTCATCTACCAATATAATGATTTTTAAATGGTGTAAAGAGTCAATAGTCAATAGCACATGACTATAATATGTTTATATTAAAGAAAATCATGTGAGGCAATGCTGAGGTTTTTATTTATGTTATGTGATGATGTTATTCCTACAAATTTCTTCCTTCTTTGTGAGTATGCTTGTGGTCTCCATATATATTTGTATGTATGTGGGTGCACATTGTGAGCAAACCTGTAGGGACCACAGGTTGATTTGCGTTATCATTTTTACTGTTCTTCTGCATTATTCATTGATGCAGGATCTCTCAATCAAACCCAGAGTTTGCTGCCTTGCTCTGTAGGGCCACCTCCTGAGGACTGGAATTACAGGCCTGTGACCATTGCCATCAAACTGAATCCTAGTCCACTTGGTTGTGCAGCAAGCTTTTAACTGCTGGTCCATCTCCCCAGTCTTGGTCTCAACAAGTTTTAATTTTCATGGTTTTTAATTTAAAAATGTAAAGAAATGCATGGAAGTAGTGTCACATGACTGCACGCTAATATGTGTTTCGTCAGCATTGTCCTTAATACTCCAACTTCTGACAGTAACATAAAGCCCTTCCTGTGAGAATAAAGATGACAGAGATAAATTGTAAGAGAGCGCATACAATGAATTCTGAAAAGCAAACAGTAATGATAAACTTAGAGGCTTTAGCTTTTCAAGGGCAACTTTCACAGGGGGATTTTAAAAGTTATTCAGAAAGCTTTGTAAGCTTCTTAAGCGCCTTGTGATTTTGGCGCTGATGTTTTCAGCAAAATGTTGGTTCAGAGGGAACTAATGCCAGTGGTCGTTACAAAGTGTCCTCTTCTGAGACATCTGAAATAGCTTATTACAGAGTCTGTCAAAATCTGATGAAATACTTAACATTCTACAAAGTCAAGGCAACAAAGCCCTTTCCCTAGTACACATGGCATCACATCATAGCTATGCGGAAGGTGTGTGTAACTGCAGTGTAAGGTGAGGCTGTGGGAGGTGGATATATTTATTCAGACGTTTATTCAAATTAAAAGCAACCTATGTGCATCTATCCACCATCCATCCTCTATCATCTACCAGGTTTTCTATCCCAACCTTGGATCTTCACATATCCACAAAGGTTTATACACACTGTCCTTCAGAAAAAGAAGACATCACTTACAAGGATGTTTCAATATATAGACCCAGACTATTTAAAGACACGTGTGTGCCACAGGACTGCCTCGAAATTGGATTTCTGCCACCCGCGAAGAACTTGAAAACTATGAACAATATTAGCTCTCTCCTCCTCAGTGCGTACCACTTTTTGGCAACTGAAGTCTTGCAATATTTTCTCCTTTTGTGACAGTAAGCAGCCAGGACAATGACATTATCATCACAGGAGGTATAGAACAGTCATGTTTTTGTTCCATCCACACTATTCTGCTTTTATCCACGTCTATGGTACCTTGAGATGAGTTTCCTAGGCCTCATGTGAAGTTTACTTAAAGATGGACTCTGCCCTTGGCTCAGTTATAACAATACCCAGCTGTAGACTTGGTATTGATGTCCCTATAATATACTTACAAAGAAGTAGAAAGAGTTACCAATCAGGAATAGCACCATGCACACAGGAGGGATACTGGGTAGGTTTATATCCATAGCATTTCACTCCATTCTCTTATCATAAAAATACTTCACTTCATCCACACCCCTAAAAATGCCTACAGCACATTATAAGTTGTTTCTAGGTGACAATAATTTGAACGAGATATTTTACACACTAGGCTGAGCCCCTACTAGCTAATTCCCATGAGAGAATTGAAACTAACTTGTTTTCTCTAGGTAATTCTGACTGCTAATTATCCATTCAATTCAAATTAAGAGCAGTCAAGATCTATACAGAAAAGGGTCACTCAAAGTGGCTTCTTTTTTTTTCAAAAATGGTTCTATAAACTCCTTTTCTTCAAAACTAGAATTTCCATTGTATACACATTTGGTCGGTTGTCAACTATAGTTACAGAACTTTAAACCTACAAACATATGGGCAAATTGTACTTTTAAATGTTTGATAAAATATATCATGTACCACAATTTGGCCAGTATAAAATGATTTTAATTAGAAGATAATTGTCATTTATGGGTTCCTCAACTCTATGTTGAATATATTTACTTAAACATATGTCTGAGTGTTTTCTCCACATTTATTCTGATGGATGTCCACCTTATTCGCAAGAAATTGTTCTAACCAAGTACACAGCAAGACCTTAAACAGTCTTCAGTTATATGAGCGTCAGCCTTCTGTGGTGATATTGAAATGCTTGTCACCATCCCATCTTCCATTCACACCCTTTACCTCACCTACAAAGCCTATGCCTTGAGTATTGCCAAAAATTTAACGTACATTTCTCCACTAATTGTTGTCTGATGTGTTGATAATTATGGCAGTAATGTTGAACAGTTCAGCCCTTGGACTTATTATTTCTAAATGGGAATATCCTTCTTATAAAAGATGATGTAACAATAATTACCCTTACCAATCTTATATAAATGACTCTTCTCCCTGTGAGGAATCAGAATGATTTTCGTATAGTGAAAGAAAAATTATGAAACTGGACTCCATAAAAAAAATACATATGCACACACATGTTGTGAAGTCGACTTCTACCCTTGAACCAATCTTTTTCACACCTTCCTCATCCTGTCTCCCTGTGGTTCAAGCCCCAGTTAATCTGTGAGTCATGACCCTTTGGGGTATTGAATGTCACTATCACAGGGTTGTGTAAGACCTTCAGAATATACAGCTGTTTGCACTATGATTTATAATAGTAGCAAAATACAGCCATGAAGTAGCAATGAAAATAAATTTATGGTTGGTGGATCACCGCAATGTGAGGAACTGTATTAAGGGTTGTACCATTAGGGAACTGCCTTAGAGGATTTGCTTTAGAAATGCTTCTAGAAACCTATAAACCTCTAGAAACCCTTCACCTGTATCTAAATGCCCTTCACACATCTCATTGGTGGTTTTTAACCCAGGGATTTCTTTCATAAGGGTCTAGAAACCATTCCTCAAAGACATAGCAGTGAGGAGGATGGCATATCCATTTTCTGGGTATCCTGCTGCCACCTGTATAACTAGTTCCTGTTGCAAACATACTGGAGAGTCTACAATAGTACATAATATTAGCCAATGCAAGTGTTTCAGGAACACACACACACACACACACACACACGCTAAAAACTACTCTACTACTAAAAACTACTCTAGCCTTAGGTTTCATTAGAAGTGAAATTGAATCTCCTATTGTAATAACCTCAATAAAGTCTTTCCCATGGTTTTACTTTCTCTGTACAATTTTGCTTCAAGGAATAAGACCAATGGGACTATAAACAAGACACATCAAATTTGCTCACTTGGACTTTATAAAACAAATTTTTAAGATCTCATTAATGCAGTTGTGTACAAATTAACATGCTCAGAACTGATCTCTCTAAGCTTTTGAGTGAGTCTTTAGTTACATCAAAAATTAAATACTATTGCATTAATTTCTACATCAGGCAAATACCACTGAATGTTAACTCTTTTTTTCTTTAATTCTAAGCATTAGAATTACCTCCACTCTGAGCTGATAAGATGTTCATTTAAAAGCCACAGCAAAAGTCTCTCTTGCATGTAAGGGCTTGTATTTTAATAGAACAGGCAAGTATTGATTTGTAGAGCATTACTAAAAGCCCATGTGAAAAAACCCAGAAATGTCTGGTCTGAAGGCGATGCTGGACGCTGCGTAGGCTGAGGCACCAGGTATTCTGTATGTAACAAAGATCAAAAAAGGGAGCCATAAAACAGAGGCGCCCGCTAATGGTGCCTGCTAATGGGAACTAGTAACGCGAGGATCTTAGGTGCGATCCCATAAATGTAACAGTCGTTAGTGGTTTTGAACTTCACATCAGATTGTTTGTTCTTTAAACAATAGTTCGACTTCTCTTTACACAGCTAAAGATGAAAGAAAAAGAGAAAGGATTGAAAACACGGAGGAGGCACAATAACCACTTCAGACAGGTTTGGTGAGCTTGAAATGTTCTGAAATGTCGGGGAGAAATGATCAGAATGGAGAATAAAAGACGCCCTTGGATTTCTTTGTAGAATTGTTTTCTAAATTTCTAATGATTCCACCACCATGTATTTCACAGACCTGGTGGGCATCATTTTATCTCTTAGATCCTTCCATCTCTTTATAACTCTTTCTTGTCCTGAAATGTACTTGGTCCTCTATGCGTTTTCTATGTTTCTATTACCTAATACAATACAGTATTATTTAAATATATTTTGCTTTGTTTACACAACATCACAGTATTCCGGCTTAATTCCTTGTGGAATAGAAAGCTGGGGAGAAACAGCTGAAATTAATGGCCAGTGGATGGGTCACATGAAAACCTAATACAGGTAAAGCTTCCTAAAATGTACACACATATAAAGGTGGAATTCGGATATCACCAAATCATGGGAGAAACAGTTCCAAATGGCCATCTCTTGTCACAAAATGAAACTTCCAGTACCAGGATTGGATAACATCTAATTGAGTTGTTGGCTGTAGGTATCTCACAAGAATCACCAAACAAACCCAGGCTGTTGATAAGGTTATAGGTTACTCTCTATAAAGCGACAGCAAATCTTCACTGCTGAAGCCACTTACATAACTCAATGAACATGTAAAAATCAAGATGGTGACTAAATAGAGCCTACATCTCTGCCTGCTAGAATCTTTGGTATAGGAAGGTATTCTCCACACTACCAAAAGAGAAACATGAACACCAACTCAGCCAAAAAAATCTTGGATTGACAAATGCCTGTCTGCAAGATATGCTAGTGCAATGGTGACAGAAAACTTATGGAAGTAACCAACCAGCACCTGCGTTGACTAAGGACCCACTGTGTATGATGAACCCTATATCCTATACTGCTTGGGTAACCAAGAGATGAAGGCTAGGTAGGGCAAAGCCTAACGACGACTGTTCTAAGAAGATAAAAGAAAGAAAGAAAGAAAGAAAGAAAGAAAGAAAGAAAGAAAGAAAGAAAGAAAGAAGGAAGGAAGGAAGGAAGGAGGAGGGGTAGGGAGATAGGGAGCGGGGAAGGACTGAAGGAAAAAGGGAAAGAAAGTAGCACTAGAATAACTCGAAATGACATTCTGCTACACTCATGGATCAGTCCCTTGCTCTGTCCTCATTAGAGAAGCTTCCTTCTGCAGCAGATGGGAACAAATGCAGGTTCCTGTAGCAAGGCAATGTGCAAAGGATGAGAGTCCTTAGAATGAACAAGCTTACATGAGATTTTTCCATCAAATCCATCCCCTCGGGGTTCAGAGAACCCTACAGAAGAGGACGGACATAGAAAGAGTGCAAGACCCACAAGGGGTGGAGGACATCAAGAAAAGCATGGCCTCTAAATCAACATGGTCAAGGCTCATATGAGCTCCCAGAGACAGAGGCAGCATGCACAGGGCCTGCACGGGTGCTTTGTGTGTAAATTATGGCTTCTAGTATAGAGGTTTTAGGGATTCTTGAGTGTGCAAACGAATGGGATCTGGTTCTTAATGTCTTCTCTGGCTCCTTTCCTTCTGTTGGTTTGTTTTGTCCAACTCCAATGTGTTAGCTATTGTTTTATCTTATTATATTTTATTACACTATATTATTATTATCATTTATAAGCCTGTTTGTCCTCTAATGAGAGAGAGAAAGTTGGGGGGGGGAGTAAGCAGGTTCTGGGAGGAGTAGAGGAAGTGGAAACCACATTTTTTCTTATTTCACGTAAGAAAAAATGCTATTTTCAATAAAGGAATCAAACTAGGAAGAAGAATTAGAAGAAGAGGAAGAGGGAAAATTAAGAAAGGAAGAAGAAGATGATGATGAAATCAGTGATCATCCAACACATGTGTGCTTTTGGCTCTAGACAAATGGGTAAATCAAATGGTGCCACATGGATTTCACTATAGGTAAAGTTGTATTGAAACAAAGGTAATCTACCTTACATTTTTTACATCCTTTTAGATTGGCGATATATTCCATTGCCCATTTAGAAAATGGAAAATGGGAAGCAATTTAAAATCTGGGAGAATGACCTCCCAGAACATTTGAGCCCAGGGACATGTGAGTCATGAGCCTGTGGTTGCTCAGGTCTGACCGTGCCATGCTCTGTGACCATGCTTTCCTCAATGCCAAGGAGAAATTAAGTATGTCACTTTACTAAGTCTTCCTACTTATGTACTTTGTATCAGCATATGTAACCTAAGGACTTAACAAGCAGGCATGATAGCATTGCACTTTCCTTGAGCAAGAAGAGTTGTGAAGATCAGTTTTCTTTTATCTCCTTGTCCATGTTGTGATCTGTAAAATCAGGCCCTCCAATGGAACTTCAGGAGCTTTTACACCCACGGACTAGAGTATGTACTTTAACCCTGGGTGGCTAAGCCCTCAGTTTATCTTCAATATTTGTTCGCATACGTCTTCTCTCATTCACACCCTTTAATCTGATAAAAGAGAAAATTTGATGAAACATACAAGCCATCCTGCTTTCTAGATAAATGAACCAAAATTCACTTTCTTTTTTTTAAAGAATTAGTTATTAATTTTATGTATGTGAGTACCCTGTAACTGTCTTCACAGACATCAAATGAGGGCATCAGATCCCATTACAGATGGTTGTGAGCCACCATGTGGTTGCTGGGAATTGAACTCAGGACCTCTGGAAGAGCAGTCAGTGCTCTTAACCGCTGAGCCATCTCTCCAGCCCCACGAATTCATTTCCAAAAACAATTCAAAACACAAATGTATATGTCATAACAGACCTGCAAAGTGACAACTTATTTCTGTTTTTACCTGCTTCCATGTGTATCTCTGACCATCATTTAGGCCCGGACACATTGTGGTTGGAGACATGCTTTCACCAAAACAAATACCAATAAGATTTCCTTCCAGGAGCGGTTGTTCTGTGAGACTCTGTGGGATTAGAGTAGAAAACACAACAAAAATCCCCAAGCACAGCGTTGGCCGGGGCTTTGAGCTTCCCTATGTGAGCACAATGCTCATGATCGCTCTTTCTGGGCCACAAACACTTCACAGTGCTGTTCTTGTGTAGAGGGCTTTATATTTTTAAACAATAAAATTAACATTCTAATCATAAAATCACAGCACTGAAAGAGGATTAATGGGTCATTGTATCCAACAACCACTTCAGAAGTTAAACTGGCTTCAGTTGAGGACTTCTCCTACCTTGACTGAGCTCCTAGAAATGTAAGTTTCAAACTACTTCACCTCCCAGAAAAACCAAGATGCCTGTGGAGTTGGAGTGTATGCTGCCCCTTCAACCTTATGACTGCCTTCACACTACAAATTTTAATTCTTCCCACAGAAACCCAATGCAGAAAACAGGCATCCATATTCTAAGTAACAAATCCACGGGGATTTTAGCATAAAATAAATACAAATCTTAAACATAACCATTTAAAATATACATTTCTAGCCATATCCATACCATCACAGAGGGCAGAATAGCATCCTTTTTAGGAATAAATACTACTTCAATTTATAAACCTACTGCACATGCCCGTTCTTCTGTTAGTAGACATTCAGATTGTGTATTACAAATAGTGTTTTCATGGGGCAGGAGAGATGGCTCAGTGGCTAAGAACACCGGCTGCTCTTCCAGAGGTCCTGAGTTCAATTCCCAGCAACCATATGGTGGCTTACAACCATCTATAGGGAAATCTGATGCCCTCTTCAGGCAGGCAGATAAATACACAGCAGAACAATCATATAATAAATAAATAAATTAAATATCGAATACAATGTTAATTTAAAAATAAATAAAATGAAAAAACAAATAGTTTTCATAAATGAGTAGATGTAAATTTCTTTTAAACATGCCAATTTTAGGTATTTTGGAGACATATGGAGGATCGCAGACTAATTGAATTTCTAATCATTTTCGAGAACTGCCCGTAATGTTTCTGATAACCTCTGTGCTACTTTACACTTCAGCCAATAGTTTGTAAGTAATCCCTTTTAGCCACATCCTTATCAGGACCTTGGGTTTGTTCAATAACAATCATTGTTACTGGTTAAGGGAATAATGCACTGGACTTTGATGTGCATTTTCTAGAGTTTTTTCTCAGGGACCTATATGTGGTTTGTTTGAACAGCATTTGCATATACTTATTGTTCATCTCAAATAGGATGGTTTTCTTTATTATTATTGAGATTTGAGCTCTTTAAGAATTCTAGAAGAGGCTATGCTAAGTAAAATAAGCCAGAAATGAAAGAAAAATACCATGACTTCACTCATATATGGAATTTGATAATGTTGGTCTCAGAAATAAAATGACAGTTACTGAAACTGGAAGAGGGCAAAGGGAAAGAAAAGGCAAAGATTGGTCGATGTAAACTTGCTTATGGTTGGGTCAGGGAAATAAGATGCATATTCTATTGCACAGTTGAATGATTATAGATAAAAATAATGTGTTGCATATTTACAAAGCTAGAAGAAAGGGCTTACAATGCCTGCACTTACATTACAGGAAGAAACTGTATTAGGTAGGTATGTTTTTCCTTGCCTTAACAATATATCACAAATACAGAAATTGAAAAAGCACATGGAACCAGATGACTACATATAATTTTATGCCTATATTCCTGGTTCTGGATACCATTGCATTCGTGATATAATTGCTTCTAGAAACAGGTGTTACAAGATTTCTAAGATTCCTTCAGACTTCTTTAGGTTCATATAATTTATCTTTTTGTACACAGGATGCAAAACAAGGGTGGGCAGCCACCTACCACAATTCAAGAAAATAGCATGAGATTGGCCAGTCATTGACTTATTCTCATCATTCTAAGTTGAATTTGAGAAGTTCTGGAGTTAGAGACAGGAATAGTGTTTAGGGGAGACTCAGAATGACATAAATTATTGGTATATCAAAATATATTTAGATAGGAAGAATGTCCTCTGATATTTGATAGCATGATAGAGTAACTATGAGTAACTTATAATTTCTTTACTTATTCCTTAAAAGGAAATCATTTGATGTTCCTGAAACAAAAATTTTGGAGACTTAACTGAAGCAATATCAATAGTACTTGTAAGACTTGACTGAAAAACTATACAGGTTCAGAAATGGATATTGGAAGGCATTTTCTCAAAGAAAATGAATTGGAGTTTTCAAAAATGATTTTACTATTTTTGCCCATAATACAATACCTTGCTTCCAAGTGAATATCAGAAAGTAACACTTTCCAGAAGGAGCTTGTTTACTGTCAGCACTAATGTGATTTTCTGAAGAGAACAATAGGAAATAGCGTAGTGAATGCGAAGTTTTACAAATGGCCGAATGGCTGATCATGCAAGGCTGTACCCATGAGTCCATTACACGTTTCATTCAAAGTATGAAATAGGCCAAGGGATCCTAATACCAGCAGCACTGGTAAAGCCACTGGTGTGAACCTTACTACCTACCTACCCTTTAGACGATGTCAGTTTCTTGAGGCTGTTCTGCTCTCTCAAGCTTCTGAGTCCTCAAACGTCCATCCTTTGTTCCCCTACCCAAGCTGTGTTAACCTTCTGATCCTCAATGTAACATAGTACATTCTTCCAGATCGCCCTTCATTATTTTATTATGAAACACCCTCCTTTCAGTTATGAGAACATCTCTCACGCCGTGTTTTAAATCATTGCTTGCTAATCTACCTATGTCTCTGTGAGAATTTATAATTGAGCTGGATCTGGTGGTACAGGTGTGAAATTCTGAGTACGTGGAAGGATAATTCAAGAAGGTCATAAGTTCAAGGCATGTCTGGGGTACAGAGTGAATTCCAGGCCAGACTGAGTGACCTAGTAAGACAGTCTCTCAAATTTTAAAAGCACAAAATGGCTGCAGATGCAACACAGAGACAAAACCTCTGCTGAGCATTGAGCAGGGCCCTGTGCTTGGTCCTTGCTACCATAAAGAAAAAAAAAAGAAGCAATGTCTTATTTGTTCACCCTTGAATCCCAAGAATCCAAATATATCTAATATTTATTGAGCCCTTTGCCCAAGGCATTACTTGACATTTCCTAGATTGTTCCATTCAATGTTGGCAGCAAGCTTGTGGGACAGGTATGCATATTTTCCTTTAAATGGCACTGGAGTTAGTACTAAGCCTTTCATAATACAGTGTCAGCAAATGTCAAATTGAAAAGATGCAAACTGCATTCAATTAACCCAGCACATTAAAATTTACTTCGGTGGCAAGCGCTTAGTAAGTACTTCTATACGTATTAAACAAAATCGTCTTTGAAGGAAATATTTTCTGTTATTGGGTTAATTTCATGGTTGACACAATTATCATATATTTTCCTATAAAATGATAATTTGAAGAAGCACTTTTTGTTTTACCATTAAATAGGGTCAAACAAAACCTGTTGATGAATAAAATTCCAAGTATTTACAGGCAGTGCTTCTAAAATTAATAGGACTTTCCTGGCTCCAAGACTGAGAGGAAAAAAATAGAGTTATTGGAGAAGTCTTCCTGGGGTGGTACTTAAAAAAGAATATTGAGAAACAGTCTCCATTTTTACTATCTCTTGAGTCCCCTAACACCCCAAGTGGAATTGTGAAACACATCATCAATTTCTTTTAATCTCATTCTAAGGGAGAGTTTTCAAATAAATGAGCGTAAAGCCCACTGACCATAAACTAAGCAGAAGCAGACTGAAATTGAAGGTTTGGAATTCGCTATTCTGGTAGGAATAAAATTGCCAGTTCTTAATAAGACAGCTACCCAGCTGATGTCCCTCGGTTCATCCTTCTTCGACGGTGCAAATGCTATTTAATATTTTGAATTTAGATTGAAAGATGCCTACAGGCACACGCACATTCTTTTTCTTACTCCCTGGTGTCAATTCATTTTGTTACAGCATCCATTACACTTTCCAGCATCACCATAATCTGGAGACAAAAGGGATGAATATTTAAGTTAAGGAAGCTAAATCTAAAGTTTATGGGACAAAATGATCTTTGGCTCAGGAATAGGAACCACATAGAAATTCAGCATGACTCAGAATGGAGAAAGGCAACATCAAGATAAAGATGACTGGCTATGAACTACTTGTTCCAACCCAACATTGTATGGGATGAAATATACCTTGTGATTATTCCCGCGAGACATCATATAGCTCCAGTCATATGTGAAGGATATGTGATCCTTCATATCACAGCAAGGCTGTAAGCTTAGCCAGTCCCTCTTTAGTTCTCTTATATGTGAACAACTGTTAAAATTTGGAGAGGACATCATAAAACATGGAAAGCAGATGGACCCATAGAAGATGTTGAGTAACTGTGGCCTCCTGGGAAAGTTGGGGCTCAGTCCTATGAAGAAAACTGAGGTATCACAACATGTAACCTCAAAAATAAATTTACTCCCAAGTAAAAAAGGGGCTGCCTCAACTTACTACCAACTCATGTTCCTTATTTGCTGGGGAATAATGCAGGGTGTTCCGGTTTTGGTTTCCTGTGGTCTGTGTGGTTACAAACTATTTGTGAAGTGCAATGGGGAATTAATACATTCTTCAGGAAGATGATCTTACGTGATTGGTATAACACTATATTGTTTTTTATCGCTCTGTTAGTTTTTCGATTTAATATCTTATTTACTGTAGCAACCTTATCACTTAAATTGCCATATATATATACATATATATATAATGTTATTCTTGAGGGTTCAATGGTATTTCCTAGCATCCCATGGGTGATTGGAATAGATCCTCCATGCCTAAGAGGGACTATTGCAATTTGAATTATGAAGTTGTAGCATTCTGAAACAGAAGAGAAACATGCAAGGCACCAAAGTGAAGTGCCCGTACAGCATGAGTTTGACCTGGTCATCAAGTCAAGTGGAGGGATGAACAGTCCAAAACAGCCCTGCCGAATTCAAGTAGGCCAAGATTTAACACAGCGCATAACACAGGCAGGCTGTTACTCCATCGCTTGGATCTGTACGCCCACACTAAGCCCCATCTGGTGGTCATTCTTTAGTGTGGTCCTGGAAATTTCTGCAGGTAAAGTTTCTATTCTGCAAAAGAAGAAGAAAAGAGCTAAAACTCTCCATTTGCAGCTGGTCCACAAGTTGTAACTGTCATTCATCATCTCACTCCCACGAGCCGAGCACTCCGGATTCCCTTCACTCCTCCTCACAGTTTGCTCATGCAAGTCCCTTGTCCAGTCAGGTCAGTGCCATGCTCATTCCTGGCAAATCTTTGGGTTTGGTGCATTTTGTACTCATAGACTAGATCAGAGCAACTCTCCATGCAGTGTTTGCACAGGGGCAAAAATGCTCCAAGATTTATCCAGGAAAACCTCTGTGTTTCACAGAAAGTCATCATTGGCATTAAATAAAGCATCCAAATTGTCCCATACAAAAGTGAACCTGATTGTTCTCATTGCCAATTGCTTTCTCCAGTTGTCCATCAGGCCTTCAGGTAGGCTAGGAAACATGACTAGATTCCTTCCAGTGAACCCTTCGTAATGAAGATTGCATTGCTACTAATGGTCAGGACTTCCCTCAAACAAAGTCTGAACAGACGAACCTGGGCTAAGAAGTACTTCTCCTTTCCCTCCTTGAGTGACTTATTGTAGCTATTGGGCAAGTGTGACAAATGCATTATCTGTTTGCCAGAGGACACAGGCCTTACATCATAAGCCTTCATCACAGATTCAAAGGCACTTTTACAATCAATCCTCTATCAGTAAGTTTGGTTTGTATAAATAATCATATATAATTGGGCTTTAGTTTTAGAGTCAATGAAGTCCTGATCTGGAATACGTAATGTTCAGTAGTATAGGGGGAAATGCACCTCCATAGTTAAAGAATTCTGATTTATTAGATTGAATTGAATGGCAAATTCCTTTCTGGATTTCTTGAGCAATGTCACCATATTTGGGACTCAATATTTGTGTGTTTGTTTTATGTTCAGACTGATTACCTGAGGTGGTGGGGGGCCCTTGTTGTGGTTTCCATGTATAAGTTCTGTCCATGCTTCCCTAAGTGTTCCACATAAAGCAATGTTTAAGCTTCTCTGAACTGGATCTATCACAGAAAAACTGAAATCGCAAGTCACCAAGTATCTTAAGCCTTATCAATAAAAATCTATTAAAAGCTCTCCAATAAAGGGTGAAATGGAATTTATTCAACACTTGAGAGTCAAGTTCAAGTGTCCATTCATAAACACAGATACATTTTCATCTCTTTTCTAATTATTTAAAACTGAAATAGGATTTTTTGGTTTAGTTAAATTTTACATGTAAAACAAAAGTCATGCAAGAACTGATTTGAACTCTTACACATTCTAAAATTCAGTTACAAACTAAAGTTAATATTATGTTCCCTGAAGTGAAGCATTTAGGGACATTTTGAATGTAAAATCTAAAGTTTCATGATATTCTAACACTCTACTCACACATAAGCAATGTTCCATTCTTAACTAGATTTTTAACTTTTGCCAGGACCATATAATAATCTCAATGTGAAAGACCTGCGACATAAAATTGCAAACTATTTTTTAGCATAGAACATCTAAAATTTGTCAAAGATTCTAGCCATGAGTCTATTTTCATGGCTAATTGTTGAAATGTGAGGTAATATTATATTTTTAAAATAGGGACTGTTATATTATCAGTAGACACGTTTTCTTTATACATTGGCATAACAAACACTATAAGCTTCATAGTATTTTAAAAGCAGACATTTAAGTGGTGGTATTTCCCACGGGTAGTGAAGACTCTGAATTTTTTTTTTCAACCTGTCAGCCACCATCTTAAATCACATTTCCAGGAGGTGGAGAACCGATTATATATACGCACATGCATGCAAACACACACATCTGGAACCTGTGCAGCATGGCTAGGAAAGCTTAGGAGGACTTGGTACTATGCATACTCATAGGAAGGCATGAGGTTGCTGATGATTTAGTGAAGTTTCGTACAGTTTCTACCAAGTATGACACACGTCACAAAAGTTGTCAAAGATCAAGGTAGCTACTCATCCTATCCAGGGAGGGTCAACTCTCTGATTGGTAGATGATGCTTTTCTGTTGCATTTACTTGTTGAAAGGGCACAGCCCTCTGGCCCACATGTATCAGGGCTGATAACTCTATGCACGAGGAGGAGTTCCCTGTAATGACATAATCATCCACAAAAGGTACAACATGCTGAGTCCATCAGCATTGATGTCTGATTTTTGTTTATGACTTTGGGGTGCTATGTAAACACTCATGTCCGGGCAGCTGTGCAAATATGAATAGGAATCAAAAGTAAAGATCCAGATAAAGTTGAGAAAGGTCCGTGCCCTTTCCTGTAACCATATGACGTGCATGTATAAATTGATCTTTAAAGCACTGTATGCCCTAATCTACACTTTAACAAATTTCAGCAAGACAATAGAGAGTTTTATGAATCCAGTCATAAATTGCTGATGCCAGGATCTCTTCTATCTAGGCAGATACAGAGATCTGCAATACCTATCCTAAAGAGTGTCTGGAACACACTCATGCTGCCTGCACGTTTGTAGGTTACTATGCAATAGCCCCATTGTCCCATAGCTCGTGTATATACATTTGATAAGTAAATGAGGTACAGAGATTCAGACTGTGAGCACAGACATCTTTGACCCTATGGTACATTCCCTGTATCTAACACACACACACACACACACACACACACACACACACACACACACACAAAACTGAAAATAATAACATTGATGCGTGCAGGAACTGTTTGCCACAACGCATAATTTTCTTCACAAACAGCCTTTTAGACTGAGCACAGAGAAGAGAACCCCTTATGTAATTTGCAGTAAAACTAAAGCTTTAAAAAATAAATTCACACATGTGTGTTTGTAGAGGTAGTGCACAACATTCTGATTTCAAAGTATATACTCTATCACTATACCATTAAAAAAAAACAAAAAACAAAAATCTCTCTTTGTTTCTTTATCATTAAAAAATGTAGCAGAAGCTTTATCCTGAGCCAACTCCTTACATAGAAGCCTTAGTGGGATAGGAGGAAAGAGATCAATGGCATTTCAAAAGAACACTTAATCTAAAGCAAACTGTTGCTATGTCTGCCTGCAAGAACAGCCCTAAGCTAAAGTAAATAACCTCAATGGTTTTGTTAGAGAAAAGCCGAAGATATGATTTTGGATTTCTCCATGAACAGATATTTCTGGTTTTCACAGGTTCAAGGTTTGTTTTGATAAAACGAGTCCTTCTAGCTGAAATTAACTGTTAGTCAGATTTTCTATTACTATAACAAATGACAAAGTAATCAAATTATAAAGCAGGAAGGTTTATTTGGTCTCATACATTCAGTGGTTCTAGTCCATATCGGCTGGCCCCATTTTTAAGCCTGCGTTGAGGTAACTCATCACAGTAGGAGTGTTGTCAGAGCAAATAACCAGAATGGCAAAAAGAGAAATAAAGAGTTGGAATCTTCCAAGGGCCGTTGACCCGAATGATCTAGAGACAGGTCCTCCCTCCCCACTAGGCTAGAACTCTTCAAGATGTTCCTATCTCCCAGAAGTACCATGCTAAGGACTAACTCTTGTCCATAAACACCTTTGGGACTCCTGATCAATCTATGAACTGAATGTCCTGGATCTGTCATCATAAATAATAATGTATCATGAAGCTGTTCAATGTTTCTCTGAATCTGCAATCCATTTAAAAACCTATAGAGACAATTTGGACTGAGACAGTGAGCTCAACAGCACTGCTCCAACCTCTGACTAGTAGGGAAGCCGCTGGAAAACATATTCACCAGCAACCATTCTTAGGAGACTTTGAGCAAGTAGAGCGACCTCCATGGGTACCAATGAGCCAGCCACACTGAGAGGATGACAATTAAGCTTCCACGGAATCCTGACTCAGCAATTTCATCTTGTGGAAAGAATTCATTGAGTCAATAAGATGTAGCTCCAATGATCTGTTTGTTTCCGAGTACTGTTGTTTCACAGAATAGTAAACAATGAACCTTCAATGTTTCAAGCCTTATGCATTTCAAGCAGGTCCTTTAGAACATCTTAGAAATGTGAACATATGGGGCTTTAAAATTTGATTGGAAATAATTTAGACATGATTACTTTCCAACATTTTTTTTCCATACCAAGCTCAGGAATCTTTACTACAGATGCTTAGTAGAGGCTCCCAGGATGGGGAATATAATGGTGGTGTCTGAAACTATGACATCTAGAACTTAGGTTCATTTTCATACAAAATAGGGTCAGGTGTAGGCTTATATTTATTCTCAGCCAATGAGAAATATGTGGATACCTCCCTTTGAACAAAAATATAGTCACAGAGAAAAAAACACCAGAGTAGCCCCCATGGAGGAGCAGAGACACTCTATAAATTCTCCCGAATTAATTTCATTTATTTCTTTTATTTCTAGAAACCACAGTTTAAGACACAGGAATTCTACTTGGAGCAAAGTTACATACACTAAGCTTCAGAGCAGTTTCATTTCATTAAAGATTGGACGCAGCGAATCCCGGCCCGCAGCAGCTCTCTGCTCCCAGACCCGGTGAGAGAGAGACCCAACCGCCTGGTCAGGTGGGCACTCCTGAGGCTGCAGAGCGGAAGAGACCACCAACACTGCTCACCCCTGCCCACATCCCTGGCCCAAGAGGAAACTGTATAAGGCCTCTGGGCTCCCGTGGGGGAGGGCCCAGGAGCGGCAGGACACCTGCCTGAGACACCGCCTGAACCTGAAAGAAACAGACCGGATAAACAGTTCTCTGCACCCAAATCCCGTGGGAGGGAGAGCTAAACCTTCAGAGAGGCAGACAAGCCTGGGAAACCAGAAGAGACTGCTCCCTGCACACACATCTCGGACGCCAGAGGAAAAAGCCAAAGACCATCTGGAACCCTGGTGCACTGAAGCTCCCGGAAGGGGCGGCACAGGTCTTCCTGGTTGCTGCCGCTGCAGAGAGCCCCTGGGCAGCACCCCACGAGCGAACCTGAGCCTCGGGACCACAGGTAAGACCAAATTTTCTGCTGCAAGAAAGCTGCCTGGTGAACTCAAGACACAGGCCCACAGGAACAGCTGAAGACCTGTAGAGAGGAAAAACTACACGCCCGAAAGCAGAACACTCTGTCCCCATAACTGACTGAAAGAGAGGAAAACAGGTCTACAGCACTCCTGACACACAGGCTTATAGGACAGTCTAGCCACTGTCAGAAATAGCAGAACAAAGTAACACTAGAGATAATCTGATGGCGAGAGGCAAGCGCAGGAACCCAAGCAACAGAAACCAAGACTACATGCCATCATCGGAGCCCAATTCTCCCACCAAAACAAACATGGAATATCCAAACACACCAGAAAAGCAAGATCTAGTTTCAAAATCATATTTGATCATGATGCTGGAGGACTTCAAGAAAGACATGAACACACTTAGGGAAACACAGGAAAACATTAATAAACAAGTAGAAGCCTACAGAGAGGAATCGCAAAAATCCCTGAAAGAATTCCAGGAAAACACAATCAAACAGTTGAAGGAATTAAAAATGGAAATAGAAGCAATCAAGAAAGAACACATGGAAACAACCCTGGATATAGAAAACCAAAAGAAGAGACAAGGAGCTGTAGATACAAGCTTCACCAACAGAATACAGGAGATGGAAGAGAGAATCTCAGGAGCAGAAGATTCCATAGAAATCATTGACTCAACTGTCAAAGATAATGTAAAGCAGAAAAAGCTACTGGTCCAAAACATACAGGAAATCCAAGACTCAATGAGAAGATCAAACCTAAGGATAATAGGTATAGAAGAGAGTGAAGACTCCCAGCTCAAAGGACCAGTAAATATCTTCAACAAAATCATAGAAGAAAACTTCCCTAACCTAAAAAAAGAGATACCCATAGGCATACAAGAAGCCTACAGAACTCCAAATAGATTGGACCAGAAAAGAAACACCTCCCGTCACATAATAGTCAAAACACCAATCACACAAAATAAAGAAAGAATATTAAAAGCAGTAAGGGAAAAAGGTCAAGTAACATATAAAGGCAGACCTATCAGAATCACACAAGACTTTTCGCCAGAAACTATGAAGGCCAGAAGATCCTGGACTGATGTCATACAGACCCTAAGAGAACACAAATGCCAGCCCAGGTTACTGTATCCTGCAAAACTCTCAATTAACATAGATGGAGAAACCAAGATATTCCATGACAAAACCAAATTTACACAATATCTTTCTACAAACCCAGCACTACAAAGGATAATAAATGGTAAAGCCCAACATAAGGAGGCAAGCTATACCCTAGAAGAAGCAAGAAACTAATCATCTTGGCAACAAAACAAAGAGAAGAAAAGCACACAAACATAACCTCACATCCAAATATGAATATAACAGGAAGCAATAATCAGTATTCCTTAATATCTCTCAACATCAATGGCCTCAACTCCCCAATAAAAAGACATAGATTAACAAACTGGATACGCAATGAGGACCCTGCATTCTGCTGCCTACAGGAAACACACCTCAGAGACAAAGACAGACACTACCTCAGAGTGAAAGACTGGAAAACAACTTTCCAAGCAAATGGTCAGAAGAAGCAAGCTGGAGTAGCCATTCTAATATCAAATAAAATCAATTTCCAACTAAAAGTCATCAAAAAAGATAAGGAAGGACACTTCATATTCATCAAAGGAAAAATCCACCAAGATGAACTCTCAATCCTAAATATCTATGCCCCAAATACAAGGGCACCTACATACGTAAAAGAAACCTTACTAAAGCTCAAAACACACATTGCACCTCACACAATAATAGTGGGAGATTTCAACACCCCACTCTCATCAATGGACAGATCATGGAAACAGAAATTAAACAGTGATGTCGACAGACTAAGAGAAGTCATGAGCCAAATGGACTTAACGGATATTTATAGAACATTCTATCCTAAAGCAAAAGGATATACCTTCTTCTCAGCTCCTCATGGTACTTTCTCCAAAATTGACCATATAATTGGTCAAAAAACGGGCCTCAACAGGTACAGAAAGATAGAAATAATCCCATGCGTGCTATCGGACCACCACGGCCTAAGACTGGTCTTCAATAACAGTAAGGGAAGAATGCCCACATATACGTGGAAATTGAACAATGCTCTACTCAATGATAACCTGGTCAAGGAAGAAATAAAGAAAGAAATTAAAAACTTTTTAGAATTTAATGAAAATGAAGATACAACATACCCAAACTTATGGGACACAATGAAAGTTGTGCTAAGAGGAAAACTCATAGCGCTGAGTGCCTGCAGAAAGAAACAGGAAAGAGCACATGTCAGCAGCTTGACAGCACACCTAAAAGCTCTAGAACAAAAGGAAGCAAATACACCCAGGAGGAGTAGAAGGCAGGAAATAATCAAACTCAGAGCTGAAATCAACCAAGTAGAAACAAAAAGGACCATAGAAAGAATCAACAGAACCAAAAGTTGGTTCTTTGAGAAAATCAACAGGATAGATAAACCCTTAGCCAGACTAACGAGAGGACACAGAGAGTGTGTCCAAATTAACAAAATCAGAAATGAAAACGGAGACATAACGACAGATACAGAGGAAATTCAAAAAATCATCAGATCTTACTATAAAAACCTATATTCAACAAAACTTGAAAATCTTCAGGGAATGGACAATTTCCTAGACAGATACCAGGTACCGAAGTTAAATCAGGAACAGATAAACCAGTTAAACAACCCCATAACTCCTAAGGAAATAGAAGCAGTCATTAAAGGTCTCCCAACCAAAAAGAGCCCAGGTCCAGACGGGTTTAGTGCAGAATTCTATCAAACCTTCATAGAAGACCTCATACCAATATTATCCAAACTATTCCACAAAATTGAAACAGATGGAGCCCTACCGAATTCCTTCTATGAAGCCACAATTACTCTTATACCTAAACCACACAAAGACACAACAAAGAAAGAGAACTTCAGACCAATTTCCCTTATGAATATCGACGCAAAAATACTCAATAAAATTCTGGCAAACAGAATCCAAGAGCACATCAAAACAATCATCCACCATGATCAAGTAGGCTTCATCCCAGGCATGCAGGGATGGTTTAATATACGGAAAACCATCAACGTGATCCATTATATAAACAAACTGAAAGAAAAGAACCACATGATCATTTCATTAGATGCTGAGAAAGCATTTGACAAAATTCAACACCCCTTCATGATAAAAGTCCTGGAAAGAATAGGAATTCAAGGCCCATACCTAAACATAGTAAAAGCCATATACAGCAAACCAGTTGCTAACATTAAACTAAATGGAGAGAAACTTGAAGCAATCCCACTAAAATCAGGGACTAGACAAGGCTGCCCACTCTCTCCCTACTTATTCAATATAGTTCTTGAAGTTCTAGCCAGAGCAATCAGACAACAAAAGGAGATCAAGGGGTTACAGATCGGAAAAGAAGAGGTCAAAATATCACTATTTGCAGATGACATGATAGTATATTTAAGTGATCAAAAAAGTTACACCAGAGAACTACTAAAGCTGATAAACAACTTCAGCAAAGTGGCTGGGTATAAAATTAACTCAAATAAATCAGTTGCCTTCCTCTATACAAAAGAGAAACAAGCCGAGAAAGAAATTAGGGAAACGACACCCTTCATCATAGACCCAAATAATATAAAGTACCTCGGTGTGACTTTAACCAAGCAAGTAAAAGATCTGTACAATAAGAACTTCAAGACACTGAGGAAAGAAATTGAAGAAGACCTCAGAAGATGGAAAGATCTCCCATGCTCATGGATTGGCAGGATTAATACAGTAAAAATGGCCATTTTACCAAAAGCAATCTACAGATTCAATGCAATCCCCATCAAAATACCAATCCAATTCTTCAAAGAGTTAGACAGAACAATTTGCAAATTCATCTGGAATAACAAAAAACCCAGGATAGCTAAAGCTATCCTCAACAATAAAAGGACTTCAGGGGGAATCACTATCCCTGAACTCAAGCAGTATTACAGAGCAATAGTGATAAAAACTGCATGGTATTGGTACAGAGACAGACAGATAGACCAATGGAATAGAATTGAAGACCCAGAAATGAACCCACACACCTATGGTCACTTGATTTTTGACAAAGGAGCCAAAACCATCCAATGGAAAAAAGATAGCATTTTCAGCAAATGGTGCTGGTTCAACTGGAGGGCAACATGTAGAAGAATGCAGATCGATCCATGCTTATCACCCTGTACAAAGCTTAAGTCCAAGTGGATCAAGGACCTCCACATCAAACCAGACACACTCAAACTAATAGAAGAAAAACTAGGGAAACATCTGGAACACATGGGCACTGGAAAAAATTTCCTGAACAAAACACCAATGGCTTATGCTCTAAGATCAAGAATCGACAAATGGGATCTCATAAAACTGCAAAGCTTCTGTAAGGCAAAGGACACTGTGGTTAGGACAAAACGGCAACCAACAGATTGGGAAAAGATCTTTACCAATCCTACAACAGATAGAGGCCTTATATCCAAAATATACAAAGAACTCAAGAAGTTAGACCGCAGGGAAACAAATAACCCTATTAAAAAATGGGGTTCAGAGCTAAACAAAGAATTCACAGCTGAGGAATGCCGAATGGCTGAGAAACACCTAAAGAAATGTTCAACATCTTTAGTCATAAGGGAAATGCAAATCAAAACAACCCTGAGATTTCACCTCACACCAGTGCGATTGGCTAAGATCAAAAACTCAGGTGACAGCAGATGCTGGCGAGGATGTGGAGAAAGAGGAACACTCCTCCATTGTTGGTGGGATTGCAGACTGGTAAAACCATTCTGGAAATCAGTCTGGAGGTTCCTCAGAAAATTGGACATTGAACTGCCTGAGGATCCAGCTATACCTCTCTTGGGCATATACCCAAAAGATGCCTCAACATATAAAAGAGACACATGCTCCACTATGTTCATTGCAGCCTTATTTATAATAGCCAGAAAATGGAAAGAACCCAGATGCCCTTCAACAGAGGAATGGATACAGAAAACGTGGTACATCTACACAATGGAATATTACTCAGCTATCAAAAACAACGACTTTATGAAATTCGTAGGCAAATGGTTGGAACTGGAAAATATCATCCTGAGTGAGCTAACCCAATCACAGAAAGACATACATGGTATGCACTCATTGATAAGTGGCTATTAGCCCAAATGCTTGAATTACCCTAGATGCCTAGAACAAATGAAACTCAAGACAGATGATCAAAATGTGAATGCTTCACTCCTTCTTTAAATGAGGAAAAAGAATACCCTTGGCAGGGAAGGGAGAGGCAAAGATTAAAACAGAGACTTAAGGAACACCCATTCAGAGCCTGCCCCACATGTGGCCCATACATATACAGCCACCCAATTAGACAAGATGGATGAAGCAAAGAAGTGCAGACCGACAGGAGCCGGATGTAGATCGCTCCTGAGAGACACAGCCAGAATACAGCAAATACAGAGGCGAATGCCAGCAGCAAACCACTGAACTGAGAATAGGTCCTCTATTGAAGGAATCAGAGAAAGAACTGGAAGAGCTTGAAGGGGCTCGAGACCCCAAAAGTACAACAATGCCAAGCAACCAGAGCTTCCAGGGACTAAGCCACTACCCAAAGACTATACATGGACTGACCCTGGACTCTGACCCCATAGGTAGCAATGAATATCCTAGTAAGAGCACCAGTGGAAGGGGAAGCCCTGGGTCCTGCTAAGACTGAACCCCCAGTGAACTAGTCTATGGGGGGAGGGCGGCAATGGGGGGAGGGTTGGGAGGGGAACACCCATAAGGAAGGGGAGGGGGGAGGGGGATGTTTGCCCGGAAACCGGGAAAGGGAATAACACTCGAAATGTATATAAGAAATACTCAAGTTAATAAAAAAAAAAAGAAAGAAAAAAAATTAAAAAAAAAAAGATTGGACGCAGCACAAATGTACATCAAGCAATAAGTGGCTATAGCAGACATGGAAACTGAGGCATGCTGTTTCATTGGGATAGGATGCAAGAAAGAAAAACATGGGAAATGGAAAGCAAAAAACGGGGAGAAGAAACACACAACTCAAAAAATATGCTGAACGTGGACATGGTCAAGCGAAAAGAGCGTATGGTTTTATTAATATAAAATGACAAAACAGAAGTCTGGTTTGTAGAAAGACAGTACAGCAATGACTGTGTGGCTAATGGATTAAGAGCAGCACCTTGGGGGAGCTGGTAATCTGTGTCTTGCTTCAATGGTATTTGGATGGAAGCGACCTGGGGACTCCCACTTTATTAGCTTCCAGTTGCCTTACAATTCTGTAGTCCCAGCCTCTTGAGAGCATCTCCTTGCCGCCTTCTGCTCCTAAGACCAACCAGCATCATCTTCGCGGATAGCCCCATACTCTGGATCAGCCAGGACCTCTCAGGTTCATCATAATTATTCCACCCAATTGGAAGCTGATGTGAACCACCTGGTCAACTTGCAGCTGCTGGCCTCCTACACCTACCTCTCTCTGGGCTTCTTTGTCGATCGGGATGATATGTCTTTGGAGGGTGTAGGCCATTTCTTCTTGCAGAATGAATGATCATAGGGGCCGTGCACTCTTTCAGGATGTGCAGAAGCTATCTCAAAATGAATGGGGTAAAACCCAGATGGCCATGGAAGCTGCCTTGGCCCTGGAGAAGAACCCTAACCAGGCCCTCTTTGATATACATGCCCTGGATTCTGCCCGCACAGTCCCTCAACTCTGTGACTTCCTGGAAAGCCACTGCCTGGATAAGGAGGTGAAGCATGGATAAGAAGATGGGCAATCACCTGACCAACCTCCGTAGGCTGGCAGGGTCACAACCAGCACAGACTGGCGTGCCTCAGGCATCTCTGGGTGATTATCTCTTTGAGCGACTCACACTCAAGCATGACCAGGAGGCCTCTGTGTCTTCCAAGGGGCTCTCTCCTCTGCTCTGCATCAGCCACCTAGGATCTTCACCTGAATGGACCTCTCAAGCCTCTAAGAAACTTTGTAACCCACCTGGAGCCTCTCCCTAATCTTGGACCAAGTAAAAATAAAGCTATTTGAAACAGAAAAGTAAAAGAGCAAGAGGAAAAGATTTACAGAGCAAAAGATAAAAAATTCTAGCAATGAGTATGCTTACTATATTAGCCTCAGTGTTGGTTTCATGGTGGCAATGAATGATAAAATACCAAAGCTAGAACTGTAAGTGGATGTCCTTTATCCCGTATCAGTGTCCTACATACCTGTTTGCAAACGGTATGGTGTAATTAGCACAGAATGCTTTCCAAGTACGGTTATGCCTTCTTATGTTTCATGCTGTTTAGGAATGAGTTTATGTCTGAGCTTCAAATATTTATTTCACTTGTAGCCTAAACTTTATATGGTAAGTTTGAGCCTTTACGTACACTAGACAATTTGACTTCTAAAATCAAGACCTGGAGCCACATGTTATCTGAGAGTTTTCAGTTTAGGATTTCAGCTTATTGGTTTTTGTTTGTTTGTTTGTTTGTTTTAATTTTTATGATTATTCATTTTGGAAGAGGCAGATGTGGGTGTCAGAAGATAAGTGGGGGGAGTCAGTTCTCACTTTCCACCATTCCATAGACTGAGCCGGGTCTCCAGGGTGGTGGCATGCATAGCTTTGCCACCCCTCATTTCTTCCTTGTCTCTCGTGTTAAAGTTCTCTGTTCACATGATTGGGCTGGATCCCAATACCTAGGCATCCTAGGACTGCTGTGTCCATTTGGAGATAGGGATGTGTAAGAGGCTCTGAAGAAGCAGGCTAGTGTTTACTGCAAGCGTAGCCTCTGCATGGGAGCGTGCCTCTCCGTGGGAGCATGCCTCTCTGTGGAAACCTGCCTCTCTGTGGGAGCGTGCCTCTCCGTGGGAGCACATCTTTTCTGGAAACCTTTCCCCTTCTTTCACCCTGAAGATACATTCTTACTATTAAGTTCTCGTAGTTTGTGTCTCATGATAAAATTATAAATCCATACATTGCAAATACAAACCCCTGGCATTCTTTTAAAAATGGTAAATTCGTCTTTTTGTTTTCTTTTAACTGTGCATTTTATACATCCATGTAATGCTTTAATCAAGCCCATTCCCATTCGCTCCCTTCGAGTCCCCCCCTGCCCCATATACCTCCCTGCACTATTTCATGTGTTGTGTTTTAAGATAACATTGAATGCACTTGGTAACTGACAACATGTGCCATTCACAGAAGCATGGGTAGCCTCTCAGGAGTCACATTTCTAAAGAAAGCAGACTGTTCCTCACCCAGCAGCCATCAGTTGCCAATAATTCCTAAGCTGCGAGTGAGGCATTGTTAACAGCCTCCATCCAGTCTCTGACTGACATGACATTAACCAACTACTCATGAGACTATGCCTCCTGAGTGTGTGGAAACTCAGGCATGGCTTACTGTCTAACCTATCACCCCCACTGTTTCTCCTGCAAAGTGTTCTGCTTTCCCTGTCTGGTCATAGTGGTGTCGACTGAACATTGGCTTTAAGAGTAGTGAGAATATAAGTAACTATATTGTGTAGCTTCCTGTTTACAGAGAAGAGATCTCCAATGAGATTCTTCAGCATTTTGTAGAAAGGGCAATATTCCCTAGCCAGGGGTTATCTTGATCATAGAGTAAGTAACCTGAAATCAAATCTATCCCTGCTGGTGGCTCGTCACGTTTTCACAGTGTTCCAAAGAGGCTCTGGTAAGAACAGTGTCGAGAGAGTTCCCTGTTTTACTGACTTTTTGTAGTGACTTTATTACCATTTCTTCCGACTCTAAAGGATGAGTTTAATTATCTGCACTCACTTATCAGTTAGACTGCTTCTGGGTCATGTCTTCCAGCTTGGAAATTCTGCATTTCTTTACACATACACACACACACACACACACACACACACACACACACACACACAGGCACACGCATGCACGCACCTGGGAGGGACTAGAGGATATAACTCTATTTCGGCTAATACATAAATGAGAAATAAATAAACAAATCTTCTTGATGAACTATACCCCAGTTTAGCACTAAGATCCTCAACTTGTTTGCTACTTTTCTGTTCTCCCCTTGCTCCTTATATACTAGCCTGTCCTCTAATATCTTAGTTAACTCCTCAATGAATTAAAAGAATGCAAGCTCAATGCTCTGGGTCTGTTTGTTTGTTTGATTGTTTGCCTATAGCATCCAAAGGGCGGTATTTAAAGTTCTCTAAACATACTAACCCAACATAGTTAACATTAGCTATCTTTTATAATATCTATACATATTTGAGTATAATCCTTCCCTTAGTTGACACAGTCATCCTATTCTCTTCCTTTCTTTTAATATTTATGTCTTGGGAACTGAAGACCCATTCTACAGAATTTATGTTAGTAAAGCAACATTGGTTGGTAAGAATACAAAATCCTTAAATGTTCATATGCCATGGCTGAGGGATAAGCCTCACAAATCATTTCTGTGTAACTGGTTCTCAAAATGAAACTTGAAACTATAAATAATGTTAACGTTGACCTCTACAAACAATAATGTAATGTTGATCCCTACAAACAACAAAGTAACTTGACCTCTACAAACTCTTTTGACTGCTTAGAGAAAAGATAGTTAAGGTTAGTGGAACGATCTTCATCTTTCTAACCAACCCTCTCCAAGTGTGAGCATTCAAACTTTACAATTTACTAAACAACATGAAACAGGCTCTATGAAAAATGTCACCTCTCTTTCTTCAAGATGCATGATTGGAAACATTCAACAAGGAAAGCACAAATGGCATAGGTCTCAATAAGAAGCAAAATCAGTCCATAGGACAAAAAAATTGCAGGGAGCAATTAACCATAAGAAATTGTGCCAGTTATATACTGATAAAACAAACTAATCTATGAAGAGAGGGGTGACTTTATTATGTGATACAAAAGCTTAGATGTTATAAAATTGTTTCTAGACACTCTTGCAGAATCGTCAGCAACCCATGTGACTCTCCTATGAAAGTATAGTCTGAATCTAACATTCAATATGGGGTGTTAAAAGGGGAATGAGGTATACATGTTGGGCAAAATATAGTGGGAGTAATGGCAATTACAATTCACTTAATAATGTTTCAAATATTTTCAAATACTGACTCATTTGAACTCATAAACCCAATTCACCTTATATAATAGAACCAAAGGGTAAAGGACTTACGTTGGTATGGCAGCTGAAAGATTAATATAGTGTCAGCCCTATAATGTGGGTTCTCAACCCTCTGACCCTGTTGATCATAGGCCCCACTTCCCATTAGAAACCCCTGCAGACCCTTCTGTATAACTGTGCTTGACCACAGGCATGGTGTTAGGGGTCATTGTTGCTGTATGAACAGATATTTTGAGCTTATGCCAATGCAGATAACCATTAGAATCAAGGAGATGCTAGATTTCTGAGAAGTTATGAACAGGAGAACTATTCATATAGGAGAATCTTCAGCACAGAGATTTGATGCTTCCTAAGTAATCTCTAGTTGTCTGTGTAGAGGTAAATTTCTTATATTTTTTGATTATAAGCCTGGCTTTTAATGACTGAGCCAACTCTCCAGCCCTGAAATTTTCTCATTTAACATTTTAGAGTTTTATTAGATTGTGTACTTACAGGAAATATCTGGTATAAAAATCCATGTTCTTTGATTTCTGTGATTGATTGATGAATTGATTGATTGATTGGTTGGTTGGTTGGTTGATTGATTGACCTACAATGGAGCAGAATGCACAGCAACAAGAATGTAGGGCAGTGGTTACCTATAGTGGACCAGAAACAGAGAGAGGAGGGGACCTTTGACTATGTATAATCTTCACATGAAGTAACATAGTGTCCTAAATCTCCATTTAGACTACAAATCCTAAGCATTCAACCACTTCGAAATTAGTGCCAAGATTTTTGGCACATGTGCCTAATGGGGGCGTTCCAAAATCTAACATAAATTGTCCTCAAATGCACTGCAGAAGAACAGAGAGCTCATTTTCACCAGTCAATCTTTTCTAAAGACATAGAAAGTCAACCATTGACATAACTATTATATGTTCCCTGGAGTAAAACTGTTTCATAAACATCTACCATTTCAAAGAAATTATGTGCAGTGTGCACTGGGGAGAGAAATATTTCTGTGAAGCACATTCTTAAAAATGAATATTCTTATGCAACATATGTCGTGTATCTTAGGGTTTCTATTACTATGATAAAATATTATGACCAAAATAAATTTGGGGAAGAAGTGTTTATTTTACCTTATATCTCACAGATAACACCCCATCTCCCGGGGTGGTCAAGGCACAAGCATGATGGCAAGATCTGCAGCTGAGGAGGTAGAAAAATGCTCCTCATGGCTTGCTCAGCCTAATTGTTACACAACCTAGGACATCCTGCACAGAGGTAGCATTGCCCACCAAAGGCCTGACACTCCATCAAGAATACGTCCCATAGACTCACCCACATGCCAATACAGTAAGGCATTTTCTTAACTGAGTACCCTCTTACAAAATGAACCCACCACCTATGAAGCTGACAAAAAAACTAACCAGTAGACAGTGAAATTGACACTGTTATTTACTAGATAATACATTAGTTGCCAATAATATTTTGGGTAAGCTACAAAATAAATTAACACAGCTAAATGCCTGGTCATTATTTAAAAGTTACTAAGAAGATAATAAGTCTTCTTAATGTCTTGTACTTACTCAGTGTGAATATATGTAATATATCTTCCATTCCAAGAGAATGGCAATCATCGAAAGGACCACCTATTAAAACAGCAGAGCTGTGATTAAACACATCTCAGAATCAGCTCACAAATATTAACAATTACATAAGCAAGCTACAGCAATAAGAGGTTTTTAAATCTCTCTAGGTCATTTTACTGACTTGGATATTTCCCAACTTCATATAATGTAATCATAAATTCAATACCTTTACTGTAATCTCATTAAATAAATTACACTCTTGTATAATTATACATGCCTAATTGCTATTACCACTAGGAAATACTATGTGTCCTAAGTATATCAGATAGAGATTAAATAATTCCATCTTAGCCTATGAATTAATTTCAAAAAGGGGAAATTAAACCTAAGATTGTCTGCTTATTGAAATTAAGATTAAATAATAATTATTAAGTTGCTTCATTGAAATCAATAAAAGTATTCATTTCTTTCAGTAACAAAGAAATTGCAGGAACAATAACTATAATTGCTTTGCTTTTATGATCTGGAATATGAATAATTTCAAGGTTTATTAAAGACTACAATCTCAACATGTGGTGAATACAAGTAACTGGTTTTTGCTGAATTCTTTTGAAAACAGATTTATCCCTCTTTTAAAGAAAGTTTTAGGAAAACTTTCACGCCTTATGTTGACCCAGTTGAAATAGTTTGTGTTTGAAGTTTTATGACCCTTAAAACATCCCTTTCCTACGATTCAAATTAATATGCTCAGAACCATGTTGTTGGTGAGTGTGTGTGTGTGTGTGTGTGTGTGTGTGTGTGTGTGTATGTGTGTGTGTGTGTTTCCTTCCTTGCTATATGGTCATTTTCTGATATATTATTTATTTTCCTCTCATTGTTTCATTCTTTCATAATTAATTCATAAAGTAAGTTCAGAAGGAATCACAATAAGTGTTGTATTATGTTAATTTGAGAGGTTCTCTATTTCTCTAGCTACAATTTTTCCATCCATTTAACTAATGTGAAAAGTGACTCAAAGAAGGATAGAGACTCTGCCTGTTTCACTAAATTGCTAAGTTGGAGAGGCAAGGTGTAAACTGTCTAGATTCACAAGTTCTGGTCAGTCCCTCTTATCTGTTGACTGTCCTTTCTGAGGCTCTCCTGTGGATTGCGATAGTTTTCCCACTTGATTTTGAGAGCTGGATATCGAGTATTACTTTTATTGATTTCAACTTTATTCTGATTTTTGTCTGGGCACCTACTCATTCATCCTCAAGTTCATGGCTTTCCAGGACTCTATTCTGTCTTACTCTTCTTAACAGTAGACCTATGGTGTGTATTTTTCTTAACTGTAGACCTATGATGTGTACCTGAGCTTCTTAAAATTTGCAACTTGCAATCCCTTCCACCTGAGAAATTCTAACTCAATACTTGTCGTGCTGATATAAAACAGTATATAAATCAAACACTTACTGATAATTTCAGGACCACAGGATAATCCATTTCCCCAAATTCTAGCACTTAGACTTTTGCCAACATTCCTCAGGAATTTCTTCAAGAGGAGCCATCCCTAATTACTGGACAAGTGGCCTCCTGTGCAGCCTGTAAACATACCAAAGTGCATGCTGCCTCCAGGGTTCCCTCAGCATCATTGCAAGAACCTGTTACACATGTGGGAGTTCATGCTGGGATCCTGGATCTTCTCCACTCCTCCCCTATTTTAAACTCATGGGCTCATGATATGTTCATACTCTTGGGATTCTCTCCCAACAGGTACCCATCCCTATAACGCCTTTGTTTGGTTACGGTCCCTCTCTTTTCCTCTGCCTTTTGTTCAATACTTCTTTGATGCCCTTGTTAGGACTTCAAGGCAGAATTGGGAGTTTGGAGCCAAGGTGTCCTTCAAAGAGACCATACCCTGCAGTGGATCTAACTCAAGATGATTATGGGGTGGGGAAGGTTGAGAGTGAAAGGACACATTAGGATGGCAAAATGAGAGAGAGAGAGAGAGAGAGAGAGAGAGAGAGAGAGAGAGAGAGAGAGCAGAATAAAGAGAGAACAAGAACTGCCTAGAATGGCAAGTGGCAGGGATGTTTTAAAGGGTAGAGACTAGTAATGACATGACATAACTTGACTGCTGGCAGTGAATCACTGAAGACAGACTGATTTCTAACACACTGTAACACACCAGTCTTTCTCTCCCTCTCCCTCCTCCCTTCCCCTCCCTCTTCCTCTTCCCTTTGTCTTTCCTCTCATGGTCAGGTCTCTGCTGGCCATGATTAGTCTACTTCTTTTTCTCTTTGCTCTGGACTCCTCCAGATGCTCCTGGCTGTTCTCTGCCTCATATCTACAATACATAAAAACCTTCTTTTTCTGTGGTCATGTCATCAATCCGTACAATAATAAATCTTAAAGAATATTTCAAAAATCCTTAATATAAATATGCCATTTCTTTAAAAATAGAAGTAGATTTACATACGAATGGGTGCTTTAGTTGTTTCTAAGATAAGGAATTGAATCATGACTGAATGTTTAATACTCTAGTATTGTGTTTTTCAGAGTAGATCAATATTTTGGTTTTATAATCATCCAAGAAAGCTAAGAAAGCTAGCTATCTCTCTGTAAGGCAGGATTCAAGAAATCAGCCTTGGACATGGAAAACACAAGATTATTTTTGTGTGGCTCAGGAACAGGAAGTCTCTAAACAGGGGGTTTCATGGTCAAAACAGGTGGGGTTACAGAAGCATAACATAAACATAATAAGGTGGTCATAGCAAGGAGGTCATAACAAGGTTGTCACAATGGGGTGGTCATGATGAGGTGGTCATAACAAGGTGGTCAAAGTGAAATGGTCATAACAATCTTTTGAAACAGAGACATAGTTGCTGTTTCCTAGAACAAGCAGTACAGAGTCATTTGTAGTTAAGGTTACAGGTAGGGCATGGCCCAATCCTTGAGAAACAGATATAATCATTAGCAGAAATGAACCTAGTTTGTCTTTACTATAAGACACTTTCAAGCCTAAGACATAGGCAGGTTGGTTTATCAAATTGTCACATGTCTGTACATTTTCTAGGGAATGCATAGCGACACTGAGATGTCCCTGCTAGGCATCATCAGACCAGCCTCATACGAGGCAACAAACTCAATGTCACTGATGCCTCCCACACGAACTCTCACTCCTCAGACCCCATCGGTCTCTAAGGCAGTCTTTTTTGAGCTGTATCATCTTAGTCTGAGGTGTGATTATGCTCCCTATGCTAGAGACTGTGATGTTCACACCATTTCTATTACTTTTTAAAAGTTGGGGTTGTATAAGTATTATGCTGTGATTACTAATGTAAGGCCTCAGGGTTTTTTCACACTTCTCTTTTCAGTTATCATTGTTTTGAGAATTGCATATATTTTGATCATATTCAGCATTGTCCCTCAACTCACCCCCACTTCCCTAAAGAATTCTCCATCTTTTATTTTTGAAAACCTTTGGAATCCAGTTTATGTTGCCCATATGGAATGTAGTTAATCTATGAGATCTACATATGTGTGTATGTATACATGTATATATATATATATATATATATATATATACATATATATATATTATACGATAAACATAAATGTAGATATAAATTAAATCTATAAATATTTATAATAATAAATATAAAGAAAATATGCATATATATTCTTGCTCTACTTATAGCTACCAAATGACAATTTCTCCTCAACTAAGGATAGAATTTCTTCTCCCCTCATTATCCCCTCTTGGAAAAATTTTTTGTTTCGAGTTTCAGTAGATCTGGTGCATACTGTGAGTTAATGTGTGCAGATGCCCTTCTGTGCCTGGCAAACAATATTTTCTTGAAGACATCCTCAGGCTCTCACAACTCTTCTACTTCTTCTCTCTTTACAATCCCTGAGCCTTGTGGATGAGAGCAATGATACAGATGTCCGGTGAGCATCATGTAGTCTCTAGTTCTCCTCCTATGTTCCTGTTGTGAATCTCTGTATTAATTGTCTGTGTATATTGTGAGGAGATGCTCCACCAATGGCATCTGAGGACTGACCTGATCTACAGGTCTAGTGATAAGTCATCAGGAGTCACCTCCACAATGTCCACTCAACAGAGGGGTAGTAGGTGGTTCTCCTACAGAAACCTTGAGTTGTTGAACGCAATATGCTTATGCTATTTGCTATGGCTTATCTTGCAAAGGTGTATAGGAATAATATGGCCTGATCACATAATAAAATTCTTATTAATGATACCATGAACTGTGTTTATGAAGCAGCTGCTATAAAGGAAACAACCTCCTAAGTGCTTTTTAATAGGCATTTCTGAATTGCAATTTAGTCCAGCCAAACTATGGTATAGGTTCCATATGTTTCCCATTTCCAGATTAGGAAGCTGAATAAAAATGGTGAAAGAGATTTCTTTGTAGAAGAAATATAACTCCAATGTCTCCCCTTCTCAATCCATGACTCCATATTCTCTCCATATGAATCCAATATTCCAATACTAGGAAACTGATATTTATTGTTTTATAATACAGGAATTTTTCTACTGTGCTTGCTATTTACTGTGTTTTATTTTAAAAGAAAGATGGTGAATATTGTTTTCCTGTGACTCTGGGCTGAAACATTCTATGAGCTGTCAGTCCAAAGGCAGGGGTTTTGATGTGTTGACCTCACTTTGGTGTCAGTTCGTGGGCAACTGGCCCTGTCTCTCTGAGTCTCTGCCATACCAGCTCTACAGTGGTAAGAAGCTCGTTTCTGCAGCCTATACATTGCTTTCAAGAACAAATAAGATTAAAATTCTTAGCAAAATTCCCAACACATAGTAAGGCCTTGAGCTAAGGCAACTGACTGAATGGAATTAGTACTTATACCTAAGTCAGAATCTATTGTACTAACTCCTTTATGTGTTTTAGCCTGAAAATTCTTAATCCCAGTAATGTATTATTACTCTGAGTCTATTTCCATCATGTTGAAAATTTATAATTTAAGTTGCCATTAATACAAATGGAAATACAATGTTGTTAACAGAAGTAAGTCAACAATGACAAAACTATTTCCACCAAGAAAAAAAAACATTTAGGGAATATAAATAAACAAAATATCCACTTGAGTATTTTAGTTATTTGCACTTTTGATGCAAATTTTCCTCTGTTACCAGTAAGTCATATTTACCTGCAATGTTAGTACGTGCCTATTAAATAATGTAAAATATTTTAGAACTTTGTGAGCATAGCAGATGGTTTCAATGTTAAACAGGAGGAGGGAGTTTCCTTAATGCATAACCTTCAGATACAGTGAATATACTCCATGAGCCTCGACAGCAAACAATTTTGGCAGTGTTGCCTTCTTGTTCCTAAATAAAAAATGCCAAAACCCAAATGTGTGTGATGAATAAAGGGACTCGTTCTCTAGTTGGGCTTCATATTTATTCTTGGTAGCAAGGATAACTATCAATTGGGCACAGCCTAAGATCTCCTGGAAAAAAGTAACAACTGAATAATTGTCTTTTTCAGATTGATATCCAAGCACAGTTCTTAGAGATAGTTTTAATCGGTGATTGGTAGGAGGGACCAATGGCTAGCCAGGTTGTCATGTCCTGAATGGGTTGTCCTAGGCAGTCTAAGAAAGGTGGTTAAGCATGAACTAGTAAGAGAACCAGAGAGCACTGTTTATTCGTGGTTCCTGCCACTAGTTCCTATTTCTGGCTTCTGGCTTGATGCTCCTCAGTGGTTGATTGGGACCTGAAAATGTAAGTGTGTTAAAATTCTCCTCCCTTTAAGTGGCCTTTGGAAATGCTTTACCACAGCAACAAACAAAAAGACAGAATAGTGGTGTGTTCCTATTAAGCTTTTTAATTTAATTCTTGTCTCTCGTCAATTAAATTTTTATTTTTAGAGATGATAATATAATTACATCATATTTCCTTTCCTACATACACTCCCATATACCACTTCCTGCTCAAATTCATAGTCTCTTCTTTCTTTGTTAGTGTAAATGTACACACACACACTTATATACATCCATACACATACTCACACATATACTCACACACAGTCAGACACACATACACACATGCACACACACATGTACACACATACACACTCACATACATACAAACACAGTCACACACACATACATGCACACAGACAAGTACACATACACACACACTCACACACACAACATACACTCATTACACACACACACACAACATACACTTATACACAGACACACAGAGACACATATACACATACAAATCACACAGTCTCATATATACACACAAACACTAATGCACACATACTCACACATGTACACATACACATGCACACACTCATGTGCATAAGTATATATATGAATATATGTTCCTAAAAACACATGTATAAGCATATACATATATGTTTCTAAGTTCATACATACACCTTCCACTGTCTGTATTTACATACTTATAAGGCTGAAAATTTGACATTATACAACCACCAGATGCACTAGTCACTGGAAAATACAATTTCTCCTCCTCTTAGCATTCATTAGTTACCTAGTCTTTGTGTAGAGTTGAGACCTCGTGAGCTCTCCTCATCCTCATTAGCATGGCTAGTATACATAGTATACATTTATGAGACTCCCACTCCAGACTCAAAAATTGAATTCTGAGGCATATGGCCCAGAATCTATAATTTAAGTTGCAATGGTGTTTCCTACACATAGGCTAGAGTCTGAGCCTCTGAATTAAGGCTCTGAAATACAGCAATGTAAACACTGGTCTTCCATTTCTATGTAACATGATATAGTGAAAACTGACAGAATTGTCTCTCTGCTTTGAGGAGCTGCTGTAATAATTAATAAATATGAGAGTGTCATGATCACAACAGTTATTACACATACCTGTGATATACCTATAGCTATAAAAATATAGATTTAAAAAGGCACTTCTGAAGCAATGGTCCCTTCTTCTCTTCATTAACAACAGTGAAGGTTCCTGTCCGTCCCTGACCCTGGAGAAATCAGTAGGAAGAAATGGCAGAGAACCCTTTAAAAGCATTTTTTCTCTACCTTTCACCCCATTCATCTCAGCTGTGCTTTAGTGTGTACTGCCAGTAAAGAATAGGCAGGAATTTCACTGTGGCAGATCAGAAGTCATCACCGTCATTGGGCCCTTTCCCATAATCACCTCCTACTACAGGCCATGGAATGATACTGCTATAACAAGTTCATGATTCCTCTCTAACTCGTTCAACTCCCTAGACTGCACAGGCTGGTGAAGTATATCATCAACCCGATCACATGGATGCCTTGTAAACTCAGAGGAAGACTTAACTGTGGAAGTGGGACTCGCTGAGTAATGCTACTGGAGAAGCTAGGCTATCAGCAGTGCTATCATAAATCATTTGACTCATGAGGATCATCACTGGGTTCTTTTCAGGAGGCAGCAAGCTAATTCCTCTCAGATTGAAAACATGAATGAACCTGAATGAATAGGCAACATTCATCCCACAGAGGATGCACAGAAATGGATGGTTTCTGTTATTTATAGAATCTATTTCATATTTATATCTAAAGCATGGAGATTGAAATATATCACAAGTAAATGTTGCAGCCGGGCATGATGGCACAAGCCTATAATCACAGGACCTGAGAGAGAAATGCAAGAGGATCCTGAGTGGAGACCCAATACACATCATCAAGGGGGGGGTCCCTGTGAGAAAAATCAAAATAGAGTAAAGAGCACCACTCCAGAGAACTATTACAATATAAAACTGTACCTGATGAGATATTTCAACACATCAAAATGTTGAAATTTATTTGAAAATAAGGGAATAACTAAATATAGGATTTAATGATAATTTTAACTCTTCTGTTGCTCCACGAAATTGACATTTTGTTCTTACTGACCTTAGGTTATAGAAAACATCCACAGCCCCATAGACTTTTTCCTTGACTGCTTCACTGAAGTAATATTCCCATATGCCTTATCCCTTCTTTAGAAGGGAAACACCTTCTGTTTTGAGGAGTCAGTGGTGGATGGTCTTACTGAATCCTTTGCAGCAATTCTGGGTAACTGATTGGTTATCCATCTCTAGAATCTTTCAGAGAAATGGTTGAGGCCTTTGGGACAGCTTCTTTGCAGTTCTTGGCTCGACAAAGTTTTCTGAAGACACTACAAACAGAATTTCTTCAGCAGAATCCTAATGGAAAACTTCTCAGACATTGCCATCCAGAGACCTGGCTGCTGGCTCAGTACATGCTTAGGACATGACTGTTGGCATTCTGTAACTTTTCCTCTGGGTTGGGGAACTAGCCACTGGAACCAAGAAATCATGATCTCAAAATCTCCGTCTCTGTCTCTGTATGTCTCTATCTCTACCTCTCTCTTACGCATAATACTTTTTAATTATCACTTTTCAATGAATTAATCTAGAATTTGAATAATAAAATGCTAGTCATTTAAAATGACACTTAGATAGAAACAAATTTGGTGGATGCGTACAACAAGTTCAGGCTCTAAACTAAGTGCTCTTTCATCTCCAACCTGACAACTTGGTCAGTTACCTTTTCAATCAATCAAAAGTAGTGATAAATACAAAATCTGTCATTTCTAAATCTTGTGGTAGTCCCCCAGCTGTCCAAGAAGGAAAGTGTAAAAAGAAATAAATATAGAACAAAGACCTGAATAAACATCTTTGACTTTGCTACCCAAGAAACAGACTCTCCACTTCCTTAGAATAAAAGTTGAAAACCCATTAGGCCAATATAACTACCACTTTGGAATCCTCATATACACTTTGGTCTAGTTTTGCTTAATGATATCATTTTTTTCTTGATATCTGCCTTCACACCGTTTGATATTATACAATGGCTCTTTTCTATCCTCAAGTCTCACATATCTCCTGTTGAAGAAAAGGTTTACCAAAGCAACAGCCCCCTGTAGTGATGTTTTTCTTATGTAGTCCTATAAACTACTGCCCCTACATTATAGGACAACAAGCTTGTCTGTGTTTACACATCCTTATATCCTACCCCACTTTCACAAAGAAAAATTTCACCAGAAAAATTTTTAAATGAATCATATGTATAAAATAAGAAAATAGAGGACATATGTATCCATTTGAAACAATTCTCTCACCAATGAACCACTCCTGAATGATACAGATTGTTTCACTAAGCAGACAGTTACTAATTGGTACTCTTTAAAAATTAAGTGTTTTATTTGTTGACTAAGCTGCATAGAGACTATGATCTCTTAATAGTAGGTTCTCTTCAACACACTGAAGAAAGGAAGCTTTAAGGGCTTCATCTTGGCAATGCCCATTGTCAGGGTCTTATCTATGAGTTAAGATGGATCTTTGAGGTGCTGTGTTTCCGATGATCAAACATAGCAATCAAAATAATTTCTGTATGTGTAACTTTCTCTAGTGTTCTACTGCTCCAAGTGCCAGTGAAACCACATTCTAAGAAATGCAATTGTTTGCCAGAATATGTTTTACCTTCAAATGTGAGAGGTTTCTATTAAAGAATTTATATTTTTCATTCTCATTTTCATTTTCCATTTTTTAGAAAAATGAAAGTTATATTTTCTAGCTTGTATGTCTGTAAATCTGTAGATACTGACCTAAAATCCACTTCAGCAATTTGGGTTTGTCAATTATGATTAGCTAAATTTTCATAATGATGAATAAGTATTAGCAGTGTTTATTGCTTAAAGAAACAACATTCACTTATACTATTTTTCTAAGATGACAGAAATGAAATAGAGTGAAACAGTGCTTACATTTTAAAAGAAGGATGATCAATAGACATTTATAACAAATACAGCAAGTTTGTCTCCAAAAACAATGGCAATGTTTGTATGAAAATCATCAAATAAGAGTAACTTATAGGGGTTGGGGATTTAGCTCAGTGGTATAGCGCTTGCCTAGGAAGTGCAAGGCCCTGGGTTCGGTTCCCAGCTCCAAAAAAAAAAAAAAAAAAAAAGAGTAACTTATAATTCAGTATTTTTACTGTGCATCTTGATTGTCTTTTATTGACATATTTATAATACATATTACTAATCTGAAGTAAAGTTAGGTGTCATAACCACATATTTATTTCAGGGAACATGTGCGCAGCTTCTGTGAAACCTAAGCTAAGTATTGATAAGCTAAGCTAAGTATTGAAGAAAGGGCTGAACCACACTCTGCCTTCAGAATGTTGGTGATTTAAGTAATCAATGCTATTGACTATAATTTCATCAATAATGTTACTGTGATGTATCTTTAAGTACAAGAACATTCTATGAATTATATTTGTTGATTTCACTAATAATAAATGAACTGATACTTAAAGAAAAGAATAATTGCTTTGTTTGATAAATCAATAAAGCCCATGAATAAGTCAAAAATTTTCTTGAGCTATCAAGGAAACATGTTTGAATATGAAGCAAATCATTGTTGGCATACATTTATAACTGATATATGAAAGAAAAAAGCCTTATAATTCTTATATAGATTTATAATACAAGGAAATTAAATAAATGTTTATAAATAGTGCTGCTACATCACCCAACGTTCAATATTTTGACTTATACTGGTGCCAGAAAGAAGTTAAACTGGGGCCCCAGTCTAGAGGGATTTTAAGAACATTTCCCATAATTCTTCATCCCCACATTTTATAAGGATATTGCATATCAGTAACATCATATGTATATATCACTTCCTATAGGTAATCATGGTGTTATTTGTGTTTACATAATGCTCATTTCTAACATCAACAATTTAAATACCTTCCTACATCTCAATTTTATCATTGTTTACTTGGTTTTGCCTGTATATACAGAGATATCGTAAGATAGAACTGAAATCACAAAATTTTACTCAAAAACTTCTGTTGGGCTCACAGCTAAAAGAAGAACTTTACGTTGGGCTTAGTTTTGCCAACATGAGCTAAATGTTCCCAAGAGAAGATCAATATCTCATGGTGAGTTCTGTGTTTGACCTACCTTTTTCTCATCTAAGATAAGCTCTTAGCTGGCAATATAGCTCAGGGGTAGAACATTTGCCTGTTATGCTCAAGCTCCACCTCAGTTGTTGTATACCATACCCATGAGATCTGAAAGTTAGTCATAAAGTAGCATCCAATACCTTGGGGCAGCCTCTCTGAGAAGAGAAGGCAAAAACTGGAGTTTGCAGTACCCACTCAAGAATGATGAGTCCAGGGCTGGAGAGATGGCTCAGTGGTTAAGAGCACCCGACTGCTCTTCCAGAGGTCATGAGTTCAATTCCCAGCAACCACATGGTGGCTCACAACCATCTGTAAAGAGATCCGATGCCCTCTTCTGGTGTGTCTGAAGACAGCTATAGTGTACTTATATATAATAAATAAATAAATCTTAAAAAAAAAGAATGATGAGTCCAAATCTCACGTCATGCGGAATTGTGCTGTAATATAGGATGGCTACTGTTTTCTGTTTCATTTTCCTTTCAGGATGTCTCAGCATAAATTTTATATTTGTTTAAGAAATTAAATTCATTACCCAACTTAAAAGTCTTGCGCAGCAAATTGTAAGCCAAGAGAGCTTTACAATCGAAATATTTGTCATTGAGCTGTTCTCTTCTATGCTACAGCATTGCCACTGAAAAACATTGAATTAAATTTGCAGAACTATTTGGATGATGTGTGGCATGTGATCATGTGTACCACTCTGTGGGAGGAAACAGATGCTACCAGAACCTGCCTACTGAGCAATGTACCTTCCATAGGCATTCTTATAAGCACTCCATCAGATGAGCACAGATTTCTAAGGCAACTTTGAAAGTCTGGTGTTTTTGGTGTTAGCAACTGTCAAAGCTCATGCTCATGCACAACTACATGAAACAGACTCATAACTATTTTCACATATCTGGAATCACTGCATGACCTATGTGAGCTTTAATTATATTTTTATCATGTAAGCCATTTGAATTTAGATGTTTAATTTCTATATCAGCTACAGTTACCATCATTGAAAATAAGATCACTCTAATCATTTTTCACTAATTGTTTGCATTTCTCTTTATTATCCTAGAGTGATATTAATTGCAATAGTTAACTATAGAGACTGACAGTGTGAGACATGTATGTAGGGACATAAAGAAGGGAAGGACAGACAGGAAATGAGATGAAACAGACACACTGCAGAAACAAGACCTGAACAAAAATAAATAACGAAACACTTTATCTATGGCATTTCAACTTTAAAGGCACAATTTACGAGTTGATTTGTAAATATTGTCAGATGAGTGCATGATGAATTTACAGATGAATATCTATAAGATGGTCATAAGTGACCAAGTAGTTACTTGGGGCTCTTAGAAAAAAAATACTGCAAGAAGGCAGATCCACCTAAAAGATATAAATCATAGATGACTTAGAATTTATACTTTACAAACAACACACCGGGGAACAGTGTCAAGGCAGAAATGTATACGTGCTGTGCAGCAATTTTCTCCTCTAAACTAAACCATTCCATTTTGGTTGGGGAGCTCATTAAGACTTGGGAGGTTGTAAAGGGAAACTGCATAAAACTCAGAAAATAAACAGCTCACAAGTTTGAGAAAATCCCTGAAATTTACTAGATTCTCAAAGCCCTCCCTCTCACCAGGTTTTGTAGTCAGGATATACCGAGAGGAGAAAATACTCTGAACTTTTGAGCTGCCTGCTAGTTAGTCAGAGAGCTCCAGGAACTCAGGTTTCATGAGTCATCATCCATGATGAATTGTGCTCTTTAATGATGCAAGGTGGCTTTGAGTTACTCATACTCCTGTAAATAACCCCAATAAATTCTTTCATTCACCAATATACTATGGGGGTATTATTTAGATTTATTGTTAGTTCTATGTCTCACGTAAGTAGACATGTGTTCATGTATCCCCAAAAAATGTTTCATGTAATATATTTGTTGACCAATGAGTGCCAAACAAACAAAACAAAACAAACAACAGCAACAAGAAAAAAAAAACAACAAAGAACACAAAGAAACCTCCCAAACAGCTGCTAGATTGAAGAATGCAGTGCAATCCATGAAAATGGCATGGATTGGACGGACTCTGAAGCAGTCTGAGATCAGTTGCACGTCCTTTGCTGTCAGTAATAAGACAAACAAGTGCGGTCCAGCCATTTCTAACTTGCATATTTGCCTTTGATTTGGTAAGGAAATTGCAATGGAGGACATGTTGGCTCACCATCAGTTACAGTTCACAGCATCCAAGGGAAATGGAATAAAAGTTGGATATACGCTAAAAAGCCATGAACCACACTATGAGGCTGAGATCTGAAAAAAAAACAACTGAAACACATGGAAAAAGTCAAATAACGAGGAAGAAGAGATCAAGGTAAAAGCGATAAAAGATGTCCTCAGATCCAATCTTTTTACAGCAAAAGGGAAAAATCATGGTTCAGTAAGCAGAGGAGGAGCATATAAATAAATGTAAGAGACCGTAATAGTCAGGAGTGCTCTGTCTCTCAGCTGCTTGTGTTGGAAAAGCCTTTAAATAAGGAATGAAAGAACCTGTTAGTGCCTCACTAGTGATGTTCGGAGATATGAAGACAGATGGATCGTTCACTCTCTGGAAGTCACTGTGGAAGCAGAGATACTGAGTAGAATAACTATTCATCTCACCTTGAGAGAAAGGCTACATAACTGTAGCCAGTGTGAGAAGGTTTAGCTCATGGCTCATAGGAACTATTAGGGATACTTGGTTATTGCCAGCCAAAAAGTCCAATAAATATCAAAGACTATCAGATGATAGAGAAGTCAGACATTACAGAATTAGTTATGAAAGAGGCAGTATTTGCTCTATATGTTATCAGGCCAAGTGGGACTGGGCTACAGAAACTTAGAAGACGTGATCAGCATGCACCTAACACTGATGTACACACGTCTAATGGCTTTAATGAGCCATGTGGGTGCATTATCATCTTTTATGAATTAGAAGAGACTGTGGAAGATGTGAATGATAGAAATCAAACTATAAGTTTGGAAGGTGCTAAAAACGTCATGGGGGCTGAAGCTGAAAGGAAGAAATGAAGAAAAAGAAGACAGAGGTATCTATTCCAGTCACTCAAAGGGAGACTTGTTAAAAATTTGTCAAGCCAAGATGCCCAGGGACAAAACTAACAGGCAAATGCTGGGCTAGTGAACTGCTGGAAAGCCTGAACAACAGTTTACAGGAGACATAAATGATGAAATAATACATATAAAAAAGATTTAACTTGACTTGGGAGTAGGCAATTACCCCCCAGAGTATATTGTGTGAAGTATCTTGGGGGTGGAAATGGTTTACCCAGAAAAGGGCTCTTTCATCAGCCCTTTCACAGTTGATGAAGAGGCATGGGCCACAGTGCTAGCTTACAGCTTCAGAGAACCAAGGAACTGGCTCTGTCAATGAGCCCAGCAGGCTCTTGAGCATGAACCAGGCTGATAAATGTATACTACCTCCAATGAGACCACCAAGCTTGGAGGAGGATGCACAGTGCTCACACTAAAACAATAGTGTACCAGACAGAAGGGGCTGGGTGGTTCAAGGAAATAGATTTCTATGGGTCAGAGAGGCCAAACTGGAATACCATCTCTGCTACTCTAGTACCCAGTATTGTTTATTGATGAACGAACTGATAGAAATGCTAAAGTCTGCCATTCTGTATCAGGAACTGTTTCATCAGTATGCCCTCAGCTGCATGAGACCAGCCGGCACTTGTTTGGCTGGTGGTAGGGCTTCATATTCCCCTGATCCCCTGGATTTGCACAATAAAAATGTCTCCCTACACATTGAACCTCTATCTCATATCACTGTTCTACCTGTGATTCACTTAGCTTTCAGATTCCAGTCTTTACTTTCAGGTTTGTGTGTGATACATTTCCTTCTCAGATGTGGCCAACCGTGATGCTGTGGGTTGTCTCAAAGATTTATAAAAAAAGAAAATCTGTGGATGAGCTGTAAGACAGCACCTGAATTAGTGAAAGCCACTATGGTGGACAGGAAGGGCTTCCCCTAGGCAGCGTTAGGCTGTGGTGGACAGGAAGGGCTTCCCCTCGGCAGCGTTAGGTTGGTGAAAATCTCAGTACCAAGGATGAGTTGCATCTATGATATCACAGGTGGTGAGATCTGTGAAGGACAAGTTTCACACATAACTCAAAGATGAATGGAGACTGAACTATGAAAAATAAGTGAATCATGGTTAGGACTAAGAGGTGAGATGAAGAAAGCCAGCTCTGAACTGGTGGAGGCTTCCTCTGAAGGCTCTCAGAGATGCATCTACACAGGAAGCAGATTGCAGAGACCAAACGATGCATCTGTGATTTGAAAGACACCGCATGTTCCTGCGCATTCCAAGTGGTTTGCTTTTTATAGTTCAGAAAACAGGAGTTAGATTTTAGGAAAGACCAATCAATCATGCATTCATCAGATGTGCATCTTGGGAGTTAGGACGGCATAGTTCTAAAGTAGAGTTGTCTATGCATGGGTAAAGATCAGAGCTGAATATGCCACACCATAAAAGAAAAAGTCTTCATACCGAGCATACTTTAAGCTTATCTTAAGCTAGAAAAGTAGGAGAAATGCATAGGTCAAGAATTCTGGAAGGGAAGTGGGTCATGAGAAAGATGGAGAGCTGGGAGGGGAGAAGGACGTGTCTTCAGGATCAGCAGAGAACTGCAGTTCATCAGGGCCTGAGATAAAGGACATAAAGGACATCAGACTTCCCATAAGCTGAGAGGCAAAATCATTTTCTAGTCATCAGGCTAAAAGAGTTAGAGAAGACTTGAGAAAGATTCCAGGACAAGTAAGATACTGTAAGGTTAGACAATTTGATGCACTCTACAAAAAAAAAAAAAAAAAAGTCAAGTGAGCAGTTTTCTAGGCTGCCCCAGGAAATGTCTTTGGGAGATGTTTCCCTGTGCAGAATCATAGGTCCTAAAGCTAGGGAAAGCAAACTGCACACTTCCATATATGTATCAATTCATCCTCTCTTGACCAGTTGCTTCAAGTCCCTGCACCCTGACTTCCCTGCAGCAAATCATAACCTGGGATCACGAGCCAGACAAGCCCTTTCTCCCTTAGGTAGCACTGCTTGAGGTATATAATAACAGCAACAAGGAAAGAGACTCAGAAAGGTAACATAAATCAAACAGTAAATGATAAAATTTTCAAGTGATGCTTAGTACCTGTACCCATGAAAGCCTAAGAACAGGGAGAAGCCAGAAAGTTACGAGGGTGAAAGACACTGGAGATGCTGATAGGAGGTGAGCGAGCGATAGCAGTAAGAAGAAAACCTGTTTCAATGTCTCTGACCTTGACTGGATAAAACTTTCTGAGTGTATGCATTACACAGGATGTGGAGGCTTCTAATTATAGTTGAGGACACGGGCTTACATGTTCCCAGGCAGAAGAAATATAAGGGTACACCATGGAAAGATTGGCTTATACATTCCGGAGGGGTTGGAATCACTTTTGCTGACAGTTTCTGGTTGCAACTCTCTACCAGGGACAAGACCAGCCTGGACCAAAGAAGAACAAGAGAATTAGGTGGTTATCCTTTGACTCCCTAAGGAAAGTGTGGCTAGCAATCAATCTGGAAGAATATTCAAATGTGCCAAAAGAAATCACTAATGACTCAACTCCCTTGGAAAGAAATCTGTCCTTCCTCAACTGGGTGCTAATTACCACAACTATAGGACAGACATGGAGCACAAACCAACCAGCCCTATCTGTCTCTTACCCAGATCCTACAATAAAGGAAAGACCAAAAAACAAGATGTCAAATTTTAGTTCATTTTGAAAAGGCTCTACATGCATGGTGCTGTCGGAAACCAGAGGCCAGCATTCATCCTCGCTTCAGAAAGGCAATTTTGAATTCATTTCAGTCACTGCCTGTAATTGAATTTAACTGCAGAAAATCCTTCTGTTGACCTCCACTTGATCTATTTTTTTCTCTTCACTATAGTTTCTCAGAAAGCAAACTCGTGTTTCTGGCTTTGCGGAAGTGAGAGCAAAGCTTTTAAAAAACAATACCTGAAACATGAACAAGCCAAAAAAAAAAATGTCAAAGCCATCTGTTTGGGGAGTATCAGATCAGATGCAGGTAAATAATTAAAAGAGTTTAAGTGGAATTTTTCTATACAAAAAGAAACATTTCAGAACCACATGGTATAAAAAGTATCACATATGGAAACTAATTAAAACCTTGTCAAAGGAAGCTTGTCATCTCTTATACGTCGGTAAGTGAACGAGAAAACAGAATGAGATTCCTACAAAAAGGGGCAAAGTCATTTACTTTGAAATTTGTCATTATTTAGGGAAAAAAATCTCCAGAAACCAAGTGGCATATTCTGGAACAGTTTCTTTCTTTTTTTTTTGACAAATACACTCAAATTTATACTAAGCTAGCCCACAGAAGTCCAGAATCACAGAAGAATTTGAACTAAATGTGCAGTTATATGGCATCTCACCAAAAGTGGGTTCCAAAGGCTCATGTCATGAAGTCATTAATTCACATAGAAACAAAGTCACACAAGCAAGCAACAGAAGAACAGAGACCCTCATTTCATAATTACAAACAGGTAGAATATGTAATATCTCTGAATTAGGCTTTTACCTGCATAGCTCCTTAAATACTTGATTAGTGATAATTTTAGTCAATAGGATTTATCACTTGCTGCCACCATATCCTTGTGCCTTTGGGACTATTTGTGCTTCACATTCTTCTTTTACATTCTGATGAGGGTGTGGTATACATAGTTGAATATATTTCATTGAATTTATTTTACCAATATGTAAACTCCCTATTGCCTATCCTCTTAGTACTATGTAAACCACACACTTGTGCTCTCCTAAACTCTCTGGCTTTATTCAATTTAGATGTAGACAAGTCTTTGATTTCTTAATTAATTAATTATTTTATTTACTTTTACCCCAAATGTTGCCCCCTCCCAATCTCCCCTTGCAGAGTTTCTCCCCTTCCCCCTCCCATTCACTTCTGAGTGTGTCCTCCCCATGGGTATTCCCCAATCCTGGGGCATCAAGTCTTTACAGGATTAGGGGCATCCTCTCCCACTGAGACCATTCAGAAAAGGCAGTCCTCTGCTATATATGTGCAAGGGGCCTCAATCTAGCCCTATGCTCTTTGGTTGGTTGCTTAGTCTCTGGGAACTCTGGTTAGTTGACACTGTTGGTTTTCCTATGGGGTTGCATTCTCCCTCAGTTCCTTCAATCCTTCCTCTAACTTCTTATTGGGGTCACTGACTTTCATCCAATGCTTGGCTATGAGTATCTACCTCTGTTTCACTTGACTGCTGGGGAGCCTTTCAGCAGATAGCCAAGCTATATTCTCATTTTGTACTTGGTCATTGCTTTCTGGAGTTCAACCAAAAGAGGTCATCACTAGATCCTCCTAGGTTCTTTGCATGAAGGACCACTTTGGATACTCTTGTAGGAATTTGATTCATGATGCTGGTGGTGTTGAGGGAACATGTGGCTTCCAAGAAGTGGTAGATGTTGAGTGGAAGACTGGCGTGACCTTCTCAAATGCCTTGGTAGATAAAATGGTACTCTCCCCTCTGATTTCAACAGAAACAATCTGGTATAAGAGGGATTATTATTCATTGATGTTTACCTTACAATCAGTAATATTGGTTGACACAGAAGACACTGAGACAAACTATGGAAAACCTAGAGCTTGGCTTCCTTTGCGAAATGGCATTTTTTGTCCAAAAACAGGCATACGTTTTACGAAACAAAGGTGTGTAAATAAAATGAGAGAGAAAAGGTATGTATAGCTAATGAAAGCATCTAAGAAGGGAATTCAGCCCCAGACTTGCTCCACTTGTCCATCAAAGAGTCACCAAATGAGAAGTACAGTGTCATTTTCTTCTTTATAAAAAATTAGAGTTTTAAATGCTATACTAGTACAAAGGTAATTCTCTGTTAACTCTTAACATCATAAATAGGAGTCAAATTGGAACTATCACTATAAAAACTCATTTTCACATTCTTAGTGATACAGCTTAGTTGGGAATTAGTCTAAGAACACTTTGCTTTCAGCTTTTCTCTAAACATAAATCTACAAGATCAATAAAACCTCTTAAATCTTCCTTAATATAATTATAGCATTTATTTAGCATTAACAGAGGGGTTCCCCCCTAAATTTACAAGCTCAAAGTATATGAAGCTATCTTCTTTCTTTCAGTCTACACTCCTGGGTATCTTCCTTCAGAGGACACAGAAAGAAAACTGTCACAGATCAGGACAACTAGATGTCATTGTGTGATTTTCCTCATACTCCAAGGAAGGGGTCGCCACATGCATGAGTTCAGCATAGCTGCCATGAATCAGAGGTAACTTTTTTGTCTAGGTACCCTGCAATTCTAAGATTCAGGGCACAAAATCTGAAGCTTGCTTTGATTTAGATCTTTTAAAACCTTAGCTTATTTTCCATCCATTCATGAAATATTTGTTGTAATAAATAGAGCATTGTGCTCTCTAGAATAGCTGAGAGTTTTGCAGGGAACAATAAGTTTCTCTTCTTAGATGGGAGCACACTGCATTAAAGGAACACCCCCACACCCTTAAAGATAAAGCTTAATCAAATACTTCAGGAAGGCAACTCAAGATATTGAACTGTAAGGAGGATTGCCAGCCCATTCTGGATGTAATAGGGACAGCCATACAACCATCTCTTTGCCTCTTTTGCAGACTAAGTATTTGTCACTGGCATTAGGCCAGACTTTGTCACAAGGACCACCCTTGAGGCAAAGGGACTCAGTGTTCAAGGCAGCAAGTAAAGACTGCCATACAAAATCATAAAGCCAGCTAGCCAAGGAGGCAGCAAGACCATCTAAGTAAAACCTTAGTAGCTAAGACCTTGGCCATTATAACCAGTGTAAGGCACAAGACAAGAGGATTGTGGTACTTTCCAAGATGGAGGACATTCAATTAAACCCCAGAATAAGATGTGCACCCCTATTTTCTACAGAGAGTGAACTACTCATGTCTGGCACACAGTGGTGAGTGTCTTTGCTTCCTCTGCTGGCTTCTTGAATAAGACTCTGATATCCCAGATTCAACCAATTTCTTCAATACAAGAATCTCTAGCCTGACTTCCAAGTTCTTACTTTGAAATTTTACTGGTCGTAAGTTTCATCATTCAACAGTTTTAATTGTTTTATGATCTACTTACTGAGTAATGGATTTTCCACAAAGGAAGTAAAAAAACCACTCTACTTTTGGTCGAAAGAACCATTAAATTAATCTCTGTCTCTGTCTCTGTCTCTGTATCTGTCTCTGTATCTCTCTCTCTCTCTCTCTCTCTCTCTCTCTCTCTCTCTCTCTCTCTCTCTCTCATCATTAATCACAAACCTATAAACTTCTTTATCACTGCCCTGCCCTGTCTCTAACTTGGGCATGACAACCTTGATCTACTCTTCCTGAATTCTGAAACTGGACATATTAGCTTAAATAAATGTGTATGTCATGTTTCTATCTTGTCCCAGACACCAAATGGATTCCCTTTTTCAATTTCTACATTATGCTGATAAAGAAAAGAACAATACAGCGGTGCTATTTTTAAATGGGATTCAATGTCTCCTGAGATTTCAGGGCCCGAGCACAGCTGACATTGGCAAGGATTACAGAGTGAGGAGAAGAGACGAAGGTCTATAATCACAATGTGGTTTTATCAGAGAAGACATTCTGCTTGCCTTGCTTCCTTTATCTGACATCTAATCAAACAGGAATCAGATTATACCAGGAAAATTATATTTGTAACACTGGAGTCCATCCATTTCTACAGCCTAAAAAGTGGTCATGGGCCTTCGCCGACCACATCCGCTCCTTCACACGGTAAATTAGCCCAGTATAACATATCTTCTAGGAAATTAATGCCATAAATAATACTTGCTCATATGAGTTTTGTCCAAGTAATGATGAAGAACTACAATTTTCCATTGCCTTGAAGATTATATAAAGGTCAAGAAAACAAAACAGCCTCCCTTGTCAAGACTTCTACTGTGCAGAGGCCTCAGGGATAAATTTCTCCCTCTCCAGGGCAGGTTTCATTTGGTGCCTCATTTTTCCAAAGGGAGGTCATTGACTACTTCTGCTGTCAATGGTAGCAGTACCAATATTTTATATTTAAGTATTTGTGAATTTGAAGAAACTCCTTTCTCTACCATCTGCATCCCAATAAACAAACAAGCAAACAAAACTTTGCAAAATAGGCTACATTCTTGTGAAAGAAAAATAATGGTAAATCTTATTGAATGCTTATTTTTTGTGCCTATGATTATATTAAAATGATATTAAAATGATTTAAATGACTCTAAGCCTTTTCTTCTGCCTCGTCTTCTTTATACATTATCAATTAGATGTAAAATTATTTGGCTTTTCCTTGTTGTCGTCATCAATGCTGGATCCCTATCACGGCATCTTCAAGAGATCAGTGACTGTTCTTTAATCTATTGCTATTTGATCACTAACTAAAACAAAGCTTGGGTTATATTAAAAATTTAAGGGACTTAAAAGTCCCCATATATAAAAATAGATCAGAGTTTCAGATTCATTCTAGACTCTTCCTTCTGAATGATTTTTATCTAATGAAAAGAAACAAACAAAAGGGCATAGTAGGACTGAGTAGGACTTTCTGACTCAGGTCACAGAGTGTACCTGGCAGGTATGAGGCCTGGGTTTGCTTTCTAACCTGAGGATGGCGTAGTGATTGATACTGCAAAAGGTACTAAGGGCGAGAATTTGGACAGATGTGTAGGAGGGTATGAGACAAGTATGGACAAGATGAGGCAAAGATGTGGGAGACATCTGCTGGTAAGACAAGAAGATCCAAGGACACAGACAGAATGGCTCGGGAGAGCCTCTTCAATATGAGGACAGTGAGAAAACAAATCTGAAAAAAATTAAATGGAAAGTTTATAGTAGCTGACATGAATAAAGCATTTCAGAAAATAATGTAGACTTTCTTAATAGTATAATCTTTTTTTCCAAAGTACATTGAGCTCTTCAGTGTCTAGGATCAGAGGGTATCAACCTGTGAGTCATTACCCATTTTGGGGATCATGTATCAGATATCCTGCATATCATATATTACACTATGATTCATAACAGTAACAAAGTTATAGTTATGAAAGTAATTTGTGGCTGGGGGTCCCTGCAACATGAGGAACTATATTAACATATCTCAGCATTAGAAAGGTTGAGAACCACTAGTCTAGACCTTCTTACAATGGCACTTTAGCCCACTGCAGAGTAGGCAGGAACTAGAGACCATAAACCAAGAAGTAGGCAGTCATTAGTCCATCCCTGACTGTGAGCCTGTCCTTTGGGGGTTTATGAGGACAAAGGCAAGCTGGGTTGATGCAGGGACAGATCTGGACTTTTAAAGTACAGTGATTAGAATTTGAGCTATTGGTCATCAAATGTCACCAAAGAATCAAAGGCAATAACATAATGTAGATGTAAGCTACATGGACAAACCAGCTAATTTTAGAGACACATATACTTGATTAAAACATAACCTTTTAGCCTACATAAGTTATATAGCACATGCCTGGCCAGTACCAGATTTTGGGTTTGATCCTCAGCACTGAGCAAAGTAAGGCTACAAAAGAAAAGAGAAAATATCAACCTTTACGCTAATAACGATGTTTCTAGTTGTGCAGAGATGGTTAGCAGTGACAGTCTGAAGATAGATTTCCATAGGTGAGCTGCAACAACAGAGCACACACAATAACCACCACTTATAGTTCAGATCTTCATTGTTTTCGTATTATATTTTCTTACATACTCTTGAGGAAAGAAGGAGACACATGTAAGGTGGTGTTGCCGTGGTGGTCAGAGGACACTTGCTTAAGTCAGTTCTCTCCTTCTACCACGCGGATCTCAGGAGTCATACTACGATTGGCAGCAGGGAGCACATTGACTGGCTGGGCCATCACACTGGGCCTCTTGGTTATTGTTAAGAAGTTTCTTTTGAACTTATATTCTAACCAGTATGTAGCAATACTGTAGCATAATACTCGAAGTCAGGGGTTAAAAATCAATAGTTTGAGTTCAAACTATATGTCTGCTGTTTATTTTAACTTACATGGTATTGTCCAAGTATTCTTTGCTTTGATATAATCACCGGTAAAACTGGGATTAGAACATACTTGCTCAAGGGATGGTTGTATGATTACAGGGATATGTTAGATATACAATAAGCCTTTAGTCCTCTAGGCTATTTCTCTGAGGTATTTCAGTATGTAGTTCCATGTTTTGATAACATGCCTTAAACTTTCTCAGTTTGTTCTATGCGATTCTAGTACTTTAAAACTTACAATCACCAGCGAGAAAAAATTCAAAATAGGATAACCAAACCCCCAAATAATATGGAAGAAACCTTACAGGTAACTGCTCCCCTGGTGGCTGACATAGAGCCAGCCCTCTCATGGGAACGCTTGGCATGGTGACATGGCTAGTAAATAAAATTGCACAGGTCTCTGACTTGGACTTTCTACCATTTAAAACTCCAAAATAATTCAACTCAGACATTTGGCAAAACATATGTTAACTGTGTTTGAATATTCTCATAGAATATCAACTAGGAGGTAGACTCAAACTGGTCTCAACAGGATAAAACACTATAAACTTTCAATTAAAAAAGTAACCCAGACTGTCCAAATTTTTTTCAACTGAAATAATGTCAGTGCTCATTTTGCGTGTGAGTGCTTACAGGTAGATGTGCCACAGCAGTGTGGAGATCAGAGGACAATTGGGAGAAATGGTTAAGTCTTCTTACACTGTGTGACTTCCAGGGGTAGAAGCCATCAGGACCAGGATCAGTTGTCCTTACCTACAGTGACATTGGGCTGGCCCAACTCCCAGAAATTTGAAGGCAGAACTTATTTTCTATGTGATTTTTGGAATCAACCTAGTAATTAATATTTTCAAAAGTTTCCATTGATCAATGTATCATGTTAGCCTTTTCTTTTAACCTTACTTATCTTTTAAGTCTTTAATATAACAGTATTAACAAGTTCCATTGTTACCTCACAAAATTAATGGAGTGCCCAAACATTACAGAAGGAATTCCAGGATAGCCAAGGCTACACAGAGAAACCCCACATCTTAGAGTTACTGTTGCTACAACAAAATACCATGATCATAAAACAAAGTGTGAAGGAAAGGGTTTATTTAGCTCACACTGCTATATTGCTGTTCATCATTGAAGGAAATCAGGACAGGAACTCAAATGTGGGCAGGAACCTTCTAGGCTGGTTGCTGATGCAGAGGCCATGAAGGGTTCCACCTATTGGTTTGCTTCCTATGGTTTGCTGAAACTGCTTTCTTATAAAACCCCAAACCACCAGCCCAGGAATGGAACCACCCACAATGGGCTGGGCCCTCCACCCATTATTCTATAAGAAAATCCTATTGCTGTATTTTATGGAGGCATTTTATTTTCTCAATTAAGTTTCCCTCCTTTCAGATGACTCTAGTTTGTTATGGCAAGTTGACATAAGACTGGTCAGTCTCTCCTGTTTCGGGGGGTGCGGGGGGAGAACGAGAACATGGACAAAGGAACAACAAAGAGAACTTGGTCATGATAATCAGTTAAGTAACCGACAACCAGACTAGTTAAAGCAGGTCTAAGGCAATACATCTCAGGGATAGAACATTTGCTTAACATGTATGGGGTCCTGTGTTCAGTCCTCAGTGAATAAACAGATAATACAAGTTAGCTTGTATCTCACATAAATGTAGAAGGTGATCATTCCTAGTCTGGTAGTTCTGTGTGTAAGGAGCCTACTTATTGTAAATGTTGATCTGTCATTTCATGCTGTACTTTTTTTCAGTCATTTCAGCCATTTTAGCCTCAACCTCTCCAACCATATCCACACACAGCAAAAGCAGATTGAAAGGGCCAGTTTTTAAGAGTGAGAAGTAAACGTCATAGACCAAATGCTTAAAGAAGTTTCCCACAAGTGGTGGTGCAGGCCTGTAATCCCTCAACTCTGGTGGCTAAATCAGGAGGCTCGTGCATTTGAAACCATTCTAGAATTTACAGAGAAACTCCATCAAAAGGAAAAGGAAGAAAAAGGAAGGAAAGGAAAGGAAGGGAAAGGAAGGGAAGGGAAGGGAAGGGAAGGGAAAGGAAAGGAAAGGAAAGGAAAGGAAAGGAAAGGAAAGGAAAGGGGGAAGGGGAAGAAGGAAAGAAAGGGGAGGTGAGAAAGGGGTGGGAGGGGGAGGGAAGGGGGAAATAGGGAAAGGAGAGAAAGAAGGAAAGACAGACCAGGTGAAAGGTGACTATTTTGCTGAAAAGCTGACAAAGAATCTCATCCTGCATCCCTTTATTGGTCAGAACTTAACAGTAGGGCTGCAAGAGCAGCAGGGAAAACTGGAAAATATGCATGGACAGACAGACAGCACAGGGCCTCCTTCAGTCTTCTTTGATAAGCTATGAAGCCCTGGCTGGAAATTTGATTTGCTGTCCCTTGGAAATCATTCCTGATTTATGACTTATGGTAACAGTAATCTTAAGTTTTTCTATTGCTCCTGTATGTGTGTGCTAATGTGTGCACATGACATGTGAGGAGCACATGTGCCACAGTGCAGTGGTAGGACAGCTTTCTGGAGTCACTCACAGAGGCTCTGGGAACTGGATCTTTAACAAACCTTTAACCTTGAAGCCATCTTACTGGCCCCAGCAATACATTTCATATTAGGTATTAGCTGTTTCTTTTTACTCTTTGTAGAATTAACAGGTATCCTGTAGACACAGGAAAAACACTTTGTAAGCTGGTAATAAACTCTCAGTCCCATTCATTGCTGGACATACATTATAATTTGTGGCAGATATAGACAGCTACAGTTCTCTCTGCCAAGCCTAGCTTTGTAAAATAAGATATGTTTAGAGCCCGAATTGTCTATCATTCCATCATGAAGGCTACAGACTAAGTTCAGACCTTGGAGCTTCGAAAAAGGATGAAGCTCAAATGTTCTCGCTACCAGCAATACTGATCAGCTCACACTGATATCTGCAGCAGAACCTGATTAACACCTCTCAGCTGATCCAGGCAGTGGTGCACCTCGACACTCTCCTCAATGTTCTTGGTTCCAAAATAAAACACACACACACACACACACACACACACACACACACACACACACACACACACATTATATTTTGATATACCTAAGACAGCTCAGTGGTTAGGCCTTTTCCTAACCTCCACGTGGCTAACCCACCCCTTCCGATGTTCCGAGTTATTATTTATTACAGCCTATATTCCATCTCAGCTAGCTGCCCTAGACCCAGTCATGTGGATCTCTCAAGCCGCATTCCCCTGGCTCCTACACGTCAGCTAGGTTCTCTGCCCCTCATCTCTCAGGCATGGCATCTCTGTTCTCCTCCCACCGTGGCAGATCTCTCTCTCTTCCTTCCTCTCTCTTTGTCCCTTCCAGGGAATCCTAAAAGTCCCACCTCTGTCTGCCCTGCCCAATCATTGGCTGTCGGCATCTTTATTTACCAATCAGAACTAACAGTGGGCAGGGTCCCTCAGTGTCTTACGTGAGAGACTCTGCAAATCGGTTTTACCAGAACATAATTAGCCTGAGAACTACAGCTACAGATATCAACAAAAGATGCTGGTTTTTGAAGACCATAAAAATCCTTTCATTTAAGTAAACGCCCACTCTTCTGGTTAGTTTTTGTGTCACGTTGACACAAACTAGAGTCACTGGAAAAAGAGAACCTCAGTCGAGGAACTTCCATAGGACAAATCTGTAGAATATTTTCTTAATTGTTAATTGATATGGGAGGACTCACTCTGAGCCATGCTACCCATTGGAACGGCGTCTGGTTTTCTAAGAAAATACACTGAGCAACCCATGGAAAGTACCCCAACAAGCATCATTCCTCAGTGGCTTATGTTTCAGTTTCTGACTCTGGGGTCCTGCCTTCAGTTCCTGCCCTGACTTCCTTCCATGATAGACCATTACCTGAAAATATAATTGTCCCAATTGCTCCCTAAAATTCTTTCAGTTTCAGTCAGTCTTTTATCCAAACAACAGAGACATAAAATAGACACTCAGAAAGAAAATTTGAAATTAGAACTCTAGTTTGATTAGATATCTTTTTATGGCTTTTGTGTTTTCTGCCAATTTACAGAAAATAAAAGAGGAGAGGAGAGGAGAGGAGAGGAGAAGAGAAGAGAAGAGAAGAGAAGAGAAGAGAAGAGAAGAGAAGAGAAGAGAAGAGGAGGAGAGAAGAGAGAAGAGAAGAGAAGAGAAGAGAAGAGAAGAGAAGAGAAGAGAAGAGGAGGAGAGAAGAGAGAAGAGAGAAGAGAAGAGAAGAGGAGGAGAGAAGAGAGAAGAGAGAAGAGAAGAGAAGAGAAGAGAAGAGAAGAGAAGAGAAGAGAAGAGAAGAGAAGAGAAGAGTTCTGTTAACAAAATTGTGCTTGGTGGCCAGCCTGGTTGAGATTGGAGGAATGAAGCCACATACATTCTTAGGAGCTATCTTGGCAAATAAAAACACACCAATGAGAAGACAGTCTTAGAGTATGTGAGTATGATGGCCCAAGATGCATTCTTATTAAACGTGTCACACAATGGGACACTGTGATCCAACATCTTAAAGAAAGCTGCAGTATGCTCTGTAATACAAGTTCAGGCCGTGTTATCTGCCAAGAACAAAAAGGCCAGAAAGTGAAGGAGAATTTTTTCCAGAAGCATCTCAACAGGTTTTAAATAGTTTGGTCTTGTCCTTTTTTTCATTTATTTAATTTAATTTATTTTTTTTCTTTTTCTTTTTTACTTATTCATTTTGCATCCCACTGGCCCACTTTCTGATCACCCTCTCCCACAATCCTTGCCTGTCCCCTCTCTTCTCCTCTGGGCAGGTGGAGACTCTCCTGGATATCTTCTCAACCTGGCACTTTAAATCTCTGCAAGGTTTGGTGCTTCCTCTCCCACTGAGACCAGACAAAACAGCCCAGCTAGAAGAACACATCCCAAGTACAGGTAATAGCTTTTGTGATAGCCCATGCTCCAGTCATGGGGGACCCACATGAAGGTCAAGCTGCACATCTACTAAGTATGTCTTTTGACATTCTGTCCCAGGGAAGCCAGACAAGGAAAATCTCTTTGACGAGGTTCTAAACTGAAATGAGCAGGTGTTTAAAAACTCCCTTCCTTGTCAGCAAAAGAAGGAGAACCGAGAGCAGCTATAGGTAGACCATCATGCTAATCAGTTGTACCATAAGTGTGATCTTTGGCAGGTCTCTCTGAAGATACAACTACCTCAGATGGAGATAACCTATAAAAGGTCATGGTGACTCTCAAATCCCATTCTGTTTGACTCCTACCGTGCCAGTGAACATTCTTTACTGACTAAATCATGGGGCAAACTCTGGCAAAGGCCAGGATTTATTCTTGGACTATACCATAGCACATCTGCTTGTGTTTGCAGTGTACTGTAGCAGAACACTTACCAATCCTCTCAGTTACATGCTGAGAGTCCCCACGCTTTATACACTTACATATACTCCCTACCTGGGATTGTGTATAAGTCCATACAAATTTTCAAAAAAAGAGCAAACTAAATTATTGAGTTAATGAAAGGATGGATATGAGAATTCTGCTTTGTCATTTTTGAGCTACATTTTAAGCAAACTTAATATCAAAATTTATTTTTACTCATTAAGGTTCTGAGTACAAACTCTCTGGCACTCTAGGGTACTCAAATTGAAAAATGCAAATATTCCCGTCTCCAATCACAGAGTTTACTAATGCCGTAGAGGCCTCACTACTACGATGAATAGACTTTTCAATTTGCATAATAAGATTGAAAAACTAATAGTTTTTATTTCTGCCACCTTTCCTGAACTCTCTCAAGTTAAAGGTATTTTGCAAAAGTATATTTACTGAAGCTTATGGTAGCATTTGAAAATCTGATTTGTCAGAAGCCTATGAAAGTCACTGACTGGAAACGTACTAACATTGCAATTGTCTTTTGTTTATTTGCTTGTTTGCTTTTTAACCTGCAGCTTTATGTGTACTTTTCAAATAAAGAACTTTAAATGAGCTGTGTATTTCTAAAATGTTAGGAAAACATGAAGTCATTCTTTCTCACTGCTTCCTAATTTCCTAACGATGATCCCACTCTAAATATAATAGGCATTAGTTTTTGTGCATCCACTCCATCCAATTACTGCTATATGGTCACAGATTATAGCTACCTGTGCTGGCATTTTACTACAATGATATCATTTAGGTTGTTTTAATTCCCTTTTACTTCCCTTAGTGTTGATGTATTTCTTTCACTCAGGAAGCAGTCATATTATATCAGGGGGTTTTGTTTTGTTTTGTTTTGTTTTTCATTTGTTAGTATCATTTCATATTGTGCCACATCAGCAAATGTAATTGGAATAGTTTATTGGCTGATTTTATGTTAACTTGATACAAGCTAGAGAGTCATCAGAGAGGCTAGAGTCTCAGTTGAGCCCCCATAAGACCCAGCTGTAAGGCATTTTCTCAATTAGTAGTTAATAGAGGAGGACCCAGACCAATATGGTTGGTGCCACCACTGGAAGGATGGTCCTGAGTTCTAGAAGAGTACAGGCTGAGGAAGTTTTGTGACTAGGCCAGAAAGCAGCACTCATTCATGGCTTCTACGCCAAATCTGGCTTCTGGGTGCCTACCCTGTTTGAGTTCCTGTCCTGACCTTCTTCAATGATGGACTATGATGTGGAAGTGTAATCTAAAATTAAACCCTTCCTCAGCAACTTTCTTTTGTTGTGGGATTTCATCATGTTATCTGTTGTTATGAAATGAGAAAACCTTATGTGCACTCAAAAATGAATATGTATGCTTTAAAATGTAATCCGTGCCTCTGATCATTTCCATCAGGTGTGGTCTGTTGCCATAGAAACCTTCACTAAGAGAAAGAGGGGTTCAGTACATTCGTACCTCATTAATGATACTGCCTGTGTTTTTAATGTCACTTATGTTGGTAAATGCTTGAAAGATGAGTGAGTATTTCAAAAAACAAATGAATCAAAGATAACTCCTTCCTGGTATCCCCAAATCACAATAGCCAGGCACTGGGCCAGCTTTTCTGTTTATCAAAGCTTTGTGCTTTCAGTTAGCTTCAGGGCTAAAACCAAGCTTCCTGGAATATTTAGGAAAAAAATGTTACCTTGGTCACTGGTTTATGGTTCCTATTGCTGTGAACAGACACCATGACCACAGCAACTCTTATAAAGAAAAACATTTAAGTGGTACTGGCTTTCAGTTTCATAATGTAGTTCATTATCATCATGACAGAACCCATGGCGGGATGTGGGCAAACATGATACTGGAGCTGAGAGTTCTACATCTTGATCCTCAGGCAGCAGGAAGAGAGACAGTAAGGCACACTAGACATAGATTGGATATATGTGACCTCAAAGCCTTCCCTAACCATGACACACTTCTTCCATAAAGGGCACACAGACTCCAATAGTGGCATTCCTAATAGTGCCACTCTCTATGGCCAAGTACTAAAACACATGAGTCTATTGGGGCCACCATACATATACAAATCAACTCGGGTTGTTGTTGTTGTTATTTTTGTTGTTATTTTTTCAACTCTTCTCAACATGGTAGTGAAACTTGCAAGTGCCATATGTAGAACACTTCGATCTACCTAATTTAGACTCTTCCTTTCAGAGGGAGAGGCTGAGTTCTAAACTATTCACCGTTGTTAAAGTCAGAAAACACCACAAAAATGACTCTACAGCAGAATCAGTAGAATCACTTCTTTTTCTTGTTAAAAGTTCAAACTAATTCTAAAGACTGGGGGGTGGAACCTGACTGGAAGGTCAGTTAGCACCTCCTTCACTCTTGTATCCTGAGGCAAAGAAGGATTAGACTTCCTCAGGAATAGCCCCAAGGAACAGAAGGTCTAATCCTTGTTGACTATTTCTGGAGTATGGACTACTGCCAGAATGTTTCCCCATGTCTTTAGCCTCGGTGTCACGGTCTGCAACTCTGCAGGATAGGAGAACCCCTCAAACTATGCTATCAGGAGACAAGTCCACAGAATTGCTATAGACATTTGTTTGAAAGTTGGAGAGATAAAGGAACCAAAGCTCTCAAGCAATTCCAAAAAAATCTAACAAGTAATCTTGAGAACATCTATCGTTTCTGAGTCTGTGCACTGAGCCTTCTAATTTTCTGACTATCTTTCCATGGAAGATGGGCTGGGTTTACAGCTGAATAGTTTCACGGGCTGCCTTCCTCATGACGAATTTTGGGAGATATACCAAGTTCCTTTCTCTTGCTCATCTTTTTGTGTCATCTATTCTAGGTGAGTAGTCTCTCCAGTGGCACAAAATTCTCAGACTTTTGTTAGTCACCCACATGGAGCACAAGTATTTACTCCTTTGAGAGTTAACTCTTCCTGGATGGTTCCGTCTCAAGACCTTTTATGAGAATGTTGAAGAAATCTGTGAATCTCAGTGTTATCTCTTCTCAGAGCCATTTGGACATTTGAGTGTTCTGATCTTTATATACATGCAATGGATTCTTTTCTTTTAATTTAGCCTTTTTTACCAACTAGGTAGACTGCAAGAGTCCAAAATCTTCAAGGTCTGGTTTCATTTTAAGTTTTCTTCCCTCAATTTATCCTTTGGTTTTATATTTTATTGTGAAGAATGAGAAATAAACAAGACTGATTTTTAATCTTCTGCTTAATAATATCATCAATAGTGATTAATTTTCCTTGTCAGCTTGACTAGGCCCTGGCATAGCCAGATATCTGGTTAAGCATTATTTCATTTTTGTGCCAATGGCTTTCTCAGAAGAGATTAGCATACAGTGTTGTAAAATGAACAAAGTAGATGGGTTTTTTGGTGCTTGTAGCCTTCCTCCAAGCCAGAGTGCCTAAAACAACAAGAAGGCAGAGGAACTACTCTCTGATTGTTTTCGTTGGTCCATGGATCTTCTTATCCCCCATACATCTTTATTTTAAAGCCCACAGAGGTTCTACTGTAGAATATGTTAGCTCTCAGATTCTTGGGCCTTCAAACTCCACTGCAAGCTGGATACTCCCCTGGGTACTTGCTTTTCAGATAATGCTGGGACTTGTCAACTACATTCACTACTCCTTTGCACAAGTCTCCTTTTTGATTGAATTAGTTGCTATTAGATGGTCCAACTATAGCACCAGGTAAATATCCAATGTTTCTAGACAACACAGCTCTTCACATGCTTGTAGATCACAATCTTGTTACAATATTCTCAGGATGTTAGGATACCCTAAATTCCAATTCTAATAATATCATCTTCTGGGATTTTTATCATAAATGTCTTTAAGGCCAATTCATGAAAATTTAGGCTTTCTCTGTCATTATTTAAATTTTCTTTACAATACTTCTGACTTCCTTTAGAGTCCTGGCTGTCTATCTTTTAATACATCTATTTTCACTGAAAATCTGTGAAGGACTGTCAACATATTTCATGACAGTCCTTTAACACTATTGAATTCTCTACACCATCCATTACAAAGCCATTTTCACATTTTAACAATGTCACAGCAGCATCCCTCTTTAGGTACCAGCTTGTGTTGTCTTCTATGGCTGCCTATGCTGGTAAGCTTAGGATGGGCAAACTTGGTGCAAGTTAGAGTCCTCTGGCAAAAGAAATATCAACTGAGAAAATACTGTCTTTGGACTGGCCTCTGTGCAAGCCTGAAGAGTATTTCCTTAATTAACACCTGATGTAGGTGCCCATGGTAGGCAGTACCAACCCCGTGTGAGCAGTCTGTGTTCTATGAAAATCATGACGAGAAAACCACGGAGTCGAGTCAGAAAGTAGCTCTCCTCCATGGATTCTTCTTTACGTGCTACATCCAGGATCCTGCCTTGAGTTCCTGGCCTGACTTCCTCTTATGATATACTGAAACGGAGAACTGTAAACCAAATGAACCCCATTCTTTCAAAGCATCTTTTGGTCATTGTGTCTTTATCACAGTGATAGATGCCAAAGCAGTACATGGTTCAGCCAATTAGTACTGATTTGTCCACTTCAAAAGGATAAATTTATTTCCTTAGATTCCACTGGCAGAAGTCTGGCGTGAACTTTCTCAGCTGAATGCAGGACATTAGTCGTGCTGGATTGTTTCCAGAAATCCGGTGAAGCCTTGACTAGTCCCCAGAGTGAGGACATGGCCTAGTCCCTAGATGGTGCCACCACTCCTTGGTTCATAGCCTCTCTTCTCTATCTTCACAATTAGTTGTGATGGTCTGGGTTCTCACCTCATACCTCTGACCCAGAGTAAAGATTCGCCATGTGTAGAGATTCATTTAATTACACTTGACTCACCCATTTAATCATTTATTCTTCCCTCCCAAGGTGCACAGCTTTATTTACATGTGAACACTCCAGTCATATTGGAGCGTTATATACATTGTATTCAGTAGTACTCTCAGCAGGATTTTGGATAACGAGCTATTTTACTAGTACAGAATACTTCATAAACACAAAGATATACACATATAAGGCATTTGGTAGATGTTATCAAATCATAGCATTTTACACTAATCATGTCCAATACATTTGACTAGTGAAAGCTAAGAAAATTCTCATATAGAAGTTTACATTGGTTAAAGAAGCTGGGAAATTTTTCTGTATTAATAATCTCATAAAAATTGAATTATGATCATCTTAAAGACTAAGTCTCATTATTTTAATCTTGGCTGATGAAATGAAATGTTGCAAAATATATTTTCCAATGTATGAGTACATTATACATACATACATACATACACACACACACACACACACACACACAAGGGTAGCAAAACACAAAAAGTCAGAAAAATTATCCAAATAAGTCATAGAATTAAAATACATCTACTCATTTTAAACAAACCAAGTAACTAATAGAAACCTATTAATAATAAAAGCACACCGAAGTAGCTATATTTAGCATTCATCATCATGTCTGGGCCCAAATACCCTAGATGCATTCTTAGTGATATGTGTAAACATCAAACCACTTAATAAATAATAGCATATAAAATATATCCAGTAATTTTAAAAGTTACCCATGAAATTGATGTGTCTAAAATCAAAACAAAAAAGATGATTGTTTAATGTGTTGCCCTTGACATGTAATAAATAATTAAGCCTATAATGCTTTATTATTCACAAAGCATGCTTATATTTCTAGCTGCCCCCTACTCCAGGTTCCCTATAAGATTGAAGGAGGGACAAAAGCCTTAGGAAAAGAGCTATTGGATTTAAAGCTTACACAGAGCATTTATCTTTTTTGATTTTATGTCTATCTTAATGTTATCCTTACTCTTTCAATTTTTGATGTTCAATGAAAAGATGAGACTCCATGAAGGAAAAACTTTTTGCACTATTGTTAAAGATAATGTAGGGTTAGGATCAGAGCTGCCCTTAATATAATTAATTCAAAAAATATAAAAGCTACAAAAAATGGAACATATCAATATTACTGCATAGCTCACTTTAGGGAATCAAGACAAAGTAGGTAAAATTAATAGCAAACAAATCTAATTCCTGCCAAGAATATCTCTTACTAAATTCTTCAATGTTATTCCTGAAATTTCCTCAACATTTCAGCTGTTATTAGAAACCATGGTTTTAAACCTTAATGAAGAAGCTCAATGTTTCCTCAGTCTTAGCTAGCAATCTACGGAATTCCTTAGAGGTAGGGTAATTACATATATTTGGAGATCAGGGATAAAGGCCAGAGTGTAAAATAAGTTAGCACAATTAGTTACCTAGGTCTGGTCTACCAGGTCATGTGTAGTCTCTTAGAAACATTGTGGAACAGAGCAATTCTATGAAGCATTCCTTGGGACTGATCAGATGTAGGACATGTAATGTGTTCTCTCTCTCTTTTCTCTCTCTCACCTCCTCCTCCTCCTTCCTCCTCTTCCTCCTCATTCCCCCCCCTCTCTCTCTCTTACATTTTTGCTACAGATTTTCATGCAAGCCATCAATATGTCTGCACAGTAATGCTTTTCCATTTAAACACTCTGGGGGGACATAGCTGGAGAGAATGTAGTATGCAAACCTCAGAAGAAATGATGCTGCAAATGTTTCCATCAGTACCTCTTGACCCTTTCCCGAGAGACCATATCCCTGGATGCTGGTGCTCAATTTCTGAGTAGTTGTCCTCTTGGAAACAAGCAGTAAGGAAATGAAAATCTTTCTAAAATGAAAGAAAGAGATGAACATGCATGCTCATGTGTATTTGTCTCTGTTTATACATTATGTATTGAGGTCACTGGAAAAAACTCTCAGTACAATTATTTCATTTTTACAGTGTTCTTTTATACTTACAGAGCAAATCAGCTTACTGAATACATTTTTAATATTATTTAATTTCTTGGTGATTATTATTTTTAATTATTTCATTTGTTTACAATTCAGCCTTTGTCCTCCCTCCTGATCCCCCCTTCCACAGTTCCCCACTCCATTCTTCCTCCCACTTGCCTTCTAGAGGGTGCCTCCCACCACCACCATGCATCACTCTTCACTGGAGCCTCAAGTCTCTCAAGGATTAGATTTATCTTCTCCCACTGAGTCCAGACTCTGCTATATATGTGCCAGAGGATGGAGAGTGAGGGATTCAGACTAGCCTGTGTATGCTGCCTGTTTGGTGCTCAGATTCTGGGAACTTTCAGAGGTCTGGGTTAGTTGAAACTGCTGGTCTTCCTATGGAGGTGCCCTCCCGTTCAGCTTCTTCAATCCTTCCCCTAATTCAACCATAATGGTCCCTGACTTCAGTTCAATGATTGGGTGTAAATAATTGCATTCATCTCAGTAAGCTGCTGGTAGGACCTCAGAGGATAGCCACGCTTGGTTCCTGTCTGTAAGCACACCATAGCATCAACAATAGTGAGAGGCCTTGGTCTCCCAGCCCTCGACTCCCACAGTGAGATGGATTCCCAAGTTGGGCTGGTCACTGGACTTCCTTTCTTTCATTTCTCTATTTTCATCCCTGCAGTTCTTTTAGATATGAACAATTTTTGAATCAGATATTTTGGCTATGGTTTGGTAACCCCATTCTTCTACTTTAGACACTGTCTATGTACTCAAGGAGGACTCTTCGAGTTTCCTCTCCCCACTGTTGGGCATTTTGACTAAGATCATCCCCATTGAATCCTGAGAGTCTCTCACCTTCAAAGCCTCTGGTACTATATAGAGGACCCCCTACCTTCCACCCCCAGAGGCTGCATATTTCATTTTACTTAAAGCTTTTACTGAAGAAACAGTGGAAATGTTCTTCACAATTTCCTAAACATGCACATTAAAAATTGACTTAGACATTGTCTATATCCATCTTCACTCTTTGGTTCAGAGGAGACTTTCAGGATCACAAGAGTGTCCTGCCTACCCTCAGAAGTCTTCAGAGGTCCCAAAACTAACCAGCATGGGACCCTGGCTGACCATGCATCCTAGTCAGATCTGCCCTCCACCCACCCATCCTATTCAGCCACCCCAGATGTTCCTTCTGGGATAACCTGCAGAGGTGTAGTGGTCAGTCCTCTGCGAGCCATTGTCTAGATATGACCTTGCTCCATGGTTAGAAGAAAGCTTGCAGGACCCCAAAAGTATCCTTCCTTCTTGTAGAAATGAAAAGGAGAGCACAACATACACAAACTTATGGGCCAGAATGAAACCAGTGCTAAGAGGAAAGTTCATAGCACTAAATGCCTTCATAAGGAAGTTGGAGAGTTCTCATACAAAAGAAAGGAAGTCCAGTGACCAGTCCAACTTGGAAATCCATCTCATGGTGGGGGTCAAGGGCTGGGAGACCAAAGCCTCACATTATTGCTGATGCTATGGTGTGCTGAGAGACAGGAACCTAGCATGGCTATTGTCTAAGAGGCCCTACCAGCAGCTTACTGAGACAAATGCAGTTCTCACCTGAAGGCTCTAGAAAAGAAAGAAAAACAAATAAGCTCAGAAGAAGTAGACAGCAGGAAATAATTGAACTCGGGGCTAAAAGCAATCAATAAGCAACAAAGAGAACAATGCAAAGAATCAGCAAAGCCAAGAACTGGTTCTTTGAGAAAATCAACAAGATACACAAACCCTTAGTCAAACTGACTGAAAGACAGAGAGAAAAAGAAATGAAAAAGGAGACATAAGAACAGACACCGAGGAAATTCAAAGAATCCTTAGGTCCTACTTCATATCTTAAACTCAATAACATTGGAAAATCTAAATGAAATAGATGATTTTCTAGACAGATACCAATTACCGGAGTTAAATCAAGGTCAGGTAAACTATTTAAACAGCTCTACAACCTCTAAGGAAATAGAAGCAGTCATAGAAAGTCTGCCAAACAAAAATAATCCTGGGCCAGATGGATTTAGTGCAGATTTCTAGGAGACTTTCAAAGAGCTAGAAACAATACTCCTCAAACTTTTTCACAAAATAAAACAGAACAATAATACTAAACCCATTCTATGAGGCCACAGTCACACTGGTACCTAACCCACCCAAAAAAATCAACAAACAATAATTTTAAACTAATTTCCCTTATGAACATTGAAGCAAAACAACTCAAAATACTTATAAACCAAATCCAAGAACACATCAAAGATACCATTCACTGCTGTCAAGTAGGCTTCATCCTAGGGATGCAGGGGTGGTTCAATATATGAAAATCCATCAACGTAATCCACCATATAAACAGACTGAAAGACAAATAAAACCGCATGATCATGTCACTGGATGCTGAAAAGGTGTTTGAAACTAGAGCATATGCCTGTTTGCACTGAAAAGTCTACATTAAATTTCTTGCTTGTATCACATCAATAGAATGTAAGAAAATTCCAACATGTAGGAAGAAACATATAGAAATTTAATCCTGAAAGAAAAGCTTCAGGCAAGTTGAGTTTAGCAGTGTTCATTTGAGGAAAGATGAAGACATACACTTAAAAACCAGAGGAAGTATAGACAGCTTCTCCCAGCAGTGTGAAGATTGGGCTCTTACAACCTGGACCAAGGAACAGAGACATCTCCAGATTGTCTAAAGCTAGACATTTGATAAGCGTATCAGCTCAGTGGTTTGATAAGTTGCTCCCTCTATGATTGCTAAGCACAGCTTCTTGTAGTTGACTAAAATCCACTGATAATTACATTCCTACAGTTGCATATAAGTCAAATGTTGAGTTTTTCTGTAGTGATTCAAAAATATGGAGACGAATCTTAACTAATGAATTTCAATTTAATACACTAAATTACTATTTAGTAGTGTACTTTAGGCATATGTATTAGCTGTATTGGGACTCTTCACAGGACCCCTTTTAAGTTCTATGTTATTCAGTATCCACCCACTCTTTTCTCTCTCCTTCAATATAGCTCTCTCAGCAATAGTTGAAATGTTTACTTAATTGAGTTGAAACATTATTTCTAGATAAGTACAAGCTAACCATTACTAGCTAATCCACATTTTTAATAAAATTAATTAGTATACCTTATCCAGAAATTTCAGCAATTCGCTTTTATGTCCTGATATTATAATGTTTTATGTTAAAGCATAGACTACATTGTTGGTACAGGATATGAGACCAGGAAGACAGACTCTGAGGTGTCAGAGATGTCTTAATTCTGAGTCATGGACTCAGTCATCAAGTCAACTTTAAAAATAACAAAATAGAAAAAAATAGGCGAGAAAAGGTCAGAAGCATTTTTTTTCTTCACAAGTATATTTATTTCTGCAAATGGTTTCAATGAATCATTTCAAAATTGAACAAGAAACAGATGTCTGTTAATTAGAGATTTGAATTTAATGGCATGGTCGCATAGGTATGGCACACAGAACATCTGTGTTCTGGTATCTAACATTAATTTAATTTCTTTATAGGAGTCATTTACATTTTTCTTCATTTTGAATAAATTGGTTTTCACTGCTCAAAATAGCAATGACACCGAGGCCTTCTCCTTGGTGCTCTGCATTCTCCGTAGTGAAGGATATGCAAGAAATATAAGAATAAAGCACTAGTTCTGAATTATGGACCACTCCCTTCCTTGTGGCATGTAAGGAGATCTAAGGATTAGGGGATAAATAGGTCATAGCTTATGCAGTGAGGAAAATGTTCATTTAGAAAGAAAGCTTCATTGGTTTTCATTATACTGTTTCTTGGCGTAATTCTTGTGCAAGAGAAGATAAGAACCAGTCTTATTCTTGCTGCCTAAAAGTTTGTTTGGCTAAATAATACATGCTCTGCTCTCATTTAAATTCTAATTTAATATATTATCTTAGTTACTATACTATTGCTATGAAGAGATACCGTGACCAAGGCAACTGATCAAAGGCAGCACTTAATTGGAAATTTGCCCCCAGTTTCAGAGGTTAGAGCATGATCATCATGGCCACAGAAGGCATGGAGCTGGAGCTACACCTGAGAGCTTACATTTTACTGTCAAGTTGGCATCAGAGGAAGAGAGAGAAAGAGGGAGAGGGAGAGAGAGAAGGAGAGGGAGAGGAGGAGAGGGGAGAGGACGGGAGGGAGGGAGGGAGGGAGGGAGAGAGAGAGAGACAGACAGACAGACAGACAGACAGACAGACAGACAGACAGACAGACACTGTGGTCTCTTAAAGTATCAAAACCCACCCACCATGACACACCTCCTCCAACAGGACCATACATCCTGATCCTTCCTAAACAGTTATCAACAGGAAGTCAAACATTCAAGTTTATAAGCCTAAGAGAACCATTCCTAGTCAAACTATTACATAAATGCATACCCTTCTTGGCTGTGTACAGTGTCAGATGTTGGGTAAAGCAGCTACAGTACAGATGTATCATTTGGTTTCATGTTTGAGCGATCCCATATGGACATTATAACCCTCTTTATGCTTCTGTACTTTTTATAATATATTTCTAATACGTGAAATAAAGTGGCAAAGGCATGTGAAGAACAGAACAGATGGAGTTTCTCCTGTGTGAACTAGAAAAGGGGGAGGGTACATACACACTCATATATACATACACAGGGGCTCAGTGCATGCTTTCTGATGCGTTTCACAGCATCTTTGAGCCTTTATCTTCTGAGCATCACAGAATCCATGAGCTGAATGAAGATAATTACTGTTCCCTCCCTGCAGCCCCTTCCAGAACATGGTGACAATTGTGGAGCAACCACACTATCACATGACCTAAGCAGTGCTAAACTTCCATCAACCCACAGAGGGACTACTGTGTGGCATCCCAATGGACATCCATTTATTGCCCCTGAAACTTTCATTAATAGAATTGTCTTTGTCTTCCTTGAGGGGAAAGAGCAGAGAAATTTATAAGCATTCACCATGTTTTAAGGTGTTTAGCTTTCACTCTCTGCATGACCAGATTATCCCAGCTAACACCAGTGGGACTTCCATACATTAAATATGCACTAGAAATGTCTGGATACAACCAAACATTAGTTCAAACTCACCATTCCTTCCTGGTGTACCACAGGCTTCCAGGCTTAGGCTTTGCATTGACATTTGTTAAAGAATCATGTACTTTATTTTTACGTGTATGAACATTTGTCCTTCCTGTGTACAAGGTACCACATGAATTCCTGGTGACTGAAGATGATAGAAGACGGTGCCCATAAAACTGCAGTTACCCCCAGTGAACTAGACTATGGGGGGAGGGCGGCAATGGGGGTAGGGTTGGGAGGGGGACACCCATAAGGAAGGGGAGGGGAGAGGGGGATGTTTGCCCGGAAACCGGGAAAGGGAATAACACTTGAAATGTATATAAGAAATACTCAAGTTAAAAATAAAAAAAAATGGTTAATGGTTGGGATTTAGTGCTGATAGAATCAAAGCCACCTGCTTCTCCACCTAGGGTTATTTAGTACAACAATAATAGCATAGAATACAGAAAATATTTTAAAGCTTCCCTTTGTTGAGAATAAACAGTTTGTTACCTCAAATTTCAAAATCTAGTATTTAAAATAATACTTCATCTTAAACCTTTCATTAGGTGACTCTGGAAACACCGTGTAAATGTGCTTTTCTTCTGTATTCCTTTTGTTACAATTGACACTTCAAATAGAATGCTGCCAGTCTATTCATGTTTCATCTGCCTCCATCCACAGAGTTTCAATTCATTTGTGTCTAATATGTTTACTGATCATTTATTTATGGCAACCACTCTTCAAGGTGTTAGAGGTAGGAATTGAACAATGTAGAATGAGGTCACCTCATGCCATTTGCAGGACTAAGTATGGTCACCCTACTGCACAATAGAAGAGAAGTTATTTAGCCTGTCTTGAAGCTATTGTCTGTTAACCAGTCTCTCCTCCTTCTTTCTCCCTCTGTAGTCTCTTCATTCTCTGGTATGACATATTCTATTTCTACCTTCTTTTGTGAGACCAGTCTTTCAAGACTTTGCTTACTGAGTGAATCTGTCCATGATATCTATGTCTCTATGGCTTCTTTCACTTGCCATAATGACCCCTAGTTTTATTAATATTGTTGCAATGAAAGAATCACATCTTTTTATGGCTGAACAATGGTTTGCTCATCAGTTTCATTTTCTCGTCATGTTTTTGCTGTTCTAAGACTGATTCTTGTTATATAGCTCAGGATTACTCAGAACTCACAGCGACTCTTACCTTTTGCTACTTAGCTCTATGTTACAAGTGCATACCCCCAGACTCAGGTTCTATTCCTTGACTGTTGTGTATAATCATGAAGAAAAAGTGAGAATTATTTTTCTATATACATCTAGCAGTAGGATGACTGGACTATGTGATAATTCTTATATTTGGTTTTTCTTTTCTTTTTGGTTTTTTTTTTGGGGGAAGGGGACCTCTACTCTTATCCACAATGTCTGTAAGAACTTTGCCCAAGGACCACTTTTATTTCTTCTTTGTGAAATCTGAGATCCTCATATTCAATCTACCTACTTGGAATTTTTCTAATTGACATGTGTGAACTCTCTGTTGTGGTCTAGAAACTAAACTGCTTTTTAGATATATAGATTACAAATATTTTCCTTGGCTCTGTAATTTGTCTCTTCATTCTGTTTACTGTTTCCAAGGCTGTACAGAAGTTCTTAATTTGAGGCATTTTCTTCTCCTTTTTCCTCCCCCCCCCTCCTCCTCCTCCTCCTCTTCTTCTTCTTCTTCTTCTCCCATCATCATCATCTTTTTTCTTCCATCTTCCATCTTTCATTTCCAATATTTCTAGGGTTTTATATAAAATATACTTGCCCATTCTAAAATCCTGAAGACTTGGTCATGTTTTCTTCTAGTAACATCACAATTGTGTTTCTTGCATTAAGCTTTTAAACTTTGTGTGTATACAATTTTGATGTGAGTATAGATGCACATGTGTGTACATATGTGTGCATACAATTGGATGCCAAAGGTTAAACTCTCATGACCTTCCTCAGGGCAGCCCACCTTGTTCCATGACATAGAACTAGTACTCTATGGTTAAGATAGGCTGAATGTCGGGGATGCCCATGGGATATTCCTCTTTCCAGTTCCCCAGCATTAGGATTAAAAAGGCACCATATGCACCAGACCCTTTCTATATAGGGTCTGGAGACCCTTATGCATTTGTGTCAAGTATTTTCATGACTGCACTGTTTCCTCTGACCTCCTCAAAATTTTATTCATCTTCTGTATGTGTGTAGTACATGAAGTCAACAACTATGGCATTCAGTTATCTCCTTCCACCATGTGAATCCCAGAAATTGAACTCAGATTATCTGACTTGGAGGAAGTTACCTTAAACAATGAGCCATCTGTCTAGCTATTCAATAGTTTTTGTATTGAGTTTTTTAAATTCTGTGAGAAAAAGTTCTTTTACCATCATTCTTAATGTAGTTATCCAATATCCTGGGAGCATGTATTGAGAATATTTTCCTTGTAGGCATGAATCATCAGTAGCTTGTCTGCACATTGGTTAGCTGTAGAGGCTGTTCTTTCCTTCTGGGCTCTCCAGTCTGTTCTACTGGTTTATGGATCTATTCTGATAGGAATACCATGCTGTTTTAATTACAATAGCTTTGTAGTCCTGTATCCTGTAACATAATATTGTCCTCTTTCTCTTTCTAATAAAGATTGTGAAATGTAAAAAAAAAAAAAAAAAAAAAACTGCAGTTACAGACACCTGTGAGCAGCCATGGAGGAGCTGGGATCCAAACTAGGTCCTCTACAAGAGTCACCTCTGCTCTTAACCACTTTATCAAAAATTCTCTAGCCCATCATGTCTCCTTTTTAGACACACATCTGTAACAAAGGCCTTCCATGTGAAGCCTTGGAAAACTGGAGAGAGAGAGACCAACACTCAGCTGTTAGGGCTCTCGTAGCTCCAGGATTAAGGCTGCTTCTAGGATTATTCAGTGTTCCATGATGCTAATTATATTTCTCAAATGTTAAAGATTAAATTCATCTAAATTCATAAAAATGTAGAAGTATCAGCTGCAGGAAACTCTTGCAGGGAACTCCAAGTATTTGCTTGGCATATTGAAAAGAGGATTTGGGTATTCTAGTATCTTTTTTTCAGTATCATTTAGACATTATTTTGTGATGCAGAAAGTAAAAGGTAGCTAATAAAATGATTAGCAAAAACAGTAAAATTAGCATATATTTATATTTAAATTTTTAGTAATTTCTTGTCTCAAAATGACTTAATTCTTTACTTAGAAATTTAAATTAGTCTGCAACATAGATACTACAATAAGGCAATTGAATAAGGTCACAGACAGAAGATCAAATTATAGTGGAAAACTTTGAAAATGGTGTGTAATTACACACAGGAAGCATAAAACACATCATGGTAAATCTAATAAAAAGTGAGAAAAACATTTTCAATAAAAACTACAAGTACTTGAGGGAAAACATTTAAAACAAGATTAAAAATTAGGACAATATAAAATGTTCATTGATTAGAAAAACAATTTTGTTAATATAGGATGTGTGTCTATATTGATCAACAGATTTTGTCTTAGTTAAGATTTCTATTGCTGTGATGAAACACTATGATCAAAAGCAATTTGAGGAAGAAAGGATTTGCTTGGCATATACTTACATATTATTGTTCATCACTGGAGAAAGTCAGGTCAGGAACTCAAGCCAGGAAAGAAGTTGGAGGCAGGAGCTGATGCAGAGACCATGACGGAGTACTGCTTCCTGGCTTGTTCATCATGGCTTCTTACCCTTCTTACATACAGAACCCAGGACAACCAGCCTGTGAATGGCACCACCCACAATGGGCTGCATTCTTCTTCACTGATCACTTATTAAGAAAATGTCTGACGTGCCTATCTACAGCCCATCTTATTTATTATTATTATTATTATTATCATCATCATCATCATCATTATTATTAATTACTCTTTTATCTCTTTTACAATCTACTCATTCTCCCCTTCCCTGTCCATCCTTCGACTGCTCATCATCCCATTCCTCCTCCCTAGTCTCCAAGAGAATATCCTCACACCCCCACTCCCACTCCGCCATTCCTCCACACCCCTCAGGCCTCAAGTCTCATTTTCTTAATTGAAGTTACCTGCTTTCAGATAACTTTAGCCTGGGTCAAGTTGGCATAAACCTGATTTGTTGCAGTCTCAATCAAATTGACAGCAGACGTTTTGGGTAGAATATTATTATTTTATTCTGAAGTTCATTTGGAAAATCCAAAACAACCCTTAAGCAATGATCTGGGTAATTTAGACACCCAACTTACGGACTTGCCATAAAATCACATAAATCAAGAGTTTGCCACCCATATACAAATAGATATATGAGTCAAAAGAGCTAAGCTCAGTCCAGCACACAGTTATTCATAGTGTATCAAATGATTTTTAAAAAAAGCCATAGAATTGCAGCAGAATAATTAACTATCATGGTTACCACTGAGTGGTGCTATACCAACTGTACTACATGGCCCACACAAATATAACTTTACTTTGAGAGTATTTGACTGTGTAACTGAAAAGGATACGATCTAAATATAGTGGCTAAAAAGAATAAGATTCTTTATTGGGAAACATGTTTTTGTTAACATGGAAGAAAACTCATGAGAAATGTTGAAATATAGCCCTCTCATACTAGTAGTAATTCAAAGGAAACTCTTGCAACAATTGGAACGCACACACATTTTCTGAAAACAAAGGAATAATGTGATCAGAAATGAAATTTTGTCCAAAAGATTCATGACTAATCAATAAGAACATGGGCTAACAGGGACAAGCCTTCAATGTCAGATCCACGTTGGGCCAGATCTTGCATTCAAGGTCTGCCTCAGCAGCATGGAGAGTTCAAGGGAAAGGTAGTAACTTACTGAGGTCATGTCCCTCAGGGGAACAAAGGAGAATTTATACTGAGATATGGAAGAATAGAAAAAATCATGCCTTTATATACTGTGCCATCCCATGTGTTTGTCAATCTCATGATTAAATCTCATAGTACCCAGGTACCCCAGCTTCTAAAACTGAAATATAAAAAACTGATTCCCCGCCCTCTAGTTTCTGCTGTCAGGTCCCTTGTTAAAGGGACACCAATGAAACACTACACATGTACACATGATAAACAAATAGAAATCATTCAGGAATTATCTTACAATATACATTAGAGAGCCTTACCATTATCAAAAACGGATTTTTACAGATAGTACTGTGTCTCTTTTTCCTCTTTCATGAGTCCTTCCTTCCCTACACAAGTTTTGTCCTGAATTCTTTGATTAGATCTGAGCCCTTGCTGGATGTTCTTTCATCTCTTAGTAACCCAGCAGGGTTCTATAAATTTATTTTTCTTCAACACAACAGTATTATGTCTTAGGTCTTAACATTATTGAACCAAAAAACCTGAGAATTTGGTTAGATGCACAACTGTGGCTTTAGCCAGTGTATCTGTGATTCAAATGTTACATGAGGGCTGCAGAGATGGTTCGGTGGTTGAATCCTTATTTCTTCCAAAGGATATGAATGTGGTTCCCAGTGCCCACTTCGGATGACTCAAAGACATCTTCAATTCCAGCTTCAGAGGAACTGACCCTTGACTCCTCTCCTGGGCTCCATGGATAGTTACACACTGTATACATACAGACACACAGACACATACACATAAAGACACACACTTTAAAAAAAAGTCTACGAAAAAATAAAGCTTGACTAATCTGGAAAAGAATAGAACAGGTGAGCTGCCCTTTTCTATGAAAAGACCTCTCTTCTAATCACACTTCTGTACATCTTTACTGCCCTGAGGCTGCCTAAGGCTCAGAGTTAATGCAGCCTTCCCTTTTGGAATAAGACCTTTTTCTTAGGATGTCTTCACTCACTATGGACAGAAAAATCTTTCTACTGTTATTTGTAATAGTATTAGCCTGAAATATATTTGCCAAAGATCTGTATTTAAACTACAGATTTGAGTGAAAAAGATACAGACCACAATTTACCCCACATTCATAGTTGGTGATTCACTGAGCTTGGGATGTTATAAACCTATCAAAGAAAATGGGGCACTATTAATGAGGGAAGGAGAGCGTAATCAACAGAGTCTATAGATTCTCTATATCTGAAACCAAAGAGTTCTCCTTACTCACTGCTCTTCTTTGCAATTAACTTGACTTGTTGGCTTTCTCCCCCGCCCCCTCGGGAAAGGTGGGTGATACCCTGATAGCCCTGTTGGTGACTTTTGCCAACCCGGTGAACACAGAATGGCAGTGGGCTGAATTAAGTGTGATGGTTTAGCAACTGCGAGTGTGGTGTACTGAGGACATTTGTGACATTGTGTATTATGTGTGGACCATCAACTCAGTTCCCAAGACACTGTAAAATTAATACTATTCTCACAACAACACCTGGACAGCAAAGCCAGTATCTGTGAGTGCCACTTTTTTTTTCATTATTTAGCTCTGGTGTCTTTTTTGTTTCTATAAATAACATCACTAATGAGTGACATTTTTACAGTTTTAAAGAAGATTTTTTTTGTTTTATTTTATGCGTTCTTACAAAAGGTCTTGAAGTATAAGAAAATGACAGCATAATTATACATTTTGTTTTACCTAAAATGTAAAGAAAATTCCCTCAGCACCTCAGCTTTCTGGGTATGAGTCTTTAGTCATCATCTGTGGGTGGCTGAAGGGCAAGAATAAACTAACTTGTAATTACTAGAAGGAAGATGTTATGAAAACAACTCGAGAAAGAATTAAAATGCTTTCTGAAGTGACTTATGGTATAAAGCAGTTTGTAATTAAGACTAAATTTCGTTATCCAATCCTGGTTTTCCTCTTTTTCAGAGGTCTCTGGGGTTGTTTGTGAAGTTCTTAGCAACTCTCAGGATCACTTTGATTTCGTACTTTGGTTAGGTTTCTGGGGATCCCCAGCCTCTCTCGGGTTTCACTCCTTTTCAGCTGCCTCTCTGTTACAATTAGAACTTCTCCTCCTCCTCGTGCTAACACAACCTATGGATCAGAATACAAGTTTCCAGGTGACTACTTTGACTACTTTCCCTCTTAACTTTGAGCTGGGAGAGTATCCTTCCTAGAAGTGCACATAATATTTGCACATCAGGCTGCAGAGTGCTTTTCACGTACATGTGCATACACAGCAGGCAGATGCTTCATACACAGCCCCTGGATGAAAATCGCACATATTTGCCTTGGAAAAATACAACAGAGGTATACTCGGGACACTCAGCCTTTGCATCAATGGGAAAGTCATTTTTGGACCATGCAGAGACAGTGCCTGGGACCCATTTAAGTTCTAGTGTCCTCCCCCACTATTTTTAGCATCCTTGCATACATAATTAATCTAAGTCATTTGTAATTACTTTTAAACATCATCCAAATCCAAAATGCCATACCTGAAAGCTTATCACATACTTATACAACACCAGCTATTTGGTTCATACTCCCTGATACACATGTGATTGGCAAATATTTACATATAAAGAGTTTTTTTATTACAATGATGCAGAATTAGTACAACACTAAAACATAAAAAAAGTATATCAGATTCAGAATCTGGACATATTCTGGCTGTGCTAGCTGTAGTACGACTGTCTCAGTAAGGGTTTCTATTGCTATGAAGAGACACTGTGACCACAGTAATTCTTACAAAATGAAATGTTTAACTGGGGCTGGCTTACAGTTTAGAGGTTTAGTTTATTATCTTCATGGCAGGAAGTGTGACCGGATACAGGCAGATGTGGTGTTGGAGAAGCTGAGAGTTCTACATCTTGACCCACAGGTAGCAGAAGGAGACTATGTGGCACATGGGACAGAACTACAGCATATAAAAGCTCAAAGCCTGCCTCCACAGTGACACACTTCCTCTAACAAAGCCTTACCTACTCCAGTAAGGTCATGCTTCCTAATAGTGCCACTCCTTATGACCAAGCATGCAAACACACGAGTCTACCGGGGCCATTCTTACTCAAACCACCACAAAGAGGAACTCCAGAGTTCCAGTTATATCCTTCCCCCATACAGTTTTAATCCCAAAAGGTGGAAGCTCACTCTTTTTGTAGGTTTGGTGGATCTGGAACATGCATCTAAAGGCCTGAATGTCTTTTCTCGTTTCAGTTAAGTCAAGTATCTACATCTGAAATCTGCGGTGTAATATATTCCACCATAGGGAAGTTTAAGCTGGCTGAAAATGGATGGGAAGGGGAGGGCTGTGATAAAACTGTACAGTCTCTCAGAACTTAAAGTCACCCCATCAGGGCTCTGAAAAACAACTGAATAATCGTCTGTTACTGTCCTAGAAAATATAAGGTAAAAATTAATATAGATGCTCCAGGGACCTCAGTCATGTGTCAATTTCTTACTATACAAAAATGAAAACCTAATTTGTATCTCCCTAATGAAAGACATAAACACAGAGAAAAGCTGGCATGAGGAGATCTGGGCTCTGGAATGGAAAAGCCACAATACTTTGGAAGCTAAGCATGTCATTATGTACATTCAGGCAGAGACACCTATTGGAAACTGCTGAACAAGGAGGTGGGGTTATTGTGTACAGATAACAAGGAGTCAGGATTATTATATAGAGCAGAACAAGGAAGCACGTTTAGCTAATATCAGTAGGTATAGTCTCTGTAAGGGAGCAATTTTTAGTCCATAAATATCTGGGAAGGGAAATCTACTGTGGCATTATCTGCACACAATATCAACATCCACACAGCCAGATTAGAAGTTAAGCTTTCTCATGCCTTTGAGCCAAACACTAGTGGGAAGGCTTTTGGATTGCCTCTTGCATCTGAGGACACAGTCATTGACATGCCCATGTCATGCACGCATCCACTCATGATATCATTTACTCATGGATTCTTCTGCTCCCCACATGGGCTAGCCAAAATGGCATGAGCCTTAGAAAACAACAAAGAGACCCTGCTCTAGCAGGATGAGGACAAACACCTGAGGCTGTCCTCTGGCTTTGATAGATAAGCACCTTTGCATGCATACACATGAACACAACACAACACACACACACACAAACACACATACACACACACAAAACCACACAGGTTAAAATACACTTTTGGGGTTGAAATTACTAGGGAAAGTTTTTTTGTTGTTAAGACAAGTTTTAGGTTTATTTCCAAAGAGCTTCAGGTAATTAAGGCAGGGCTTAAGCATGTGTTTTTTATAAATCTCCCCAGGTAACTTCAGTGTTTCTAGTTTATGAAAATCATCACACCACATCCTCATTATGTGCCTACATTAATAACATCTTCCCATCTCAGAGACTTAGAAAATCAATTCAACCAGACAGTTCTCGGAAAAGCAGTCCTGAGGAAATTAGACAATATACAAGCCTCGTTCTGGCTACTGGCCTGACTGATGGACTTTGCTGCCTATTGATTAAGTAGACACACGCTGTGCAAACAGTATGAAAACAACAGTGTCGGGGTTTGAATTGAATGACCCCACAGGCTTATCTATCGCAATCCTTGTTGATGGAACTACTTGGGAAGGATCAGCTGGTATAACTTTGTTTGAGGAATATGTCACTGGTAGTGAGTGTTGAGGTTTTAAAAGTTCATGTCCACTCCCAGATCCTTGTGCTTCTAGATCAAATGCCACCTCTCAGTTACTGTTACAATTTTCTGCCTGCCTCTTACGATGCTTCCCACTGGGATGGTAAAGGACTCTCAACCTCTGGAACCGCTGAACTCCAAATGAAATGCTTTCTGTTATGAGTCGTTGTGGACATGGTGGTTGGTCAGAGCAATCAAAAAGTAACTGAAACAACCAGTTTTACGATCAGTGTTTAGACAAAGATACATGGAAGAAATACTTTGCCCTTACATTTTATTTTCTATTATTAGCTCAATTCACCTGACACACTCAATTCACTGAGCCATACTACGATCACTTCCCATGACCTCCAGGCAGTCAAGCTAGGACCTGTTTTATTATCCAGTGACTTCATATTGGCTTTTACTCTTATACACTTACTCCTTAATGCAATCACGGAACTCCTTTGTGTACAACTGCATTACTCCCAAATAGCCAGACTAAATGAAAAAAAGAAAAGAAATATATCTTGACTTGGTTCCCAGGCTTGAATTCTGTGCTTCCTGCTTATGATCTGTTAATGCTCTTTTAAAGACATAGTCAGCATATTGGGGCTTTTGTGTGGTTGTTGTTTGTTTTTTGCTCAAAACAAGTTTAACTTGTTTCTTTCTGACCAATCAACTATGGGGATCCAGTTATTTCTTCCTCGTTATAACATTTCTTTATTTGACGAACTTACTTTTAGCTGATTATTAAATACACACATTTTAATAAATGACATTAATAGATTTATTTTTTGAACAACGGAGGATCCCTGGTATTATAATATAAGTGCTTAGCATTTCTTGTTTTATGATACAGGAAGGAGGAATATCCATACTGCAGACTCTGCTCACTTTATAACCCTATGGAATATTGTATACCATCCTTGTTGGCGAGAGGCATATTTACTATGGTCTAAATTTAATTATAAGAAACATAAACTGGAAAGAAGACATAGGGGTTAGTCAGTTCAGTGCTCCAGGCTGAGCCCTTCACACTCCTTAATTTATACTAAAGTTTTAATTAAAATCTTATCACAATCCCCAGTTGCTATCAAATACTGGTTACACAACCAACCCAGGAACAACTCTCTACTTCTACTTATAGGCAACTCTCTGATCCCCAAACTCACCCTACATCACATTATCTTACCCTTCTAATCTCCAGCCAGCATGGATTCAACATGACCAAATCACAGTTTTCATCCCCAAACTTTCACTATGTGAAATTCTTATCTCTGAGCTAGATGTGGAGTATGGGTCTTTCTTAGCATACACCAGACCCTGTGTACCACACAAAGTACTAGTACTACACAAAGCCAACAGGGAGGCATGCACCTGTACTTCTAGGACTCGAGAAGAGGAGGCAAAGGGATTTAAAGTTAAAGGTCAAAATCATTTTCAAAGTAATTTCACAATTGCCTTGGACTAAATGATACTCTGTCCTGTAACGTGAGTATTTACAATAGTTCCCTGCCCACTGAACATTCATCTTTCTGAATCTAATCTAAAACCTGGTAATATTAAGTCTTGAAGGTCTTTGAGACATGAGTAGGTCATGTTCATAGAGCCCCCATAATTGATATGAGTGTCGTAAAAAAGGGGGAAAAAAAAGACTCCAGCGAGCCATCTGGTCAACTCTAGCATGAGGGTTCACTGACAACTGACAAAAGACACAGTGTATAAACAAAAAAGACACCCTTTCATACTTCAATTGATAGTAACTGGATCATGGTCCTCTGAGTCTCCAGAATATTGAGAAATTTCCTTAATTCCCCATGTAAAGCACCTTTGCATTAAAGATAAATTGAAAAAATGTTTGTCCTTGACTGAATTTAAGTTACTTTGGCCCAAGAACCTCTTACTGTAATAGTTCTGTATCCCCGAACATGTTTCATGAACATATCACAGATCAAGAGAATAATATATTCATTTCTTAATTTAGTTGATGGGAATACTTCATGTTCTAGCAAAAAAGGAAATTCTATAGATTTCATATATTTTAGCATTTCTGACTTTTGAGTTACCGGAGGCTAAACATCTCTCCAGGTTAGCTACCCACTTCAATATATTTTTATATGTTATTACCTATTATTATACTTTATCTATTATTATCTATTATAAGAAAGTTAAGTCTGATACACAGTCAGATTAACTTTGGTCTGGATGTGGAATGATTTGTCAATCTACTCAGGATTGCCTATTCATCCAAATTTAGTCTAGAGACAGGTAGGACTTCTTCGGAGACCCTCTGTGGACATAGACTACTCCATTGAAATGCCCTGTTGCTACATCACAACAGACTGAAACAATAGAAAATATTATCAATTACTAGAGTCACATGCTCAGGTAAATAGAAAACTCCAAAGTTCTCTCAGGTTATTTCCTATTCCTGCAAGCAGGTACATTCTAACATGTGAAGAAGCTTTCCCCATGCTCAGCTAGACCTGTGCAAAACAAGCCCCCTGAATGCAGGCTATCTCTACTTTGCAGGGAAGAAGTGTATACATCTGGTTTCTACTGTTCTTGCAAGCAAACATGGTTAAGTGATCATTTTTCCAAGCTACTGATGTTGTTTGCAAGACGATCTATCTCCCGTGTTACACTTGGCTAAGGGTTTAGTGTAAGCTTTACCAAGGGTTATAGCTTATTGTATTACAAATTCTGGCTGGGCTTTTGTTCCTGTGGGATACTTGCTGTTCTAGGCTTGCCAGGATTTGGGAAGCTGAAGTCTCAATCACAAGTTTTCATTTCATTGGCTCTTTCTGTTTTCTTACTAAGGATATTTAGCGCTATCTCAAAGGAGAAATGGATGGTTTTTATTTCTTTGCTTCCCCTAAAGACATGGCGTCTTCTTGTTTCTTTAGTTCTGGTTTTTGTTTTGTTTTTGTTTTTTTGTTTTCTTTTTGTTTTTACTTTTTCCAGTTGCTTTTCTCTGTGGATCAGGGAACTGGGAAGCACTTTTCCTAGAAGTATGGTTATTGCTTGTCTTTTTACTGTATAATTAAAAGTGTTATTTTGTTTCATTTTGAGATAGAGGGGTACAATGTGTGAGACCATGCCCAACCCTCCCAGATACCTATTTGAATCTTGGAAGTGAGAGAGGATCTTGGGGTCAGTATATTAGCTAGAGAACAAAGGAACCCTGAAACTATAGCGGACACATTAGACATGCAAGCACCTTTGAACACTGTGACACAGGAATAGAGGCAGATATATTTCTTTGATGTAGGAGAATGCTTAATTTCTTACTGGTAGATTATGAACAATAAACACATTTGGGAAAGATCAGAGCTGCCCGATAGCTTGTACTTTATTCTAATGCCTAAGGAAGCTTTTCCTGGCCCCATCTGAGGCCCTTAGCCTTCCTGTAAAATCAGTTCATATCTGTATGGTTAATGTATTGTTTTAGTGATATCTGAGATCATAAAATAATTATACTGTACATGAACTAGAAAATGAAGGTATGGAAATTATGCTGGTAAAGATTTGGAACAGTGACTCATTAATCTCCTGCCCAAGTCTTTGAGGTTGTTTCTAGAAAATATTCAGTGAACAATATTCTTATATATGGCACCTAGGAACAAAATGTCAGCTACCACATTCGGGGTCCCCAATGTGCCTAACTGAGCATTGTCTCTGAAGATCACAAAGAGAGGGTCATAATATTGACAATATGTCTCTATAACCTGACGGCCCAATTCAAGCATAGAAATACTGAGTTGGGATTTTATTGTAGTCCTCTGGAAAGAGCCAGCTGTAGGGCTCAGGCAGTGCCCTGACTCAGGATCAGCTAAAAAGAATTATGCAGCTCCTAACACCCAAAAGAAAGTTTAAACAGAGAAAAAGCCAAAACCCCAGATTGATGCAATCTCCTGACCCTATGAAGACATGGAAGCCATAGAAGAGACAGAGCTAAGACTCCTAAGAGCAAAGACACAGCAGAGGTCTGGGCTGGAACAGTCACGTAGGAGAAAAGCACTTTGTGCTCTTTAAGAAGTATGAGGAAGAAAGAGGTAAGTGGGCAATTGAGAGATAAAAGTGAGGAAGCAGGAGATGGTGAAAATCAGAAGCTAGGTGAAGTCCTGTAAATCAGCAAAAGTAATGGAATAGCTGAAAATGTTCAGTAATGAAATGTCCACTGTAATAGTGAGGTGTTTGAAAAACCAAAATCAGAAAAAGCAAGGGAAAGTGATTTGGACCATCTATAGAAAGGCCTCCTCATGTAAGAGATTGTAAGAGAAAAGCAAACAGTGGTGGAGAAGTACCAACAAAAGAAGTAGCAAATTGCGTGAAGCAGGCTTTGAGGTAGAAACTAAAGGTTGAGCTGGTACAGTGAATTATGTACAGAATTCAATTTATCAGATTTGCTTGCGGGAGAGGACGGGATATAAAGTCTTAGACAATCAGAATGTCTCAACCTGTGAAAATTACAAACAAGGGGAATAAGAGAATTATATGTCCAGCTTACATATTGTCTCCTTGTTTTGCTCATGTGAATAAAAATATGTAATAAACACAATAGCAGAAAATGCAATGGAAAGGAAACAGACGCTTCCTCTTCTCTGTCCACACTTCCCCCTCATTAGAATAGTGATTACTCAGTTTTAACAACTTTGAAGATAATGTATGCATTTTGAGACATATTTACAGTTCCTCCAAAATTATAGCAAGCATACACGATTTCCTGTACATAGTGCATAAGTGCAGCAAAATATCTTATGTTCCTTCCAAAGGAACATTTAAAGAATTGCTGCATTATTTTTAAAGTGCGTATAGATTTTCGGGAGTTGGCATGACTTGTTTCACATTATAAATCAGCTATTGATAGGAGATTAGACATATAATTTCTCACGTTTTACTTGTAGGATAGGATGACAGACAAGGTTGCTGGGCCTCCTTGAAAGACAGCACTGATGCATGTCTCACAGACATTGTGATGGGTTGAATTACTATGCAGCAAATACTGACTCTTTTCTGTGAGGTCTTATCATCCCCAAATTCTTTCTTATGGTCACAAAGTTTTACTCACCCTCTGATTTTGTCTTCACTGTGTGAAGGACTTGAACTAATGGGAAATAATTAGAATGCACACTCTCATTCTGAGATAGACTTTTCAAGGCATGGAGCAGTAACATTGCATTCTTTATATCTGTCAAAGAGGAAAGGTCTCTGTCATTCCATCCAGAGTCTAAAGTGAAGCCACATGGAACAGATGCGACCCTGTCCTAAACGCTCGAGTTATTCTGTCTGCTAACTTTCCCAAGATCATTCAGCTTTAGCCAAACCACAGCTGCCCTTCCTATTTATAGGCAAGAATAAGACTTCATGGGAAAATTCCTAATGACTTCCTTTCTGTGAAACTAGATGAACAGTGGTCAGGTTCTTTCTTCCACTGGCTTACATTTTCCCCCATATGGAGTTAATTTACTGTAGTTACTGGTCACAGATATTTGGCCCTGAGTTTTCATAATAGCATTATCAACAAGAAAGCCCCAAAACAGAACCAACCAAACAAACAAAAAATAAAAATCATTTTGACTGAGTTGACTGTATTAGCTGGTGATGTGACTAAGTTGGATGAATCAGAAACCACACAGATCCAGTTGCTATGGTGCTGATAAGGAGAAGGAGTAAGTGCATAATTGAAAATCTGAGGAGGTGTTTAATAGGTGTTGGATTCAGTCCACATCTTGGATCACTCATACGACCTATGTTCTCCACTACTGTGATGTTCAGTTTTCAGTACTAAAATAAATTCCCTAGGAGATGACTTAAAGTAGGAAGTGTTTATTTTCCTGCCTAGTGCCAGGGATTTCAGAGTGTGGTCATTTGGCCTTGTCACTTTGGGCCAGAGATGAAGCCAGATATAACAGTGGGAAATGTGCATGCTGGAGCAATGCCATTCAGCTTATTTTGACCAAGATATACATAGCATCTAAAAGGAAGGTCTATGGATGAGAGGTACCTGTCAATGTCACATCTCTAATAACTTGCTTCCTGGAAACAGACCCCACCTACTAAGACCTCATGTACCCATGGATTTATCAATGCACTAATTCACCTTGAAACCTAGTTTCCCCAGGAATCAAGCAAGTCTCGATTTGAGAGACAAGCCTTAGAAACCTAGGGCTTTGGCAGGCACAGGACATGCCAAAGCTATAGCAATTGTGTATCTCTTATGAATGCTGTTGTGTGAGAAACTAAGCAAGGGAGATTGCAAGCCCAATTAATCATAAAATGAGCAGAGTTCAATGTGGCTCACAATGAAATGTATGAAACACTTGGAACAAGATAGCTTACAACATAAACTACCACCCTCATTGCTACAGTAAGTCTCAAGGCCATAAATGACAGCTACATTTGTTCTATAATATAAGTTATAGAATTTTGCTTTTATGGTCTAGTAGGAGAATACTCACCCTAGATCTGGTGAGTCTGGGCCCATATTCTCAACTTGTCCTTATTGATTTGGGCTATAACAAATGCATAATTCCCACTGTAAAATACAATGCTGAGAGTGAGAGCAAGAAAATCTCTAGGAGCAGGCCTAAATTTCTGTGTCTGTATTATGCAGCAATAATCTCAAATTCTTCATGGAGATTAGGGCTTTCTACTGTTGTCATTAAAGACAATCCATTGCTCATCTATTGGTGTGATGGGTAAGAAGGAGAGTGATCAATATCACCAGAACCCAAAACATCCTTTGGTAAAAGTCCTTAATGAAAGACTTAATAGTTTAAATGAATGGTTTTGTGTCTAACATCATGAGAATAGGAAGGTAAGATCCCTCAGTTGCTTTTCTGAAAGACATGGTAAGTATGCAGTCCTGATGTATCCTTTAGTTTTCAGAGCTAAGTGTTTTTGTCTTACAGAAACAGAATTAGCATAGTTTGAGCAAAATGACACTTTATCTGAGAGTTGGACAATCACATGTGCCCTTTGTCATTTTCACTGTTCCATATAGAATGTGAGATATAACAGTGGTGGTTTCCAGGCACATGTTATATTACACATCCTTCCTCCATGAAATTAAACCCTATTCTCTAGCATGCATGTTTCACTGTGATATGTAGAGAACCTGTCTCATTCTAGTCACCAGGCTTTGCTAGTATTCCATTATTAATATAGTGACCTAGGAAGTAAAATATTAAAACAACTAACATTTGTGTGAAATATTATGACAAGGAAGAGAATTAACATGATCTAAGCAAGATAGGTGATGCTGCAATCAACTTTATGCCCAGATAAAATCATTTCATTTCCATAAACTGAGAAAGAACACAAAGAAAATACAGGCCAGATGAGTGAATATATATGAGATGCCAAGAGCCTTAAGAATTTGCTCAAATGAAAACCCAACATGGCAGCAGAAATTGAAGTCTCAACTGGTAAAATGTATGGCCATCAATCTTCATCAACCATTTTCTATCTCATTTTTGAAAGAACTATAAAGGTTGATTAAATAATGACACAGAAATCCCCAGCACTTCTTCCCAGAAGACATTACTACATGTGATATATCTCTTGGCAGGGCCATCATAGTCTCCAGGAGTTTGTGAGACTTCCAGTTGGCATTTCAAGCCATAATATTTTTTATTTCTCTAGTCAGGAATCCAATGTGGTTATGCTGACAGCTGCTAGCTCTATCAATTCCAAATATCCTCCATGAGACTGGGGTACTCATCCTAAAATGTGTGCATGGTTATTCTATGGTATATAGGAGACAGACTTGCTCAATTCTACCTGATTTTTAACTCATGCCCTAAGTAGTATCTTTGTTTCAAATAGTATCCTATTCATCCTATGATGATGCTTTGTTTTCCCAGGCTCCAATGTTAGGTCAAGCTGCTTGACACATGCCATAGGTCTAATGTGGAAAGGATTGGATATTTTTAAAAGTTTTTTCTTCTTTACATGCATGAGTATTTTCCCCACATGTATGTATTCTCTCTCTCTCTCTCTCTCTCTCTCTCTCTCTCTCTCTCTCTCTCTCTCTCTCTGTGTGTGTGTGTGTGTGTGTGTGTGTGGTATCTGAGGATGTCAGAGAAGGTGATGGGTTCCCCAGGACTAGAGTTACAGGCTATTGTGAGCTGTCATGTGTGTCAGGGAATCTAACCTGGGTCTTCTTGTAAGAACAGTCAGTGCTCCTAAATGCGAAGCAATTTTCTCAACCACAGATTGGATAATTTTTATTTTGTATGATTTCTATAATGTTTTGGGGCCTTTTTCAAGCCTACCAAGCTTGTTCACAGAAGCAGCCATGACTTTGTGAGTTTAATTTGTACTGACATAAACAAGAAACCACAATTTTCCATCTGAGTAACTTATGCACTTTGTCTCAACAGTTCCTATTTGTTATGACCTGACAATGCCTTTATTAGTGACCCATGTTTCTGGATTCAAAGAACACATTTCATTACTCAGTCCCAAAAACCCAAATGAGCTTTTGAGTGTCTCTCCAATTCTGATGCCAATTGTATGATTGCTTTCCTACCATAAAGTTCAGCTTCCAAAAAACAAACCAACAATAACTGGGATGGTTTGAGTAAGAACAGCCCCCATAATAGTTCATGCTTCATCATCCAGGAGTGGCACTGTTTGAAAGGATTAGAAGGCTCAAGGTGTTTGGCTTGTTGGGGGGAAGTGTGTCACTGGAGATGAGATTTGAGTTTTCAAAAGCCCATGCCCAAACCAAAGTTACTCTTTCTGCCAATAGATCACAATGTGGTTCTGAGCTACCGCACCAGTGCCTACCTGCATGCTTCTGTGCTTCCTGACATGATGATGATGGACTGAACTTCTGCAACTGTGAGCAAAAACTGAAATAAATGCTTTCTTTTACCAAAGTTGCCCTGGTGTCTCTTCACAGAAATAGAACAGTGACTAAGGCAGCTAATCAAAAACACTGTTAATATTTTTTTTATTATCCTAACGCCATTGTTTAGCAGTGCTAAAGAAAGTTCCTTTCTTGCCTTACGAAAGAACATTTGTTGGGCATTTGGGAATATGGTAAGGAGTGATTTTCAAACCTTACATTGTCGATATAAAAAATTCCTTACCTCCCTGTGATAATTAATATTCTCAACTGGATAGTTTTCAGAACCACTAAAGAGATAAGCCTCTGGGTATGTCTGGGAGAGATTATATAAATGAATTTCACTGAGGTGAGAAGACCCATCACACATGTGGGCAGCACCCTTCCATGAACCAGGGTCTCAGACTATATTAACAGAGAAAGATAATTGAGAACCGGCATTTGTCTCTGTTTCCTGACTGTCGGTACATTGTGACCTATAACTGCTAGTTCCTGACACTACAGTTTCCCTGTCACTGTGGCCCATACACTTGAACTTTGATGGGAAGTAAATCTTTCCTTCCTATAGTGTCTTCTGTCAGTTACTTTGTCATAGCAAAAATAAAGTCACTGATACATCCTCTGGTTGGCCCTTATCTGATATTATATCAAATATATTCGAGCATTTCTCTAACACTAGGTAAAACCCTTCATCATGTCTGAGTTTCCAGGTGCCCATGGCCACACAGTCCCTCTAGATATCCCAGCCAGAACCCTGAACATCAAGTGAGACAGTTTATCCATCCCCTTATCCAGTCCCTATCTCCTACCTTCAATTTCAAATTCTTGAAGATCTGCCATAGTTTCTACTGCACTCTCTTCTAATAGAACGTATTAACCATGCCTTGCAGGTAATTTAGCTCCACCTCATTTCCTCCTGGATGTTGAAGCCTATGAGTGAAGCCTACATCTGATTGTCTCCATGGATTCCATGAGGCCTATTAGGGATAGTTTCAAAGAAGAATAAAAAACCATGTTATAAGTCACCCAGGACCTGGAACGGATAGCATGCTCTCTTTATAAAGAAGGAAGTCTGTGACATGCCCATTAGCTCTGGGTTTCTGTTCAAGGCAGTGATGTTCCTCTAGCTCATCTTCATCTATGACCTCAATTTTGCTGTTTTTCTTTCAGAGGCCTGACTTTGACATTAGTAATAACTGACACCTGGCATTCAATCTCTTTGGCAATCTTGCCAACCTTTGCAGCTACACCTTGAGTCTGATTTTCCGTCTCTCCCCTAGTACTAACAAAGCTTACTGTTTCCTCAGCAGCTCTGCAGGATCCTTTGCTTCTTGACTCAATAGTGTTGGCATTTTCCTTATTGTCTACCGGTCACGTTTTAAAAATTATTCAAAACAACTCAATTCGCCTACAGTTTTAAAAGCCTTCTTTGCACTTAAACCAGGTAAACTCCATAGCAAGCACAAATTTCATTATTGGCCTAATGCAAATTATCAACCTGTGATTTGTTTTCAGAGAGCAAAAGCATTCGTATCATGAGAGCCTTTTGGGGTTTGGTCTGGTTTTTTCCTACTTTGCTTTCACACATCATGGAAATGTTCCAGGAGAGCCATTTCTTCCACTTGTCTTTACTAAGTAGAATGTCTGTGGCTATTGCTTCTTTTCCGTTCTAGAACCCTTGGAACTAGCCCAGCTAGTTCCAAGAGGTCAGTGTGAACTTTTTATTCCTTTTAACCAGTAGCAGATAGTATTTAAATGGTGATACCTAAAACTTCTACTTACAATGCTTATTATCTTTGCCAATTAAGATGCAAACCTTTCTCCACATTAAAGAATTCATTGGTAGAGGGCTCGCCTAACATGTCCATGGGTTCAATAGGCAGCAGTGTATAAATGTACTGTGCTAGCTCATTGACTTATAATCAAAGCATCCAGGAAATGAAGGAGGGAGGATCAGAAATTCTACATCATCCTTGGTGACACAGTAAGGTCAAGACTGTCCTGGGTTGCATAAGACACTGTCACAACAACAACAGCAGCAGCAATAACAAAACTATCCTGTTACAGAAACTAAATAACAAGCATTTCTGTGAGGACCATGTTACTACTGTACAAGAAGACATTGTTTTATTCTTATTTGGTTTCTATGTCATTATCTAGTGTTCAATTGCCTTATCGTTTAATTTCCAATGGTTCTTTGGGGGCTTTCTAGGGTACAAACATCATAAGCAGTGATAATAATGCTGTATATGTTCTAAATCTTTCTCTTCTTGTCATGTTTGGTAAGTTTCAACACAAAGGAAAATGATTTTTGCAGTACTCTTTTCTGGATTCTACTGAGAATCTTTCCATCTTTATGAAACATGGTCTCAGCACTTAAGAACAAATCAGAGATGTATGTGTTGTTTTGAGAGAACAGATCACAGAGATATGGAGTTAACTTGATTTTCTATCAGCCGTTCTCTTCGTTTTTATGACACTACAAAAATGAATAGCTACTCAGTGGCCAGTTTCTTATCCTTCATATTTAATACTTTTCTTTTACATGACACATCATCAAAGAAAAATAGATACCAAATACCATCTTGAAAACCAACAAAATAGGAGGACACACCTGTAATCTCACAATTTAGGAGAGTAATGTGAGGATAACTACAGATCTGAGACTAGTCTGGGCTATGTAGTAAGACCTTGTTTTAAGAAAAGAGAAAGAAAGGAATAAATACTGGAGATGTAAAACTATGTTCTTTAGTTTGTGTGTGCATGTGCATGAGTGTGTTCAAGTATAGGCCATGTGTGAGACAACCATTGGGTCACTCTTCAGCCCCACTTCATTTCTTTTCTTTTCTTTTTTAAATAACTGATATCCCAGTTGTGTGGACCTTGTCAAGTAGTCCATACTGCATAGACAGGGAGCCCCATGGGTCTGTCTGTCTTCATCTCTCCTGCACAGAGGTTACAACTGAATGTCATAATCTGTAGCTTCTTGACATGAGTTTCAGGGCCAGCATTCATGACCTTGTGCTTTTGATGCAAGTATGCTATCAATGGAGACATTTCCACACCCCCTAAAGTATCTTGAATTATAACCATGATGGTGTAAATAGAGGATAGAGAAGAAGATATGTCAGGGAGGAAAAACAATTAGTAGAAATAGCAAAATTTCTTCATTATTTTGCTATTATTTATTTAATAAAGTGTATTAATAATACACTTATAATAATACCAATAGATAAGCTACACACATGTTATATAAATGAAGTAAGGCTAATTTTAAATGAAATAAGGCCAATTTTAAATGAAATTTGAAAAAAGAAAGTATGAACATATGTGAAGAGAGAAAGGTTTAGTGCATCTCAGACATAGAAAAGATAAACATGAGCCAACAGAGAGCACCCAGGTGGCAGAGGATCATCACATTGTAAATGGCAAATAGCTTTGAGACACTAGTGCACTGCTTACTTTTTATCTCTCTTCATTTTATGTTCCTTTAACCAAGAATCTGGTGAAAGTCATCCTTACAAGGAAGGGGATTGTATGGGAAGTGATTGGAGAGATAAAGTCCATCTTGATGAGAAGACATGGCAGTCAGCAGCACCATGGTGGTGGAAACACATACCAACTCCTGTTCACTTCTCAGTAGAGCAGGAAACAGAAACAGGACATGTGACTCACGTCTTCCATTGAGGTCGTACCTCTTGAAGGATCCGCAGTGTTCCAAAATAGTGCCGCCAGTTGTGACCATGTGTTCAAATTCAGAAGCCTTAGAAGGGCATTTCATACTGATCATAACAGCATTGTTACATTCCAGAGAAAGTCTAGGGAAAAGAAAACAGCTAAATATGGCCCTGTAGTACAGGAGAATAGCACTATGTGTTGAACATTAAGGAAAGGGGTAAGTGTGATAGAAGATAAAAAGCAAAATACAGAACTCCAGTTAGATCAAAGTGTCAAGATCATTGAGAAGGTAAGATTGAGTGTTGAAAAAAAGTTGATCCTTTCAAAGATCATAGGAAACCAGTGAGAAGGAAACAGAGATTCTAACTGCTGGATTACATGAGAAGATGATTGCTTTTATTTCAGTGGCCATTACACAAGAATAAAAAGATAAATATATAGAAAACTGGTTGCCAGGTAGACAATCGACAGGAGTTGATCTATGAGCTATAAAGGGCTTGGGCCACTCCCAAGTCTGTTCTACATACATGATGGAATAAAGTTTATTATCCAAAAGTTGTACAAAATGAAAAATTTAGAGTGAAAAGGAGAAATCAGGAAACAATAGCCTAAGTTTAGAAATTTCAGGTAAATCCAGGATAGGAGAATAAGAGTCAGGAAAAGCTTCAAACGGATAAAGAAGTACTGAGGTGTGTGTGTGTGTGTGTGTGTGTGTGTGTGTGTGTGTGTGTGTGTGTTTGCAGTGTGTGCATGTACACATGTGTGTATGCACGGGTATGTATGTGTGTATGTGTATGTATGTGTGATGCATGTGTATGTGTGTGTTTATGTGTGTGTATGTATGCATGTAGCCTGGAACTTGAACTTCAATGAAAGGGTGGGATTATAGGTGTGCACCACCATGTTTTCCTCATGGCTTTTTAACATAGAGTGAAAAAGAGCTACAGTAAACAGAATGTTGTTTCTCCATTTATCTGAGAAGCTGTATAGCACTTCATCCTGATGTGCTCATAATGTGTAACTCATGCTTTGAATCCTTCCTTCCAACTAACTTCTGCTTTTCTGCTACCTTCCTCTTCCAAAGAGCTTTCTATTTTCATGCTTTTCTTGAAAGTCTACACTCAAAATGTGAGGGAAAATACCCAGCATTTCTCTATCTGACCCAGGCCTATTTCACTTGTAAGTCATCCATACATCCCCTGACCCAAGAGTCCTGTTAAACTTAATTACTGAAGTTTTCTTTTCCATTACTTTGCTTGCTGTTAGCTATGAATTCCAACCTACACATGCAATAAGACATCTCAGGATCATGAAGCTTATGAGTTAATGTCAATTATTTGTTTGTGATCTGTGGGAGGAAAACAATCAAGAAATTGGAGTCAATACTATTAGCAGATGTATCGCCTTAGTTACAAGGTTGTAGAATTGAATACTTTCCACAATTGCCACTCCAAGAATGGTTTGTAAACACTGAGATCCAAACAGATGGGGAAGACTCCTAGACTATGATTATGCATCTCCTGTTTCAACCAAGTGAACAAGCCTAACAGAATTTCACCACATTAGAAAGATTATACCATGTTATAGCATCTCATATTATATATATATATATATATATATAGAGAGAGAGAGAGAGAGAGACAGACAGACAGACAGACAGACAGAGACAGAGAGAGACAGAGTCTAAAATACTAATATTACAATGGGCAAAGAAGAAATACATAGATGCACATATTATTTTAAAATACTGCTGAAAATATAATTTAAATGACAATTTACATAAATATATTCTTAAAGCATATAGTGGTGTGTTGCTTTCTATAACTTTCATTTTATAATCCAGCACATTCAGGAATAATTATTGCACTCATTTCAAATAAAGCAAATATCAATTGTGAAAAGCAGAACTCTGAAACAATCCAGAGGCTGGGGCAATGGCTCAGACCATTGTCTGCCATTAAGGGTCCCCAGCACCCTTGTAGAAGACAGACATGACAGTGCATGCTCCAAACTAAGCACTGAGGAGGACTTTAGAGGAGACAATTGGCTCCTATTATCTCATTGGCCAGCCAGCCTAGTCATTCAGAGAAATCCACGTTCAGCGAGAAACTGTCTCCTGAAATATAGTCGTGAACAACAGAGAAAGATCATCAGCCTCTGACCTCTAAAAATATGTGTCCACAGGCACAAACACACACACACACACACACACACGCACACACACAAACACACAAACACACATACACATCATAATCTACATTTCAAATATTGTATTTTCCTTGTGAATCTTACTAATAGCTATTTATAGAGTTAGAAATGAAATGTTAGTTTCAGATGCTCCTTTACATAATTTAGGGCTATTAATTTCATTTACTCTCCATAAAAGTCTTATGAATGATGCATTACAAACATTTGCATTAACAATAAAGAAATAGAAAGATTAAGTGATCTGTCCCCAGTTTCTGATAAGGACAAGAGGAGAAAGGTATAAAACAAGATTTAAAATGTAAACTTTTTGGCTTTCTTAATTGTGCCATTGCATGGGCCCCAATACAGCTCCAACCAAAGGCACAAAGAATCAAGTTTGTAGCATGTACACTGGTGTATGTGTTAATATGAGAAGCATTCTACCAACTTCACGAACGAATACAATGAGGAAGCCAGGAGGCTCACGAATCTTAGGTAATGTCTCCCAAAGTTCAGCGCTTGAAAGCAGCAAGTCCTCAGTCTAAATCTTTGACCTCTATGATTTTCAGTAAGAAGGAAACAGGAAGGGAACCTGATGGTTCTTGGGCAGCAGCTGTATATGAAACTGGAGAGCTGAGTGGGGCAGTGCATAGTGAAATCCTTTCCTTTAGGAGCATGTGTGTATGAAAAGCAAGTGCACACTGAGGGAGTCAGGTTTGTTAACATTGTGACAAACTGCCCAACAGAAGTGATGTAAGAGAAAAGACTCTGTTTTGACCATTTGTCTTATAGATCTCAGTCTACAGTCCTCAGTTTGGTTGATTTGGAAGGCATATGAAGCAGAGGATGAACTTCAGGGGGGAAGGTGCTGTCCATGTCAGGGTAAAGGGAAATCAGAGAGAGGAAAACAGGGGAGGGCTAGAGAAACATCCATCCCCTGAGAACCTTCCTGTAGTCACTCACTCTCCCTAATTCCTCGAACGAGCCCTATTCTCCTGACTTTCCCTACCTCTCAGCAGCATCATAAAATGAGTCCATAAGAGGCTGGACCCATTCTTCAGGCTAGCATTGCCAGGATGGAATCATCCCTAGAAACACCAGCCCTGACACACACGGGGATATACTCTGCTAATATTGTAGGCCTTTGTAAATGCGGTCAAGCTGACAACTAAGAATCACCATCACACACATACAAAAACAAAACAAAAACAAAAACAAACAAACAAGCAAACAAACAAAAACTCCTTTCAGAGAAGGTTATATTGTATTGCTAGAAACAAAGTAAGTAGCTACTTAACACAAAAGGATTTGATGACTGGAAAATTTTGTTTGGTGGTTTTCATTCACATCACTATAGCAAGTAGCCACTCAACAAGGATAAATAGAGCTGAGGAAACAGCTAACTCCCCTGTCACTGATGGGATTGTGCCAATGGAGAAATTCTTGGAGTGCAGAAGAAGGAGAATGCAATGTGTCTTAAATAGTAAGTCAACATTTAATGAAGGTCTTACCTTCATGAGATTATAGTTCTCTCTCTCTCTCTCTCTCTCTCTCTCTCTCTCCCCACCAAGTGTGTGTGTGTGTGTGTGTGTGTGTGTGTGTGTGTGTGTGTGTGTGTGTGTGTGGTGTGTGGGCAAATTCATTAGGGAATAGACGCAAGGTTAGGATTTATCTATGAAAATATGTGCATTCCTTCCATCATTGTCCAGATGCTATTGATTTTGTTGCCCGGCTGCCTTCATGCCAGTTGACTTCCAATGCCATCTGGAGTATACATAGAGATAAAATAACCATAAACCAAGTGTGCAAATAGAAAGGCCAGTGCGTAAGATGTCAGAAGTGACAGTGCCTGGATGGGATGACTTTGCAATTACTTTTTTGTTAAGAGCACATGGATACCTTTGTAGACTTTCGCAGCCTGCCTGCTAAGTAATGGCTTGGGCAGCTCAACACCAGAACTTTGTTGTATTTAGCTCTGAATTTTCTCCCCAAACCATCTGGGCTGGCAGGTGTTCATCATCAGATCTGGGTTGCTATGAGACCAGAGCTCGCTAATGCAAATGAGGTGAAGAGACAGAAACCTAAATTTTGCTCATTTGAAGCGACTTTATGTGTGTTTCTGCTGGAAGTGCCAGCAACGCCTTATGACTTTCCACAATGCGAAATTGGTAATTAAAGTTTCCCAAAGAGGATGCCCTAGTGATCAAATATGATAGAATAAATTAATGGCAATGTGTGTTTATTTTCGTTAAACATTATATGAATATTGATGTCCTTTCTCTTGGAAAAAAAACAAGTCTGTAGTCTGTGAGTATTTCAAAGTGAAAGGAGCAAAGAAGGGGAGTATGGATTTCTTTCTACATATTGTATTACTTATACCCAAAAGATGCTCCAACATATAATAAGGACACATGTTCCACTATGTTCATAGTAGCCTTGAACCCCCAGTGATCTAGACTGTGGGGGGAGGGCGGCAATGGGGGGACGGTTGGGAGGGGAACACCCATAAGGAAGGGGAGGGGGGAGGGGGATGTTTGCCCGGATACCGGGAAAGGGAATAACACTCGAAATGTATATAAGAAATACTCAAGTTAATAAAAAAAATAGCCAGAAGCTGGAAAGAACCCAGATGTCCTTCAACAGACAGATGGATACAGGAAGTGTCGTACATTTACACAATGGAGTACTACTCAGCTATCAACAACAATAACTTCATGAAATTCTTAGGCAAATGGATGGAACTAGAAAAAATCATCCTGAGTGAGGTAACCCAGTCACAAAATAACTCACATGGTATGCACTCGCTGATAAGTGGATATTAGTCCAAAATCTTGGAATACCGAAAATACAATTCACAAACCACATGAAGCTCAAGAAAGAAGCCCAAAGCATGCATGTTTCAGAACTTCTTAGAAGGGGGAATAAAAATACTCACAGAAGGAAATATGAAGACAAAGTGTTGAGCAGAGACCGAAGGAAAGGCCATGCAGAGACTGCCACACATGGGGATCCATCCCATATATAGACATCAAACCTAGACAATATTTTGGAAGCCAAGAAGTACCTGCTGACAGGAGCCTAATATAGCTGTTTCCTGAGAGGCTCTGCCAGAGCCTGACAAATACAGATGTGATGCTTGCAGCCAACTGTTAAACTGAGAACAGGGACCCCCATGGAGAGTTAAAGAAAGGACTGAAGTAGCTGAAGGAGTTTGCAACCCCATAAGAAGAACACAATACCAACCAAACAGACCCCTAGAGCTCCCAAGAACTAAACCACCATCCCAAGAGTACACAGGGATGGACCTATGGCTGCATCTGCATCTGTGCAGAGGATGGCCTTCTTGGGCATCAATCGGAGGAGAGGCCTTTGGTCCTGTAAAGGCTGGATGCTCCACTGTAGGGGAATGTCAGGACGGGGTGGGGAGAAATAGGTGGGTGGGTGAGGGAGCACCCTCATAGAAGCAGGGGGAACTGGAGGAGATAGCAGGTTTCTGGAGGGGAAACAGGAAAGGGGATAACATTTGAAATGTAAATAAAAAATATCCAATGAAAGAAAAAAAAGTTGTATCTTTAGGCTAATAATGAAAAGAGCCTAGATCACAAGAACGTGGTTTCCTTCGTGATATTTAAAATGTACATAAAGGCAACCATGGGGTAAAAGCATCAGCTTCATCACCTCATTTCTTCTCTGCTTTTCCATCAAATTCAAATTCAGGTGATTGATCAGAAAAAGTCAGACTATCCCAGGGCCTACGATTAAGGAAATTCAGGATGGGTACTCAGTCACACTAAGGCTGGAGAAAAAAAGATTTAGAGAGACAATGTAAGAACAGATAGAGCAATCAGGTGTTATAACTTTGGATTCCTCAACAGTTCTCAAACTATGGGTTTCGACCACTTTTGGGGTCAAATGGCCCTTCACAGGGGTCGCCTATGACCATCAGAAAACACAGATTATTTACTTTAGGATTCATAACAGTATCAAAAAGACAGTTATGAAATAGCAGCAAAAATAATTTATGGTTGAGGGTCACCACAACATGAGGAAGGTTCACCACAACATGTATTAAAGGATCACAGAATTGGGAAGATTGAGAACCACTGTTTTAGACCAATTCTCTATCAGTATCTGGAACAACACCAGATGAGGCAAGGAGTATCAATAGATAGTGCTGCCATGAACTAACAATCTCTCATCATAATGTGACACTATGGTACACAGCTGGTGTTCCTAAATAATTTCAAAATAGTCAGAAGACTCAAACTTAGTTTATGAATGGCTCCTTTTTATTGTGACTAGCTTTTATACACTGGAGGATTTCTGGTCACCAGTCTGTAGGCACATGGGAAAGTAAACAAGAAAGCCAATACTAGACTTACTAGAATTCAAATTACATCAACAGTATAGAGTGAGGTTCTGTGTGATGTTTCACTTGTGCAGGGGAGAGGGAAAGTCAGTATCACTAAAAGACAGCAAACTTGAAAGCCACTATTCCAAAGCATAGAAAATATTTGAAAAGGATTTTCTTAAAGCCAATGTTATTAGAGATGACAATAAAGTGTCACGGATACCACAGGTCCACTACGGACAGTAATAAAATACTGATTTGCACATTATGAAGTGTACTCAACCTTAAATACATGTATTCATTTTCTAGAACCATGATATGCAAAAAGGAATTTCCACTAAGTTACCAAAAATAGAATGGCTCAATGATGGTAAAAATAAATAAGTAAAATAACAAAAACAAAAGTAAGCACATTTTAGTAAGGTAATTGAATTATTTTGTATTCTCATTTATTTCAGTATTTTATTAAGTTTATTATAGTATAATAAAATGCACACTATAATCTCATTATTTTGTAAAATCTCTATACTCAATTTTTAAAAATAAAATTACACTTGTGTGTTTTGTGTGTGTGTGTGTAAGTGTGTGTGTGTGTGTGTGTGTGTGTGTGTGTGTTGTCACAGGACAACTTTCAGGAGTTAGTTCTCCTCTTCCAACTTGTTGGTCAAAAGAACTGAACTTATATTAACAAGCTTGGACTCTGGATCCTTTCTTTACCTGGGGAGACATCTTACTGGCTCTCCCTCAATTATTCTTAACATTTGCCTATTTTAGGTGCTTAGTTACCACTTCAGAAATGTACATAGCAAGACACATCGTGATTTAGTGATTATCTTGCAACTGTAGAAACAGTAATGACACCAAGAGAGCTGTAAAATTCCCAATCTTGCAACTTCATACCACATAACCTGTTACGAACTATGAAAACGGGAATGAAAATCAAAAATGCCATGTATAGTGTTTCTAGGGATAAAAATTATATAATGAATGAAAGAGAGGCTAGGTTTGAAGGTAGGATAGGTATGGCCCCATTGACTCATGTGTTTGAATGCTTGGTCATAAGGAGTGGCACCACTAGGAGGTGTGACCTTATTATCACATGTGTGGCCTTATTGGAGAAAATGAATGACTGTGGAAGTGGGCTTTGATGTTCTATAAGCTCAAGCTAAGCCCAGTAGGAGACATAGTCTTCTTCAGTTGCCTGTGGATCAAGATATAGAACTTTCATCTCATTCTCTAGTACCCTTTCTGTCTACATGCTGCCATACTTCCTGCCCTGAGGATAATAGACTGAACCACTGAAACTGTAAGCCAGCCCCAATTTAAAAAACAAATTTATGAGTTGTCTTGGGCATGGTGTCTGTTCACAACAGTGAACCCTAAGACAATAGATGTGGTAGCGAACACCTGCATTCCGCACTCTGCAAGATGGCGCAGGAAGAATGGAAGTCAGAGGTCAAAGGGGCTGTGTAATGAGGAGAGAGAGAGAATGAGACACAGAAGCACAGAGAGAGACAGAGACAGAAAGACTCACAGACAGACAGACAGTGACTGGAAAGAGACAGAGACAGGCAGAGGCAATGAGAGAAATAGAGACAAGAGAGAAGCAGAGACAGACAGAGCTGTCCTTTGTTTTCTCTGAAGCAAGCGCAGTCCAATCAGTGTAAGTTGCAAATCGAGGCAACACTCCACATTTTATAGTAGCTAATTCAACCCTATAGAGAGAATTGTTTTGATTTATGTTTTAATAGTCCTCTTGAGAGTTGAATCTCTGGAACAGCAGAATTTTTATTAGGGTAATTCCAAACTGAGTAGAGGGATTACTTAAATTCTGGTAAAATTCTGCTCTCTACTCATAAATTAAAATATATGTCAAAGTCAGGAATTCCTGTGGGTTCCTGCAAATACTGGAGTAGATGGATGTGTGGGGGCAAACTGGCTAGGAAAATGTAAATGCTTTATTTATTTTCTTGTAGAGAAAATCTTCCCAAAGAGTGGGAACATGATATGTTCAACTGGAGACCTGCTGACTAGTCCACCTGTGCCGGCCATGCCTCACTCTCCCAGACAATCAAAGAAACCCTGCTGATTCCTTGAGTGTTCTCTGTCGTACAAGAATTCCCTGATTGATCCTTAAATCCACAGGAACACAAAGTTGGCTGTAGAGTGTAGTTCACTGTTTTTAGGCTTCTTTATTTCATCTGTATACTCTGGCAATAGTGAACCTCTACAAACTAGCCATCCTTGAGTAAAATAAAACAGCAACACATGTTCATCAGCTACAGCCCGTGGGCAATGCTTGTATCCGTTTTCCTGAGAATTCATCTTAATTAGCTCCTGAAGCAATCATAACATCATGATTCACTCTTCAGAGCTCATGACTCTTTCAAAGATTCCCATGTTTATTCAAAACACAATATGAACTTGGGGTCTTTATGAAGCGATATTGTGCATGTTGATGGCTAGTCTGTCCACCTTGACCTTGTGACATAGACTTTGGTTGACACCCATGTTATGATGGCTCCTGTGTCAAAACTGCACTCTGGAAATTTCCACCACGATCTGTAATTGTTGGTTCTCTTTCATATCATTTTTCTAGGTGGCTTCGTGTTTCCAGAGCACAGAATATACCTCTAGGAAAGTAATTGACTCTGGCCCTATTCCCAAATTCTTACTCATGACAGATCTTGGCAGTCTTTAATTAATCTATATATCTGGGTAGTAAGATTTTGAGTAGGCACCATAATCAGGCCTTTTGGGACCTGGGTTATCCTACACATTGAAATTGAATATTAAAGAAATAGAAAAAATGTGTGATATGGCTTAGTAGGTAAAGTCACTTACTTATCTACAAGCCTGAAAAGCCGAACTTGATTCCCAAAACACACAGGGTGGAAAAGAGAATGTATTCTGGCAACTCATCCTCTGACCTCCAAACACTCAGCATAGTATGCAGCTCTCTCTCTCTCTCTTCCTTATTCTCTCTCTCTCTCTCTCTCTCTCTCTCTCTCTCTCTCTCTCTCTCTCACACACACACACACACACACACACACACACACACACACACACTAAATAAAATATGCTAGAAATAAAGAAAATAAATAAAATTTGGATCCGGAAAGATAGCTGAACATCTAAGAGCATGTGCTGCTCTTGAAGATAATTGGGTTTCCAGTACCCCCATCCAGTTGACAAGCTGCAGAGGACCGATACTTATGCACAGATACACACACATTCACACTGATATCGACACGCGCACACAAACACACCCCACAAGTAAACGTGCTACAATTCAACAACTAGTGCTTTTCAAAAAGGAAATAAATAAAATCATTTTAAAATTTTTCAGAAATCACATGACTGAAGAAGGCTGACTCCATATTTTTTCTATTTCACAAAGCAAATGAATAACTCAATCTAAAGTAAGCATTCTGATCAACTTAGTAAACAACAAAAATATAAAGTCCTCCTTTTAAAAGAGAGAATGCTGGGGCTTGAGCTATAATTCTGTTGTTAATGGCAATTGCTGCTCTTGCACAAGACCTGGATTTGGTTCCCAGGACCTACACAATAGCTTGCAGCCAGCTGCATCACTTGTTCTAGGACATGCATAACCCTCCTCAGACCGCTGTGGACACCAGGCACCCATATGGGCATATGGTACAAATCTGCTCAGGAAGTCATTCACATAAAATAAATTGTATTAAAGAAAGATCCTTTTCTTACAGAACATTTTAGAGTAAAGTGACAAACATCCTTAGGTCATTGGAGGGGCCTTCTCATGGTGTGAAGTAAAGACACCTCTCCATCTGCTTAGTGCAATTAAATTTCCAGAGACACTTGCCTGCTTCCTGTTGCAGAAGAATCTTTACATATACCAGATCCTCTGTCCCATGAATCATCACTGCAACTTTCAGCAGCTTTAACAGGAAACTCTGCTGCTCCAGGCTCCCACCCTCCAGTTCACTGTGCTGTAAGGAATGCCTCGCTCGCAGAGACTGTGCGGCAAAGCTAAGAGGTACCTAGCCATCGTCAGATTTGTATTGTGCCATGCCTGTGGGAGTTTTATAAGTGAAATTAGCAAGATGATATCAGCTCACTTTCTAGCAAACAATTTGCCTTATTAATCTGTGATAGGCCCATGTGAGTTTACTCTCCATATCGGGGTATGTGTGTGTGTGTGTGTGTGTGTGTGTGTGTGTGTGTGTGTGTGTGTGCGCGCGCGCACGTGTTTTTGGTTTATGCTGAATCCAGGTCTTCTTGGGTACTAGAAATAACTCTAATACTAAGCTACACCTACAGGCCTAGCTAAATATCGTATTGTTCCTCTTCTTACTCTCCCTACAGGTAACACTAAAACACCTACTTTTCTGTACTTTTCATTATAATTATTTTATCAAGGGCTAACTGTGCATTCTTCATGTTTGGGTACTCCACTGAATAAAAGAGAAATAAAATTCTTCCCTAATTAGTTTCCACTTGAATGAAAGGATATGAACAATACAACATAATTCTTAATTAAAGTAATTAGATGAGAAAAATTATTAGAGGAAAACAAGAAAAATAAAGAATTAGAAGGATTATCTGGAAGATAAGTAGGTAGAAAGGGAGTTCTGTTTAATTGATGGTTGGGCTGAGTTATGCTTAGTGCTGGAGCACTTGCTCAGCATGTGAGAGGAGCTGGGTTCAGTCTGCAGCAGTGTAAAAGAAAGTGTGTGTGGGTGCATGTGCAAGTGTGTGTGTGTGTGCATGTGTGTGCAAGTGTGTGCATGTGTGGAGAGAGATATAAGAGAAAATAAGAGATATGTGTGCGCATGTGTGTGCATGCATGGGTACGTGTATGTTTGCATGTGTATGTGCATGTGTTTGTGTGATGCATAAATTGTATACACACAAATAAGTAAGCAAGTTTCTGTGGGTTATTTTGCTTTTAAAAAGTGATGGAAAAGTCACTGCCACTAATAGGGAACATATTATGTATTATATGCATATTATATACACATATAAGTGTATATATATTTCATATATGGTAGCTGTTCAGTGTAAGATTCACTAATACAATAAGTTTAGGAAAGAAGTGTGACTCTCTGCACAAAGCCTATACAAGAATGGGTCCACCAGAATTTCTTCATGGACTGGGGAGAGGCCCTGAAACCTCACTCTGTCCATGAGGTAATATTGGCAATTAAGGGTTGTTGGGGGTGGATGCCATTCTTCAGTACCATAGCTACTGGTAACGCTCCTTTATTCTAGTAAATGATCCCCCTTCCATGCTTAGACAAGATACACTAATTAACCTCAGTGGATCATCCATCAAAAGAAAGCATGGACAGAGGAAGCAACTTGGTAGGGAAAGTCTTCTGAGGCTGACAGAGGAGAGCTGTGGCAAAAGTGATGATATTCAAAACACAAATGAATGAAATTATACATATGAAATGAGAGAGGGGTGTGTGTACATGTGTGGAGGGAGAGATGAGAGAAATAACAGAAATGTGTGTATGTGTGTGTGTGTGCACGCACACTCGCGTGTGCATATGTGGAGAGAGAGAAGAGAGAAAATAAAAGGTGTGTGAGTGTATGTGTATATGAGCATGTGAGTGTGAGTGTGTGCATGTATGGAGAGATAAGAGACAAGAAGAGAAGTATGAGTGCATGTGTGCCTGCATGTGTGAGTGTGTCATGTGGATATGCATGCATCTGGGTGTATGTGTGTACACGCTTGCATGTGTGTGTGCATGTGTGTGTGTGCATGTACATGTGTGAAGAGATGAGAGAAGGTAAGAGAATGTGTGTGTGTGTGTGTGTGTGTGTGTAAAGAGAGACAGAGAGATAGAGATGCAGAGAGAGGGAGAGAGAGAGAGAGAGAGAGAGAGAGAGAGGTGATATGTGTCTAAATATGGACCACTGCAAGATACTAGGTAAATATGGATCACTGCAGGATACTAGTTCTTATTTGAGCAAAAGCAGGAACCATTGATGAGCTAGGAAAAAAAGAACTTGGTTTCTACTTTAGAAAGAATATCTTGATGACTATCCTGTGAATGTAGGGTAAGACTAAAGGGAGACAAAAGAGAATTAACAAGGATTTTGTGAGAGATCGGGATTAAGAACAGGTGCTTATGACTGGAAGGCAGCTGAGGAAGGATGGAGAAGCAGATAGTTTCTGGAAACAATGTTTTGAAGATCAGGAAGAAGAGCCTGTGCTTATGACTGGAAGGCAGCTGGGGAGGAATGGAGAAGGGAATAACAGTCTCTGGAAACAATGTTCTCTTTTTCATGTGTTGGGTGTGTTTGCATCAGGATACTTTTCAAAACCTGCTGGGAGAGGGATCTTTAGCTTCCCCAAAGATGAGTGTCAGGTCTCAGGCTCTCCAACAGGCAGTTTCTATATCTGGAAATGATAGCTCGAGCTGGACTGGAGAAGATTTCTAAAAAGCCTGCATTCCTTAGGAACTTGTGAAACCACTCCCATCTGCCTTAAGGAGTCATTTCCCTTATCTCCGGCAACCAGGAAATGTTGATACCAGTGGTAATATCTAAACCATGCTGTCCTTCAGGCCTCCTCAGCCCTTCTCACAAGGACTTGTTAAACATATCAAGTCCCTGTAACCTCCCAAGGCTTTCCTCTCTATATAACAACAAGGATTTTCCCATACCCTACTCTATATCTCAAAGATAGTCCTGGCCATGCCACTCTGCTTCTGCTTCTCTCTCTCTCTCTCTCTCTCTCTCTCTCTCTCTCTCTCTCTCTCTCTCTCTCTCTCTCTCTTTCTCTCTTTCCCCTGGGTACTTTCTCTCCCTTGTTCATAATGTAAAACCTTCCATAATTGTGGAGTGGTCACATTTTCATTGTCTTTACTGTACCCCTTCACATTCAATGAGCACCCTGAAGGGCTATACAACCCCACTTGGTCATGTGTGTTTGAGTGTGTGTGTGTGTGTGTGTGTGTGTGTGTGTAAAACTAAATGAGCCTTGCATTTCTACTTTTACTCACAGTAATAATTAAAATGGTCATAAAATAGAAAGGAAGTCAGTAGTCACATAGGGAAGATTTGAAGGAAAGAAAGGAAAGAATTATATTTTTTAAAAGAATGATCAAGAAAAGAGAAAAAGCACTTTTCACAGATTGCTACGCATCCGAGGATTACTCTGTCCTGTCTGTGCCTGTGCTGTAGCACTCCCTCTTGATTTTACGTCAGTTTAGTAATTAATGAGGAACAGACGTGGCATCCAGTCACATTTCAGACCATCGCCTGTCGATATTACAAAGTTAAATTAAATTACTTCTTCAAACCATAGTGTCATTATAGTAATGTCTACCAGGAAAACCTTTCCCTCCCTGATATGGCTACTCATTCTTAAAACAAGAAAGAAAGAAAGGAAGAAAGAAAGAAAGAAAGAAAGAAAGAAAGAAAGAAAGAAAGGAAGGAAGGAAGAAGTACAGTGAAGGTTTCCCCGAGAAGACATAAACAAACATCTTTTCATCCCAATAGTGCACTGAAGAATGACTATACAAATGACTTGAATGAGTGCTACCTTAGTGAACCAGGGTGTGTGTATTGCGTCAAACAAAGGAAGCTGGGTATCTTGGAGTCTACAGCATCCCCAAGAAGCCCAACCTATCATGAATGACAACTGCCAAAAATCGCATCTGTAACTCCAGTACAGCTTTCAGTCAGCTCTTTCAAAGTTTCCTCTTCCCCAACCACCACTCAGGACTTTTATCAAACTCCTCTGACACCCTGCATCTCATAGCTTGCATGGATGCCCTGAGCCTTGCAAACTGTGTCCGCTTCCTCTCTCTTGAAACAAATGTTTCAGTGTGGAAGAAATGAATCAAGAGCATTTGCACTCTATGAGGGAGGCATGAACTCAGCTTTGCAAACACTGCCTCTGAGGGATTCTTTTTACCCAGATCTGAAGCCTGAGGCCTGTTAAGTCCCACTTCATACCTCTGTCTGAAGAAATTAATTTCAATTGGTGTGTTTTAAATATGCTAAAAATATCCCGATCCCAGGTCCAAGTCTTAGTCAGTAAGAGAACCACGTAGAATCCAAGCACATTTTCTATCAGGAAAATTCTAAATCGCAGAAATCTAACTTGTACATATTTACCACAGGTAAAGAAAAAAGAAAGCCTATTCTGTGGGGGATTTTGCAATCTCAGGTTCTGTCTTGAACTTTTTGGTCCATGTGAGGTGAAGCATGGAGTATTCATTGTTGTAGGTTGTTCTCATAGGAACTGCAGCACTCATTTCAAAAGCATTTAACACTTTTTTTCTCTATTATAAAAAGACAATCTCAAAATAAATTGGATTACCAGGATAAGAGAAAAGCAATTGAATTTTAGTTATTTTGAAAGGGCAATTGGAAAACATTGTATTGGGTTCTTTGTTCTGAGTGGGAATGAGACCCTCTATCAAGAATGATGAGGCCCTGAAAGAATTTATATTATTGGACTGAGGTGCAAACTCTTCATTCCACTGTATCCCCGCATATTATCTATAAGACGGCAGAGTCTGGTCTTTCTTTCTGCAAATTATTTCTCTGCGGGAGGAGAGTGTGACTCGGTGCAAAGTTTTCAGTGGAAGGAAGGGCAAACAAGCTATGGTGTCTCAGCTGCAAGGTTCTCTTGCTCTTTTATGAAAGGTTCAGCTAGGGTCTAACCACAGGATATCCATTTGCTGTAGCCAGGGTCTCAGTGGTGGTTGTGTGAAGGTTCTCAGGGGTAGGAGGGGATGCCTTCTTTAGAAAATTACCAGACCTTACTTTAAAAGACAGAGTTCTCAGCTTTTGCCACCCAGTTTCCTTGATGAAGAGACTTGTACTTTGTGTTTATTTATTTTAAGTATGTATACATGTGCAAGAGTACTCACCTTAAAGCATGTGGGTCTCTTGGATTGATCTCAGGTTGCCTGACCTGGTGGCCAGTTTCTTTACCTACTGAGCCATCTCACAAGCCCTAAAGTCTTTATTTATGCAGTTTTAACATGCATACCTTTGTTGCGGTAAAAATTAATAATGCACACAACTGGTTCCTGTGAGTTCCCACTCCGGGGAGATCTGTGCGCTCTAGCTGTTTCTCTGTCAGTTGCTTTCACACACTGTTCCCTTGGTGGGTTGTTACCACACCTGACACACATATCGAGTTCCATGGGCCATGCTAGCATGGCTCCATGCCATGCTACCCCCCAAACATTCTATAGCCTAGCACGGCTTCCTGTCATGAACTCTGCTCACACTCCCAACAACCCATTGAAGTCATGGCTCAACAATCTGTAACCCAACAATCAGATTTATATGTTAAATACTCAATGTACAATACATCCACACAGTTAACTTACAACCAATTAATAAGGATATAAACTGCCCACCTAGATAAGATATAATTTGTTCATCTAGACACACAAAATCCTGTACACATCCATCCCTTAAGACTAGTTGTAACAACCTGTAAATGTGCAGAGAGAAATCTTAACATCCACCTCCCTGTTCTCTTGGCTATTCCCTCCCCTCGCTCCAGTCTCCTCTCCTCTCTAAAACTTTTCTCCTCCCCATTCTTCCTTCTCGTCCAGTGACAGACCTTGTTCTATTCTGTACCTGCCTTCACCTGCATGATGACATCAACCTACAGGCCTTAGATAAGGAAGGGATCCATGATGTCAGGTCTCTGTTGCACTGTATACAGCATCTGAAGATTTAGACAACGTCTCTTCATCATGCATTTCAGTATCCTCAAAGCTGTACTCAGGGCTTTGACTATGCCTAATAAAGGTAAGTGTGTTAAAGAAGTAAAATCAACTTTAGCAAAGAGCTTGAAGAGGGAATAAGAAACTAAAGTAATTCGATGACATAGTCTACTATCTACTAATTTGATGTCTACAAAATAAAATCCACATATCAGCTATTTAAGCCATAGACATAATTCATTATTCCACAAAAATGGAATCTGGGGGTATAAACTACTTGGTGACTTCAGTCAAGTCACAAGTGCTCCTTTCTGAGTGGTTCTTAGCTTATCTTTTTTCTTCTATGACTCTGCTCCTTTGTAGAGACAACCAGAGGAAGGGGACTGATTGCCCTAGTCCTTGTCCAGTTACATGAAATTGTAACTTGGTTTTGGGTTTGATGTAATTACTGATTTTCTTTGGTTTTGATTTGTATCTAAAAGCTGAATCAGAAACCCCACACATGCTACGTTAGCTAATTGGAGTTTCCTTTTCAGGCTAAGCCAGTGTTTTCCCAAAGCAAACATCATTCTGTGGAGATAGAACCATGGGTAGGAGTCAGTGAAGCCATTCCTGGGCTGGTGGTCCTAGATTCTATAAGAGCAAGCCATTAAACAGCCCCCTCACACCCCAATGGTCTCTGCTTTAGCTCCTGCCTCCAGGATATTGCTTTGTTGTATTCGTGTGCTGTCATCTTTTGGTAATGAACAGCAAACAGTGATGTGAAAGTATAAGCCAAATAAACCCTTTCTTTCCCAGCTTGCCTTTCAGTCACAGTGCTTTGTTACAGCAATAGAAACTCTAAGACAATAACAAATTCTCATCAACTAAACTGGGAACCCTTTTTAAGGACAGGCTCCTCTCTCCTTTGCCTTCCTCAGTATTGGTTTACTATAAGAATGGCATCAGTCTCCACTTGGCAAACAAGTTTTGGAATAGAATTTTACATTATAACCTTATTTCCTGTGTGTGGGCTATGCTGGTAAATGTCTTTAATCATAACACTTAGAGGGTAGAGGTAGGAGGATTGTAAGTTCAAGGCCAGCCTCAGTTATACAGTGAGTCCGAAGCTACTTGAGGTTACTTGAGACTACTGATGGAAGAATATTCTAAATGAGAATGAAAGAAAGCAAAAGAAAAATTACAAGAAATAACAAAATGATCTCCAGCATCCTTTTATATAGTAATAGAAACTTGAGGGCTCCCAGTTTGCTCCCTTAGAAAATGACAGTCTGAATCTAAAAAAGGGTGTTCTGACCACACTCTCAAAGCACCTACAGTGTCTTATTCTCCCTTCAAAACAATTTTTTCTGTTTCCCATTATATGTGATATGCTCATTAAGCAGTTTTGCATTATTGACCATCTTTAAATTTGAATAAAGGGAAACGCATCCTGATCTTTTGACTTTTCTCCATCTCCCCTTGCCCTTCAGGGTCTGATAATAGGCAGGGAACAGCTCAGTGCATACTGACATGGCTCTGAACATGTTCTTTCCCTCGAAGGCAGTTCTACAGTGGGTTGAGGAAGCTGGCCTCTCAGCCACAGGAATAATGATCAGATGCTGCATTCCCCGTGGTGCCTCAGGTGTACCTGATTAACCTTGGGAGGTTTCTGGAATTCTTTCTAGAATAATAAAAGCAAAGCACATTAGCCAGATACAACCTTGCATACTGAACCCAAGCAACAACTCATTTTCTCCTCAACCAGGATGGAAATACCCCCGAGGGAAGGAACCAGGAAAGCTGTTTTCTACTTCCTGTCAGAAATAACTAAATGTTAGACTGGTGAGATGCTTCGGTAAGGAGCCTGCTGCCAAGCCTGGCAGGTTGAATTTGATCTCCAGGATTCACATGGTGGGAGACTTCTAAAAATTGTCCTCTGACCTCCACAGGCATATATAAGCACAATCACAAACACACCGAGGCACACACGCACACACACACACATACACACACACACACACACACACACACACAGAAAGAGACATACACACATTCATGCATTGACACACAGGAACACACACACACACACATACACACAGAGAGAGAGAGGGAGAGAGAAAGAGAAAGACACACACACACACACACACACACACACACACACACCGCATAGTGACTATGATGACTTACCTCATGGAGGAGTATGACTTAAATTTTCACGGATAGTGTGGAGCATGGTTGCTATATTCATAATAGGAAAAGCCCAAAATACTCTTAAAAATAGTATCAGTCACCCTTTGTGGTTGTTTTGAATGTTGTTCTGTTCAACCTGACACAGGCATTCCTGTCACCCTGGCCATTTGTAGTGGGTTGACTAAGGATGTCCCACATTAGTTCATAGAGCTGAATGTTTAGTCACCAGGGAATGGCACAGTTAGAAGATGTGGCCTTGTTAAAAGCAGTATGGTACTTGGGTTTGGCTTTGAGATATCAAATGCTCAAGCCAGGTCCAGTCTTTCTCTTGTCCTGCTACCTGTGGATCCAGATGTAGAACTCTCAGCTCCTTCTCTAGCACCATGACTGCCTGTATGCTGCCATGCTTCCCGCCATGATGATAATGGGCTATAAGTCTGACTGTAAGTCACCCCAGTTTCAAGCTTTCCTTTATAAGATTCACTGTGATCATGGTGTATCTTCATAGTTACAGATCACTGACTAAAACAACAGTTCATACTGATACTTGGGAAGCTAGGTAGGTGGCTGGTTAGAAATAGTTTTATGTGTATGTGTACATGTATTCCCATTTATGTGGGTGTTCAAGGAGAACAGATGAATTCATCAGATTCCCAAGGAGTAGGAGCTAAAATGATGAAGGACGAGGTTTGAGTGCTTGGAACCAGACTTGGGGCCTAAGAACAGCAAGCCAATTTAACCACTGAGCCAGCTCCTCAGTCCTCTCCCTTACATTTCCACTCTGATACCATTCATGCTTCATAAAAAGTCAATAAATAACAGTTTAATGGAATATGAGTTTATAGTATTGACTATCTCAATATACAATATTTATAGGTTAAATGTTATATGGTTAAATGGTTGTATAGTTAAATGTGGGGAATTTTAAATAAGATTAAGAATTAACACCTTGACCGTGTAGTAGAAAATGGATAGAGTGAGGGAGAAAGAGCAAGACACAAATTCAACTTTAGTTTCCAAACTTATAAAGGAACAGCTAAGAAAGGTGACCTACCTTAAAGGCATAGATAGCCTGACTGCCGATGGCAGAGGAAGATGACAGGTGCGTCCAATGACATTAGGGCTGAAAAGTTCCTGAGGCATTGAGTGAGCAGCTAAAATAAATGGGATGCTTGATGGGTTTGATATTCTTTGGGAACCTTTGGGAAAACACTTCAAATAGTTTGCTTTCCAAACCTTTTTCTTGGTAAAGTAAAGAGTGGAGCGTGTCACCAGAAGTCCAAGTAACTTGCCTCCCTCGGCAGCTAAGCAAATCTCTATTCATAGAATGGGCATGTTCCTGAGCCTCAGCAATTTATGTTTCTTTTATTCTCGGAACACATATCAGCCCTGCTAGCCTCAGTGCCTGCGCTTGACATATTTCAATGTGATATTGTGAAATAAAGAAGCCTTTCTCTCCTTGTGCACACAACCTTGCACTTGGGAGTTTACATGCTGCATACACATGAGCATCCACTCTAAAGGTTGTGTGCGCAGACCCTAGTGTCCATGTACATTCACCCCACATTTACAATAATGAGGCATGGCGTCTCCTGATAATAATTTCTCTCTTATAAAGGAGTCACAAAAATAACTAAGGCCCTCACATAGTTTTGAATATTTTTTCTCACCATGCAAATTTCCTAATACATGGCAAGACCCAGTTGGGTTATCACCATTTTACATTTTTTAAATATGTTTAGCTTAATAAAAATAATCCAATTCTTTATGTCATCTTTGCCAGACAGAAGTGAAAGATGTTAAGAATGGAAACATTCTTACTAAGTACATGGTATAAGTTACCACCGCAGAATCCTGTCTCAACTATGAACGATACAGTAGGAAATACATTAAGAATCTAAAACTCTTTACCTAGCTTCAAACAATATCTTTTTTTCCCTTTTATTTTTAAATAAGGAATTTTAAACCACTGTCTGCCTAAAACATATCTGATAATATTCCCATTAACCGAATCAATAAATTCCTGCATATATCTTCAGACACCAGTCATTCTGTCTCTTCCGTACCTTAATTCTTGTTTACGGTAATTTTTAAGTATTTAAACATCATGCCATCTAATGATTCTGAGGTATGACAGTTCTGTCCTTATAACCAGTTTTGTTCTTTTATCTAAGCCTTGATTGTAACCAGGTTAATTCTGTGCTGTGTAGAAGCCTTAAGACCCTTTCCTGTTCTAAGAATGAAGGGTTAATTTATATAACAAGGGGAAAGGGCATGCATTTACCATGGCATTCATGGTTCTTAATCATACTTTTCACTGCAATTACTAATCTCTAAAGATGACCCCAACTTGTGACCCCCCCCATGCCTATCCTTCATCTGTCAATGTGATGATCTGGGATTCCAGGGCTGGATCATAGGAAAACAATAATGGTCTGAGCCTATCAACCTACTGGAGGAGACAAAAGATTGTCTTGCGTAACTTAGATTTGAGGGTGTTATACAACCTACTAGTGTATAAGGAATGCTAATACCACTTGGAGTCTGTGCTGTCCACTGGGCTCTTCATTTATCATATTGACTATATTTAAGAACACAGAGTTTTATATGTTTCTCTCTGTGTCTCTCTCTGTGTGTAATAACAATTAATGAAAAAATTGAGGGCATGAATTTAAAAGAGAACAAGGAGTGTGTACTTGGAAAGGTTTGGAAGGAGCAAAGGGAAAAAAGAAATATTAGATTATAATCTCAAAAAATAAAACCTATAAAACACTACCCACTTATGTATAAAAACCACTTTGTTCTATAGTCATGGCATGTTACACATATTAATATAAGTCACATAAAAGGGTCATCTTGGCTAATAAATGTCATTTACAGAGATATCAAATGGTCTAGTTTCAAACCCCCATTTTATACAATGGTTGGATTTCTTATGGTTTTTTAAAATGTCACTCTGTGCCTTTTCCCAAATTTTATGGCTTTCATGTAATTTCTGCAAAATTTATTGCATCAGAGCCCTTCATATCACCAAAATTCTACAAGGGACAGAGAACTGAAAGCCACAGCATACACCTGCAGGTCTCCACTGAAATTCCAGCTTCCCCTGCTGAGCTCTCTGCTCCTCAGCAGGATGGATTCACAATCTGCCCCTTCCTCATAAAGCCCACAGATCTATCAGTCATCTGGTCATTACAAAACTACTAAGAAAAATATGACCTTACGTTTATCTCAAATGCTAATGTCATATTTAATTACACAGATAAGAAGTTATATCTGATTCTCCGCTTAATATTAAAAATTCTTATCTAACTCATGGTGATAAAAGAAAATAACATGTTTTTCTGGTTACTGCCTCATGCACATTTAATTAAGAACAACTCTAAGTACTGTGCTCAGGTGCTCACCCTTAGGGAAAACAGAGGAAAGGTCTGTAGAGAGGCGCATTTGACATGTGAGAAAATGGTCAGTGGTATCATGTAAAAATGATCAAACATACAAAATGAGTCCCTGGAAGAGGCCTGCGTCCTGGATGACAATACTACAGTGAAGACCTAGACAGGGGTGTGTGTGTGTGTGTGTGTGTGTGTGTCTGCATGTGTGTGTAGGTGTGCCTGTGTGTGTGCATGTGTGTGTTGTTTTGTTTTTTAGTTTTATTTGTTTTTTGGTTTTGGTTTGGCTTGGTTTGGTTTGGTCCTAGTTTTCCAGGATTTTGAAAGTCATATTATTCCATCATTAACATTACTCTCTTAAACATATAAGAAAAGTGTTTAGACCTCAAAATATAGCCCTAGTTTTTGATAGTGATGCAAACAAAGCATTATAAGGTCAATAGGCTACCTTGGAATAAACACTGCTCTATGTCCTATGACCAGAGAGGGCTGGGTGGTGATGCCAACACTGAGGCCTCTCTGCTCAACCTGAAAGAACTCGGTCCTCATCATTAGTCTCTATGAAAAATAAAACAATCTAAAACTCTTCTTACTGGGCAAGAATTAACATTTCCACATTCCATAGTATATAAGTGCTTAAGGAATCAGGCCTATCTTGTGGACTATACCTTAGTATGGAATCTCCAGTTTTCTCAGGACAATAGGGAGCTAACTACCTACACACGCCCCATCCTAAATAGGTCTTCCTCAGTGCCACGTAGCCTTAGGAATAAATTATATACTATGTAGGTCAGACAGCTCATGAAGCAGAGAAAGTTTGTGGTGTATAAATTTATTTCCATCTTACATAAATATTTCACTGATTTTTGACATTTGGAAAATAAAATGAAGTAAATGTTATGTAATAATAAAAAAATAAGGTATGTTGGAGTCAATATCTTTTTCTATGACTATTTAGGAAAGGAAGAAGTATGCCTGACGTACAGACTGTATGTGTGTGTATGTGTGTGTGTGTGTGTGTTTATATAACATTTCAGTCTATATGTATGCATGCGTGCACATGTATGTGTATATGCATTTGTGTATGCATGCATGTGAGTGTTTATATAGCATTTCTATTCTTAACTTTTCAATGTGGGTTAAAACTGCATATTTTCTCACTCGTTCATGCTTGTTAAATGCATCTGTTCTCAAATACCAATGATAATAATTTTAGAGTAAGCAGCAAACATGTTTCTGTCTTTTTCTCTTTGAATATTAATGCACTAAGCTTTTTACTAGATTTATACAACAGATTTTAGCATACATTGAAAACATCAAAGTTTGTATGTCTGCTTACATAAATTTATGTTTATTCAATAAAAACAATGTGTTCATACTTACAGATAGATGGAAGACACAGGAAAATTTTCTTGTAACCCATCCTAGTTTGCTAAAATTAACTCAAAAAAAGAAGAAATAACTCTTTATCCTTTATAACTAAGACAATTTATAGTTGGATAGAATGGTGTTTCCTGATGTAACTAACCTTGGGTGGTCATCGATTTTCTTAAAAATAAAAATTAAAAAAATAGTAATAGTCATTTGAAATATCTGAGAAACATCAAGTGTTTACATACTCTTTGAATATGTAATATAGAAATGTGAACTGGGAATCTACAAAAGATGCATATGGCACACAGAGTCCATTACCTAGAACAGTCCTGGGAAAGTGGAAGAAAGAGAGAGAAGGTGAATATCGTAATATCATGCATGAAAACATAAAAATGCATTTTTTCTGAGCTGTTAATATGATTTGGTGGATATGCATTTCCCTGATGACTAAGGATGTTGAACATTTCTTTAGGTGCTTCTTGGTCATTCAGTATTCCTCACTTGAGAATTCTTTGTTTATCTCTGTTCCCCATTTTTTTAAAAAATAGAGTTATTTGATTCTCTGGAGTTTAACTTCCACTTCACACCAGTCAGAATGGCTAAGATCAAAAACTCAGGTGACAGCAAATGCTGGCTAGGATGTGAAGAAAGAGGAACACTCCTCTGTTGTTGGTGGAATTGCAGACTGGTACAACCACTCTGGAAATCAGTCTGGCTATTCCTCAGAAAATTGGATATAGTATTACCTGAGGACCCAACTATACCACTCCTGAGCATATACTCAAATGATGCTCCAACATATAACAAGGAAACATGTTCTACTATGTTCATAGCAGCCACATTTATAATAGGCAGAAGCTGGAGAGAACCCAGATGTCCTTCAACCAAGGAATAGATACAGAAAATGTGATACATTTACACAATGGAATTCTACTCAGCTATTAAAAAAATGACTTCATGAAGTTTGCAGGCAAATGGATTGAATTAGATAGAAATACTATCCTTAGTAAGGTAACCCAATCAAAGAAAAACAGACATGATATGTACTCACTGATAGATATTAACCCAAAATCTTAGAATACCCAAGATACAATTACAGACAACATGAAGCTCAAGAAGAAAGACCAATGCTTCAGACCTTCTTAGAAGGGGGAACAAAATACAGGAGGAATAAAGAGATAAAGTGTGGAGCAGAGGCTGAAGGAAAGGCTATCCAGAGACTGCCACACATGGCGATCCATCCCACAGCAACCACCAAACCCAGTCACTATTGGGGATGCCAAGAGGTGCATACTGAAGGAGCCTGAGATAGCTGTTTCCTGAGAGCTGCCAGAGCCTGACAAATATAGAGGCAGATGCTCACAGCCAACCATTAAATGGAGAATAATGAGATCCCCAGTAGAAGAATTAGAGAAAGAACTGAGGTAGTTGAAGATGTTTGCAACCCCATAGGAAGAACAACAAACAACAATATTAACCAACCAGACACCCCAGAGCTCCCAGGGACTAAACCACCAACAAAAGAGAGGTAAGTGCTCGCAGCCAACCATTGATCTGAGAACGGGATGCCCAAGTGGAGGGTTAGAGAAAGGATTGAAGGATCTGAAGGGGTTTGCAACTCAGTAAGGACAACAGTTCCAACCAACCAGAGTTCCTAGGGATTAAACCAGCATCCAAAGAATATACATGGAGTGACCCATGGCTCCATCTGCATATGTAGCAGAGGATGGCCTTATCTGGCATCAATGGGAGGGGAAGCCCTTGGTCCTGTGAAGGCTAGATGCTGTAGAGTAGGGGAATGCCAGGGTGGTGAGGCATGAGTGAGGGGTGGGAGCGCCCTCATGTAAGTAGGGAGTGGGGGGATGGGATAGGGGATTTCTAGAAGGGAAACTGGGAAGGAAAACATTTGAAATGTAGATAAATAAAATATCCAATAAAAATGAAAAAAAATAGTTTTGTGGCAAAGCACTTGCCTAACATGTGTAAGGTCCTGACTTAACAGTTTGGTTAAACTTAAGGGATCACATATAATTTAATCTGCACACACATGTATCTGCTGAACATGTAGACAAAATTCTTATAATTTTAAGGTAATTAAATATATAAAGCAATTGTTTAATTTTGAATTTGTGAGAATCTATTTATTCAGAATTAATGAAGCAGATTTTCAGGAACCTTCAAAGTAACTATTTTATAGTAAATGCAGGTTCTCATAAATCTGTATCTCAGTGTGCTGCCTGTCTATTTTAGCAAGAAGGGAGCTTAAAGCTATACTGTCTGATACAGTGAATTAAAGGTCCTAATCCTTATAGACTTTCCTACTTACACTATCACAGTTGACTAACCGTATACAAGATGTTTTTTTAACATGGTATCTGCTGAACACTGTCCATGTTTAAATATTAAAATATATATTGCTATTTTGTAACTTCTGTGCACATGGGGAGACTGTCTACCTCAGAAAAGGGAAGGACTACAATTTCAATAAATTCCAAATTGATGAAATAAATGTTTTTGAGGGTTAGTTACTGAGCATAGGTGAGAGGTAACTCACAGTAATATGGATAATACAAATGTACCTATATCACTATAAAGGTTACCCCAACATGACTGACATCTCACAAAAGCAATGTCCTCCATCTCCATACATGACATGCAAGTGTCTGCAAAAGTCTGCTCTCCTCAGGGATGATTATTGTTTGTATTTCCTTATGGAGGGACTCTTGTAAGTTTCAGGGACTTCTGAGACTTTTGAGTTGTTTGCCTCCTGAATCTTATAAGCTTATGTTTACTTCCTGATTTTTAATGAGCTTCCCTCCAAGACGGAATATTTCAATTCAGAGAAAATGGTTACATGACAGGACACAAGTTGCCCAAAAGGAAGAGTGCCATGGAATCATGGCAAACTTTTCACAACCCTTTTCCCAAGACCCAGTTTGTAAAATTAGGTCATGAATAAGAAGAGAAGAAAAATAAAATGCTAATTTGTGCTGATTATTCAAGGGCTCCTAGATTCACTCCTTTTTGCAACATACTGAAAATTTGTGTTACCCACAACTACTTTTTGAAATCTAACCCCAAAGGGTGATAGTGCCATCTTTGGAAGCTTATTAGGGCACAATGGTATAACCTTCATGAATTAAGGTGATGTCCTTGTACAAGGCTATCTGGAAGATAGCTGTCTACTTCTTTCAAAAATGAACAGAAGATAAAATAGTCATTGACAAGCCAGAAAGTGTATCTTCATCAAACACTGCATAGACCTATGTCTGAATATAAGACTTCTCACAACCCGAGAAGTTTGACAGGTATATTTTTGCTGTTTATGAACTGTTCTCTGCTGTTTATTAGAGCAAACAGACTAAAGTCTTCTCTCATTCTTCTCCTGTCACTATGAGAATTAGAAATAATGAACATGTGTGCTACTTCTCAGAGTATGTTCATGTACACATAGAATAGAGATTAAAAATGGAGAATAACTGAGAAAGAATAGCTAACTCTCAGCGTGAATGACTTCTTGCTGGGTTAAAGGGGATTAAAAGTTAAATGAAGTCATTATCAAATTTAACCAAAAGCACATGTATTGAGTGGAGTGTCATCATGATCAATGTATTATGAAAGGACCTTGGACATGAAGTTGAACCACAACAAAAGGATTGCCACGGGCACTAAACTCTCTTCAGGAATCATTTATGTCATTGAAAATCTTAACAGGGAAACTAGATGAAATTTTTGAAATAGATTTATTGAATTGACTGAATAGATTATAGAATTTATGAAATGTAGAAATACATGAAATTTTTTCAAGGGAAGTATTGGAGTCTTACAACACAGATGGAAAGTATAAGAAAATGAAGCAGTACTCCACGAACCCAATTCCTTTTAAATATAGATACAGGAATGATGGGGTTTGTTAGGTTTGATTTGTTTTTTTTTTCTACTGATATTGTACCAATGATAAAAATCATGGATTTCAGTAGTGGGGGAATAACTAACAAGATAGATAGATAGATAGATAGATAGATAGATAGATAGATAGATAGATAGATAGATAGATAGATAGATGCAAAGAGTCCAAAGACAAATTGTTAATAGTCTAAGAAACTAGGGAAATGAATCCTCAGAATATTGTGTTACCAGAATACTAAACTGGCTACAGGTAATTGAAAGGATGTGGGGTGTGGCTGTGTTGGACCTACATAATTGAATAATACTCTATAGAAATGAGGGCCGCCAACTTTCTCAACGCAGAGATTGAAAAGGAAGCCAGTGTATGGATGACCTGGCCATTCTTAGTAAAGTACAAATTTATTTTCCTCATATTTTTATGTGGAAACTAGAATAGCCACACTCTGGAGAAATGTCTCAGGGAAAGGGTAAATCACTGAAGATGTGGACAGAGTGCAGAGTGGACATAATGCTGGTGCCCGCAGAATCTAGAAGAGGACTCTGGAAACCAGAGCTGTGATTACAGATACTTGTGAGTTGCCCAGCCTAATAGTTTGGAAACCAATTTGGGTCCTCTATATGATCTGTGAATCTTCCTAAGGATCGATCCACCTTTCCTGTGCCATTATTCATAATTCTTTCAAGCTCAAAACCCACCCGTACCATATTTCATCATAAATACAATCACACCGGTAAAGAATTGCAAAGAATGATAGAAAAAAATGATCTCAAAAGAACAAAAAGTAGAAAAAAGTAATTGTGATAAATGTCATAGAGCTCAGATAAGAACAACTTAAGAAAGAAGATGACTTTCCCTTTACATGCAATCAATGTCACAGGATGGAGAAGAGTGTTAGAGAGAAAAGCAAGTGAGAGAGAAAACAATAAACTCTGATATAAGTACTGCTTAAAGAAAGAAAAGAGGAAAGAGAAAGAAAGAATAACATGAAGAAAGTCTCTAGTTTTATTAACTAATTAATTAGTTATTCTGAGACCAGGTTTCTTTGTGGACCTTGAATGTCCGGAAACTCACTCTGTAGACCAGAATGGCCTCAAACTCAGATTCTCCTGCCTCTGCCTCTCATGTGCTAGGATTAAAAACATGCAACACTACACCAAGTCTTATTCTCATGCTATGGGAAATTTTTATTCAAAATTTTCAACACTGACTCCCCCAAAAGAGAACATTAAGAAAATTGGAGTATTGGAACCTTAACAATAGTCCACCGAATAGAACATACTGTGATCTAAAACTCAACTGGGCATACCATCTTGAGCAGAACACCAAGGGAACCAGTTTATGGGAGATAGTCTAGTTAAAAACATGTGGAAGGGTGAAACATCCTTAGGCCCACAGAGCTGCAAGTTAGGACTGTTACAGTAGTCACAGTGGAGTGCTCATGGCTTCAGGGAAGTTCAAGAGGTTTTGACAAGATGGGAGAAGGGCAGGGTTGAAAACACAATGCTGATGTTGTGGTCTTTGGTGGTTTCTGTAAAACTCTAGTGTGGGAGGAGGCTGGGACGCTTCTGGAGAATTGTATCTGGTGTGTCAAGGAAAAGGAGTGAAATGGAACCTGAACTAATGAGCATCAAATATTAATATGAGTGGGACCAAGGTGAAACCATCCTCATTAATCAACCCATCAGCTAACCTTCCAAATGCTTCCTATTAGATGAAGTGGAGAGTATCGTGCATGACACCTTCTTTTCATTTTATTATACATACATACATATATATATATATGTACATATATGTATATAATTTCAAGTAAATTAACTGTAATATACCACAAATTCTTATTTTGACACTAACCAATATAGTCACTCAGAAAACCCATTTTTTGTGACAAAGTACAGAGGGCATGGTCATCTTTAAACCAATGAGATGAGAACCGAGAGACATTATCTCAAATGGTAATTGATATTATTACATCCATAAATATGTTCCTGCTCTTTTTTGCCATATTGTACAGCAAATTTCTTACATTCAGAAGTGTTGAGGCACAGAAGTGAAACCAAACCAAATGAAAGAAAGTGAACAAGAGTAAAATTTTTAACAGTTAACAGTTAAAACTGAGTCACCAAGGGGCCGGTTTTCTTAGATTTTAGAATATAAAAGCAAAGCAAACCAAAACAAAACAAAAAAGAAAAAAAAACAGCAAAAAAACATATGATTACCTATAGGTTTCTTCCTGGCAACTTACAAATTTGCAAGCTTCTACAGTTCTCTTTCACTCAGAATGTGATGAAATGTGGCTCAAAGCAGGATTAGTGTCTTTAGCACTTCTCATCATCTGTCTGTATTTCCCTCAGTTGTGGCCTCTCACCCATGGAGCCTTCAAACACCTTGTCCAGATAGCCAAGGTATAAGGCAAACAGGCATCGTAGATGACCGTATGGAAGACCTCTTCAGATCACCCTAAGAATTGGCACATACCTGCCCTTAACATGGTGCATCCCCACCATCTCCATGCAACCTGATCTCTGATACTGAGACTTCTGAGAAAATCTGTTGTTAGGAGAGCATCAGCTCTTCATGGCTGAAGTGTGGGCACAGCTGTTCACACCAGGCATTTTCTCTCAAGTTGATAGTCCTGAAATTGAGATTTCAATTACTTTCTCTTTTCTCTGTCAGTCCTCCCTTCTGATACATAAATCCATGGCTATAAATATGTCTGCTAATAATGAATATTTAAGTCCAAAATTTCAGGCTTGTCCAACCTGCAGCCCACAGCCTGTACACCATACCCAACTTGTTTGCTGCCTTGGTCATCTAACTCTTTATAACACACATAAGGTGACAGGGCAAGACAGTGCAGAGGTCCCTCCATGTCTCTATATGCTTAGCCCAGGGAGTGGCACTATTATGAGGTGTGTCACTGTGGGCATCATTTAAGGTCCTCATCCTAGCTGCCTGGAAGTGACTATTCTGCTAGCAGCCTTCAGATGAAGATGTAGAACTCTCAGCTCCTCCTGCTCCATGCCTGCCTGGATGCTGCCATGTTCCCACTTTGGGGATAATGGACTGAATCTCTGACCCTGTAAGGCAGCCCCAGTTAAACATTGTCCTTATAAGAGTTGTCTTGGTCACGGTATCTGTTCACAGCAGTAAAACCCTAAGACACTCCATCTTGTGTTCTTGCTGAGGCCATTTCAGGTTTAACTAGAATTTGATCTCCTGGATAAGGAATTCCATGGGAAAGTATTCAAATCTCACTAGAAATCCCAAGTTAAAATGCCCCAGCTAATTTATCTTAGCTCCTGTTCAACTACCTACTTTTACCAAAACCTCTCTGTGAAGGGCAAAACACAAGAATGTGGCATTTTTCTGTAAAAGCCTCTTGCTCTAAACGCCCAGGACTATATTTGGGTTCTGGAATGTCTAACCATTGCCACAGCTGTGGACTCATTATTTGTTCTTCAGTTGTAGAACATTTAGGTTAATCCCATTCCCTAGCTATCATAACGAGGGCAGTGATGAACATGGCTGAGGAAATATGTGTGGAATGTGATGACTAGTCCGTCCTGAGGAAGTATATGAAGCAACGGCTTAGCTGATTCATAGGGTAGATCCATTTTTAGCTTCTGAGAATTCTCCACACTGATCTGCATCGCCATATCATATATCAGTAGACACCATGACTGATCTCTCATAGTTTCTGTCGTGACTAATATTGCAATAAACATGGCCATGCCGCCGTCTCCTTGAAATAGGAACATATTTAAAGATTAATTTTATTTAATGGTTTAGAAATGCCACATTTTATGTGTGCCTCCACATATTAATGGACAGAATGCTCCATGTCATGCTTATTATAATGTTGGAATGTAGTTGAGTGTATGCGTATTTCCTTGATGATATGCAGATTTTTACTTCCTTTGGATACACATTCACTGGTAAACTGCTGATTCATAGCTTAGCTATTTGAGAAACCTTCGTACTATTTTCTAATTAAACATGGTGATTTACATGATCAAGAACTCCCTATAGTAGCCATTCCTGGTTGTCAACTTGACTATATCTGGAATGAACTAAAATCCAGAATTGGAAGGTTCACCTGTGATCCAGATCTTTAAGCTGGGAGATACAAGTTTCTGACCTGGATTTTGGCATGGAGATTTTGAGGCATAGGGCCTATGAATCCCAGGAGACTTAGGCAACGACATCTATGAGTTCTAGGTCATCTGGGACAAAGCAAGTCCCAGATCCAGGTGTGGTGGTACACACCTTTAATCTGGACCACACCTTCTGTTGGAGACCTACTTAAGGACATTGGAAGAATGAAGATCCTCTCTCTTCCTCACCTGCCTGTCTTGTGGGACTGAGCCAATGCTAGATTCTTGGACTTCATTCACAGCTGCTGCTGACCATTGTTGGGGAGTTGGACTACAGACTCTAAGTCATCAACAAATTCCCTTATTTTGTAGAGACTATCCATAAATTCTGTGACTCTAGAGAACCTTGACTAATATACTCCCTTACTCATGTTAGATATCAACTGTCATCCTTTATTCTTTGACAGTAGCCATTCTTACAGGTTGAAAGTGATCTAGCACTATGGTGCTGATCTAAATTTCTATGATAAACAATGATACCATTTAATATGCCTATAGAACCTTTTTATATCTTCTCTGGAGGAATGATGACTTAGTTGCCTTGCTCATATTTCCATGAAGGTATTAAGTATTTTACTTTTGAGTTTTAGACATGTGCCTGTTCCACCTGGATTGCTTCCTTGTTTTCTCCTAGTAGATTTACAGTTTCATAACCTACATCTGTTTATTTTGAGTGGAATATTGCTATAAAAATGGTTTACTTCTTTCTTCTTCTGTGGACATCCAGGTATCACGACACCCCACACCAAAAAGAGCCTGTCTCTTCTTCATCGTACATTCTTCACACTGTAATAGAGATGCACTTGCCTGTAACTGGTTGGATATGTTTTGAGGATGTGTATCCAGTTCAATTGTGTTCATTTACTTTTCATTGCATTTGTATTTGTGTGTATATGTACATGAGTTCAGGTGTTGCTAAGACAAGAGGATGGGATTGCCCCAGAGATGGATGGACATGGTTGTGTACTATCTACTGAGGTTTAAAGAACCAACCTCATGTATTCTTTATGATAAGGACATGCTCCTAATCACTTAGCAATCCTTGAATTGATGTTTCTGCCAGGGGATTAGCGCTGGAGAATCCTACTCCAAGCTCTGACTGACATTCCCACTTTACAGTCCTAAAAGACTTAGACAATCATGCCTTGGATCTGCTTCTTGTTGTTGCTGGAGCAGCAGGGATGCTTTCTTTCTATGCCAAGAACTTTTCATGGCTTTACTATTTTATTTCAAACAAAAACATCCTTAGCACATTTTAAAAGAGTTATTTATTTATTTAATAGGTGTGTGTATGAGGGGGGCCCTGAACGTGCCATGATTTTCAGTCAGAGATCAGAGAATAACTTGTGGTTGTTGGTTATCTCCTCCTATCATGAATCAGGGATACAAACTCAAGTTGCCAGGCTTGTCAGCAAGTGTCCCATCTCCCAGTGACCCATCTCACCAGTTCTGATGTAAGAACGTTAGGTTATAAACTATCTTACATTTTTATACATTGAAGACAGCAAACTGAAACACTGGTTAAAAAGTCCTCCTGTGTTTTGTCACCTACATAATTCATGGCTACATTTTTGTAACCTGGTATTCACTATGTTCAATTGAGCTCTGCTGAGTTTCTTTAACAGCGTGAGTCTTAGCTGTGGAGGCTTTTAGATTGTATTATTATTATTGTCGTTATTAATATTATTGCTTGAATTACTTCTAGTCTCTAACCTAGCCTATCTAAACCAATTAAATTAAGTAAGATCTCTGCTCAAACCTAAACATCTCAGAGAAATAACCTGAGGTAAGGTTAATGCTTGTTCTTATTTTTGTCACCCCCTATCCTTGAGATTCTAATGACCTTGACACCAAAATTAACTCTTGCTCGTTCCTCCCATTGCAAGATCAGATTTATGACAGTGTGGATGGCAGTTTATTTTGAGTCCCCGAGCTGTGCTGTCAAAAAGAAAACCTCCCTTAAATATATGTTGACAGACTTGCGAGAAGCTCAGTGCAGTGCAAGTTTGTATAATATGAATATATGCCAATAGCTTGGTCATGTGTGGAAGGTTGGCATACAGGAAGCTTTATAGGAAATTACATACCTTGATTCTGAGACTTCTTGGAATTCCATGCAATCAACAAGTGTAACGACTAGAGAATTCTAAATTCGGGATCACTGTGGTGAGTTTATTTCACAATATTAGTCTTCCAATAAACATTTTTCAATTTCCCGTCCCAGTGTTTCAGAGCTATGAGCTAGCATTTTTAAAGAAGGAAAATAAAAATTAAATTTTTATTATTCTAAAAAGTCCCATGGAGCTTTCGATCAACTTTTCCCTTTCAATGTTGTCTTTCCCTGACTGCAAGCTTGATTCATGTGGGCGGCAGAGTTATTTGAAGTCTGTGATTCTGTTTGCATAATTTCCATAATGGAATAAATAAAGCCATGTTTTCAAACTGTCAAAAAGATGTCCCAAACAGACAGCTGAAATGCATCTGGCAAAGTCCTCTAGCGTGAGTGTCTCAGGAATGCTTGCCTCACAAGTAGGGAGTGGGGAGTGTGAATGGATAAGTATCTTCAGAGTCAAGATTCTTTGCAAAGCACTAAAATTACGGTTCTTCTTATTCACACCCTTAAGAACAGAAAGGCTACAAGTACATGGTTACATGTCTAGTGCTGACATATACTGTGGCAAATTCATCTTCTGCTTGTCCAGATGCTGAGTTGGAAGGATTCTGAGAAGCTACCAGATACATACAGTAAAGCATAATAGAGACAGATGCTATTTTTTGTATCTATATAACACATACATGCAAATATGTCACTACATTGTGCATATCATGCATAGTCCTAACGACTGTGGCACAATCTCCAAGCTATCACAGCCAACAAGACCAATAGCCCTATTGGGGTGTGAAGAATAGAGAGCGCAGAGCAGTTGGAGTAGATATAGAAGAGTTCTATATCTAGAACTTGTTAGTTCTTTAGACTTTTTATCACCAAAACTAAAAATATATCAAGATGAGTGAAAGTGCTTGGGCCAGAGACCCTGTGGCCTACCATTGTAGAGGTCATGAGGTCCTTTTTCTCACAGATAATCACTAGCAAAGCCAGGAAGGTTAAATGCATGAGGCTGTCTCCTTGGTAGAAGACTAAAGCACACCAGATCCTCCGCTAAACCCTGAGGCTATAGAAGCCATTTATGGAAGAAGTTACATTTACTTTGCAAAAGAGTTTCAATATAGTGATACCTTAAACGTTACTGTGATAATTATCACCAGGAAACTTGTTTTGAAATTGTACTGTATTTAAATATGCCTAAAATAAAGTGCTCCAGAAGTTTGGACCAACATAGGACACTGGGCTGTGGTGAGTCAGATTTCCTTCTAGCCTCATGCAAGCCATTACCATGCCGGCCCTGTGCTTGCAAATACTCTCACATACCATCTCCGAAATCTGCACAAAAAAGCCAGGTGTGGTAGCAAGTATCTGCAATCCCAACCATCCTGTGATAAGATGTGAGGAAGATACAGGGAATTAGGCTAATGTCTCACAAGCATGGTTAAACTGTAGCGAAAACAAGAGAGACCCTGCTACACCAAGGTGGAAACCAAGAGCTAACTCCTTAATAGGGACTTCAGTCCTGAGCAAGCAAAGTGTGACACACACACACACACACACACACACACACACACACACACACACACAAATAAAACTTTCAAACATTTTTAAGGATTTACTAAAGCAAACACTAAGGGGCTGCTTTTATGAATATTCTTTGTTCATCCTATGCAATTATTTCTATTTGATTCTTTAAAACAGAAAATTAAAGTTTGGTTTTATAGTGGTTGCTTAGCATGCAGACACCTCTGGATTTTATCCCCTGTACTGCCTGAAGCATTTAATTAATTAATAATAAATTATTGTTCAGAGATCAGAGGTGACTTCTAAAATCATAAACTTAGCAAAACGGTGTGATCCTTACACTCAAAACTCATTGCTCAGTTTGTTACAGCATCTACCTATGGTGATGATCCTTATGTCTGAACAAGTAGGAAAATTTAAAATGTTGAATCAGAACACTTAACATGAAATTATAAATTCAATACAACTAATAGCTTCATAAAATCTTTCCTAAGAAGTCTAACATCTTAATCCCTTAAGGTCTCTAAGCCTGAATGTAAGATAGGAAGCTCTTTAATTCATTTTCAGTCATTAAACACACTAATTGTAAGCTTTGTATGTGTCAGACACCCAGCAGGATTCTGAAGATTAATTTATTTCAAAGGTTTTAGACCCTTCGTGCTGTAAGGCAGAGTTAATGTTCTATGAAGTCATTCATTCTAAAAGGGTACTGTGTCCCTACTGTGCATCAGGTAGTATAGTAGCAATGTTGGAAAGGGTTAAGCATTGATTATTGTTATCTAGATTACAGTGGGGAAAGACAGATTTTGAAAAGGAGTAACAATTTAATGAGCATGAAATTATAATGTAAGAGAATTGTTTTGAAGGGGTTCAACAGGTCATGAGAAAGTATGAAAGTCTATAAGCATGGGGTCCATCATTCTTTCTGTGACATTTTTCATCCAGTGTAAAGAGAAAGAATTGTCATGGGAAGCTCGTTGCAGGCAGACAGGGAATCCATTGAGGTCTACCCTTGCTGGATAAGGTAGTGGAGAATTCACCTTTCTTTCAACAGAAAAGTCTCTTGGGGTTTACTGAAGGAATGTCATTGCTACCCACTGTGTGAACATGGGTTACCCCTGACAGTTAACACTAACAGGGCAATTCATGAGGTGCCTCATGAAGAGGCTGCCCATAATCTATATCATCAAAGTAACTGGAGGTGAGTTCCATTTAATCTTGAACTCCAGCAGTTGGGTAATGGGATGGAAAATCTGAACTTGGCTGTGTGGATTCAGCCAGACCTAAACAATCAGCAAAAAATTCTCCTTGCTTTCTCTTCTCTAAACCAACCACATGATTGGAAGATCCAGTAATGGTCTGGGGCCAGGGCCTTGGAGAAGCTTCAGATTCTAAGTCTTCCAACTCTAAGCGGCTATTATTATCAGCCCCAAAGCTACTGAGTCCTCAATCTTGGGCAACCTTGAGCTGTCCTGTTTCTCCCTGGTGCAACACGGTTTCATTGGCTTCCTGCTGACTTCATCCCATTATGTGATAGTTTCTGCTGACTTAGTCCTAATTCCCCCACAAATAGTATATAATAGCTTTTTAGTAAACCTGCTCAGTGTAAAATACAGCTTGTACAATACCTCCTGGGCCCACCTATTCTGTCTCCCCTGTCTCTTAGCTCCTGGACCTTCCTCTTTAGAACTGAAGAAAAACTTGCTGGTCCAGATCACCTCAGCTCTTGCAGACTTCTCAGGTTACTAACTGCTTTGTGTATTCTCACATATCAGGACCACCGGGCTCATTCCCTGATAATACTGGAAGTCTTGAGTGAAACCTTCCCTGGCATTGACCTATGCTCATGGTCCTTTCGTTCTAAATTGTATATGTTTCTTGAAACAAACCATGATGGTGGAAAAATATCTTTCAATTGAGTCATGAGAAATCGTCTTCACCAGGGAAGAGCATAGCAATTGATTATCCAATACCAAATGCTCAGCCCTGAAAGCATTCAGTTATAGTTAGGAATGCATACACACACACACACACACACACACAAACACACACACACACACACACACACACACATATATACATATATGTATATATATATATATATATATATATATATGTGCATTCCAGAAAAAAAATAATGGATAAAGAGACCATAGAAAGAAAAATGTAATTCTATTATGGTCTCAAAAGAAATATATCATTATATAGTTATAATATAGTTATATTATGTTTATTATGTAGAAGTATTTTTGAGCATTATGTTACTAAACTTAATTTTAAAATAAATTTTGTTGTACTATTGCCCAAAAATATTGTATTACTCAGAAGTAAAGTTATAATCTCAAAGAAAAAGGTAGAAATGTGAAATGTAATTATATTATAATCTCAAAGGAAAAATAAATAATTAAAGAATATGATGGTGATTTATGGAACACCCTATTCCAAACTGAGGTTGTTTGCTAGAACAGGAGTCTCCCTTTCTTCTACCTTGGGACTGGTTTATAAATTGGGGTTGGTATCAAACATCTGGCTTTGTCTTAGAAGTTTGGGAGAAGTTTTTCTCAAGTATTTTTGGCCTACCTCTGAGAGAAACACTAAAGGTAGTGAATTTGGGTGGGATCTCAATATGATTTATAAATGGTCAAACTGAGAAAATGATTATTAATATAGACATTATGATGTAAAAATGAGTCTCTTGTGTCTACTTTAATCACAGCTAGAGAAGCTCTCAAGGGATCTCCTGCAATTAGTTGATATTGCCACACAAGACAGGCAGAAGAACAAACCACAATGGTGGAAACCACATACAGCAGGTGACTGTCCAACAGTGAACTCTTCTCTTCATCCCTGACTCAGGCGGCTCGATGGCTGCTCATCACTGCGGCCAGTGGCTACTGTATGAAAATATCTGCCACAGCTTCCCTTACTTCTACCTGCCTCAGTCTCCTTGAATGGTCGTGTGGTCCGTGGCAACCTGAATATTCCCTGAAGCCTCTCCCGATCCCAGATAAATATTGTTCTTCGAGGAATCTCTATTTGATTTCTAAAATTTAGGTTGATACAAGGAAGAAGCAAAGGAGAAAGACCAAGTTTGCATAACAATCACTCAAATATAAAAATTATGCACAGATGATTATACATTTATATTCAGTTCAGGGCGAGCATGAACTGCTGTTATGACAACTGCTGTAACTTTGCCTTCGCAAGATTCGATTCTTCAGACCCTGCAATGAACTACTCCGCGGCTCAGATGTAATTTGTGCTTCCTAGGTGAAGCCTGGTAAAATGATTAGAGACAAAAGGAAGCAAAAAACACGAATCAGAGAGGAAGGGAGATCGTGATTCTGTAGACTATCATCATTTTGATCAGGAAGAATGAAATAAAAGGGGGAAATTCAGCCTGCCATGTCTCACAATGTGGCAAAAATCAATCAAGTCACAAGCTTAGCTTTGACAAACCCTGGATTATGATAGACACAATTTATTTCAGCACATATTGGGTTTAGCATTGTCATATATTTGCATGTAAGTTAACTTTTGTCTACTGACTAGGTAATTGTTAACTTGTAAAAAAATTAATCAGAAAGTCAGGGATTAAATGAGGGTTAATTAGCATTTTATAAAAAGCACAGTCACTTTTCTGGTTTCTATAAAAACTAGGCACACATTTAAAATACTGATATTTGAAGTTGCACTAAAAGGCTTCATCAAAAGGATAAATAAATCTACCAATAATTGTAATTTTGGAAATGAGCAGTGTTTGTGATAAACGGCTAGAAATTTTATGAAAGGGAGCCAATGCTTCGATGAATCACGTCTCACAGGCTGATGAATTCAAAAGCCTACCATTCTCAGAATGACGTTGTAAATCTAGCCATATTGTCTTCAGAATTATTCTTCAGGAAATTCTATGGACAGAATGTCACTGCCTTCATGCTTTGTAGGAAAATTATACGAAATGTCTGAGTGCCCAAGACAACAGAGATAGAACTTTGAGGAGGAGCAGTGTACACATGCATATGTGCACTACTCATATAAAAGTATGTTCCATTCAGGAATGCTTTGGGTAATAACACACTGTACATACAATGGTGAACCTGTGAGTTATAATGGAGAAAAATTTCCATTGTCCAGTAACATTGTGGTGACCAGAAAATCTCAATAGCAAATTGCTTATGTGTTTGCAGTGATTGTGGTCCCAATTAACGTTAACTACCATTAGTTGTATAAAAGTATGGGATTAAAAGACAGACAACTGCACCCTCATGCTTGAGGAGGAGTGTAAGTATCAACCACTGTATGTACTTGTATGGTAAGGCTAATGAATAACTTTGTCACCTGTCAATGTATTGTCCTAGTTTGCTTTTTGCTGCTGTGATAAACAACAATTTAGCATAGGAGGGGAGTTATTTCAACCCACGGGTGATGGTCTACCCTTGACTGAATCCAGTGCCAGAGTTCAAGACAGGTACTTGGAGACAGGAACTGAAGCAGAGACCTTGGAGGCAGGATGCTTGTTCCACCCATCTCCACCTCATTCAGACCACCTTATCATACACCCTGAGATAGCCTGTCCAGGAATACCAGCTCCCACAGAGAGCTGGGCCCTGCCATATCAATTAGCCATTAAGAAATCATGGCCCTAAGCTAACCACCTGAGGCAACTAATCAGTTGCTGTTTCCTCTTCTCAGTTGACTCTGGGTTTGTGTCAAGTTGACAACTGAAGTCAACTATGACACACACACCTAGTATAATGTCACCACTCTTGTTACACTGTACCCCCTTTCCCTACAAAAGTGTGCTTAACCGTAAAGCAATGTGCTGGTTCATATGTGCTTTTCATGTCCATGGCTTTCTTGATCACACTGGAAAGCCACACCGTTCCTCTTCATGTAGTGGTTCATTCTCTGTACCACAACCACGGCCAGCAGCATCACATGTAGATGATGTTACTCACATTAGCTAGTTCATATTTTAGAACAGAATTATTTGGCTTCTAGTGCATATTATTGTGTCTTTGCAATTCAAGATGTGCCTGACAGAATCCCTGCCATGTATCTGAGCACGGGCTTCCATTCCTTCACATTCAGTTAGCTCGCAGCTATATATGAAGACTTGATTCTATTCTACTTCTGTGGATATTTGGAATGATATTTTTCCTGAATTTGTTATATCAGAAGACATATGACGCTGTGTTTCCATCTTTTAATAATATTACACATGATGTGAATTATGCTAATAATGAGTAAATCTATTCATTTAAATCTCCCATTAAAAAGTTCCATATAGACATCTCTCTTAATGTTTCAGCATCTCCTCACTGCCATTTGCTAGCGCCATTATTTCATTAAGTGAAAGACATATTTATCATTTGCCAATGATACTTTAACATTAGCTTACTTCAAAAAAAAATGGATCACGAAAACTGGGTTGGTTTCTAAGGACTATGTACATGAGTAAACACTATAGTTTTAATTATAGCAGACTTCTCAGCCCTACATTAGTGGTATTTTTTCTTTTGTTAACGTAATGGAGTTTGAGTTACTTTTTAATGACCTTACACAATCATCTCTTCCCATTAGAGAGCGGGAGCTTTTGTTGTAGTTCTTTATGCATTCATAATGCACTCTGTGCTTTGAAAGTAATTTATATTTTGCCTTTCATTATCTAGTTATGCTATTGTAAGTCTTTCATGCAAGAAAAAAAAATGGAACAAGATAAGCCAACAAATCAGAGAGTAGCTTGCGTTTCAGTCGAGGTGCACACCAAAATTACAATGAGAGCAATACTGCAGAATAACTTCCAATTGGTGATGATTTGCAAATAAAATGGTGCATATTTCTGTCATTAAGGTAAGTAAGGGAATTTCAGAAGTGTTGGTGTGGTGTGAGATGTAGTAACATGGAGTTAACTTGGTGTGTTGTTAAAACATGAAGGTAAGGCTGGGAACTGAGCACAGTGCTGGAGAATTTCTGCAGCACTGACAAGACCAAGGCTCCCCATAAAGGAGGCAAGAGAGATGAAGAGCACCAGTAAGAGAACTATAATGACCAACTAAGAAGTCTATTGCGGTCTGCTGGGGAGAGTCATCAGTCTGCATGAGGGAGGTAGAAGTATGTGTGGAAGAAGCAAGAACATTTACAAAGACTGTATTGGAAGTAAGATTGATAGGGATTCCTAAAGAGAGGTTTGAAGTCGTATGTCTATCTTAGTTTGCTTACTCTTGCTGTGATAAAACACTGATGAAAAGCAATGTGGGAGAAGAAAGGCTTCATTAGTCTTTGAGGTTACCAAATATAATCCAGAGAAGCAAATGCAAAAACTCAGGATAAGAACCTAGAGATAAGAAATGAAGCAGACACAATGAAGGAATACAGTTTACTAGCTTACCTCCCCTGGTTTACCCAGCCAGTCAACATTTTCATACAACCCAGGGCAAGTACTTACATAAGTAATGGAGTGAGGCCTGTGCCATTAACAGCAAAGGATTAAACTAGTTCAAACATCCTTGTAGGGACTCAGTTTGCCCTGATAACATCGTTATTTCCATGATACTAAAAATTGGAGCTCCCAGGTGGTCACTCAATATTTCCACTGGAATCGTGAAACTTAAGGGAAAGGTCATCACCTAAGACAAATTTTGGGTTCATCAGGGGGAAATTTGAATATAAAACAATGTCTAGAAAGATAGCATGGCAGAAAACAACAAGCAGTAAATTTCCAACCCTGGCAAAGTCCAGCACTGGAGGAAACACCAAGGAAGCATTGAAAGAGGCTATTGGTAAGATCACAAATTGGGAAGCTGAGATCATAAAACTGATGGAGAAGCTGACAGAAGAGGCTGTTGGCTGTGCCAGTGACTTCGTTGGAAAAAGATTTATAAAACATCACGATTTAAAGTCATCCACAAAATATGCTGAGTCATATGCAGAATGGTTTGGGATAGTAAAGACAATAGAAAGAACAGTGAACAGTGTGGTTATGGGACAAAGATAAAAGGCTACAGAGCTGAAGGGCTACATTGACCTCTATTCAGGACTTGGAGCAAGGGTTTGGCCTTTGGAGCACTTAGTCTGCACTGGCCTCAGATAATGATGCAAAATGACATACATGTGTGAAACAGTAGGCTCACGGATTGATATCTCCATTCTGTAGTGCTATCATCTACAAAGTGGGCATGATGCTACATGACTGAATGGGGTGTTTGAAGACGAACTGCAAGACTGGTGTGTGTGTGTGTGTGTGTTTGTGTGTGTGTGAGAGAGAGAGAGAGCATGTGTGTGACAGCATGTGTGAGAGTGTGTGTGTGAAAGAGAATATGTGTGAGTATGTGTGTGTGGTGTGTGCATGCCTGTGTGACTGTGTGTGAGCATGTGTGTGTGCATGTGTATGTGAGTGTGTATGAGTGAGGGACTATGTTGATAGAGTGTGTGCATGTGTGTGTGTGAGTGTGTGTTTGTGTACGTGTGTTGTCATGTGTCGCAAACTGTATTTCATTTAGGAGATATCAAAAATGTTGGCCCCATGATGGTCTATCAAATAACACCTTGGTTTTTGTAAGTACACTCTACAATGTTCGTGTAACACAATGCTGCCTGTCTAAGTGTGTGTGTGTGTGTGTGTTTGTGTGTGTGTGTGTGTGCGTGTGTGTTGTTGTTATTGTTGTTGTTGTGGTTGTATTACATTGCATATACATTGTCCTGGGTAGTTTGATGATGTTTAACGCAAACTAGGGCCATTTGGAAAGAATAGACCTTAACAAAGAAAATGCCTTCATAGAATCTGCCTCTAAGCAAGTCTGCAGGGCATTTTCCTTATTGATATGGGATAGCCCAGGTCACGGTGGATGGCGCCAGCCTTGAGATGGTGGTCCTAGGCATTATAAAAGATAGGATATTCAAGCCAGAGGAACAAGCAGCTTTCCTCCATGGCTTCTCCTCTAGTCCCCTCCTTGAGTTCCTGTCCTGACTTCCATCACTGATGACATGTGACCTGGAAGTTCTAAGCTGAAATAACCTCTTTCCTCCCCAAGTTGTTCATAGTCATGGTGTTTCACCACAGTATATATATATATATATATATATAATATATGTATATGCCTTGGGTACATACGTGTATGTGTGTTTATGTGTAGGCATGTAGTATGTATATGTATATTTGGTGAGAATATGAGCTTATGTATTTATGTATATGTGATATATATATGCTTCTGTGTATATGTATGTAGTATATATATGCATGTTTATGTGTGTATGTGTGTAGTGTAATATCTGCTTATGTATATATGTGTGTGGTATATATGTGTGTGTGTGCAAATGTGTGGTGTGTATATATGCTTATGTGTGTACATATATGGTGTGCATATATGCTTATTTGTGTATATGTATGTGAGTGGCTTAAACTAGAGGTACTCACTGATTTTTATTTCTACTTTTCTAAAAGCCCCGGAATGATTGTTATAAGAATCTTTTCTTTTTTTTTTTATTTTTTATTATCTTGAGTATTTCTTATATACATTTCAAGTGTTATTCCCTTTACCGGTTTCCGGACAGACATCACCCTCCCCCCTCCCCTTCCTTGTGGGTGTTCCCCTCCCAAACCTCCCCCCATTGCCACCCTCCCCGCATAGTCTAGTTCACTGGGGGTTCAGTCTTAGCAGGACCCAGGGCTTCCCCTTCCACTGGTGCTCTTACTAGGATATTCATTGCTACCTATGGGGACAGAGTCCAGGGTCAGTCCATGTATAGTCTTTGGGTAGTGGCTTAGTCCCTGGAAGCTCTGGTTGCTTGACATTGTTGTACTTTTGGGGTCTCGAGCACCTTCAAGCTCTTCCAGTTCTTTCTCTGATTCCTTCAACGGGGGTCCTATTCTCAGTTCAGTGGTTTGCTGCTGGCATTCGCCTCTGTATTTGCTGTATTCTGGCTGTGTCTCTCAGGAGCGATCTACATCCGGCTCCTGTCGGTCTGCACTTCTTTGCTTCATCCATCTTGTCTAATTGGGTGGCTGTATATGTATGGGCCACCTGTGGGGCAGGCTCTGAATGGGTGTTCCTTCAGTCTCTGTTTTAATCTTTGCCTCTCCCTTCCCTGCCAAGGGTATTCTTTTTCCTCATTTAAAGAAGGAGTGAAGCATTCACATTTTGATCATCCATCTTGAGTTTCCTTTGTTCTAGGGATCTAGGGTAATTCAAGCATTTGGGCTAATAGCCACTTATCAATGAGTGCATACCATGTATGTCTTTCTGTGAGTGGGTTAGCTCACTCAGGATGATATTTTCCAGTTCCAACCATTTGCCTACGAATTTCATAAACTCGTTGTTTTTGATAGCTGAGTAATATTCCATTGTGTAGATGTACCACATTTTCTGTATCCATTCCTCTGTTGAAGGGCATCTGGGTTCTTTCCAGTTTCTGGCTATTATAAATAAGGCTGCGATGAACATAGTGGAGCACGTGTCTCTTTTATATGTTGAGGCATCTTTTGGGTATATGCCCAAGAGAGGTATGGCTGGATCCTCAGGCAGTTCAATGTCCAATTTTCTGAGGAACCTCCAGACTGATTTCCAGAATGGTTTTACCAGTCTGCAATCCCACCAACAATGGAGGAGTGTTCCTCTTTCTCCACAACCTCGCCAGCATCTGCTGTCACCTGAGTTTTTGATCTTAGCCAATCGCACTGGTGTGAGGTGAAATCTCAGGGTTGTTTTGATTTGCATTTCCCTTATGACTAAAGATGTTGAACATTTCTTTAGGTGTTTCTCAGCCATTCGGTATTCCTCAGCTGTGAATTCTTTGTTTAGCTCTGAACCCCATTTTTTAATAGGGTTATTTGTTTCCCTGCGGTCTAACTTCTTGAGTTCTTTGTATATTTTGGATATAAGGCTTCTATCTGTTGTAGGGTTGGTAAAGATCTTTTCCCAATCTGTTGGTTGCCGTTTTGTCCTAACCGCAGTGTCCTTTGCCTTACAGAAGCTTTGCAGTTTTATGAGATCCCATTTGTCAATTCTTGATCTTAGAGCATAAGCCATTGGTGTTTTGTTCAGGAAATTTTTTCCAGTGCCCATGTGTTCCAGATGCTTCCCTAGTTTTTCTTCTATTAGTTTGAGTGTGTCTGGTTTGATGTGGAGGTCCTTGATCCACTTCGACTTAAGCTTTGTACAGGGTGATAAGCATGGATCGATCTGCATTCTTCTACATGTTGCCCTCCAGTTGAACCAGCACCATTTGCTGAAAATGCTATCTTTTTTCCATTTGATGGTTTTGGCTCCTTTGTCAAAAATCAAGTGACCATAGGTGTGTGGGTTCATTTCTGGGTCTTCAATTCTATTCCATTGGTCTATCTGTCTGTCTCTGTACCAATACCATGCAGTTTTTATCACTATTGCTCTGTAATACTGCTTGAGTTCAGGGATAGTGATTCCCCCTGAAGTCCTTTTATTGTTGAGGATAGCTTTAGCTATCCTGGGTTTTTTGTTATTCCAGATGAATTTGCAAATTGTTCTGTCTAACTCTTTGAAGAATTGGATTGGTATTTTGATGGGGATTGCATTGAATCTGTAGATTGCTTTTGGTAAAATGGCCATTTTTACTATATTAATCCTGCCAATCCATGAGCATGGGAGATCTTTCCATCTTCTGAGGTCTTCTTCAATTTCTTTCTTCAGTGTCTTGAAGTTCTTATTGTACAGATCTTTTACTTGCTTGGTTAAAGTCACACCGAGGTACTTTATATTATTTGGGTCTATTATGAAGGGTGTCGTTTCCCTAATTTCTTTCTCGGCTTGTTTCTCTTTTGTATAGAGGAAGGCAACTGATTTATTTGAGTTAATTTTATACCCAGCCACTTTGCTGAAGTTGTTTATCAGCTTTAGTAGTTCTCTGGTGGAACTTTTGGGATCACTTAAATATACTATCATATCATCTGCAAATAGTGATATTTTGACCTCTTCTTTTCCGATCTGTATCCCTTTGATCTCCTTTTGTTGTCTGATTGCTCTGGCTAGAACTTCAAGAACTATATTGAATAAGTAGGGAGAGAGTGGGCAGCCTTGTCTAGTCCCTGATTTTAGTGGGATTGCTTCAAGTTTCTCTCCATTTAGTTTAATGTTAGCAACTGGTTTGCTGTATATGGCTTTTACTATGTTTAGGTATGGGCCTTGAATACCTATTTTTCCAGGACTTTTATCATGAAGGGGTGTTGAATTTTGTCAAATGCTTTCTCAGCATCTAATGAAATGATCATGTGGTTCTGTTCTTTCAGTTTGTTTATATGATGGATCACGTTGATGGTTTTCCGTATATTAAACCATCCCTGCATGCCTGGGATGAAGCCTACTTGATCATGGTGGATGATTGTTTTGATGTGCTCTTGAATTCGGTTTGCCAGAATTTTATTGAGTATTTTTGCGTCGATATTCATAAGGGAAATTGGTCTGAAGTTCTCTTTCTTTGTTGTGTCTTTGTGTGGTTTAGGTATAAGAGTAATTGTGGCTTCATAGAAGGAATTCGGTAGGGCTCCATCTGTTTCAATTTTGTGGAATAGTTTGGATAATATTGGTATAAGGTCTTCTATGAAGGTTTGATAGAATTCTGCACTAAACCCGTCTGGACCTGGGCTCTTTTTGGTTGGGAGACCTTTAATGACTGCTTCTATTTCCTTAGGAGTTATGGGGTTGTTTAACTGGTTTATCTGTTCCTGATTTAACTTCGATACCTGGTATCTGTCTAGGAAATTGTCCATTTCCTGAAGATTTTCAAGTTTTGTTGAATATAGGTTTTTATAGTAAGATCTGATGATTTTTTGAATTTCCTCTGAATCTGTAGTTATGTCTCCCTTTTCATTTCTGATTTTGTTAATTTGGACGCACTCTCTGTGTCCTCTCGTTAGTCTGGCTAAGGGTTGATCTATCTTGTTGATTTTCTCAAAGAACCAACTTCTGGTTCTGTTGATTCTTTCTATGGTCCTTTTTGTTTCTACTTGGTTGATTTCAGCTCTGAGTTTGATTATTTCCTGCCTTCTACTCCTCCTGGGTGTATTTGCTTCTTTTTGTTCTAGAGCTTTTAGGTGTGCTGTCAAGCTGCTGACATATGCTCTTTCCTGTTTCTTTCTGCAGGCACTCAGCGCTATGAGTTTTCCTCTTAGCACAGCTTTCATTGTGTCCCATAAGTTTGGGTATGTTGTACCTTCATTTTCATTAAATTCTAAAAAGTTTTTAATTTCTTTCTTTATTTCTTCCTTGACCAGGTTATCATTGAGTAGAGCATTGTTCAATTTCCACGTATATGTGGGCATTCTTCCCTTATTGTTATTGAAGACCAGTTTTAGGCCGTGGTGGTCCGATAGCACGCATGGGATTATTTCTATCTTTCTGTACCTGTTGAGGCCCGTTTTTTGACCAATTATATGGTCAATTTTGGAGAAAGTACCATGAGGAGCTGAGAAGAAGGTATATCCTTTTGCTTTAGGATAGAATGTTCTATAAATATCCGTTAAGTCCATTTGGCTCATGACTTCTCTTGGTCTGTCTACATCTCGGTTTAATTTCTGTTTCCATGATCTGTCCATTGATGAGAGTGGGGTGTTGAAATCTCCCACTATTATTGTGTGAGGTGCAATGTGTGTTTTGAGCTTTAGTAAGGTTTCTTTTACATATGTAGGTGCCCTTGTATTTGGGGCATAGATATTTAGGATTGAGAGTTCATCTTGGTGGATTTTTCCTTTGATGAATATGAAGTGTCCTTCCTTATCTTTTTTGATGACTTTTAGTTGAAAATTGATTTTATTTGATATTAGAATGGCTACTCCAGCTTGCTTCTTCTGACCATTTGCTTGGAAAATTGTTTTCCAGCCTTTCACTCTGAGGTAATGTCTGTCTTTGTCTCTGAGGTGTGTTTCCTGTAGGCAGCAGAATGCAGGGTCCTCGTTGCGTATCCAGTTTGTTAATCTATGTCTTTTTATTGGGGAGTTGAGGCCATTGATATTGAGAGATATTAAGGAATAGTGATTATTGCTTCCCGTTATATTCATATTTGGAAGTGAGGTTATGTTTGTGTGCTTTCATTCTCTTTGTTTTGTTGCCAAGATGATTAGTTTCTTGCTTCTAGGGTATAGCTTGCCTCCTTATGTTGGGCTTTACCCTTTATTATCCTTTGTAGTGCTGGACTTGTAGAAAGATATTGTGTAAATTTGGTTTTGTCATGGAATATCTTGGTTTCTCCATCTATGTTAATTGAGAGTTTTGCAGGATACAGTAACCTGGGCTGGCATTTGTGTTCTCTTAGGGTCTGTATGACATCTGTCCAGGATCTTCTGGCCTTCATAGTTTCTGGCGAAAAGTCTGGTGTGATTCTGATATATGTTTTTATATGTTATATGATATATGCCTTTATATGTTACTTGACCTTTTTCCCTTACTGCTTTTAATATTCTTTCTTTATTTTGTGCGTTTGGTGTTTTGACAATTATGTGACGGGAGGTGTTTCTTTTCTGGTCCAATCTATTTGGAGTTCTGTAGGCTTCTTGTATGCCTATGGGTATCTCTTTTTTTAGGTTAGGGAAGTTTTCTTCTATGATTTTGTTGAAGATATTTACTGGTCCTTTGAGCTGGGAGTCTTCACTCTCTTCTATACCTATTATCCTTAGGTTTGATCTTCTCATTGAGTCCTGGATTTCCTGTATGTTTTGGACCCGTAGCTTTTTCCGCTTTACATTATCTTTGACAGTTGAGTCAATGATTTCTATGGAATCTTCTGCTCCCGAGATTCTCTCTTCCATCTCTTGTATTCTGTTGGTGAAGCTTGTATCTACAGCTCCTTGTCTTTTCTTTTGATTTTCTATGTCCAGGGTTGTTTCCATGTGTTCTTTCTTGATTGCTTCTATTTCCATTTTTAATTCCTTCAACTGTTTGATTGTGTTTTCCTGGAATTCTTTCAGGGATTTTTGCGATTCCTCTCTGTAGGCTTCTACTTGTTCTCTAAGGGAGTTCTTTATGTCTTTCTTGAAGTCCTCCAGCATCATGATCAAATATGATTTTGAAACTAGGTCTTGCTTTTCTGGTGTGTTTGGATATTCCGTGTTTGCTTTGGTGGGAGAATTGGGCTCCGATGATGCCATGTAGTCTTGGTTTCTGTTGCTTGGGTTCCTGCGCTTGCCTCTCGCCATCAGATTATCTCTAGTGTTACTTTGTTCTGCTATTTCTGACAGTGGCTAGACTGTCCTATAACCTGTGTGTCAGGAGTGCTGTAGACCTGTTTTCCTGTTTTCTTTCAGCCAGTTATGGGGACAGAGTGTTCTGCTTTCGGGCGTGTAGTTTTTCCTCTCTACAGGTCTTCAGCTGTTCCTGTGGGCCTGTGTCTTGAGTATATATGTGTGTGTGTGCAAATGTGTGGTGTGTATATATGCTTATGTGTGTACATATATGGTGTGCATATATGCTTATTTGTGTATATGTATGTGAGTGGCTTAAACTAGAGGTACTCACTGATTTTTATTTCTACTTTTCTAAAAGCCCCGTAATGATTGTTATAAGAATCTTTTCAAGAGCTGTTTTTTAAAGTCTTCGTAAGGAAGAGAGATCTGTACTTAAATGTAGAGAATCACAAGTCAGCCAGTCCTAAATAAATGGTTTCACTTTTCAGATACTATCATGTCTGAGAAAAGAAGAGATGGGAAAATGGAAGATCTTGGTAAAGTGTAAAAATTGACACATTCAAGGTTGGTAAATCCTGGTACAGAGTGACTGCACTAAATTATATTGTCCTAAATCCTTGAAACTTGCTAAGAGAGTATACTGCAAATATTTTAACCTCATGTACATAAACTGTGAAATAACGGATGCATTGTAGAAATCATTTTAAAAGGAATTTGCATATATCAAATCATAAATCATAAGGTTTACAACTTAAATATGTACAACTCTCATTCACCAATTATACCTCCATAAGACTAGGGGAATATTATACTGTCTAACTACAAGAACCTAGAAACCATCATTTGCTTATGTGTGTAGAGTCTGAGCAGAGAGAAACTTGGTAAGATTTCAGCTTACTTTTTCAACATGCTTTTATAATGAAAACTTTTTCTAAGGCACTCAATTTCCAATGTCCCATAATTTCTCAGGGTTCCCATTTTCCATCCATATGCTAATGTTACCCGTTTAATACGTGGACTAAGTGTGGGCGTTAGAGGCACAATATGGTCGAGAATTTCAAATAATTTTCTTTGTATTTATTAATTACACAGAATAATGGGTTTCACTATGACATCTCCAAACAAACAGTGTGTTTCAAATATTTTAAAAGCATAATGACAAAGATAGCTAAGAGTCCTGTTGCTTCCCACACTTCAAAGTTATTCTCTAAATATCTTTCAAGATGTAACTGACGTCTGTCTTCAAGTCCCAGCCAACACAGTCTCCAAGTTACATGTAGCCAGTAGTTACTTATTTTAACAAATGACAAGGGCCTAGGATGCAGCTCAAAACTGTCAAAAGCCACTATCCTCAGGGAGATCACACCTGCTGCAGGGATCTTCATCCACAGTCCCCGTGGTAAAGAAAGTGACTTTATTAGGCTGTCTCAAGACTATGCAAGGAGATTTTCTTTAAAAAAAAAGTGGAGCAGTGTGTAGTTTTCATACAGCAGTACACACTGAGGCAGCAAAGGCTTTAGGTCCCAAGCCAGACTTAGAATCTCTCTAGTGCCACCTGGTCTTTACAGTGACTGAACCTAGAATAAGAGTCATGGGCCTCCATTTACTGAAATACTTAGACAGGCAAACCCAGTTCAGTGAGCAGTCGTCAAGTTCACGTAACTGAGTCTACCTCAGAAGGACTGAACCACCTTTCTCAGACACAAAGTTGCACACAGCACATCATCTCAAGAGAATCAATCACTGTGTCCCATCCCAGAAGTATACCACAGAAGAAGAAGATGCGATAAGATGATAAGTCATAAAGCTGGGCTGAAGCGTGCCCTCTGGTTATTAAGTGATGCTCAAGAGTGAGGAGTTACAGAAAAAATGCCGAGTGCTGATTGCTGCAGGAAAATGTACGACGGAGCGGGTGAGGAGGCATTCTGTGCAGCTTGGACATTGGTAGGGCAATTCCCTCAGTTCCAGACACCTTAAAAGATTGGTCCCACACAACATGAGAATGTGCTGGAAACTCTTGGATCTCTAAGCATCTGGAGTGAACCCAAACTCTGAAAGTGAAGATGAGGTCAGCAATCTATTTCAACAAGGCCTCCAAGTGATTCTCACATCTCGTTTTAGAACAAGGACTATGGATAAGTCTAGAATATTCCAGTTCTCATGGCAATGTGACACTGTCTTAGAAAATTCTGTACTTTCTCATGTATTTGATATATGTAGGGTAATACCATTATCCTAGAGGAAAAACAGAGAGAGAAAACTCATGAAAGGCAAGTAGGAAAGGCATTGGTCTCAGTGGTTAAGCTTTTACATAGACAGTCAGTCCTGTGGCAGGCAAGGGTTGTCCTGTAGCAGATGTGGTCACCATCATAGCTGCAGGGTGAGATGGAGCATCTTCACTAGGAAAAGGCCAGGCCAATAGTTCTCTCAATGTAATTCTTGGTCCACACCTAAAGAAAACCAGCCAAAGAATTTTAATATATCATTTCGAATAGTCCTATTTACTATAAAATACTGCAGATATAGTAAGCCGGGGCGGTGCTGGGATAATTTTTATGAAAGGGACCATATTAGAACACTCTGGCAGGCAGGGGTTTTGCTGTTAGTAAAGGAGTATCGCAGCAGGGCATTCTGAGGGAGACGGGTTTTCCAAAATTCAGGTCCGTGACACAGTACTTGTCTAATGGCTTTTGGAATTACTGCTAGAAATATACTGAAGAGCTGCCAAAGAGAGAAACCTGTGACAAACGATCAATTCAAACAAAATATATTCCAGTTTAGAATCCCTAAAATGTTTATCCCGGCCCCAACCCTTCCCTACTATCGGCTTTGGCGGCAGCTCCATTTCCCTTGCCCATCATCATGGAATGGCTGTGTTCCTGGACTCGGCTTAGACCAAGAGGAAGCAGAGCCAAGCTCGCCCCATCCAATCAGCAGCTGTCTGCTTATCTGACCAGAACAGCTCCCTGGGGTAAAGTTCCTCTCCCCGAGATAAGCAATCCTTTCCATTCTGGGAAACAAATTGGCTCTGGGAAAGTAGCGTGTGCAGAGCAAGATTACAGGCGAAATAGAAAGAGAAGCCAGGCCACTACAGGGGAGGGCAAAAGCTATGAAGGCAGAAGAACCCTTAGAAAAGACAAAGCAGAGAGCCTGGAGGGAGTCAGAACTAATACTCAGAGTCCAAGAGATCGTCCACCCTCAGGACACTGGCAGCCATGCGCTTCGAAGGCAATAAACTACAATGAAGGAGAGAGGGGAGTCTGTGTAAAGGCTTCACCTGTGAGAAGTAAAGAACGTTTGCCCTAAGCAGAGCTCTAGAAACGGGCTCTTCACATTGGCTTCCTTCTGTCTTGAGGTTATTAACACCAGTTGAAATGAGGCTATTGGAAACAAGGTAACCAATGGAGTTGAGTCTTACAATCGGTGATGTCTTTCGCTCCACTTTGAGACTTATTACACGGTGCCCATTAATCGCAGGCTGCAGAGAGGAGCTCAGCTGAACTCATAGGGATGTTGTCGGAAGGAAAATACATTTCTACTTAAGGAATCGTTTCCACGTTTCCATTTGATATTTGATAGAACTGACAAAACATCCTTGGATGACTTTAAAGAGTACAACTTGTGGAAGATATTTTAAATGCCAATTCATATTATTCATCATGTTCATGTTCTAATTAATGGGAGGTAGTGTCACGAAGAAGAATCTGAGAAGTGGTACCTTTTTTTTTTTTATTTTATCACAAGTATTAGTACTGATGGGCAACTTATCATAACCTTATTTTTATTCTAAGTACTTAAATTATCTGAGTACATACTCAGAATTGATAATTAGCTTCTAAGAGATGAATTTTCTACATATTTAATGTATATATAACTTGCATTTACTCTCTTCTTCATTTGTGTACTTGATCACGAAATGTGTCTTTGCTTCGTGCTCATAGTTAAATTCCAAAAGAAGCCAGGCAATTTCTAAAACACATATAGAATGCTTAGCTATAACATTGGATTAAAACTACCATTCAGACAGAGGAGCAAGCAAATATGGTAATAACCTTTGCCCTTCACCTAACCCATATAACACACATAGAATTGTTTTGTAATGCAAGTAATCTAGAAAGGTAAAAAAAATATGCTATTTTACTAATATTTTTACTATCTGAGATAAAAATGATAATTTATCTTTAAAAAGACTCAAAATCCAATACTCACTGACCAGAAGTTAAAAGACTGACCAGAGAGTCCAGCCTCACAATCTCTAATATTTTATCTATAAGGAAAAAGTATATAAAACACAGAGACTGGCCACTTCATGGAGCGCTTTCAAAACCTCGGAATGCTTACTATGTGTGAGAAAAATATACATATTTATTGAGTTTTGAGGAGAACATCAAGTATTGCAGTTTTTGTTTTTAACCGTAAGGTTGGAGACATGACTGAGCAATTCCGAACACTAAGTTTTCCTTCCCAGAACCCAGACTGGATTCCCAGCACTAGCATAGCAACCTACAATCAACTGCAATTCTAGTTTCAGGGAGCCTGATACCCCCTTTGGACTCTGGGGGACATGGTGCAGACATATATGCAGGATTGACACTCACACACATAAAACTATTTAAAAAAGAATAGCTTTTGCTCCATAGCCCAGGCTGTCAAACTCAGAAACATGTACCCCAGCACATCAGTGTCACATCAGGCTAGCAAGCTAGATGGCTTCTGGTTTTATTTCCTTATGCAAGAGAGGAGCTTAGCTATTCCGCATTGGCTGAGGTTGAACCTCATACTGTGCTCTGAATTAGGTAATAAAAAAAAAAGCATCACAAGGAAAAGTTTAAAAATGTAAAAATATTGTCTACCTTAGGGTAAAGTGGCATTTTAAGTAAATGAAAGTTTTCCAGGTTTGGGATGTTTATGGAATATTAGTTCTTACTAGGCTAGCCAGATGTGATAGGGAAAAAAAGAAAGCAACAAGACAAAACAGAGCTCTCAGGAACTCACACGTCCTCTCTCTCCTTCCTGCTCGCTGATATTCTTGAACTTGATCCACCATTTCTGGTCTTTCAATTACTAATAGAAATGAAATGCTTCCCTTTCTTTTGCACCAAGAATAATTCATTATCTTCCTATTTCTCTTTATTCAGAGTTCATGCACATTGCCTGAGCATTATACTAGAACTAAGGGAAAAGAGAAAGAGAGAGAGAGAGAGAGAGAGAGAGAGAGAGAGAGAGAGAGAGAGAGAGGAGAAGCTGCAACCCAGAAACTCTCACCTTAAGCAATATAATGGGAAAGGCAGTCAATAAAATACGGATTTCACCAGAGCACAGTGACGAATAGTGAACACAGCATTTATCTAATGCATTTAAATGAAATATCAGCGCCAAGGCTTCTTAGCACAAGTGATCTTTTGCTTAGCCATGGACAAAACTTTTGAAGAATCAATGGAAAGGCTTAAGATCATATAATTGTGTGTGCTGCCATTTGAAGGTTTAAAATCTGTCAAGTGTTAGGTAGAGCATGTGTGTGGCAGTGGACTTTTCCTGAAAAGCAATAACTTCGGCCGGTGTAGATTCACGAAGCCATAGAGAGGTAGGCATCCTACCACGTGGCCTGGGTGATAAGGAGTCGGAATGTTTTCTTGACTATAATGGAGAGACGCTTTAAAGGACATGATTTAAAGTTGCTTTTAAAGAAACACTGATCTGACAACACAGTGAAAAGTACCAGCCAGATAAAAGAGGGTTGCCGTAACAGGAACAGTACATGGCTGTGTCGGAATAAAGCAACTTGGATAAGAAGGTGAATGACAGGGATGGGTGATGGGGGAAGGGATCTACCAGAGTTAGGGATCGACCCAGGCTCAGTGTTTGTAGGATGGGACACGTGTATTACGCTATTCGGTAGGCAGCTATCTCAGTAACACAGACATCTAAGATGGTAAGAAATACAGCCAAAGGAGGGGAAGAGTAAATTACTGCTAAAGCTACAGAGATGTGAAAAAAAAGTGTTTCAAAATAATAGCATATGATTCTCCATGATACTTCTGTCAAGCCAGAGTTCTCGTCACAGTGCTTTGGTTTTCGGCAAATCCCTTTGAATCCACCGTTATGGGAAGGATGGATGGCCATGAGATATGGAATAGGACTTCTCTGCATAAAGATGGTAAAAGCATTCTTAAACTATAAGTAACCTGATATCCATCACGAAAGCAAGGGTTTTCGTGGGGGGGGGGGGGTAGGCTGATGTTCAATATTAAGACAAGAGGGTAGAATTAAGAAGGGATATTTTCAATAACAAATGGGACATCTATAATACATACCCCTCTCTCCTCAGTTTGCAGGGAACATGCTAGAGGAGGGGTCAGAAAGAATGTAGTACCAGAGGTCAGGAAAACTGCTGGAAAGCAGGGTCTTCTAGGTCACGTGATGCACGAACTTGTAGCAGTTGTGTTTGTTGGTACAGAGAAAGCCATCCAACTTTACTTCAGGGGCAGGGGAGTGGCTGAGGAGGTCCCACCCGTATCTGAAAGGCTATTGGTAGGCAAATGTGACCTCTGGTAGGTTGTGCATGCTCTAATAGATGGCCCATGCATGGGCAGAGGACCATGGTTGGACTCTGTGTTCAAAAGAAAGGGGAAGGAGGCAAGGACAGGAGAGGTGAATCAATGGTTAAGAGGTTTGTTGTTTTCCCAGAAGCCCTCTGTGTTCCCAATACTCAACCGTCTGTAATTCCATCTCCAGGGGGATTCAACATGCTTCAGCCACCCACATACATGGTACACACACATGTATATGTGCATACAGATAAAAATAACTTTAACGGCCCGCAGCAGCTCTCTGCTCCCAGACCCCGTGGGAAAGAGACCTCACCGCCTGGTCAGGTGGGCACTCCTGAGGCCGCAGAGCGGAAGAGACCACCAACACTGCCCACCCCTGCCCACATCCCTGGCCCAAGAGGAAACTGTATAAGGCCTCTGGGCTCCCGAGGGGGAGGGCCCAGGAGCGGCAGGGCCCCTGCCTGAGACACCGCCGGAACCTGAAGGAAACAGACCAGATAAACAGTTCTCTGCACCCAAATCCCGTGGGAGGGAGAGCTAAACCTTCAGAGAGGCAGACAAGCCTGGGAAAACAGAAGAGACTGCTCTCTGCACACACATCTCGGACGCCAAAGGAAAACACCAAAGGCCATCTGGAACCCTGGTGCACTGAAGCTCCCGGAAGGGGCTGCACAGGGCTTCCTGGTTGCTGCCGCTGCAGAGAGCCCGTGGGCAGCACCCCACGAGCGAACTTGAGCCTCAGGACCACAGGTAAGACCAACTTTTCTGCTGCAAGAAAGCTGCCTGGTGAACTCAAGACACAGGCCCACAGGAACAGCTGAAGACCTGTAGAGAGGAAAAACTACACGCCCGAAAGCAGAACACTCTGTCCCCATAACTGACTGAAAGAGAGGAAAACAGGTCTACAGCACTCCTGACACACAGGCTTATAGGACAGTCTAGCCACTGTCAGAAATAGCACAACAAAGTAACACTAGAGATAATCTGATGGCGAGAGGCAAGCGCAGGAACCCAAGCAACAGAAACCAAGACTACATGGCATCATCGGAGCCCAATTCTCCCACCAAAACAAACATAGAATATCCAAACACACCAGAAAAGCAAGATCTAGTTTCAAAATCATATTTGATCATGATGCTGGAGGACTTCAAGAAAGACGTGAAGAACTCCCTTAGGGAAACACAGGAAAACATTCATAAACAAGTAGAAGCCTACAGAGAGGAATCGCAAAAATCCCTGAACGAATTCCAGGAAAACACAATCAAACAGTTGAAGGAATTAAAAATGGAAATAGAAGCAATCAAGAAAGAACATATGGAAACAACCCTGGATATAGAAAACCAAAAGAAGAGACAAGGAGCTGTAGATACAAGCTTCACCAACAGAATACAAGAGATGGAAGAGAGAATCTCAGGAGCAGAAGATTCCATAGAAATCATTGACTCAACTGTCAAAGATAATGTAAAGCAGAAAAAGCTACTGGTCCAAAACATACAGGAAATCCAGGACTCAATGAGAAGATCAAACCTAAGGATAATAGGTATAGAAGAGAGTGAAGACTCCCAGCTCAAAGGACCAGTAAATATCTTCAACAAAATCATAGAAGAAAACTTCCCTAATCTAAAAACAGAGATACCCATAGGCATACAAGAAGCCTACAGAACTCCAAATAGATTGGACCAGAAAAGAAACACCTCCCGTCACATAATAGTCAAAACACCAAACGCACAAAATAAAGAAAGAATATTAAAAGCAGTAAGGGAAAAAGGTCAAGTAACATATAAAGGCAGACCTATCAGAATCACACCAGACTTCTCGCCACAAACTATGAAGGCCAGAAGATCCTGGACTGATGTCATACAGACCCTAAGAGAACACAAATGCCAGCCCAGGTTACTGTATCCTGCAAAACTCTCAATTAACATTGATGGAGAAACCAAGATATTCCATGACAAAACCAAATTTACACAATATCTTTCTACAAATCCAGCACTACAAAGGATAATAAATGGTAAAGCCCAACATAAGGAGGCAAGCTATACCCTAGAAGAAGCAAGAAACTAATCGTCTTGGCAACAAAACAAAGAGAATGAAAGCACACAAACATAACCTCACATACAAATATGAATATAACGGGAAGCAATAATCACTATTCCTTAATATCTCTCAACATCAATGGCCTCAATTCCCCCCAAAAAAGACATAGATTAACAAACTGGATACGCAACGAGGACCCTGCATTCTGCTGCCTACAGGAAACACACCTCAGAGACAAAGACAGACATTACCTCAGAAAGAAAGGCTGGAAAACAATTTTCCAAGCAAATGGTCAGATGAAGCAAGCTGGAGTAGCCATTCTAATATCAAATAAAATCAATTTTCAATTACAAGTCATCAAAAAAGATAAGGAAGGACACTTCATATTCATCAAAGGAAAAATCCACCAAGATGAACTCTCAATCCTCAATATCTATGCCCCAAATACAAGGGCACCTACATATGTAAAAGAAACCTTACTAAAGCTCAAAACACACATTGCACCTCACACAATAATAGTGGGAGATTTCAACACCCCACTCTCATCAATGGACAGATCATGGAAACAGAAATTAAACAGAGATGTAGACAGACTAAGAGAAGTCATGAGCCAAATGGACTTAACGGATATTTATAGAACATTCTATCCTAAAGCAAAAGGATATACCTTCTTCTCAGCTCCTCATGGTACTTTCTCCAAAATTGACCATATAATTGGTCAAAAAACGGGCCTCAACAGGTACAGAAAGATAGAAATAATCCCATGCTTTCTATCGGACCACCACGGCCTAAAACTGGTCTTCAATAACAATCAAGGAAGAATGCCCACATATACTTGGAAATTGAACAATGCTCTACTCAATGATAACCTGGTCAAGGAAGAAATAAAGAAGGAAATTAAAAACTTTTTAGAATTTAATGAAAATGAAGGTACAACATACCCAAACTTATGGGACACAATGAAAGCCGTGCTAAGAGGAAAACTCATAGCGCTGAGTGCCTGCAGAAAGAAACAGGAAAGAGCATATGTCAGCAGCTTGACAGCACACTTAAAAGCTCTAGAACAAAAAGAAGCAAATACACACAGGAAGAGTAGAAGGCAGGAAATAATCAAACTCAGAGCAGAAATCAACCAAGTAGAAACAAAAAGGACCATAGAAAGAATCAACAGAACCAAAAGTTGGTTCTTTGAGAAAATCAACAGGATAGATAAACCCTTAGCCAGACTAACGAGAGGACACAGAGAGTGCGTCCAAATTAACAAAATCAGAAATGAAAAGGGAGACATAACTACAGATTCAGAGGAAATTCAAAAAATCATCAGATCTTACTATAAAAACCTATATTCAACAAAACTTGAAAATCTTCAGGAAATGGACAATTTCCTAGACAGATACCAGGTACCGAAGTTAAATCAGGAACAGATAAACCAGTTAAACAACCCCATAACTCCTGAGGAAATAGAAGCAGTCATTAAAGGTCTCCCAACCAAAAAGAGCCCAGGTCCAGACGGGTTTAGTGCAGAATTCTATCAAACCTTCATAGAAGACCTCATACCAATATTATCCAAACTATTCCACAAAATTGAAACAGATGGATCACTACCGAATACCTTCTACAAAGGCACAATTACTCTTATACCTAAACCACACAAAGGCACAACAAAGAAAGAGAACTTCAGACCAATTTCCCTTATGAATATCGACGCAAAAATACTCAACAAAATTCTGGCAAACCGAATCCAAGAGCACATTAAAACAATCATCCACCATGACCAAGTAGGCTTCATCCCAGGCATGCAGGGATATTTTAATATACGGAAAACCATCAACGTGACCATTATATAAACAAACTGAAAGAACAAAACCACATGATCATTTCATTAGATGCTGAGAAAGCATTTGACAAAATTCAACACCCCTTCCTGATAAAAGTCCTGGAAAGAATAGGAATTCAAGGCCCATACCTGAACATAGTAAAAGCCATATACAGCAAACCAGTTGCTAACATTAAACTAAATGGAGAGAAACTTGAAGCAATCCCACTAAAATCAGGGACTAGACAAGGCTGCCCACTCTCTCCCTACTTATTCAATATAGTTCTTGAAGTTCTATCCAGAGCAATCAGACAACAAAAGGAGGTCAAGGGGATACAGATCGGAAAAGAAGAAGTCAAAATATCACTATTTGCAGATGATATGATAGTATATTTAAGTGATCCCAAAAGTTCCACCAGAGAACTACTAAAGCTGATAAACAACTTCAGCAAAGTGGCTGGGTATAAAATTAACTCAAATAAATCAGTTGCCTTCCTCTATACAAAAGAGAAACAAGCCGAGAAAGAAATTAGGGAAACGACACCCTTCATAATAGACCCAAATAATATAAAGTACCTTGGTGTGACTTTAACAAAGCAAGTAAAAGATCTGTACAATAAGAACTTCAAGACACTGAAGAAGGAAATTGAAGAAGACCTCAGAAGATGGAAAGATTTCCCATGCTCATGGATTGGCAGGATTAATATAGTAAAAATGGCCATTTTACCAAAAGCAATCTACAGATTCAATGCAATCCCCATCAAAATACCAATCCAATTCTTCAAAGAGTTAGACAGAACAATTTGCAAATTCATCTGGAATAACAAAAAACCCAGGATAGCTAAAGCTATCCTCAACAATAAAAGGACTTCAGGGGGAATCACTATCCCTGACTTCAAGCAGTATTACAGAGCAATAGTGATAAAAACTGCATGGTATTGGTACAGAGACAGACAGATAGACCAATGGAATAGAATTGAAGACCCAGAAATGAACCCACACACCTATGGTCACTTGATTTTTGACAAAGGAGCCAAAACCATCAAATGGAAAAAAGATAGCATTTTCAGCAAATGGTGCTGGTTCAACTGGAGGTCAACATGTAGAAGAATGCAGATCGATTCATGCTTATCACCCTGTGCAAAGCTTAAGTCCAAGTGGATCAAGGACCTCCACATCAAACCAGACACACTCAAACTAATAGAAGAAAAACTAGGGAAGCATCTGGAACACATGGGCACTGGAAAAAATTTCCTAAACAAAACACCAATGGCTTATGCTGTAAGATCAAGAATCTACAAATGGGATCTCATAAAACTGCAAAGCTTCAGTAAGGCAAAGGACACTGTGGTTAGGACAAAACGGCAACCAACAGATTGGGAAAAGATCTTTACCAATCCTACCACAGATAGAAGCCTTATATCCAAAATATACAAAGAACTCAAAAAGTTAGACCGCAGGGAAACAAATAACCCTATTAAAAAATGGGGTTCAGAGCTAAACAAAGAATTCACAGCTGAGGAATGCCGAATGGCTGAGAAACACCTAAAGAAATGTTCAACATCTTTAGTCATAAGGGAAATGCAAATCAAAACAACCCTGAGATTTCACCTCACACCAGTGAGAATGGCTAAGATCAAAAACTCAGGGGACAACAGATGCTGGCGAGGATGTGGAGGAAGAGGAACACTCCTCCATTGTTGGTGGGATTGCAAACTGGTACAACCATTCTGGAAATCAGTCTGGAGGATCCTCAGAAAATTGGACATTGAAGTGTCTGAGGATCCAGCTATACCTCTCTTGGGCATATACCCAAAAGATGCCCCAACATATAAAAAAGACACGTGCTCCACTATGTTCATTGCAGCCTTATTTATAATAGCCAGAAGCTGGAAAGAACCCAGATGCCCTTCAACAGATGAATGGATACAGAAAATGTGGTACATCTACACAATGGAATATTACTCAGCTATCAAAAACAACGGCTTTATGAAATTCGTAGGCAAATGGTTGGAACTAGAAAACATCATCCTGAGTGAGCTATCCCAATCACAGAAAGACATACATGGTATGCACTCATTGATAAGTGGCTATTAGCCCAAATGCTTGAATTACCCTAGATGCCTAGAACAAATTAAACTCAAGACAGATGATCAAAATGTGTATGCTTCCCTCCTTCTTTAAAAGGGGAACAAGAATACCCTTGGCAGGGAAGAGAGAGGCAAAGATTAAAACAGAGACTGAAGGAACACCCATTCAGAGCCTGCCCCACATGTGGCCCATACATATACAGCCACCCAATTAGACAAGATGGATGAAGCAAAGAAGTGCAGACCGACAGGAGCCGGATGTAGATCGCTCCTGAGAGACACAGCCAGAATACAGCAAATACAGAGGCGAATACCAGCAGCATACCACTGAACTGAGAATAGGTCCCCCGTTGAAGGAATCAGAGAAAGAACTGGAAGAGCTTGAAGGGGCTCGAGACCCCATATGTACAATAATGCCAAGCAACCAGAGCTTCCAGGGACTAAGCCACTACCCAAAGACTATACATGGACTGACCCTGGACTCTTACCTCATAGGTAGCAATGAATATCCTAGTAAGAGCCCCAGTGGAAGGGGACGCCCTGGGTCCTGCTAAGACTGAACCCCCAGTGAACTAGTCTATGGGGGGAGGGCGGCAATGGGGGAGGGTTGGGAGGGGAACACCCATAAGGAAGGGGAGGGGGGAGGGGGATGTTTGCCCGGATAGCGGGAAAGGGAATAACACTCGAAATGTATATAAGAAATACTCAAGTTATTTAAAAAAAAATAACTTTAAAAGAAGAAGCCATGAAGTTGGGAGGGGCACCTAATGGAGGAGAGGTCTGGGGGAAGTTGGAGGGGTCTACTGAGACTGTATATGCTCAAAAGATGTCGCTTATGTGTTTGAAATTCTCAACCGACACATTTAAAAAGATAATGTAGACCTTGTAAAGGAAGGAAGCTTGTGAAACTGCTGTATTAATCTTAAAAATAATCAGGTCAGCACACATCCATAAATTTAGCCTTTTGATAAAGGATAAAAATTTACAGTAATATTGGTAATGTGGGTAGAAGTGTCAAAAGCCAGGAAACCTAGCTGTTTCTTGACTACATAACTAAGAACATATCTCAGCTGTGTTCAATTTACAGCTAACGTGCCTGATTACCTATTCATAACCTTGAGTTTGAAACACAAAGCTGCAGGAAACTGGGTGTTGGGGTACATGACTCTCCCATTCTGTGGGAGGTGGGATCAGCAGGATTAGAGGTTCCAGATGATCCTTGTCTCTACAACAGATTCAAACCCAGCCTGAACTACTCGACAGCCTGTGCTACTCGACAGCCTGTTCCAGAGCAGCAGAGAATTCAGGAAAAATAAAACGTTCTCTAATAATGCCTGATAAGGTGGTTGGAACATCTAGAAATCTCTTACAATTCAATAATAAAAAGATTAGTGATGCAAATAGAAACTGGCCATATGTGTGTATTTTTTTTTCCCAAAGAAGGCATACGATTGGAGAGAAACACAAACCACAATGAAATTCCACTTCTTTGTCCCTAGGGTAGCTCTTATAGAAAATACAGATGATTTTGGCTTAAAAGAAAAAAAAAGAAAAGAAAAGAAAAAGGAAAGTGAGAGAGAAAGCATGCAGTAGGGGATACGGACAGTAGGACCACCAACACCAAACGTATTCTTCAATAGCTGAACTGCAGGTTTTCTGAGTTGTATCTCAGTGCAGCTATTAACAAACACTGCAGGTTGGGGACATGACAGAAACCTTTCCCAGTGGCCAGGACTTATTAATGTTCTGTCTGTCCTTTAGGGAAATGTGTGTGAATTTAAACTCTAATGAAAGGCTACTTGATATGCATAAATGTTGAGCAGAGAGTTTTAGTAACCAAAACAGTCTTGCCATTCTCTATGACTACAGAAACAGATCTGCCCTCCCATGGCTTTGAGCCTGTGCCCTTTGCTCCAGCATGCTTTCCCAGCACCAAAAAACAAAGAATGATTATACTTTCTTGCTTTCTCCATGTTTTTCTGCTTACATGACTATTTTCAAGGAAGCCACTATATTTAAGAGACCACGCTAATACAATAGTTAGTTAAGCTCCTCCTAAAAGCCATATTTAACATCATGTTGGTCATGAACTTCTAACTGAAGCTGCTTCAGTCTCTTGATTTTGCTTCTGAGCCTAGTTAATGGCTAAATCATCTCTACAATCCATTTCTTAATCAACAGGATGAGATGTCAGGACTTAATTTCCATTTAGATCTTATTTTCTGCCATCACTGACCATACCTTCCTTTTAAAAGTTTATATATTATATATTATACATTGTTTATATATTATACATCATATATTATATATTGTATATTATACATTTTACATTGCAAATTACACATTACACATTATATTATATTAATTTATATTATACATTTATTATATGTTATATGATATATTATTATACATCATCATACATTATTATATATCATATACCATATATCATATACCATGTGTCATTTTTCATATGTCATGTCATATGTCATATGTTATATGTTATATTAAAGGTATATAATATATACACAGATAATATATATCATATGTAATGTGTGTGATTCTGTGTCCCTATAATGCAGGACAGATATAATACTGCAATTCAATTTATTATTTTTCTTTGATATTGGTTTGAATTTGTATTAGCATAGATATTTCTAAGGACAGCAACTTAAACAACATTAGAATAATAGGTAAGCAACCACTGCTTACTGAGGTGTTCCTATCCAGTTATAAGATTTTTCACAATATCATACAAGTACCTGATCTCATTGGAGGTTCCCAAGATGCTTCTTGGGTATTCAAATTCCAAGATATCTAATGCAGAGATGCTTTCTCCACTTGCAAAGAGCTGGACCTACAAACCCACATGCTGTAAAAGCATGCGATGCTGTCTAACACACACCAAGCATGAGGAAACTGCTTGTGACACTCAGGTCAAATGACTTCTTCACAGGGTCTTTCTTGTTATCTGTACCTAAGTCCAGAATTTATTCAATTAAGAGCACGCTTTACAACATAGCCTCATATGCATTATTTTGATAAAATAGCACTCTAGGCATTCAGCAACACCCACCTTCCCAATTCATTAAAGAGTTTGTATGATTGCTGCAGATCACAGAGCTGATGAACAGACTTTGAAGAATTAATGGGCACCTCCCGCCCTGGCCCCCACTACCACATTCGCTGAAATGTAGTGTTCTGTGTTAAATCAGAACACAGTTTCTAGAATGGGCATGGAGTTTTGTGGGAGGGTATTTACCCATCATGCCCATCCTCCTGGAGTCCCTTCCCAGAAGAGCAAAATAAGGAAGTTGTCATGATGAGGGCAATCGTGGGTTGCAAGGATATCCTTGTGGGGACATTTGCAGCTCTGATAAGAGCTGAGCTTTCTTTGCTCCCACCCATCCTCCAGGAAGCATTACTCCTTCATTACCTCCTCTGGGTGGCCTGCCCTGCACTCTCCCCAACAGAAACAGTCCCATTCCTTAACACTGGGTGAGGGAATTTGGTGAGCCCACCACCAGCAGAAAGACAGGGCATCAAGTGAGGGATGGGGTTGCTATCCCACAGTCAAAGCTCTGACTCATAATTGTTCCTGTCTGAAAAGAATGCAGGGATGGAAATGGAGAAGAGCCTGAGGAAAAGAAGGTCCAGCAACAGTCCTGTCTTAGTTAGGAATATTTTTGCTGTGAACAGACACCATGATCAATGCAAGTTTTATAAAGGACAACATTGGGGCTGGCTTACAGGTTCAGAGGTTCAGTTCGTTATCATCAAGGTGGGAGCATGGCAGCATCACAGCATCCAGGCAGGCCTGGTGCAGGAGGAGCTGAGTTCTACATCTTCACCCAAAGGAAACCACAAACAGACTGAGCATCCTCAAACAGCTAGGAGGAGGGTCTCAAGCCCACCCTCACAGTGACACACTTCCTCCAACAAGACCACACCTTCTAGCAGTGCCATTTCCTGGGCCAAGCATATCCAAACCATCACAAGGCCCAAAGTGGGATCCAGCTCAAGGGGAGGCTCCAAGACCTGACACCATTACTGAAGCCATGGGGCATTCACAAAAAGGGAGCTATCATGACTGCCCTCCAAAAGACCCAACAAACAGTTAAAAGAGTCAGCTGCAGATATGTGCACCAAACCAATGAACAGAAGCTGTTGACCCCTCTGATTGAATTAGGGAAAAGTTGGAGGAAATGGAGCAGGAGGGCAACCCTCTAGGAGGACCAGCAGTCTCAATTAACCCAGAGTTCTCTCAGACACTGGATCACCAACAGACAGCATACACCAGCTCATATGAGGTCTCCAACACATACAGCAGAGGACTACCGGGACTGGATTCAGTCAGAGAAGATGCACCTAACCCTCAAGAGACTGGAGGCTCCAAGAAGTTTAGAGGTCTGGTGAGGTGGGTGAGGTGGAGACATTTTTATTGAGATGGAGGAGGAGGAGGACAGGAGGTTGGGGTGGGAAGGAGGTATGGGATGTGGGATATTCAGTCCGGGGGTAATACTGGGAGGGGAATAAAATCTAGAGTGTAAAAATAAATAATACATGCATGCATACATACATACACACATACATACATACATACACACACATACATACATACATACACACATACACACATACATGCATACATACATACACACACATACATACATACACACATACATACACACATACATACACACATACATACATACACACACATACATACATACATACACACACATACATACATACACACATACATACATACATACACACACATACATACACACACATACATACATACATACACACACACACATACATACATACATACATACATACATACACACATACACACATACATACATACGTACATACACTGAATGACTATGACAAGTGCATCTCCAGCCTGTGAGAGACAAAGTCAGGATGGGGCTGGGGCTTCTCTCAAGCCTTTCCTTAAAGCCTGTTCTCAGGTGAGAAGTACTTATAAACTGTATCAGACGTTCCTGAAACCTGACCTGGTAATTCCATTGCAGGAATACTAGGAAATTCTAGCTTCTGCCCACAGTATGCCAGTGACACAGAAATGGAGGATTTAGGAATAACCAGGCTGGAGATGGCTGCATGAGTTATAAACAAGCTGTGTTTACCTTCAGAGCACTGGAAAGTAGACTGCAGTGTTTTTAATAAATTATCTGTAGCCACAATCAATAATTCAGCGAGGGCCTAATTGACACAAGGAGATACATTCTTTTCTCTGGAAACCGCAGGTTTTAGTTTTCCCCCTCAGGTATTTGCCTGCAGGAGATGAAGGTAACTGGTCCCCATCATTCTCTATAATAGCTTCATGAGTCTGCAGACCTTACTTCTAAGACTAAAACACTGTTGCTGCAAATGTGTTAGGTAGTTGCTGGCCTCTGTTGCCTCATTCTTGAAATTACTGAAAAGACCTGTTATTTCTCATCCTTAATGGAAGTGTTCCTTCTAAAGGCTGAAGGTGGTAAGTAGGCAAGCTAAACGTCCAAGAGCAGACAGAAGAGAGTATTCACAAGCGTCCTATGATGGGCAGAGACTCGAAATGCAGCAGCAGAACAGTACAGATTTAGGCTTCTCAGTTTTAAAGACACATGCACATAAGCATAAACTCAAGACTAGTGGGGAGGCTCGGCTCTCTACCTCAGTGAGAACCAGCTTTTGTAAAGCACTGGCTCCCACAGAAAGCCAAAGCAGGGATCCTATTAAACCACTGTAAAATGCCAAAGGTTGAAGCTACAAATGAGAAAACTTTGTGTGGTTTAAGAGGAACTGGCACGATGGTAATGGGATTTCAAAGTCTTAGAAGTCAGCTAAAGGAGGTTGAAAAGCCAAGACTTGGTAAGAAGCTCCAAGCTATACATCTGAACTCTTTAGATTTCTTTCTGATTGCTCGTCATAGCTAACAGGTCAGTAAGTTCCATCCATTAGAACTTGAGTTGTTCTCTGTGTAGTATCTGTTCTCATCAACCCTCTTGATTGCCACAACACGAGGCCTACCACATCTCCTGCTTTACCTTCTAATCTGCCCATTGAAAGTTCTTCCTATACCATGAGCACCTTGTACAAAAACCATCAATGACTTCCAAACATTCCATAAATTAAACCATAACAAAGGTGTCTCTCTTCCACTTTTAAATGGAATTTGTCTGTAACAGGGCTGCATGGAGTCTTCAGTGGCTCAAAAAGATGGTCTTGACTTCAATTGTTATTTTCATTTTCATGTATCTATATTTACATCTAATCTGTCTATCTGTCTATCCAACTATCCATCTATCCATCCATCCATCCATCTACCTACATACCTATCTATCTATCTATCTATCTATCTATCTATCTATCTATCTATCTATCTATCTATCTATCTATCTATCTATCCTACCTATCTGTCTGGCATATCATACATATATATATGCCAGGAAGGATTAATTATAACCTTCAGGCACTTACTCTTTCAAGCATCTATTTCATCTATGAAAGTTTGTAACTATGATTAGTAGACTATTTAAGACACAAATCACACATCTAACTATGCACACACATACATGTACACACAAGCACATACACATATACACACACTTAACTGTGATTAGTAGACTATTTGAAACCACACATAGATACACACACCACATGCACACGCACACGCACGCACACACACCCAACTATGATTAGTAAACTAAGGCACATACACATACATGATTGGCACAATGTAGTAGACTGGTGTTTATCACTTTCCTGTCTTTTGGTCAACCTCTGTTTTTATGGTAAGAGAACCCTATGAGATAAGAATAAATCATAATATGTGATAGAAGCAAAAACTGAGTGCTCTCTCTCTATGCAGGAAATTTAAAAGATTGATAATATGTATCCTGTTGAACTGATGTGCTTTCAATATAGAGTTTGTATTTCTCTATGATAACTGCAATGACATACTGACTGACAATTTGACAGGCCCTCAAGTCACTTTGGAGACACCTCTCCAGGCATGCCAGTGAAGGACTTTGAGGATTGATAGGAGAAGAGCCTCTCTAAATGTAGGTGGTCCATTTTGATGCGATGGCTGTCCTAGATGATGCAAAGAGGAGAACACCAGCATCCATTACTTCTGCTTTCAGGTGAGGATGTGGTGCCACCATCTGCTCTGGTGCAGATGCAAAGGTGGGCAAATCAGAGAGCAAAATTTCTCTGCAGTTAGTGCGTCCTGACTCCTCATAGATCCGGTTATCAGGTCTTCGTGCAAGCACCTGATACCACTGAGTCATCTCCCCAGACCACGGGTGACCAAGTTTTAATGATTTTCTTTTAAATCCTGTAAAATATCATGAGTCACTTGCCTGACTAATTATAGGACATAATTGCCTTATGGATATTACTCATGAAGATTTGAGTAGCTCTTACTGAGTCACAAAGTTTTCCTAAACTCCCAGGTTGTTTAAAATTCGACAAAGCATAATATACACGAGGTGGAATTAAAAATGCATGTTACAGAATAGCTTTGTACATTTATTATTAACTCAGCTCAAAACAAAACAAAACAGAACCCTGGATGCAGTGACAAACATAGGACAAGAAGCCTGGTAAGCTTAAACTGAAAGCAAGAATTGAGTTGCCTGATCGTTGCTGCTTATGCATTGAGTAGATAAGCCTGTCTCTTTCCATAGAGACAGACTGTTCTTCAGAGTCTTCAATTCTTTCTTCAGTTGGACGAAAGAGACAGAGTCCACCTCAGGTGACTTGAGCCTGAGACGGCTGGATAGTGGCCTTGCTTTGACAATCTAGTCCAGTTCAGTGCTGAAGCCTACGAAGATCAGTCTAGAGGCCAGCAGTACACTCTCAGAGCCGCTGTGCATGTCCTCAGAGACACAGGAAGGAGGTTCTGGAGAAGAACGCTCTGTGCATGACTGATAGTCCAGCTGCCCAGCTCTGTGGGCCACGTCAACACAATGTACTCCCCATCCTCACTCAGCTGGTTTGATGACGTTGACTCTTTCTTGTTATTGAAGATTTTTATTTCCTTCTCTTTACAGTGAAGTAACAAGCTAATCAATGCCTTTTCAATAAATTCCTTTTGTGAAACTAAGAGTCAAAAGTCATTTCTATTGCTTGTACTTAATGTTATGGGGCTGCCAAATACAGATGGGTACAATTGTCCTAGTTTCAATTATACACAGATAAGAAGCTTCAACTTTTTTACTTTTAATGCTTACAAGTCTTCAGCATCAATTGAAAATTAGACATATTAGACAGATGACAGAAGACCACTGTTTTAAAGTTTATCTATGTCTGTGTGAGTGGATGAGCAATGTCCTACGGAGTTGAACAGTGCTGGATATAAGGCCTTCAGTGAGTACATTAACTTCTCCAAATATCTGAAGTCCCACTTTTCTTTTTAAAAGTGGAAAATAGTTTTTTTGTCAAAAATGTATTTTTTAAAATTTTTTATTATATATTTCTTTACTTACATTTCAAGGGTTATTCCCTTCCCAGTTTTCTGTCCATAAGCCCCTATTCCCTCCCCTCCCATACCATATGGGTATTCCCTCTATACATCCCCCTCATTGCTTTCCCCCATATTCCCTGCACTGGGGGGTCCAACCTTGGCCAGAACAAGGGCTTTCCCTTCCACTGGTGCCCCAACAAGGCTATTCTCTGCTACATATGCAGTTGGAGCCCTGGGTCAGTCCATATATAGTCTTTCAGTAGTGGTTTAGTCCCTGGAAGCTCTGGTTGGTTGGCATTGTTGTTTTTATGGCGTTGCAAGGTCCTTCAACTCTTTCAATACTTCCTCTGATTTCCCCCAAGGGGGTCCTGGTCTCAGTTCAGTGGTTTGCTGCTAGCATTGACCTCTGTATTGGACATACTCTGGATGTGTCTCTCAGGAGAGATCTATATCCAGTCCCTTTCCGCATGCATTTTTTAGCTTCATCAATCTTATCTGGTTTTGGTGGCTGTATATACATGGGCCACATGTGGGGCAGGCTCTGAATGGCCATTCTTTGAGTTACTGCTCTGAACTTTGCTTCCATATCCCCTCCTAATGAATATTTCTCCCCCTTTTAAGAAGGAGTGGGAGCATCCGCATTTTGGTCATCCTTCTTCTTGAGCTTCCTGTGACCTGTAGATTGCATATTGGGTAATTTGAGCTTTTTGGCTAATATCCAATTATCAATGAGTTCATACCATGTGTGTTTTTATATGATTGAGTAACCTCACTCAGGATGATATTTTTTAGTTCATTCCATTTGCCTATGAATTTCATGAAGTCATTGTTTTTGATAGCTGAGTAGGACTCCATTGTGTAGATGTACCACATTTTCTATATTCATTCCTCTGTTGAAAGCTGTCTGGGTTCTTTCCAGCTTCTGGCTATTATAAATAAGGCTGCTATGAACATAGTGGAGCATGTGTCTTTGTTGTATGTTGGAGCATCTTTTGGGTATATGCCCAAGAGAGGTATAGCTGGGTCCTCAGGTAGTGTAATGTCCAATTTTCTGAAGAACCTCCAGATTGATTTCCAGAGTGGTTGTACCAGTCTGCAATCCCACCAACAATGGAGGAGTGTTCCTCTTTCTCCACATCCTCGCCAGCATCTGCTGTCACCTGAGTTTTTGATCTTAGCCATTCTGACTGGTGTGAGGTAGAATCTCAAGATTGTTTTGATTTGCATTTCCCTGATGATTAAGGATGTTGAACATTTCTTTAGGTGCTTTTTGGCCATTTGATAATCCTCAGCTGAGAATGTGATGTTTAGTTCTGTACTCCATTTTTAATAGGGTTATTTGACTCCCTGTGGTCTAACTTCTTGAGTTCTTTTTATATTTTGGATATTAGCCCTCTATCAGGTGTAGGATTGGTAAAGATCTTTCCCCAATTGGTTGGTTGCTGTTTTGTCCTAATGGCAGTGTCTTTTGCTTTACAAAAGTTTTGCAGTTTCATGAGGTCCCATTTGTCGATTCTTGATCATAGAGCATAAGCCATTGGTGTTTTGTTCAGGAAAATTTCCCCAGTGCCCATGTGTTCAAGACTCTTCCCCACTTTTTCTTCTATTAGTTTGAGTGTATCTGGTTTGATGTGGAGGTCCTTGGTCCACTTGGACTTAAGCTTTGTACATGGTGGTAAGAATGGATCCATTTGTGTTCTTCTACATGCTGACCTCCAGTTGAACCAGCACCATTTGTTGAAAAGGCTATCTTTCTTCCATTGGATGGTTTTAGCTCCTTTGTCAAAGATCAAGTGGCTATAGGTGTGTGGGTTCATTTCTGGGTCTTCAGTTCTGTTCCACTGATCTACCTGCCTGACTCTGTACCAATACCATTGTTTTTATTACTATTGCTCTGTAATACTGCTTGAAGTCAGGGATGGTGATTCCCCCAGAATTTCTTTTATTGTTGAGTATAGTTTTCGCTATCCTGTGTTTTTTGTTATTCCAAATGAATTTGCAAATTTCTCTTTCTATCTCTATAAAGAATTGAATAGGAATTTCGATGGGGATTGCATTGAATCTGTAGATTGCTTTTGGCACAATGGCCATCTTTACTATATTAATCTTGCCAAATCATGAGCATAGAAGATCTTTCCATCTTCTGAGGTCTTCCTCAATTTCTTTCTTCAGAGATTTGAAGTTCTTGCCATAGAGATCTTTCACTTGCTTGGTTAAAGTCACACCAAGATATTTCATGTTATTTGGGACTATTGTGAAGGGTGTCATTTCCTTAATTTCTTTCTCAGCCTGTTTATCCTTTGAGTAGAAGAAGGCTACTGATTTGTTTGAGTTAATTTTATACCCTGACACTTTGCTGAAGTTGTTTATCAGCTTAAGTAGTTCTCTGGTGGAACTTTTGGGGTCGCTTAAGTACACTATCATATCATCTGCAAATGGTGATATTTTGATTTCTTCCCTTCCAACTTGTATCCCTTTGACCTCCTTTTGCTGTCTGATTGCTCTGGCTAGGAATTCAAGTACTGTATTGAATAAGTAGGTAGAGAGTGGGCAGCCTTGTCTAGTCCCTGATTTTAGTGGGATTGCTTCAAGTTTACATTTAGTATGATTTAGCTACTGGTTTGCTGTATATTGCTTTTACTATATTTAGATATGGGCCTTGAATTCCTAATCTTTCCGGGACTTTTTTCATGAAGGGGTGCTGAATTTTGTCATATGCTTTCTCAGCATCTAATGAAATGATCATGTGATTCTTATCTTTCAGTTTGTTTATGTAGTGGATTGCATTGATGGATTTTCGTATATTAAACCATCCTTGCATCCCTGGGATGAAGCCTACTTGATCATGATGGATGATCATTTTGATGTGTTCTTGGATTCAGTTTGCAAAAATTTTATTGAGTATTTTTGCATCAATATTCATAAGGGAAATTGGTCTGAAGTCCTCTTTCTTTGTTGGGTCTTTGTGTGGTTTAGGTATAAGAGTGATTATGGCTTCATAGAAGGAATTTAGTATTGCTCCGTCTGTTTCAATTTTGTGGAATAGTTTGGAAAGTATTGGTATGATGTCTTCTATGAAGGTCTGATAGAATTCTGCACTGAACCCATCTGGACCTGGACTCTTTTTAGTTGGGAGACTTTTAATAACTGCTTCTATTACTTTAGAAGTTATGGGGTTGTTTAGATAATTTATTTGTTCATGATTTAACTTTGGTACCTGGTATCTGTCTAGAAAATTGTTCATTTCCTCCAGATTTTCCAGTTTTGTTGGATATAGGCTTTTGTAGTAGGATCTGATGATTTTTTTAATTTCTTCAGATTCTCTTGTTATGTCTCCCTTTTCATTTCTGATTTTCTTAATTTGATACACCCTCTGTGACCTCTGGTTAGTCTGGTTAAGGGTTCATCTATCTTGTTGATTTTCTCAAAGAATCAGCTTCTGCTTTTGTTGATTTTTTGTACAGTCCTTTTCATTTCTACTTGGTTGATTTCAGCTCTGAGTTTGATTAATTCCTGCCTTCTACTCCTCTTGGGTTTATTTATTTCTTTTTGTTCTAGAGCTTTAAGATGTGCTGTCAACCTGCTGATATATGCTCTCTCCTGTTTCTTTTTGCAGGCACTCAGAGCTGTGAGTTTTCCTCTTAGAACCACTTTCATTGTGTCCCATAAGTTTGAGAATGTTGTATTTTCATTTTCATTACATTCTAAGAAGTCTTTAATTTCTTTTTTTATTTCTTCCTTGACCAAGTTGTCATTGAGTAAAGCATTGTTCAACTTCCATGTATATGTGGGCTTTCTGTCATTATTGTTGTTATTGAAGACCAGTATTAGTGCGTAGTGATCTGATAGGATGCATGGGATTATTTCTGTCTTCCTGTATCTGTTGAGGCCTGTTTTGTGACCGATTATATGGTCAGTTTTGGAGAAGGTTCCATGAGATGCTGAGAAGAAAGTATAACCTTTTGTTTTAGGATGGAATGTTCTGTAAATACCTGTCAAATCCATTTGGTTCATAACTTCTGTTAGTTTCTCTCCGTCTCTGTTTAATTTCTGTTTCCATGATCTGTCCCAGTGATGAGAGTGGGGTGTTAAAATCTCACACTATTATCGTGTGAGGTGCCATGTGTGCTTAGAGCTTTAGTAAAGTTTCTTTTATGAATGTAGGTGCCCTTGCATTTGGAGCATAGATATTTAGGATTGAGACTTCATCTTGTTGTATTTTTCCTTTGATGGATATGAAGTGTCCTTCCTTATCTTTTTTAATGACTCTTGTTTGAAAATCAATTTTATTTGATATTAGAATGGCAACTCCAGCTTGTTTCTCCAAGTCACTCCCAGAAACAGCAAGACAAGCAAACACCAGAGACAAACCCAATGGCTAGAAGCAAGCACAGGAACCTAATTAACAGAAACCAACACTACTTGGCATCATCAGAGCCCAGTACTCCCACCAAAGAAAATACTGGATATCGAAACACACCAGAAAAGCGAGATTTAGATTTGAAATCACATTTTTTGATAATGATGGAGGACTTTAAGAAAGACATAAAGAACTCCCTTAGAGAAATGCAGGAAAGCACAAGTAAACAAGTAGAAGTCCTTGGAGAGGAAACACAAAAATCACTGAAAGAATTGCAGGAAAATACAACCAAACAGGTGGAGGAATTGAAAATGGAAATAGAAACATAAAGAAAGCACAAAGGGAGACAACCCTGGATATAGAAAACCAAAGAAAGAGACAAGGAGCCATAGACACAAGCATCACCAGCAATACAAGTGATAGAAGAGAGAATCTCAGGGGCATAAGATACCATAGAAAACAGGGGTTGGGGATTTAGCTCAGTGGTAGAGTGCTTGCTTAGCAAGCGCAAGGCCCTGGGTTCAGTCCCCAGCTCCGATAAAAAGAAAAAAAAAGATACCATAGAAAACATTGACACAATTGTCAAAGATAATGTAAAATGCAAAAAGCTCCCAGCCCAAAACATACAGGAAATCCAGGACACAATGAGAAGATCAAACCTAAGGATAATAGGTATAGAAGAAAGTGAAGACTCCCAACTTAAGGGGCCAGTAAATATATTCAACAAAATTATAGAAGAAAACTTCCCTAACCTAAAGAAAGAGAGGTCCATAAACATGCAAGAATACTACAGAACTCCAAACAGATTGGACCAGAAGAGAAATTTCTCCTCTCACATAATAGTTAAAACAGCAAATGCACAAAACAAAGAAAGAATATTAAAAGCAGTAAGGGAAAAAGGTCAAGTGACATATAAAGGCAGACCTATGAGAATTAAACAAGACTGCTCACCAGAGACTATGAAAGCCAGAAGATCCTAGACAGATGTCATACAGACCCTAAGAGAACACAAATGCCAGCCCAAGTTACTGTATCCAGCAAAACTTTCAATTAACATAGATGGAAAAACCAAGATATTCCATGGCAAAAGCAAATTTAAGTAATATCTTTTTACAAATCCAGCCCTATAAAGGATAATAGATGGAAAACTCCAACACAAGGAGAGAAACTACACGGTATGGAAAGCAAGAATATAATTTCCTTGCAATGAAACCAAAGAGAGACAAGAAGCATAATTCCACCTCTAACAATGAAAATAACAGGAAGCAACAATCACTATTCCTTAATATCTCTTAACATCAACGGACTCAATTCCCCAATTAAAAGACATAGACTAACAGACTGGATACGTAAAGAGGACCTGGCATTTCGCTGCATGCAGGAAACACACTTCACAGACAAAGATGGACACTACCTCAGAGTAAATGGCTGGAAAACAATTTTCAAAAAAAAATGTATTCTGATCAGCTTTCTCTCACCCAAATCCTCCTAGACTCTCTCACCTACCTATATCCATACCTTTCTTGATTTCATTAAATAAACAAATAGGCATCTAAAAGAAGGAAGAGAAGGGGGGAGGAGGAAAAGAGGAGGAAGTAGAGGGAGAAGAGGAAAAGAAAAAGAAAGAAGAGGAAGAGAAAAAGAAAAGAAAGAAAAAAAACAAAACACCTGGATAAGACAAAACAAATGAACAGAGAGAGAAAGGGAGGGAGAGAGAGAGAGAGAGAGAGAGAGAGAGAGAGAGAGAGAGAGAGAGGTGTCACACACACACACACACACACACACACACTCCCTCACACTCACACATAGAAAAAATCCCATGGAAATATAAAATTGGAAATCATGATATAGGAGCAAAAGTTCAATTAGTGGAGAATAACATTGAGAAAATCCCTCCAAAAATTCCACTGAGGTTTTTTTGTGTGTTTGTTTGTTTTGTTTTGCTTATTTGTTTTCTGCCATGTACTATGAAGATTGGGTACTGCCCTTAAGTGTGGTATGCCTACATAGTGAGACTCCATTATAGAAAACTAGTTTTTCATCTTTCTGATTAGTTATTAATGGGTGATAGCTTCTGGATTAGAGATGGGGGCTTCTGTCTGTTTCTCCTCTCAGCACTGGACCCCATCTGGTTTAGACCTGTGCACTCTGTGAGTTCTTATGAGCATCAGCTCTATTGTGTCTAGAAGACTTTGTTTCCTTGGCATCATCCATTCACACCCTCTGGCTCTTATAATCTTTCTACCTTTTCTTCCATGAGAGTACCCTGAGCCCTGAGGGGAGGAATTTTATGGAGAGACCTCATTTAGGACTTAGTCTTTCAAGGAGTCTCATTCTCTGCACAGTGTCCAGTTCTGGATCTCTATTTTTTCCCAGCTTCTTCAGGAAGAAGCTTCTCTAATAATGGCTGAGAAAGACACTGTTCTGTGTGAATAGTAAAATGTGACTAGGAGTCATTTACTGCTCTATTCCTTTAGCAGAAAATTGTATTTGGTTTTCCTCTAGGTCCATGACTCCTCTAGCATCAGGTTCTGTGCCACAGATTTTAATCTCATGGAGTGAATCTTAAATCCAATCAGACATTGGATGGTTACTTTCACAGTGTTTATGCCAAGATTACACCATTGGGTCTTTCAAGCATGTTACTATTGTAGATCAAAGGCTTAATAGCTCACTTGGTGTTTACCTGGTTTCTCTGGTAACAAGCAGAATACATTCTAGTACCACGAACACTGATCGGTAGGAGTGACGGCTCTAAACTGGCATCAGCTTGACTTTTCCATTCTCAGTGAGTTGCCTGGGTGTTGTCTTCAGCAATGGGGCCTTATTATCGCTTATGGAATGTGATCAATAGCACTGAGAATATATTGGGTTGTTATAGGTTCCCACAAGACCCATTTGGCTAACAATTTGATCAGTTGTAACCCATTTCCGGCACTGCCTGTCTCACGTGGTAACGGTTAGTTAGAATTCCATCTCTCCCACCTCTGCTATTGATTCCATTTAGATTTCTTTCATACATATTTATATTTTAAGGCAATTCTACTGTAGTAGGTTTCTATATGACCTCAACTGGCCCTTAGATTTAGCCGCCTCTCCCCATATCCCCTCTACTACCTCCTTTTCCCTCCCTCTCCCATTTTAACTCTTTCATTATAGCCTCCTCAAATATTGATCCATCACTGTTTAAATTCCCCTGTAGGGTTAGGGGGTCCTACATCCATTCCAATACAGGGCTTGGCCGTTCTGGGAAGCAGCATGCAGGAAGTTGTCTGTGCTTAGCCCACCAAGCCACTGCTGGGCGGGTAGCCGAGGGACATCACTTAGTGGGGGAGGGAAAGGGGAGCACATTCAGTGGTGTGTGTTCTCCATCACTTGGGTATCCAGGCACTGCTGGAAACCGCAAAAGAGCTGAGAACAGAATTGGGGTCCTGTGAGTGGCTCTAGCCTGGGGTTGAGGGGGGAAAGGGGGTTCCGGCTGGTTCCACAGTGTGAGTCTTTGGCTTGACACTGGTAGGTTTGAGCTTAGCTTGGTGGCAGCCACTGCTGGAAATGCAGGAAGGCCTTCTACGGAAGATTAGACAGTAGCTCTGTAGGCCAAGGCCTTCTCTGTGGCTCTCCACAACGGATCCCAATGAAAAGAGACAGTACACAGTTTTAAGACATTTATTGTCATGGCGGAAGGTGGATGAGTAAAACCATACCCGACTTTTCAGGGTGGGCCTGAGATTAAATACCTTTTTCAGAAAGGAGTGTCTGGGAAGGAAAGTTCATTGGCTAAGCCTTCAGGCCTTTAGGTACCTCATTAAAATGGAGATCTGTCTTAAGGCTATGTGACCATAGGTTATGTTTTCTACATGTGGAGGGATTTGGGGCGTTTCCCTTATGTGACTGATGGCCACAATCTATGGAGTACTGTGGCTATTGACAGGGCCTGATTTTCTGGGAGTCAGGTGAAATGCCTACTTTTCCTTTCAGGGTCAGCAGGGTTTCAAGCCTTTGCTCCACCGGGAACCAGGGTGCCTTTCATGGTCCCACATTCCCCTTCTTTGGGAAATCCTTTACTCCCTTACTTTATTCCTAACCTCTGTAGTTCTTTGGTTTGTAGCCTGCTCATTGAAGACTTAGCAACTAACATGCACGTAGAAACAAATCTATACCATGTTTGTCTCTTAGTTTGTGGGTTACCTCGCTCAGGATGATTTATTTTCCTAGCTCGAACCATTCACCTTCAAGTTTTATGATATTGTTTCATTTGTTTCTGTTCTTTTTAAACAGCTAAGTAATTATGCAAATGTACTATATTTTCTTTATTCATTCTGTTGAGGGCCACCTAGGATATTGGCTCTTATGAATAGAACCCAATGAACATAATTGAGCAAGTGCCTCTGTGGTAGGATGAAGAGTCCTTTGACGATATCCCCAAGAGTGCTACAGTTGGATCTTGAGACAGATCAATTTCCATCTATCTGAGGAACCACCACACTGATTTCTGTAGTGGATGAATATGTTTGCCGACCCACGAGCAATGGATGAGTTTTCTTACTCTATTTCCTTGCTGGCTTGCGTTGTCACTTGTGTTATTGATCTTTAGCCATTGAGAAGGTTGTAATAACAAAGCTTAATGTAATTTTAATTTGTATTTCCCTGATGGCTAAGGTTACTATTTCTTTGTTTCTCACAGTTGTTTGGTTGCCCCCCTTGTGAGAATTCTCTTTTTAGATCTGTAGCCCAGTTTTTAATCGGAGTATTTTGTTGATAACTAGGTTTTTTTGGGTTGGGGATTTAGCTCAGTGGTAGAGCGCTTGCCTAGGAAGCACAAGGCCCTGGGTTCGGTCCCCAGCTCTGGAAAAAAGAACCAAAAAAAAATGAAAAAAAAAACCTAGGATAACTAGGTTTTTAAATTCTTTATATGCTTTGGGTATCAGCCTTCTGTTGTATGTGAAGCCATTCTGTGCTGCTACTTTAGGAATGAGGATGTCCTTTGCATTACAGAAGCATTCCAGTTTCACAAGGTCCTGTATATTAATTGTGATCTTAATGCCTATGCTAAGGGAGTTCTGTTCAGAAACTCTTCTCCTGTGCAAGCAAGTTAGGGGCTATTCCCCTACCAGGTTCAGTGTACCTGGTTTTATGTTGACGTCTTTGATGCATTTCAAGGTGACTTTTGTGCAGAGTGATAATGTGGATCTGTTTGTATTCTTGTGCACTGAGCCACACAGATTTACCAGCATCATTTGTTGAAGATGTGTCAGCTGTCTCTTAAAAGCAGGGACACATCTCTATTTACTTCAGAATGTTTTTAGAATTTAATCACAAATACATTTAAAAAATATTAAGCAAACTTATTTACAATTGTTTACTCCATTACACATTCCATAAATATAACCTGTTGTGATACTCTAGTTTATAACATCGTAGAAATAATATACCTGTAAAATATTTTATTAATTAAAATTAAATTTGTTCTTTAACAATTTCAGATATATTTACACATGCATATGTATATACATACATATATACATCTGTACTTACATTTACAATATTACTTTGATGTCCCATCTCTATCTCCCTCTGCAGTCCTACTGTCTCTCCATTTTCTCTTTAAATCCTCTTCCTCTACCCAAGTCTTTTTTGTTTTGTTTTGTGCATACCGACTTTAACCAGAACAGTATTTGTCTTTTAAATAATGAATGCTGAGAAATTGATTTGAAATGTAAATTTTGATTGTACTATATTTTAATAATATAATATAGTCAACAGTATTTACACTCCCAGTCTCACATCTCGTGCTTAATTAAACTGTTTTGTTTGTTTTGTTTTGCTTTTTGTTTTCCAAGACAGATTTTTTTCTGTATAGCTTTGCCTATCTTGGAACTCACTGTGGAGACCAGGCTGGCCTCAAACTCAGATATCTGTTTGCAATGTCTTCCCAATGCTAGGATTAAAGGCATGTACCACTCCTGGCTTAATTAAACTGTTTTCAAACACCTCTCTCCCTTCACTTAGAGACATTTTATGTGAAATAGCCCCTCAAAATGAGTAACAGAATAATGTTTGTTACTACATGTCTTATGCAATATTTGAGGAACAATTTATTTATTACATAAAACTTAATCTCAAGAAAGAAATATTGCAGCCCAGAAGGTTAAGTGTTAGGAGGCTGCAGCTGGGCGAAAAGCCTATGACTCAGCTCCTATATATGACTTCATAAACCATGAGTGTGGCTCAGAGTAAGAGCTTGGCATATTTCATGTCTGGTTTCTCTACAATCTAAAAGCACATATTTTTTTGAAATAGCAGGGAAACAACCTCAAAATACAAATTAGGATAAACAACACAGAGCTGGGCATACGATAATTGTTTATCCTTTTCATTCTCAAGGTTCAAGGATTAGAGCAGCCAATTCAGTGCAGAGGAAAGAGGTTCACATCCCTTCCCCACTACACAGTCTATGTCCTTTTTCCTCTTGTTTACTTAACTGTTAATTTTGATATTACTGGGTTTATACAGAATACAATTGGAATAACCATCAGCTGTGCTTAAATTAAAATACAGTGCCTTAATTTTCTTGTCATTACAAGGAAATTCTGTATAGACAGAATTCCCTACCAAATGAAACAGAGCTCAGTCATCCAGACTTGGAGCATTGGCAAGAATTGAACATCACTACCACCACCACCACCACCACCACCACCAACAACAACAACAACAACAACAACAACAACAACAATAACAACAACAACAATAATGACAACTACAACCACCATCCAAGCTGTCTCTCTGCCAGGTCACATTGAATCGACAGCCTATGCATTGCTTAATGCTCTGTGGTCTTTTGGTGCAGAGCAATTACAGGATCATCACTAAGTGTTCCATTTTCATTTCCAAAGTGCATTTAAGACCCTAGCAGGAGACACCCACCCAGTTCATGCCTTAGCTACAATCATATGAGCTATCCCTGTGTACTTCTACAATTGGCTGACTTTTCTGACATTTGAGTTTGTTCATCAAGTCTTCTGTTAGCCTGTTCTCTCTTATTTTTGAGCCAAAGGAAAATAAAGCCTGCTTTGGAATTGTGTCCTACTCGTAATGACACATGGAATTGTTCTGTTTTGTTTCGGTACTGCACAGCTGCACATAAAGCAAGTGCACATTACCTAAAAGGGATTTATTTAAATTACGTGACCTCTTTAGTATCCACTTAGCTACTTAAGCAATATATCTTAGATTCACTTTTGACTTATTATCCTTCAAACCCTCACACACTGATCCTGCAGATTGCAGCTTCTTAATCCAGTTGATTTGCAGACCTTACCCAATCATTTCTAACTACATTTCCCTATATCCAGCCTTGAATTTCTCAAATCAAGTCTCAATGCAACTCATGGACTTATCTATTCCAATGAGAATCTAACTGGGTCAGGTTTAAACCCATAACTATCTCCTTGTAGCTTAGAGATTGAAGCAAAATCCCCTTAAAAGGATACATATACCGAGTCATATGTACACACTTGCCTCCTTTCCCATAATTCCCCTGCTTACCCGCTCAACCTTATTTAATGTTATTTTCCCATACATTTCATACTCAAGTGACACAGACACACTTATACTTTTGTAGGCACACTATGCTTATTTTCCCACAATCTTTTATTCATATTATCAAGAATTAGAATGCTGTTATTGTGGTCTGTATTCATCTAACCTTTCACAACCCATAAATGTTAACCTTGTCTTTACTTCTTGTAGGAATGACTACCACAGATATGCTGGTCCACCAGCATTCCCTGTGCTTCTAAATCTCTATCCTTTCCTCAATGAAAACAAAACCAATCAATTTTTATATCCAAAGAGCATCTAGAGTAGAAGCCATAGTATGAATGTCATCTTTAGTACACCACTTAGCACAGTGGAGCCTGACACTGAAGGAGACATCTAGTAAATGTTTGACTGAATGGACACACTCAGTTTCATCTGCCACAGAATTTGTGTTTGGGGATAAATACTTTATTGTCTCCCATTTCATCTGTTACCTCTTCCTTATTTTGCTTCAGGTCCATTGTGATGTTATTCCAGGATGCAGCAGACAGCATACCTCCATCTCTTGGTTTGTATCAACTGGACTCTGAGGGTCTATCCTGTAACAAACATACCTGATTGTGATTTAGGTTGAAAATGTTAGTGAGTCCTTTCGATTTTGAAGAATTTATAAACTAAATCTAGTTTAAGTATGACTCCACCAAATTCTTTGGCAAAGACAAAGCAATTTTGCTTACAACAAAAGAGAAGTCAGAAACTGCTAACTTGGATTTTAGGAAGGAAAAAATATATATAAAAGATTCTTTTTCAAACTGAATAAGTAACGAGTAAAAGAATAATAAAGGCCAGTTTAAAGAAAAGGGAAAGAACAGAATTCAAGAAACCATTCAAAACGCACGGACTTCACACTAAAGACATAATGGTCTATTCTCATATAAATAGATTCATTACAGTGAAAAGAATAACCTCTTTCTCTCTGAGTTCAAGTCTCTCCAGCAGTGACTGAACTCTTATTCATTAGCTGACTAATGATGAAAGCACACATTTTAGGGGCCAAAGCAGACTCTGGTAAATGTAAGGACTGTGCTCAGCTTTATGTGCTAATGAAAATAAAAATCAAAGCAAATTAGTCAAGCAGAGAGAGCTTTCAAAGAATAACGTTACCTTTAGAAGTCTGGGGTGCATCACTTTCTCACATCCATCTATTCAACAAATAATTACTGAGAGATTTCAGAACAGAAATGCCCTTGGGATGGAGGTGGATAGGAAGGGAAAGTGAACAACAGTCAAGGAATGGATCATGCCATAGAATAAGGAATAGTTCTAATCACTTTCTCTGCATGAACTCAGTAATGGTCTCACAACTCTAACAGACGGACACTGTTGCAAGCCCCGTGATTTTTATGTGGAAACTAAGGCCTACTTTTGGATAGCTTTGCTCTGTTTTCAGTGTCTAACCTGTGAGCAAACTGTGAGAAGAAACAGATCCCTCAATGGCTGTTTTCATGGGGCTAGAAGTTCTACAGTTCATATTTACATTTGTCATTTGCCCCTATCAGCCCAGCATATTTATCAAATATTTTTCATTTGCCCCTATCAGCCCAAATATTTATCAAATAATTACTGGAGGCACCATCACTTTTCAGGCAATGATTGTAAGTATGAATTATGATGCTTGACTATCATCACAGTTGACCTCTGTCACCCTCTGGTTGTGTGAGCTTAGAACAATCTCTGTGTGCTTCATGGGCCTCACCTGAACAGAGGGGGCATAGTAACTCCTATGAACTAATATAAAGATTGATACAAATTAATATGAAGAAGTGATTGCAACAATGTACTTTTTCGAAATGGTACCATCGTTTCGAATTTATTGTAATGAAAGTTTATTTGAATATGCATCTTTTTTATTTATTTTGTGAATGCTTTTAGTTAAATTTTTAAAATGACCATATTTGATACCATACCCTAATAGAAAGGTCAAGGCCTTAGGCTCTGGGTTCCAGATAATACACTACAAAGGATGCAGAAATGGGAAGTGATAGAGTTTATGGGAATTGTCATGGAGAAAAGAAGAAATGAATGTGAATGTAGTAAAAAAAAAAATCCAGCTGGAACAAAGAGTTTGGAAGAAGAAAGTGTGAATGGCAAATAGCAAAGATTATTTTGAGAAACAATAAATAATAAAATTTACACGAGAAGAATTCACTTTAGCACTTAATCATTTTAATTTTATTACAATCTGTTGATATCCTGAGGGAAAATCTAAAGCATGCAAAGTGGATCTGAAAGTGTGATATTTTTACTTACACAATTATAGTTTCATTATGTTAACCCTTATATTTCCATTGACCATTAGAGTGTATATATTCTAATGTATGATGTATATATACTCTAATATTTACATAGAATGTATATAGAATATATACAGAACATATATATATGCATATATATACACATACATAAGCATATACATATACACATATGTACACATATACACTCACATATCAATGCTCAGCTAGCAGCCCTCTACCATGGAGCCATATTTCCAGTTATTAATATATATCATTAATTCTGTGTAATATAAATTTCTCTTAACAACTGACACAGGTTTGGCCCTCCAACATTTCTTGTTTTATCTGTTTGGCCTAAATCTATTGTGAACCAGCATGGCTTACACCGATATTAAATGTATCTGTTTAGTGGCTTGCTGAGGCAACTAGACAGGCCATGAGACAGGGACTAGTGAATTGGTGTGTGCCTGCTAGTTGACATTATAATTGGAAGTCCTCAACAGAGCAGCAAAGCAATCAGCAGTCATTGAAAATGGACGGCCCTTTAATTCTCCGTAATGGTCCCTGTGGTCAGGGAGTTAGGCATAATGGCACAATAGCGCAGGGCAGCTGGCATGCTGACTTCGGAGACCTATCATGAGTCTAAAAACAGTCTGAAGGTGGTCCATTTGGCATCTTAAGCTTCCCTCAACCCTGCTGTTTTCAGTACTGTTTTTTTTACAGGAAGCCTCTATGGTCTTTGTCTGAGGCTATATGATACAGTGGAGATGCTTCCCCCATATATAATTCATTCTAAGAGCAAAAGCATTTAGGTCCTAAGCTCTCAGCAGAAGCATTTGTTCCAGACAAAAAATAAAATTTTCTCGCATCCCACTTCCAGGTAAGGTTTATTTTATCCTGAATGAGGAGGGAAAAAAAAGAGGCACATTAAATGATAATCATGGGCTCAATTTCAGGATGTTAGACTCTGACTGTTGACCTCCGTATGGTAGCCTGTTTATGGAAACAAATTGTAGAGGATGAAGGCAGCAAATTGGGTCTCTATAAAGGATGCGGAAAGCTTTAGACCTAAGCAAGATGCTGTGTTAAAAGCAGCCTGCTCCATAAATATATTTAGTCGGTAAGACAGTGAACTGGAAAACCAAATTAGGCTCTTTAATATAAAAATCTAGAGCTTAGTGGGAAATGCTTAGAGAGAAAATTCACTGAGCTAGGAGAGCGATTTGTTAGAGGAGGCAATCCAATGAGCTGATGGAGATTTCTGCATGTTAGGATGGATATAGAATAGAATTAGAAGACGGGATGAAGCATGCACAACTCTTGACTTAGGATACTTGTGAGACAACCAGTCCACAAGAATACATTTAAGTTGGAAGAGTGTCAATTTTCTGTTTTTCACCCAAAGTGGAAAGGGACATGTTGAGACAAGGTTTGCTCTTAAACTTAAAATATTAAAATGCTAAATTTAACACGAGAAGATGTAATACTGAGATTAAATAAAATTCTACATGTATTGCCATCCTCTGACTCACAATCGCTTGATATAAGTTTCTCTTTTTTTCAAAGTTTGAACAAGAAAAAGAATCAAATCGAAGGTTGGAAATAAGTAAAAATTTCAAAAGTACAGAGTAATTTCTGTGCATTGGCAATCACGAATCAGTCTTAAGCAATTGCCATTAGAAGGATAACACTGGTTCTGCCTCTGGTAGCCACAGCAGAGACTAACAAATCCTAATTTTAGAATTTCTTAACAACTCCTGGGAGCTCATGTTTTCTGTGAGATACTTCTCAACACTAACCACACGTTTCAGTAAGCACGGTAGATATTATTTCCAGGGTGCAGAAATGGATCTGCAGCGGCAATAGGTCAGAGCTAGAATCCTAAAACTGGGGTTTCAAGGGCAGATGATAAGGTACATGAGTCTCCTCAACAGAGAAAGATGATGGCAAAGCCGAGAAAGGTTCATAGCCCAAAGTGTAGGCCACTGTTGGGAGAAACATTGCAGACATGTGGTAAATGGGCATCTGTGAGGAGTTAGCATGGGAAGTGCCTTCTGTAGATGGGTATCTGTGAGGTGAGAGCTTGGTGAGTACCTCCTGTAGGTTTTATCCTGGCCAGAGAGTTTTGCACTCTCCATTTCACAGTCATCCCCAGTGCTATTAAGGGATAAGAACTACACCGACATACCAGTGTTAGTGGACTGTGCAAAGCTCCATTTGTGGCAGGATGCCAAAAGGACTGTCAGTCAATAAAGCCCTTACTCGCCCTCAATCCATTCAGGTTCAGTAGAATAATAAAGGCAGAATAATGAGACCAGAGCACTGTATTCTTTGTTTTATCTTAAATTGCTTGTTAGTAAGAGGAACAAATAAAATTTTTCTTTTGCTGTCAGCATTAGAATTATCCTGAGTAGGATTTTTGCTCTTTTTCATGTGTACATGTGTTTAGTGTGTTCATGTATCACGTCTGTCCTTGTGGATGTACTTACATGTTTATGTACATGGACGCCAGAGGAAGACACCAGATGTCTTTCTCCATTGGTTGCTTTACATTTTATGTACTGAGGCAGGATCTCTCACTGGACATAGAGCATACCATTTTGATTAGTCTAGTAATCTACTAAGATCAAGAGTAGCCTTGTCTCCACCTCCAATGTATTGGACTATAAGATCTGTGCCTTCCTTGCCTAGTTTTTATGAAGGTTATGGGGATCTAAACACTGGTTCTCATACTTTCACAGCAAGGGTGTTGATGTGTAGTGTTTGATCACTGATGGAATGATATAGTAATCAGCACAATTGTTAAAATGCACGTCCATACTTATATACAACTATGCATTGTGTGGTTTGTGCTTCAATACAAAGCTTCAGATAGCAAAAGTAAAGTAAGCTCAGGATGTAGCCTAGAGCAAAAGACCCCTAGCAAACAAGAACCATGCCATGTAAGGATAAAAGCAGAGGTCATTACAACCTGGAAAAACAAACTAATGGATTAAAAAGAGCTTCCACTGTACAGATAACAAGACAGGCATAGTCTGAAGAAGAGACTCTAATTTCCTGGTAGAGGTATGCCAAAGTCAGGACTTAGGGTGACACAATGGGAGGTAGGAAACTAGTTCTCCTAGGCCAAGTTTCTACAAAAGTTCTTGGTGTGTACATATCCAAGCTGTCTACATCTTTCTTCCTACAGGGATTCACTGGGTTTTTTTTATACTAAATGCATATAGCAAATTATGCATCTTAGAAGGATTACCCTTTTTGGGAGAGGACAGTTAAGGGTTAAATGAGGAAAATATGTTGTCAAGGAAGTTAAGGAATGAAAACTATATGGAAGGAAAGAGTAGACTACATTATCAGATGGACAATATAATATTTTTCCAATACGGGAGCAGGGAGATTGTTATGATGTCAGAAAGAACAGATTCAGGGGAGACAGGAGTAGCTAATAGATCAAGACATGAGTGAATGGAGGAGAAGAGGGTGGAGATCAAGAGACATTATTCTCTGAGGGTGCTCTCTGTGTGATGATCTGGTTTATTTGAGACAATGACTCAATGTATTTCCCAGGTTGATCTTCCTGAATGGCTGGAGTGCAAATCTTCTCCACAGTCAGCTGGAGGCATTTACCAGAGGGGTGAAAGATAGAAACCAGCTCATAGGAAAATATTCGACAGTGCCCTGTACATGTAAGTGGACATGCTTAAAAATACTTACAAGCAGAGGTAAGAGTAAGGTTTGACAGTGAAATCAGAAAACAGAACTCCCATTTATAGATTCTAAAGAAAACAAATTCATTCTAGCTCATCAAATGATCTCCTGTGTAGTCACATACTGTGACAGTCATAGTATGCCCTCACACTCTCACACGTCAGAGTTCCTGGGTCTGTGTGTGTGTGTCTGTGTATGTGTCTGTGTGTGTGTGTGTGTGTGTGTGTGTGTGTGTGTGTGCATTTTGTCTGTTTTGTTTTTTAACTCATACCCGCACTCATAGACATGGCCCCTTATTCTCAGACCTTTGGACTCAGAGACCATTAGAACACCAACGGTAGTTGATTGGCAAACACCTTCGTGGGAAAAGATTGGCAGTCAATGACTGGACTGATACTTTATTCCAGAACAAGAACACAAAACAAATTAATAAGCAGACATCCAGAGGGCTGGTGGTTGTCCAAGACCCAGACTACTTCCTGTAAGTGTAGAGCCATATGCTGTAGGGAGTTCTCCATTGTGGTGAATATCTTAGTGCATAGTTTCCGTGGTCATACCATGTGAAAGAGTACAGTCCAGATTGGTCATTACACAGGTTGAGGTGTAAGCAGGAGCCACAAGTATATGTAGTTCTCTTATGCAAACTCTGCTAGGCAAACAAGGGCCAGTCAAATACGGCCACGTTAATAGTGGCATTAGTCGTGGTCAAAGTCTGGTCACAGGCTACAGGGTTACAGCTGTGTAAGGTCAGGTTACAGCCCTTCCATAGAGAGTGGTTTGCCCAGAGGTGTTACCATTTGGAATTTCTAGGCCAAGCTTGTGAAATTCCCTAATGAAGCCAATTTCATCTTCTGGTATCTTAGCAAATGTCTTCTCTCCATACCCACTCTTCTACTCTAGCTGGTAGACAATGAATGAAGTGCCCTAGCCTCTCTAATCATGAAAGTGAATGCCTTATATGTAACCACAGACACAGCATACTGATTCTCATTTTCTGGAAAATTCCTTTGGTAGTTATAAGGGTCTAGAAACATTGGCACCTAATTATCAATGTAAACTTATACCTTATTTTTTAACTAAGTTCTCCAGTGAACAAAAGGACTACTTGGAGAATCGGCTGATCCTCAGACCGACAATCAATATACAGGTTGAACATGGATCATTTTAGGCAAAACACAAGGAAGAATGCTGGTGGGGGGGCATCAATTGGACATGGTGTAGGTGATAAACGTTGAACGATTTGCTCCAAAACATCCTTTGCTTCTTATTTGGTTTTTATCTCAAGGTTGAAATCAAATATCACAGACTTATCACTAGTACAAATGCCTGAAAAATAAGTATATAGACAAATCCATGGTACAAAAGAGTTTTTTAAAAGAAAATAACTATGAAGAACCACAATTGACTGCTTCATATCACTGATAGTTTACGTGTTACCTGTGTCTGGTAACTTCCTACAAAAAGTATCACATTAATAATAGAGAAACATAACCAATACCATGTCAACCAGGTAATCAGTATCAAGGGGAAAATGAAATTGAAAATACACACGTTTGGTAGGATGTGTTGGAGATGACCTTTTATATCTGTGTCCTTTCTCCCCAGAATGCATTGTTTTGGTTTTGTCTCAAGGAACAGAAGAACAGGTAGGCCAGTTCTTATAGAAGAGCATTCTAAAAAATACCTCAAAACTATTAAGGTTTTTTTTTTATGAAAACCAAGGAAAATGTGTGATTACAGTAAAGAGAAGCTGTTGGTCTGGGTTCTGCCTGCCTGCCTTAGGGCACAGTCATTTGGGAGTTTGACTGCACTTATCCCACAGTGGAGAAGTTGGAGATGCGAGAAAGCAGGAGCTGGTATTCCCTAGTGGCTTCTAGGCCACCAGTTACTCATGGAGAACTGCTCAGAGAATTTGGGACGATGTCTCAGGGGTCCACAGGCCCATGACAGGGCTGGAACCAGCTGCTGCCAAACTCCTGGACATCTAGGTATTGATGAGTTTTGAAGAGTTGGGAGCTGATTCGGTGCCCAAAGGCTGGGGACAGCATCTAGCTCAGGGCTGGGAAAAAGGGAAGCTCTGGCTTAGCTCAGCAATGATCGTTCTTAGTTTGCCTGCTTTGTGTCTCGAAGCACAGAGAGGCCTTCTGCAGGAGGCTTAGGTAGTCAAAGAGGCTCAGTAGTGTCCAGCCACACTCCCCACTGTGACTGTTGGTGAAAGAGACAGTCCATGTCTCTAAACTGTTTACTGAAAGTTCATCATGGAAAATGAATGCATGCCACACCATACCAACATCTCAGGGTGGACCTGAGAGTAAATACCCTTCGCAAGGTATAATGTCTTGGAAGGAAAACTTGTTGACTAAACACTCAGGACTTCTACGTATCTCGTTAGCATGAAGAACTCTGTTCCAGGCCTATGTGACCATAGGTCACATTTCCTTGTGTGGGGAGTGTGGCAGGTGTTCCTGGTCAGGAACCTGGGAGGGAAAGAAGAGTAGCCTAAATCTCAGGTGTGTACCCACTGAGTCTCCAAGTTTCAGACCTGTTCTACCTTCCCAAGTTTCCTGGCATGGTTTCACCATTCCATGAGAAGTTTGAAGAGATATAATGAACAGAAGCAAAAGGGTATATTTTATGGAACAGCAGGTACAGGCAAGAATGTTAGGTACAAACTGAGGAAATCCAAATAGATTTCATTAATAAGAATGTATCTAAGTTGCCTCATTAATTCTCACCAACTCACCGGTTTGTGTGTGTTCACACTGGGAGGCACACGTCTGCAGAACCGCATGGCTCTGAGATCCCAGGCCACACAGAAGGCAGAACAATTAAATTCTAGTAACCAGTTCTGCTTCTCTCACTTCAGGGCATGCTGCTAAGTTCCAGCCACAGAACAGAAGAGTGCAATCCTTTTATAAATGCCTTCCAGGCATCAGACGTTCTGGAGAAGTCTGGGAGTCAGCAGTGATTCTGACCTAAGATTCCCAGGCACCACAGCACCCCAGTGATATGTAGACTGCAGGCCATGTTCTGGACTCCTCCATTCCCAGAAGAGGACACCAAACTTCCTGCTCCAATAAAAAAAAAAACTGAGAACAACACCCACTTAAAGAACACCCCGTTCTTGGCTACCTTGAGGAAAGGGATTCCTAACAGGGAATGAAAGCACTTTTAATACCCGACAGTGGAGGAATTGGTACAAAATCTTCAAAGTTAATTTACTATGCTCTTTTTATTTCAAAGTAATGGAAGCAGTAGCAGAAGATTTCACTACAAGACTTCTATTTGTATGTTAGGGCACAGTAAAGACACTTCTGAGATGAAATGACTGCCCTCTTAGGGGGAGAGATTTATTTGCTAGTAAGAGAGAGTACATTCAGAAGCATCTAGAATAAGTATAGAGCAAAGAGAGAAATTAGAATGGGCATAACTAGGGCTAGGGAAGCAGGGAAGAGAGAATTTTAGTGAACATTAAAGAGAGAATAGTGGGGCTGGAGAGATGACTCAGCAGTTAAGAGCACTGACTGCTCTTCCTGAGGTCCTGAGATCAATTCTCAGCAGACACATGGTGTCTCACAACCACCTGTAATGTGATCTGATGCCCTCTTCTGGTGTGTCTGAAGACAGTGACAGTGTACTCATATACATAAAATAAAGAGAGAGAGAGAGAGAGAGAGAGAGAGAGAGAGAGAGAGAGAAATAATGGATCCAGTAAGAAAGAATAAAGAATACTGGAGAAGCTGGGTTATAAGGAGGAAGAAGAGTAGCTCGGGGAGGGGAGCTCATGAGCTGGAAGGAGGAAAGGAGGGAATCCTGGTGGGGTAAAAAGGGCTGATATGCTAGTGAGAAGGCTTTGGAGTGTGTAATGAATTCTTGCGAACAGGAACTGTAGGAGCCTGGAGGCCATCATGGACCTTGAGATTCAACCTCAGTTATATGTCAATGGAGAGAGAGCCAAGAATATTTCTTTGGTCAGGGGTAAGGTCAATGTGTATGTTTCTGGGACAGAAACTCATTTCACAAAATTCTGAGGAATGCTGGCTTTTATCTACCTGCCAGAAGTCTTTCTTCAGTTCAGCTCATGCTCATTCTAGGCATCTACACTTCCTGAGACCTAATGTGATTCATATAGACCAGTGATTCTCAACCTGGGCATTGTGACACCTCTGGGGGCCACATATCCGATCTCCTGAATCTCAGATATTTACATTATGATTCATAATAGTACCAAAGTTATAGTTATGAAGCAGCAATGAAATTTATGGTTATGGGTCACCACAACATGAGGTAGTGTAGGTCGCAACATTAGGAAGGTGGAGAACGGCAGCAGCTCTCTGCTCCCAGACCCGGTGAGAGAGAGACCCAACCGCCTGGTCAGGTGGGCACTCCTGAGGCTGCAGAGCGGAAGAGACCACCAACACTGCTCACCCCTGCCCACATCCCTGGCCCAAGAGGAAACTGTATAAGGCCTCTGGGCTCCCGTGGGGGAGGGCCCAGGAGCGGCAGGACCCCTGCCACAGACACCGCCGGACCCTGAAGGAAACAGACCGGATAAACAGTTCTCTGCACCCAAATCCTGTGGGAGGGAGAGCTAAACCTTCAGAGAGGCAGGCCTGGGAAACCAGAAGAGACTGCTCCCTGCACACATCTCGGACGCCAGAGGAAAAAGCCAAAGACCATCTGGAACCCTGGTGCACTGAACCTCCCGGAAGGGGCGGCACAGGTCTTCCTGGTTGCTGCCGCTGCAGAGAGCCCCTGGACAGCACCCCACGAGCAAACCTGAGCCTCGGGACCACAGGTAAGACCAAATTTTCTGCTGCAAGAAAGCTGCCTGGTGAGCTTGGGACACACGGAAGCAGAATTTCTCTAGAACCGGGCACGTTCTGTGTTTACCGGAAGTCCCACACCCGCGGATCCCGGCCCGCAGCAGCTCTCTGCTCCCAGACCCGGTGAGAGAGAGACCCAACCGCCTGGTCAGGTGGGCACTCCTGAGGCTGCAGAGCGGAAGAGACCACCAACACTGCTCACCCCTGCCCACATCCCTGGCCCAAGAGGAAACTGTATAAGGCCTCTGGGCTCCCGTGGGGGAGGGCCCAGGAGCGGCAGGACCCCTGCCACAGACACCGCCAGACCCTGAAGGAAACAGACCTGATAAACAGTTCTCTGCACCCAAATCCCGTGGGAGGGAGAGCTAAACCTTCAGAGAGGCAGACAGGCCTGGGAAACCAGAAGAGACTGCTCCCTGCACACACATCTCGGACGCCAGAGGAAAAAGCCAAAGACCATCTGGAACCCTGGTGCACTGAAGATCCCGGAAGGGGTGACACAGGTCTTCCTGGTTGCTGCCGCTGCAGAGAGCCCCTGGGCAGCACCCCACGAGCGAACTTGAGCCTCGGGACCACAGGTAAGACCAAATTTTCTGCTGCAAGAAAGCTGCTTGGTGAGCTTGGGACACACGGAAGCAGAATTTCTCTAGGACCGGGCACGTTCTGTGTTTACCGGAAGTCCCACACCCGCGGATCCCGGCCCGCAGCAGCTCTCTGCTCCCAGACCCGGTGAGAGAGAGACCCAACCGCCTGGTCAGGTGGGCACTCCTGAGGCTGCAGAGCGGAAGAGACCACCAACACTGCTCACCCCTGCCCACATCCCTGGCCCAAGAGGAAACTGTATAAGGCCTCTGGGCTCCCGTGGGGGAGGGCCCAGGAGCGGCAGGACCCCTGCCGGAGACACCGCCGGACCCTTAAGGAAACAGACCGGATAAACAGTTCTCTGCACCCAAATCCCGTGGGAGGGAGAGCTAAACCTTCAGAGAGGCAGAAAGGCCTGGGAAACCAGAAGAGACTGCTCCCTGCACACACATCTCGGACGCCAGAGGAAAAAGCCAAAGACCATCTGGAACCCTGGTGCATTGAAGCTCCCGGAAGGGGCGGCACAGGTCTTCCTGGTTGCTGCCGCTGCAGAGAGCCCCTGGACAGCACCCCACGAGCAAACCTGAGCCTCAGGACCACAGGTAAGACCAAATTTTCTGCTGCTAGAAAGCTGCCTGGTGAACTCAAGACACAGGCCCACAGGAACAGCTGAAGACCTGTAGAGAGGAAAAACTACACGCCCGAAAGCAGAACACTCTGTCCCCATAACTGACTGAAAGAGAGGAAAACAGGTCTACAGCACTCCTGACACACAGGCTTATAGGACAGTCTAGCCACTGTCAGAAATAGCAGAACAAAGTAACACTAGAGATAATCTGATGGCGAGAGGCAAGCGCAGGAACCCAAGCAACAGAAACCAAGACTACATGCCATCATCGGAGCCCAATTCTCCCACCAAAACAAACATGGAATATCCAAACACACCAGAAAAGCAAGATCTAGTTTCAAAATCATATTTGATCATGATGCTGGAGGACTTCAGGAAAGACCTGAACACACTTAGGGAAGCACAGGAAAACATTAATAAACAAGTAAAAGCCTACAGAGAGGAATCGCAAAAATCCCTGAAAGAATTCCAGGAAAACACAATCAAACAGTTGAAGGAATTAAAAATGGAAATAGAAGCAATCAAGAAAGAACACATGGAAACAACCCTGGATATAGAAAACCAAAAGAAGAGACAAGGAGCTGTAGATACAAGCTTCACCAACAGAATACAAGAGATGGAAGAGAGAATCTCAGGAGCAGAAGATTCCATAGAAATCATTGACTCAACTGTCAAAGATAATGTAAAGCGGAAAAAGCTACTGGTCCAAAACATACAGGAAATCCAGGACTCAATGAGAAGATCAAACCTAAGGATAATAGGTATAGAAGAGAGTGAAGACTCCCAGCTCAAAGGACCAGTAAATATCTTCAACAAAATCATAGAAGAAAACTTCCCTAACCTAAAAAAAGAGATACCCATAGACATACAAGAAGCCTACAGAACTCCAAATAGATTGGACCAGAAAAGAAACACCTCCCGTCACATAATTGTCAAAACACCAAACGCACAAAATAAAGAAAGAATATTAAAAGCAGTAAGGGAAAAAGGTCAAGTAACATATAAAGGGAGACCTATCAGAATCACACCAGACTTCTCGCCAGAAACTATGAAGGCCAGAAGATCCTGGACTGATGTTATACAGACCCTAAGAGAACACAAATGCCAGCCCAGATTACTGTATCCAGCAAAACTCTCAATTAACATTGATGGAGAAACCAAGATATTCCATGACAAAACCAAATTTACACAATATCTTTCTACAAATCCAGCACTACAAAGGATAATAAATGGTAAAGCCCAACATAAGGAGGCAAGCTATACCCTAGAAGAAGCAAGAAACTAATCGTCTTGGCAACAAAACAAAGAGAATGAAAGCACACAAACATAACCTCACATCAAATATGAATATAACGGGAAGCAATAATCACTATTCCTTAATATCTCTCAATATCAATGGCCTCAACTCCCCAATAAAAAGACATAGATTAACAAACTGGATACGCAACGAGGACCCTGCATTCTGCTGCCTACAGGAAACACACCTCAGAGACAAAGACAGACACTACCTCAGAGTGAAAGGCTGGAAAACAACTTTCCAAGCAAATGGTCAGAAGAAGCAAGCTGGAGTAGCCATTCTAATATCAAATAAAATAAATTTCCAACTAAAAGTCATCAAAAAAGATAAGGAAGGACACTTCATATTCATCAAAGGAAAAATCAACCAAGATGAACTCTCAATCCTAAATATCTATGCCCCAAATACAAGGGCACCTACATATGTAAAAGAAACCTTACTAAAGCTCAAAACACACATTGCACCTCACACAATAATAGTGGGAGATTTCAACACCCCACTCTCATCAATGGAGAGATCATGGAAACAGAAATTAAACAGTGATGTAGACAGACTAAGAGAAGTCATGAGCCAAATGGACTTAACGGATATTTATAGAACATTCTATCCTAAAGCAAAAGGATATACCTTCTTCTCAGCTCCTCATGGTACTTTCTCCAAAATTGACCATATAATTGGTCAAAAAACGGGCCTCAACAGGTACAGAAAGATAGAAATAATCCCATGCGTGCTATCGGACCACCACGGCCTAAAACTGGTCTTCAATAACAATAAGGGAAGAATGCCCACATATACGTGGAAATTGAACAATGCTCTACTCAATGATAACCTGGTCAAGGAAGAAATAAAGAAAGAAATTAAAAACTTTTTAGAATTTAATGAAAATGAAGATACAACATACTCAAACTTATGGGACACAATGAAAGCTGTGCTAAGAGGAAAACTCATAGCGCTGAGTGCCTGCAGAAAGAAACAGGAAAGAGCATATGTCAGCAGCTTGACAGCACACCTAAAAGCTCTAGAACAAAAAGAAGCAAATACACCCAGGAGGAGTAGAAGGCAGGAAATAATCAAACTCAGAGCTGAAATCAACCAAGTAGAAACAAAAAGGACCATAGAAAGAATCAACAGAACCAAAAGTTGGTTCTTTGAGAAAATCAACAAGATAGATAAACCCTTAGCCAGACTAACGAGAGGACACAGAGAGTGTGTCCAAATTAACAAAATCAGAAATGAAAAGGGAGACATAACTACAGATTCGGAGGAAATTCAAAAAATCATCAGATCTTACTATAAAAACCTATATTCAACAAAATTTGAAAATCTTCAGGAAATGGACAATTTCCTAGACAGATACCAGGTATCGAAGTTAAATCAGGAACAGATAAACCAGTTAAACAACCCCATAACTCCTAAGGAAATAGAAGCAGTCATTAAAGGTCTCCCAACCAAAAAGAGCCCAGGTCCAGACGGGTTTAGTGCAGAATTCTATCAAACCTTCATAGAAGACCTCATACCAATATTATCCAAACTATTCCACAAAATTGAAACAGATGGAGCCCTACGGAATTCCTTCTATGAAGCCACAATTACTCTTATACCTAAACCACACAAAGACACAACAAAGAAAGAGAACTTCAGACCAATTTCCCTTATGAATATCGACGCAAAAATACTCAATAAAATTCTGGCAAACCGAATTCAAGAGCACATCAAAACAATCATCCACCATGATCAAGTAGGCTTCATCCCAGGCATGCAGGGATGGTTTAATATACGGAAAACCATCAACGTGATCCATTATATAAACAAACTGAAAGAACAGAACCACATGATCATTTCATTAGATGCTGAGAAAGCATTTGACAAAATTCAACACCCCTTCATGATAAAAGTCCTGGAAAGAATAGGAATTCAAGGCCCATACCTAAACATAGTAAAAGCCATATACAGCAAACCAGTTGCTAACATTAAACTAAATGGAGAGAAACTTGAAGCAATCCCACTAAAATCAGGGACTAGACAAGGCTGCCCACTCTCTCCCTACTTATTCAATATAGTTCTTGAAGTTCTAGCCAGAGCAATCAGACAACAAAAGGAGATCAAAGGGATACAGATCGGAAAAGAAGAGGTCAAAATATCACTATTTGCAGATGACATGATAGTATATTTAAGTGATCCCAAAAGTTCCACCAGAGAACTACTAAAGCTGATAAACAACTTCAGCAAAGTGGCTGGGTATAAAATTAACTCAAATAAATCAGTTGCCTTCCTCTATACAAAAGAGAAACAAGCCGAGAAAGAAATTAGGGAAACGACACCCTTCATAATAGACCCAAATAATATAAAGTACCTCGGTGTGACTTTAACCAAGCAAGTAAAAGATCTGTACAATAAGAACTTCAAGACACTGAGGAAAGAAATTGAAGAAGACCTCAGAAGATGGAAAGATCTCCCATGCTCATGGATTGGCAGGATTAATATGGTAAAAATGGCCATTTTACCAAAAGCAATCTACAGATTCAATGCAATCCCCATCAAAATACCAATCCAATTCTTCAAAGAGTTAGACAGAACAATTTGCAAATTCATCTGGAATAACAAAAAACCCAGGATAGCTAAAGCTATCCTCAACAATAAAAGGACTTCGGGGGGAATCACTATCCCTGAACTCAAGCAGTATTACAGAGCAATAGTGATAAAAACTGCATGGTATTGGTACAGAGACAGACAGATAGACCAATGGAATAGAATTGAAGACCCAGAAATGAACCCACACACCTATGGTCACTTGATTTTTGACAAAGGAGCCAAAACCATCCAATGGAAAAAAGATAGTATTTTCAGCAAATGGTGCTGGTTCAACTGGAGGGCAACATGTAGAAGAATGCAGATCGATCCATCCTTATCACCCTGTACAAAGCTTAAGTCCAAGTGGATCAAGGACCTCCACATCAAACCAGACACACTCAAACTAATAGAAGAAAAACTAGGGAAGCATCTGGAACACATGGGCACTGGAAAAAATTTCCTGAACAAAACACCAATGGCTTATGCTCTAAGATCAAGAATCGACAAATGGGATCTCATAAAACTGCAAAGCTTCTGTAAGGCAAAGGACACTGTGGTTAGGACAAAACGGCAACCAACAGATTGGGAAAAGATCTTTACCAATCCTACAACAGATAGAGGCCTTATTTCCAAAATATACAAAGAACTCAAGAAGTTAGACCGCAGGGAAACAAATAACCCTATTAAAAAATGGGGTTCAGAGCTAAACAAAGAATTCACAGCTGAGGAATGCCGAATGGCTGAGAAACACCTAAAGAAATGTTCAACATCTTTAGTCATAAGGGAAATGCAAATCAAAACAACCCTGAGATTTCACCTCACACCAGTGCGATTGGCTAAGATCAAAAACTCAGGTGACAGCAGATGCTGGCGAGGATGTGGAGAAAGAGGAACACTCCTCCATTGTTGGTGGGATTGCAGACTGGTAAAACCATTCTGGAAATCAGTCTGGAGGTTCCTCAGAAAATTGGACATTGAACTGCCTGATGATCCAGCTATACCTCTCTTGGGCATATACCCAAAAGATGCCTCAACATATAAAAGAGACACGTGCTCCACTATGTTCATCGCAGCCTTATTTATAATAGCCAGAAGCTGGAAAGAACCCAGATGCCCTTCAACAGAGGAATGGATACAGAAAATGTGGTACATCTACACAATGGAATATTACTCAGCTATCAAAAACAACGAGTTTATGAAATTCGTAGGCAAATAGTTGGAACTGGAAAATATCATCCTGAGTGAGCTAACCCAATCACAGAAAGACATACATGGTATGCACTCATTGATAAGTGGCTATTAGCCCAAATGCTTGAATTACCCTAGATCCCTAGAACAAACGAAACTCAAGACGGATGATCAAAATGTTAATGCTTCACTCCTTCTTTAAATGAGGAAAAAGAATACCCTTGGCAGGGAAGGGAGAGGCAAAGATTAAAACAGAGACTGAAGGAACACCCATTCAGAGCCTGCCCCACATGTGGCCCATACATATACAGCCACCCAATTAGACAAGATGGATGAAGCAAAGAAGTGCAGACCGACAGGAGCCGGATGTAGATCGCTCCTGAGAGACACAGCCAGAATACAGCAAATATAGAGGCGAATGCCAGCAGCAAACCACTGAACTGAGAATAGGTCCCCTATTGAAGGAATCAGAGAAAGAACTGGAAGAGCTTGAAGGGGCTCGAGACCCCAAAAGTACAACAATGTCAAGCAACCAGAGCTTCCAGGGACTAAGCCACTACCTAAAGACTATACATGGACTGACCCTGGACTCTGACCCCATAGGTAGCAATGAATATCCTAGTAAGAGCACCAGTGGAAGGGGAAGCCCTGGGTCCTGCTAAGACTGAACCCACAGTGAACTAGTCTATGGGGGGAGGGCGGCAATGGGGGGAGGGTTGGGAGGGGAACACCCATAAGGAAGGGGAGGGGGGAGGGGGATGTTTGCCCGGAAACCGGGAAAGGGAATAACACTCGAAATGTATATAAGAAATACTCAAGTTAATAAAAAAAAAAAAAAAAGTGAAACATCAAAAAAACAAACAAACAAAAAAAAAAAGATTAAAGAGAGCAAAGAGAGCAGGATTCATTAAAACATTTGCTCACAATAATTTTGTTTCACACTTGTTTACATTTAATATTTATATTGGAATAAATATGTAAAATACTTAAAATATATGCCATGCAAAGCAAAAAAAAAAAAAAAAAAAAAAAAAGGAAGGTGGAGAACCACTGACAAAAACACTTTCTACATAAAAGCAAGCAAGCAAAAGACAAAACAATGTAAATTTTTTTAAAAAGTCTCATTTTTTAAGCTTTTTTAAAAAAGCTTAAAACGCAGTAAGAAAATGGATAGATGATAGATAGATAGATAGATAGATAGATAGATAGATAGATAGATAGATGGACAGACAGGCAAACAGATGGACAGATAAACAGATACATAGATACATGGATAGATAGGTAGATGGATGGGTGGATTGATAGGTAGATAAATACATAGATACATAGAAAGATATAGATTCACGGATGAATAGATAGATAATATATACACAGATACATGCATAGATGGATGGATGGATACATACATACATACACATACATACATACATACATGGCTACATGGATTCATGGATACATAGACACATGGATATATGGATAGATGGATGGATAGATAGATATAAATGCATAGATATATGGATGGATAGATATAGATAGATAAATAGATGATAGATAGCTAGATGACAGAGAGATATCTCACTCTATTATATTTAAAATTGTTTTTGTTTATCTTATGTATTTGCATTTTCACCTGAATATGTATGTGAATGTACCATGTATGAGCCCATGGAGGCCAAAAGAGGGCATTAGATTCCATGAATCTGAAGTAATGGGTGCTTATTGGCCACATCATGGATGCTGGGAATCAAACCTCGTCCTTCTGTGAAAGCATCAGGTAGTCTTAAATACTTCATCGCCTGTCCAGCCCAGTCTGTTCTTTTAATGGAGAAAGTTTTTAATCAATCAGACATTGGTAAAAGACTCATGAAATTAAGACTTCTGAATTGACCTAAAGAGTTTATGTGGGTAATATTTTTATTTCCTGTTTTTGTATATAACTTACTGAGAAAAAAATATTATGAAGTTTAGAGGTGATAAAAATCAATACTGCTTTTATCAATACCAATAAAGGCAGTGAAATTGTGTTTCTTTAAAGCAATTCTGCATTTAGAAGTCCCTTCATATCTGTAGTCAGGTAACTTACTCTATATTAGAAATATTCTACGGCTGTAATAGGACAATACAACAAATTAGGCAGTTGGGAGACAGACTTCATTACTAGAGCAACCAGACAAACCACTGTTTGCAACCAATCAAATGAGAATGTGAAAAGTAAGCTGCCCTTGCTCCAGGACTGGGTGAAGAGCAAGGGACTGTAAACGCATGTATCCCAGCTTCTTTGTGCGCACCTGAACAAGGCATTCTTTGCAGGCAGCAGAGCAGTGAGCAGGCACAGGGCTTTGTTAATGAATGCAGAAAATACTGCAGCATCTGTGCCCAAGAGTTGCCAGAGACCCACTGCTGAGCTAGTTTTGAATGGCGTTCCATGTTAAGGAACCAAACATTAGCCCCCACGCACCCATGTTACTGGGTTCCTCTAAATCCTTAGAAGCCGAAATTCAGCTCAGCTCGAAGAAAGAGAGAGAAATTGTGAGAACCTCTAAGATTTTAGAGTATTGTATTTCTGAGGGATCAGGATGGAAAAGTGACAGACAAATTAAGATAAACTCTGAAATATAGAAGACACAATATTGTGCACTGTGACATCAAGAGCCCATGAGACACTGACCTTTCTCTCTAGAACTAAGCCACTTGGAGCAGTAGACAAAATTATTGCACATTCTAGGTACAAGTCAGCGTGCAGACTGGTTGAAATTATAAACTTGCCAATGACCAGGCTATGGAATTGTTGCTGCATAGGTACTTCTGAAGATAAGAGACCCTCCATTTGTCCAGGAGGCAGGAGGGTAGAGCTGTAACCAAACTCATACCTTGCCTACTTGGGAAGGAAGTTCTTTCTTGCTAGTCTATAAAGTAAAGATACCTTTTACTAGCCTTCCCAAGCCTTCGCTTATATCATGATGATTGTTAATACTAATTTATTGTAGATTTGAATGGGAGTTCCATTTCTGCTTAGGTAATTTAGGATCACAACATACAGGTACACACTGTATCATTTGTCACTGCTTTATCTGCAAATACTCACTGTTAAGGAAGTTGCCAGAATATCGTCCAAGTTGAACTATTAAAATCTTAATTGTGAAAGTGAGATACCATCTAAGAGCTAGAAAGAAATATGTGGGATGACATTCCAATTTTATTCATGTTGATAATTATAAATGATCTAGTGTTTTTAAAGGGTGCATGGGAGATATCAGTGCCCAAGAAGTAAGCTTATATAGCATGAGGTTAAACTGCAAAGAGCCTGAGTAAATACTCCACCCAGGAGAGACTTAAAAGTGATCATAGCTTATTTTAAAAAACCCTTCAAGTAGGATGCATTTATTTTTAACTCCTGTTCGTGCCCAGCTCTGTTTACAATGGCGTCATTGAGCATCTGAACAGCAATAGTTACCTTCTGTTGTGTGAAGAGAGAAGACATTGCTTGTTTGGATTCCCATCAAGCACCAAGTGTGAGGGTGTGGAACAGATGCTGCCTGTGTGGTCCAGGGGTCTGGGGTGTTGCCGAAGATTGGGTTCATGACTGTACCTTCCTAAATAAGGACACTGAGCACCATGAGAAAAGAACATCCCAGTCATATTCTCTCCTATATATTTCCCAGGATATAAAAGTACTTTTGTACTTGAATGTGAGGCAGGGGAATTAGAGGGAAGAAATAACAAAGTATTTATCTATATAGTAATTCCTGGAAATTTTCCAGTAAGCTTAACCCTGTGCTGTGAATCCCAGGCTTCTTTAAACAGAAGCAAATACTTCCTCACTCACAAGGAGCAAAGTCAAGGAAGCGTCAGGTATGATTTTTCTCCAACTCAGAGTTTCTGACAAAGGGAGAGTTTGCCTCTTTAATACATTCAGGCATCCTCTTGAGACCAATTATAAAATCTCAGAACCTGGTACTCTTTTATCACATTACCCTCTAGATCTATAGATGGAAGAATTTAAAAACACAGATAACAGAGGAGCCAGGACTGAAACCTGTACCCCTGCCTCTCAAGTAGCATTCTTGTCCACGGGGGCTGTCTGTACAGTCCATCTTGTTTACAACAGAACCAGCAAGAAAGAATCTCTGTCGCCAGCCTGCTGTAGACTTCTTAAGCAGTGCATAGAACGCTCTGCGTTCTCTTCACAAGACTTCTGTATTTATTCCTTATATCATTAATACCACAGGACCCATAAGGCACTGTGATATATAATTTTAAATGAGGAATAAACAACGAAGAAAGGTTTTTCTGGGCAGAGATCTGATGGAAAACTAAATAAGGAATTGTTTGATGTCAGGATCCTGTGCCTCCTCACCTTATGCAGATCTTCCTCCTTCCTCCATTCTTATGTCCAATATTATAAAAAAAATAGATAATCTAAGTCAAAAGTGTATTTATGTAAGTGTATCCTTTATAATCTTTGGCTTAATTATTTAATTTACAGTTCATCATTATTTCTGTTTTAAGAACACCAATATGAGGTACCATGGAACAATTTTTGAAGCCAGGATAGAAGACATTTCTAAGCATCTGGGGAGTTTTGAAATCACACAATGACCTGAAAGAAATGGAGACAGTCATGGGGGTGGGGTGGGATCAGAGATAGGAGAGGGTAGGGTGGGAACAGAAGAGTCAGCATGCATCATGTACATGTGTAAAACTGTCAAAGACTTACATCAATTAACAAAGAGAATGTACTTCTGTCATCTGTGGTGTCTCGACCACAACTGGATGCCATTGTGTGACATGAAATCTCAGGCAGGCCTTGGAGGACAGCTAGCTACTTGCTTTCATAAGCGGAATAGAGAGAGAGCTGATCTCTAAGAAACAGAAAACCAGATCGCAACAATCATAGCAGGAGACAGTGGGCAGGGAGGGACAGAGGACAGATGGTGAGGACTCATAGGAGGAATGGCTTCAGATGGTCTAGAGCGGGATACCTAACAGACAAGAGTTAAATATTTCTAAACACTTAGGATGTTTCCTAACACAAGGAAATTATTTATGTCCGAGGCAATAGATGCCTTTAGCCTAGATCCGATTATTTAATGCTCATTGTATTGGATTGTCACACCATACCCCATAAATGTGCATAATTACTATGTGGTATTTTAAAGCAAAATATTTTAGTAAAATTTTGTTAAAGAATTAAAATCATCGCATCATTTCACTAGAATACAGCAGAGGACGGACACTCTCCTTTAGAATGCTAGTTACTTCTCACCATGTTTGCACGAGGCTTGGTGTTTCCAACCTAGGACACACGGCATGTAAATGCATCAAGTTTCCAGACATTTAATAAAGGTGTTAGTATTTTCAACAGTCTCTACAGTTCCCAAATAAATTCTAGTTTTGAGAGGCCCGAGGAGTCATTCATTTAGCAGATAAACTTCCTGCTCAAAAAAATAAAAGAAAATAAATCTAAGAATGTCAGCATGTAAATTGGAGCAAGGTGCTCTAATAAGGCACAGGAGAAGGAATGAAAAGGTCCTGCCTTTGCATAATAAATAAGATGACATACTCGTGGCTCATCTTATCACACTGAAAAGACTGTAAATAATAAACAACAAAATGAATGGCCAAAGGATCTTTCTCTAGGACAACGAGTTGACAGATTTCACCAATAAATGTCACCACTGTGGGTATGAAAGATTCGTGAATTGTGTTGAAATTTATGAAAACCCTTCCTGAGAGGTGTATAGCAGGGCACAGCCCTGTGTAAAGTTTTGTAAACACAAAATTTGTTGTGGTGCAACATACTTGGCTTTGCTCTCATTGGTGATCTTTCAATAGCTGTCTAGGTGAGAGGTCACTCCTCCCATTTAAATCCATGCCACCACACGGTGATATCTTTAATGAGGTAATATGCTGGTAGTCTAAAATTATACAAAAACAAAATTGGAAGAAGAATAATTCTAGATGTTTCAAAGTGGGTGGACTTAACCATACAGCAGCCAATGACTCAGAAATGTCTAGTTGAAACCTTCTGAAAACCTGGGAGGGCCGTAGAGATCCCTTGATGCATTCAGCAATCTTGTGAATCAACAGAGGACTAAGTGTTAGTGGTTTGTGCAAGGCAGAAAGGTGAACTGTGGAGCTGCATTGTGGCTGCTAAAACACTGCTTACTGTACATAGCAATCACTGGAGTCAGTTGCACATGCCTCTGCAAGGTGGCAAGAAAGTGTTTGGACTTCAAAGGACAGGGTCTTAGATTATGATGCAAGTGGGATTTATGAAAAGGTATGGAAACAGCAAATCTTTTGATGCTTCCACTGTCTTTTGGTCCTGGGAGGGAAGATACTATTCCACTTCAAGTCTTAGTGAAAGCTTCTAGAAGAGCTATCATGCACTGTTGAGAAATCTCTCTCTCAGTTTGAGAGCGAGTATTGCAGAAACATGATCCTTCCTGACAATATCATCCTTCTATGACCTAGACTTGGACAAAAAAAAAGGAAGACCATTGACAAATAGCAAGTCAAATGCCTGATGTGAGATATTGGAATCTTTTTTTCAAATGCAACTTCTTTACTCTTGTGAAAGGAGAGTTATTTGCCACTCATAAAAAAGCACTTGGCAGTTTTCTCTGCAGTTTTCAAATCTATATTCCAGAAAATTTATTCATTAAAACAGCTACAAATATGATGATAAACATAGTCTTTTTTCAAAAATAAAAACTATGTTGATGTGTGTGTGTGTATGTGTGTAAAAGAGAGACAGACAGTCAGATAGACAGACTGTCACAGACAGAGAGATAGAGAGACAGAGAGACAGATCTTAGTTACTTGATGTCAACATGATGACATCATGAGTTCAGTCCCCAAGACATGTGGTAGTTAAAGAGAATCAACTCCAGCAAGTTGTCCCTTGATCTCCACACTTAAATGCTAGAATTCCCCTCAATTTATATTTATTTGGATTCATGCATGGATGGATGGATGGATGGATGGATGGATGGTTGAAAGCATGGATGGATGGATGGATGGATGGATGGATGGATATTCAGAGAGAAATAAAGATATTGTCTCAGTATTTGTTGAAAATGAAATCTATGTTCTCCTGTCTTGAATTAATTTTATGAAGCAAAACCAAGCACACATTTCCTAGAAATTTTATTATTTTTGGTTCCAATTATAATTTATTTATATTTGTTTATGGAACATACTCTTATTTTGTGCATGTGCATATGCATGTGCATTACATATGCATGTGCGCATGTACATGTTCATGTGGGTATGTGTTTCTGGGGATGGAATTCATTCATATTAATACTGAATTCCCAAAGCTTCATTATCGAAATAAGGTTTCACTATATAATAGATGCTGGCCTTAAACTCTCCATGTACCCCAGTCTATCCTTGAATTTGCCATTCTTCAGCTTATGCACTAATATGTCTGGATCTTTCAGGGATATGTCACCATCTAACTTGATTTTACCCTTTATTGTAGGACTGTAGCTGCTTATGTTTGAACTAAATCATATCACTGTGTGTGGAGGGGGATAGTTTTTGAGTGTTGTTCTATTATTTTGGTTTTATTTATATTGTCTTGGGAAAGGAATTAAATGGGTTCGTTCAGACATCATCAATACATTTTCATGAACTAAATTAGACACACTAAAATCATTTCAAGACTTGATCTAGTTAGAATCTGCCTTTAAGAGTAGTCTGTTCTGTTGTAAAAGGCAGTGATTTCATAGAAACTCATGGTGTTTGTCTTATGAAAATTCAAAGGGTTACTTCCCTGGGTGAGTGACACAACAGCTCATCCTTTCAGGAAAGCAAGAAGTAACACTCATTTTGGTTTTAGACAGGGAAGGGGAATCAACATCTCTACCCTTCTCATACTAGGGCTTACCAATGTTTCACACATGGAATTTCAGATAGAGATAGGATTTGAAAGCTTAGGTAGATGAGACGAGGAATGTAAAAATGGGACAGGTCATCTATCATCATCATGAGATGTGATTTTTAAATCCAAATCTTGCTTTTCTGGTGTGTTGGGATATCCATGTTTGCTTTGGTGGGAGAACTGGGCTCTAATGATACCGAGTAGTCTTGGTTTCTGTTGCTTAGGTTCCTGTGCTTGCCTCTCACCATCTCTTTGTCTCTGGTGTTAGCTGGAATTTCTGTCTCTGATATTGACTTGACTCTCCTGTAAGCCTGTGTGTCAGCACACCTGGAGACCAGCTTTCTCCAAGTGGGATTTGGGTACAGAGAGCTGTGTCACAGGGTCATCCTGGGCGCAGGTGGAAACCATAAGGATCCTGTCCCTGACTTCTCCTAGGCTCCTGTGTCCAGAGGGCTCCAGGCAGGTTCCTTGGGCTCTCAGGATTGTCCACACTTCTGAACAAGACTGCCCATCTCTACCTATGCTGCTGGTAAGATTCAAGTTGGTATCCTCAAAATGGAGGGGAAGAACAAAACTGTGAAATAGAAGGTTAATCAGTGAGAGGAAAAAAATCCAAGAAATGACTATTCTCCAGTCACACTCAGAATCGGGCTGTTCTGGTTCCCTGGAGGCCAGCCCAATTAGCTTGGAGTCAGGAGATATTCAATGCTTGTTTCAAGTAGCACACATTTCCGAAGAGACGTAGGACTGATTGATTCAGTGGCCCAGCAGCCAATAATGCTGCACCAAATGTTTGCTGCAAGCTTTCGGAGGAATCTAACCATACCCTATGGTCTCCAAAGTCAGAGTGAGTACCACTGTTTACTCTCTTGCTCTAAAGTTATTTGGACAGTCATTAACTAATGAGTACGTATTTGCCTTTCTGACAATATGATTAGGACCCAAAATATATCGAATATATTCTTTTCTAATATATTTTATATCTTCACCCTGCCCTGAGATTTACAGCACACAGACTTTTCTCAGCCTTAACTGAAAAATTTTATAAATTGTGGCAAGTCTAAAACATGCATTTTCATTCTTCAAGTAAGTGATATCAACTAATACAATTTATAGGACTCTTTTTCTGAACATCTCCCAAAGTTCATGTTTTCTCCTTATGATACCAATAGAGAATGAAGTCATTAATTCTTTAAGAAGTGGCAGCAATAAGACAAACAAAAATGAAATAAAAGGCTACGGCATACATGGATATATTTGCAAACCAGCCTGCCTGCATTTAAAGATGGTTGCAAATAAATATGTGAGTCATTTGAAGAATAGAACAGTAATGTAATTACTTAGGAAAAATAAAGCCAGCAGTATTCATAGATTTATTGACTCAATAATGACCACAAACCATAACAGCAACATTCTCTAGATAGGTTCAGAATTTAATTCTTTTAAACAGAAAAAAAAAGAGAAGGAAGAATTTAACAGAGGAAGGAAGGATGGAGACCAATAAATGAGAAAGAGAGAGATAGAGATAGAAAAGCAGAGAGAGAGAGACAGAGAGACAGAGAGACAGAGACAGAGACACAGAGACCCAAACAGAGAGACACGCAGACAGACAGACAGAAAAGAGGAAATGTAAAGGAGGGAGGAAGGAATGGGATGAGAGTGAAGCTTGAAAGCCTCTTTAGCAATACAATAAGGAAGACAGTGATCAGTGAGGCTTCGACTAGGGACAGTATTTCTATGGTGCACTGGGCTTGAAAATACTGATTACTTTCCCTGTTATAATCCTATTTATTCTTGCTAGAAAAAGTTAACCATGGTTTAAATAAAAAGAACTGTCAAACCGTTAAAGACTCTAGGACATACTCTTTGAACGAGTAGAAACAACTTCTCTTCTGGAGTGATGTGGGCTCCAAGGATAATTGCTAACTGTGTGGCCAAGTTCTTCATTCTCACCATGACGTTTCAGTTTAGAAGATAGTTGCTGATTATCATTATGTCAAAAGTGCCTCCTTCCCTAGTTGTCTACCAACTACAGTTAGAGGAGTAGGAAACAGGGTGGTAACATTCCTAAACAAACTATCGTAAAGTCAAATTATTCATTTTGTTTAGAAAGTCGGTTTTGAGATGGGCTTCCAGTTAATGCTTCTTTCCAGGACCCTCAGACCAACGGGAACTCATTACTTGATCCTTTGACACAAGTGTCTAACTTCCTAACACAACTCAAACAATACAGAATTTAAGAACTGTGCCTGTGTACACACCCTTTCAACCTTGTGCTTCTGGTTTAGTGTCGGCTGTTGCTTGGGAAAAGGCAGCATTTATTCTCCCAGGTTTGTTGCTGAGTAATCCAGATTAATTTCTGGCCTTTATGCAGTCACTACATCAGCCAGTCTCATGGATTTTGTTTCTAAAACACTACTGATATTATTTCTCCTTCCAAAGTTCTGACCTCTATGTCCCTCAAGCCAGTATCATGTCTTGCTTCAAAGTTGAAAATTGCCTTTGGTATTCTCAACGATCTGTTGCTGCATAGAAAGCAACACAAATTTAGTAATGACATCCCTGTACTTGCCCAGTCCTTGTATCTGTTCTTACTGATATCTTCATGGCTATCCAATATGAAGCAATCAGTCAATTACTCTGTCATAAACAATATTTTTCACAATTCTAATATTCTAATATTTTACAATTCTAATATTTACATAATTCTAATAGTTTTTATTTCCATATATATACATATATATACATATATGTATGTATGTATGTATATATATATAAAATTTGTGTATCCGTGTTCTTGTTTCTGACGATCATAGAAAGTAAATCTTATGAAGAGTCAAAAGCAGCACTGATAACTTAGAGTAGTTTAAAGATGCTGAACGCAAGATGTGACTTTGGCAAAGGGTTTAGATAGTAACACATAGGCAAATACAGAATATCATGGCTTGCATATGAATTATCACACCAAATAATTGTGTGATGTGAACCTGGTGCCACTATCTATCTGGGGGGCCTTTTTGGAAACTATGTCACTTGGTGTGGCCCCATGAGATAGTTCTGGCCATGGCTTCTAACTCTTTGCCTCATGTCTACCGTGAACTCTGGTTACCCATACATTCCCACTGCCCTGATAAAAGTGACTCTAAGAATCCACAGCCTGAATCCCCTAAAACCTTACATTAAAATACAACAAAAGTCCGACATAAATTTGTTGCAGTAAATGTTACTTGGGGGTTTCTAACCCACCTTAGTTCACTTAATTCCCAAATAAATGACACAAAACCTTTATATTTATAATAAGCCTTAAAGCACTAAAACAGCAGATACCACTCTTCTGTGTTGTTTTGTCCATTTCCCCTGACATTAACCCTGAGATATGACCTGCCATGTTCTACCTGGACCAGTCCTACTCTACCTTCTTGTCCCTCATGGCCATGCTCTCAAGATGTACCACCCCAGGGTGTCTTCTCTCTTCTCCTTTCTCTTTTCCTTCCTGGTGGATTCTGTTGCAGACCCCCAAGCCTGGGAACCAAAACCCTGCCCACCCAGAGACTACAGACATCTTTTTCCAACCAATAGTTTTAAATTAAGTTGGCAGGACAAAAGTTGGTAAATGTGAGAATTCAGTCTTGAGGCAACTAGACCTTGTGGTATGTAATAGCATTAAAATACACAGCATCAGACCAGACCTCAACATAAATTGGCTGTGACTTGTCATATTTGCCTAAATATAAGGTTTTTTTTTTTTTGGTTCTTTTTTTCGGAGCTGGGGACCGAACCCAGGGCCTTGCGCTTCCTAGGTAAAGACTCTACCACTGAGCTAAATCCCCAGCCCCGGTTTTTTTTTTTTTTGGTAGAAGAATGTTCACACAGCAAGGCTTTGACAACTGAAATGAGCTTATGTGTAAGGCCAAGGAGGTTATCACTTACAGTGTCTTTAGTAGATGATATTAGAGGGACATGGAGGAACTTTTGCCCTCATCACCAGTTGAACTAAAATTTGGAGAAATGGAAGGCAACAACAAGAACAACAACAACACAACACAACACAACATAACACAAGAATCTGTGGCAATGGGCTTGTACTGCTTGCAACAGCTTCACTGATGGAGTGATACTAATAGAGGGGAGCATCACATCTTTCATCTCAGGTCTATAGCTTTGGGGGAGAGACTTCCTCCAAGCATTCCTGGAACTTGAAATCCCTTACTGGTTCTCCTTGAGTGCAATTTTGTAAACCTGGGTAAGTGAGAGAAGTTTCATAAATTTTATATGAATTCATTAACTTCATCACAAAGGTGTGAAACGCCGTGGTCTTACTCTTTCCAGCCGAATGGGTTGTCCATAATAAAACACCTATCACTTCAGGGATTTTAAATTAGCAACCCATCTGGTAGGAAAAAGAAAAAAAAACCAATAATGAGGACAGCATTACTCATGGGGGAAGAACTGAGTTTGACTCAAGGGACTAAGCAGTATTGTGGATTTTTTTTTGTGGTTTTGGTTCTTTTCTTTTTCTAAGTTTCAGTGCATATTAAATTATCACACCTCTGAGGGTCACATTTAAACAAAAATAGATCTTTGTATTCTAATTCCAAAAGTATATTCTTGAAGAAATGGACAAGTAACTATTAATTAGATGCAGAACCTAATCTTTAACTCAGGACTAGATTGGTCCTGATGATATTCTCATCAGGGCCTGATGCAAGTATTTACTTGTTAAGGGGCAGAAATGCATTATTAAAATATACTCCACACAATATCTTCCTGATATGGGACTGCTGGCAATCTAGAACTATCACCTTTACTACAAAAGAAAAAAAATACTAGGGAAAAACTTAAAACTAGTACTAGTGAGAGCCTGTGTGTTTGTTGACTCCTAGCTGCTCATTTCACTTCTCAGAAAGGGATCTGGCTTTACTCTGAACAGCAAAATAACTTTTAAAACTTCTCTGACTAGTTGTGTTATATATTTCCATGTCATGATAATTAACTAATATAGCTTTTAAAAGCCTGTTTGTCTAGTATTAGGTCAGTAAATCCATGGCATATTTACAGGATATTACGTAGCCATGCTTAGGAAAGCTGAGGGGCCTCTGGAAGCCATCATACAGTGAATGATGGGGCAGGAGACACGCTTATTTGCGTTTTATACAGGGTCTGTAGTCTAGGTTTTATTCTTTATATATTTATGACATAATATAGTCATATTTAATAATAACAAAATAAAATAAATTATATGTATCATATCTTTAAACAGAAAGTATATTACCTGGTGGTAATGGTAGATTTACAATCATATGTCTCTATACTCTTGCAATACCTGCACTTTCTATGATGAATGTCCATTACTTGGTAACTGAGAAGCAAGCAGTGAGTGTTTTCTTTAACAAAATACTGAGGAGATGAATGACTCACATAGTTGCTTTGTTCAATTCATTTTAATTTGGTTCACAAAGAATGGCAATGAGGGAGGCCAAAATAAACAACACAGCACAAATGACAGATGGACTTTTATTCAGCATTAAAGTTGTTCCTGACTGTCCAACTTATATCATGCAAAACATTTAACTATTTTTTTCTTTTACACTGTTAATGTCCACCTGGCTTCATTCTTCCATGTTACCTGGGGGGCCCAGGGACAATGTCATGTCCCCTTCATATCCCAAGCTAGGTGGTTTTGTAAGTGAAAGCTATTCTTTTCCTCATAGTGCTTGAAGATGGGAAGTCCATGATTGTGGTGTGGAAGGCTTGGTGTCTTTTTTTTTTAAATTTATTTAATACTTAATAATAATTCTTTGGTTTCCAGGCAAACATCCCCCTCCTCCTCCCCTTCCTCCCCCTCCCAACCCTCCCCCATTGCCGCCCTCCCCCCAACAGTCTAGTTCACTGGGGGTTCAGTCTTAGCAGGACCCAGGGCTTCCCCTTCCACTGGTGCTCTTACTAGGATATTCATTGCTACCTATGGGGTCAGAGTCCAGGGTCACTCCATGTATAGTCTTTAGGTAGTGGCTTAGTCCCTAGAAGCTCTGGTTGCTTGGCATTGTTGTACATATGGGGTCTCGAGCCCCTTCAAGCTCTTCCAGTTCTTTCTCTGATTCCTTCAACGGGGGTCCTATTCTCAGTTCAGTGGTTTGCTGCTGGCATTCGCCTCTGTATTTGCTGTATTCTGGCTGTGTCTCTCAGGAGCGATCTACATCCGGCTCCTGTCGGTCTGCACTTCTTTGCTAAATCCATCTTGTCTAATTGGGGGGCTGTATATGTATGGGCCACATGTGGGGCAGGCTCTGAATGGGTGTTCCTTCAGTCTCTGTTTTAATCTTTGCCTCTCTCTTCCCTGCCAAGGGAATTCTTGTTCCCCTTTTAGAGAAGGAGTGAAGAAGCATTCACATTTTGATCATCTGTCTTGAGTTTCATTTGTTCTAGGCATCTAGGGTAATTCAAGCATTTGGGCTAATAGCCACTTATCAGTGAGTGCATACCATGTATGTCTTTCTGTGATTGGGTTAGTTCACTCAGGATGATATTTTCCAGTTCCAACCATTTGCCTACGAATTTCATAAAGCCCTTGTTTTTGATAGCTGAGTAATATTCCATTGTGTAGATGTACCACATTTTCTGTATCCATTCCTCTGTTGAAGGGCATCTGGGTTCTTTCCAGCTTCTGGCTATTATAAATAAGGCTGCAATGAACATAGTGGAGCACGTGTCTTTTTTATATGTTGGGGCATCTTTTGGGTATATGCCCAAGAGAGGTATAGCTGGATCCTCAGGCAGTTCAATGTCCAATTTTCTGAGGAACCTCCAGACTGATTTCCAGAATAGTTGTACCAGTCTGCAATCCCGCCAACAATGGAGGAGTGTTCCTCTTTCTCCGCATCCTCGCCAGCATCTGGTGTCACCTGAGTTTTTGATCTTAGCCATTCTCACTGGTGTGATGTGAAATCTCAGGGTTGTTTTGATTTGCATTTCCCTTATGACTAAAGATGTTGAACATTTCTTTAGGTGTTTCTCATTCAGCATTCCTCAGCTGTGAATTCTTTGTTTAGCTCTGAACCCCATTTTTTAATAGGGTTATTTGTTTCCCTGCGGTCTAACTTCTTGAGTTCTTTGTATATTTTGGATATAAGGCTTCTATCTGTTGTAGGATTGGTAAAGATCTTGTCCCAATCTGTTGGTTGCCGTTTTGTCCTAACCACAGTGTCCTTTGCCTTACAGAAGCTTTGCAGTTTTATGAGATCCCATTTGTCGATTCTTGATCTTAGAGCATAAGCCATTGGTGTTTTGTTCAGGAAATTTTTTCCAGTGCCCATGTGTTCCAGATGCTTCCCTAGTTTTTCTTCTATTAGTTTGAGTGTGTCTGGTTTGATGTGGAGGTCCTTGATCCACTTGGACTTAAGCTTTGTACAGGGTGATAAGCATGGATTGATCTGCATTCTTCTACATGTTGACCTGCAGTTGAACAAGAACCATTTGCTGAAAATGCTATCTTTTTTCCATTGGATGGTTTTGGCACCTTTGTCAAAAATCAAGTGACCATAGGTGTGTGGGTTCATTTCTGGGTCTTCAATTCTATTCCATTGGTCTATCTGTCTGTCTCTGTACCAATACCATGCAGTTTTTATCACTATTGCTCTGTAATACTGCTTGAGTTCAGGGATAGTGATTCCCCCTGAAGTCCTTTTATTGTTGAGGATAGCTTTAGCTATCCTGGGATTTTTGTTATTCCAGATGAATTTGCAAATTGTTCTGTCTAACTCTATGAAGAATTGGATTGGAGTTTTGATGGGGATTGCATTGAATCTGTAGATCGCTTTTGGTAAAATGGCCATTTTTACTATATTAATCCTGCCAATCCATGAGCATGGGAAATCTTTCTATCTTCTGAGGTCTTCTACAATTTCCTTCTTCAGTGTCTTGAAGTTCTTATTGTACAGATCTTTTACTTGCTTTGTTAAAGTCACACCGAGGTACTTTATATTATTTGGGTCTATTATGAAGGGTGTCGTTTCCCTAATTTCTTTCTCGGCTTGTTTCTCTTTTGTATAGAGGAAGGCAACTGATTTATTTGAGTTAATTTTATACCCAGCCACTTTGCTGAAGTTGTTTATCAGCTTTAGTAGTTCTCTGGTGGAACTTTTGGGATCACATAAATATACTATCATATCATCTGCAAATAGTGATATTTTGACTTCTTCTTTTCCCATCTGTATCCCCTTGAACTCTTTTTGTTGTCTGATTGCTCTGGATAGAACTTCAAGAACTATATTGAATAAGTAGGGAGAGAGTGGGCAGCCTTGTCTAGTCCCTGACTTTAGTAGGATTGCTTCAAGTTTCTCTCCATTTACTTTAATGTTAGCAACTGGTTTGCTGTATATGGCTTTTACTATGTTTAGGGATGGGCCTTGAATTCCTATTCTTTCCAGGACTTTTATCAGGAAGGGGTGTTGAATTTTGTCAAATGCTTTCTCAGCATCTAGTGAAATGGTCATGTGGTTTTGTTCTTTCAGTTTGTTTATATAATGGATCACGTTGATGGTTTTCCATATATTATACCATCCCTGCATGCCTGGGATGAAGCCTACTTGATCATGGTGGATGATTGTTTTGATGTGCTCTTGGATTCGGTTTGCCAGAATTTTATTGAGTATTTTTACATCGATATTCATAAGGGAAATTGGTCTGAAGTTCTCTTTCATTGTTGGGTCTTTGTGTGGTTTAGGTATAAGATTAATTGTGGCTTCATAGAAGGAATTCGGGAGTGATCCATCTGTTTCAATTTTGTGGAATAGTTTGGATAATATTGGTATGAGGTCTTCTATGAAGGTTTGATGGAATTCTGCACTAAACCCGTCTGGACCTGTGCTCTTTTTGGTTGGGAGACCTTTAGTGACTGCTTCTTTTTTTTTTTATTAACTTGAGTATTTCTTATATACATTTCAAGTGTTATTCCCTTTCCTGGTTTCCGGACAAACATCACCCTCCCCCCTCCCCTTCCTTATGGGTGTTCCCCTCCCAAACCTCCCCCCATTGCCACCCTCCCCGCATAGTCTAGTTCACTGGGGGTTCAGTCTTAGCAGGACCCAGGGCTTCCCCTTCCACTGGTGCTCTTACTAGGATATTCATTGCTACCTATGGGGACAGAGTCCAGGGTCAGTCCATGTATAGTCTTTGGGTAGTGGCTTAGTCCCTGGAAGCTCTGGTTGCTTGATATTGTTGTACTTTTGGGGTCTCGAGCACCTTCAAGCTCTTCCAGTTCTTTCTCTGATTCCTTCAACGGGGGACCTATTCTCAGTTCAGTGGTTTGCTGCTGGCATTCGCCTCTGTATTTGCTGTATTCTGGCTGTGTCTCTCAGGAGCGATCTACATCCGGCTCCTGTCGGTCTGCACTTCTTTGCTTCATCCATCTTGTCTAATAGGGTGGCTGTATATGTGTGGGCCACCTGTGGGGCAAGCTCTGAATGGGTGTTCCTTCAGTCTCTGTTTTAATCTTTGCCTCTCCCTTCCCTGCCAAGGGTATTCTTTTTCCTCATTTAAAGAAGGAGTGAAGCATTAGTGACTGCTTCTATTTCCTTAGGAGTTATGGGGTTGTTTAACTGGTTTATCTGTTCCTGATTTAACTTCGGTACCTGGTATCTGTCTAGGAAATTGTCCATTTCCTGCAGATTTTCAAGTTTTGTTGAATATAGGCTTTTATAGTAAGATCTGATGATTTTTTGAATTTCCTCTGAATCTGTAGTTAAGTCTCCCTTTTCATTTCTGATTTTGTTAATTTGGACACACTCTCTGGGTCCTCTCCTTAGTCTGGCTAAGGGTTTATCTATCTTGTTGATTTTCTCAAAGAACCAACTTTTGGTTCTGTTGATTCTTTCTATGGTCCTTTTTGTTTCTACTTGGTTGATTTCAGCTCTGAGTTTGATTATTTCCTGCCTTCTACTCCTCCTGGGTGTATTTGCTTCTTTTTGCTCTAGAGCTTTTAGGTGTGCTGTCAATCTGCTGACATATGCTCTTTCCTCTTTCTTTCTGCAGGCACTCAGCGCTATGAGTTTTCCTCTTAGCACAGCTTTCATTGTGTCCCATAAGTTTGGGTATGTTGTACCTTCATTTTCATTAAATTCTAAAAAGTTTTTAATTTCTTTCTTTATTTCTTCCTTGACTAGGTTATCATTGAGTAGAGCATTGTTCAATTTCCAAGTATATGTGGGCATTCTTCCCTTATTGTTATTGAAGACCAGTTTTAGGCCATGGTGGTCCGATAGCACGCATGGGATTATTTCTATCTTTCTGTACCTGTTGAGGCCCGTTTTTTGACCAACTATATATTCAATTTTGGAGAAAGTACCATGAGGAGCTGAAAAGAAGGTATATCCTTTTGCTTTAGGAAAGAATGTTCTATAAATATCCGTTAAGTCCATTTGGCTCATGACTTCTCTTAGTCTGTCTACGTCTCGGTTTAATTTCTGTTTCCATGATCTGTCCATTGATGAGAGTGGGGTATTGAAATCTCCCACTATTATTCTGTGAGGTGCAATGTGTGTTTTGAGCTTTAGTAAGGTTTCTTTTACGTATGTAGGTGCCCTTGTATTTGGGGCATAGATATTTAGGATTGAGAGTTCATCTTGGTGGATTTTTCCTTTGATGAATATAAAGTGTCCTTCCTTATCTTTTTTGATGACTTTTAATTGAAAATTGATTTTATTTGATATTAGAATGGCTACTCCAGCTTGCTGCTTCTGACCATTTGCTTAGAAAATTGTTTTCCAGCCTTTCACTTTGAGGTAGTGTCTGTCTTTGTCTCTGAGGTGTGTTTCCTGTAGGCAGCAGAATGCAGGGTCCTCATTGCGTATCCAGTTTGTTAATCTATGTCTTTTTTGGGGGGAATTGAGGCCATTGATGTTGAGAGATATTAAGGAATAGTGATTATTGCTTCCTGTTATATTCATATTTGGATGTGAGGTTATGTTTGTGTGCTTTTCTTCTCTTTATTTTGTTGCCAAGACGATTAGTTTCTTGCTTCTTCTAGGGTATAGCTTGCCTCCTTATGTTGGGCTTTACCATTTATTATCCTGTGTAGTGCTGGATTTGTAGAAAGATATTGTGTAAATTTGGTTTTGTCATGGAATATCTTGGTTTCTCCATCTATGTTAATTGAGAATTTTGCAGGATACAGTAACCTGGGCTGGCATTTGTGTTCTCTTAGGGTCTGTATGACATCAGTCCAGGATCTTCTGGCCTTCATAGTTTGTGGCGAGAAGTCTGGTGTGATTCTGATAGGTCTGCCTTTATATGTTACTTGACCTTTTTCCCTTACTGCTTTTAATATTCTTTCTTTATTTTGTGTGTTTGGTGTTTTGACTATTATGTGACGGGAGATGTTTCTTTTCTGGTCCAATCTATTTGGAGTTCTTGTATGTTTATGGGCATCTCTTTCTTTAGGTTAGGGAAGTTTTCTTCTATGATTTTGTTGAAGATATTTACTGGTCCTTTGAGTTGGGAATCTTTACTCTCTTCTATACCTATTATCCTTAGGTTTGATCTTCTCATTGAGTCCTGGATTTCCTGTATGTTTTGGATCAGTAGCTTTTTCTGCTTTACATTATCTTTGACAGTTGAGTCAATGATTTCTATGGAATCTTCTGCTCCCGAGATTCTCTCTTCCATCTCTTGTATTCTGGTGGTGAAGCTTGTATCTACAGCTCCTTGTCTCCTCTTTTGGTTTTCTATATCCAAGTTTGTTTCCATGTGTTCTTTCTTTTTTTTTTTTTATTAACTTGAGTATTTCTTATATACATTTCGAGTGGTATTCCCTTTCCCTTTATCCGGGCAAACATCCCCCTCCCCCCTCCCCTTCCTTATGGGTGTTCCCCTCCCAACCCTCCCCCCATTGCCGCCCCCCCCCCACCAGTCTAGTTCACTGGGGGTTCAGTCTTAGCAGGACCCAGGGCTTCCCCTTCCACTGGTGCTCTTACTAGGATATTCATTGCTACCTATGAGGTCAGAGTCCAGGGTCAGTCCATGTATAGTCTTTAGTTAGTGGCTTAGTCCCTGGAAGCTCTGGTTGCTTGGCATTGTTGTACATATGGGGTCTCGAGCCCCTTCAAGCTCTTCCAGTTCTTTCTCTGATTCCTTCAACGGGGGTTCTATTCTCACTTCAGTGGTATGCTGCTGGTATTCGCCTCTGTATTTGCTGTATTCTGGCTGTGTCTCTCAGGAGCGATCTACATCCGGCTCCTGTCGGTCTGCACTTCTTTGCTTCATCCATCTTGTCTAATTGGGTGCCTGTATATGTATGGGCCACATGTGGGGCAGGCTCTGAATGGGTGTTCCTTCAGTCTCTGTTTTAATCTTTGCCTTTCTCTTCCCTGCCAAGGGTATTCTTGTTCCCCTTTTAAAGAAGGAGTGAAGCATTCACGTTTTGATCATCCGTCTTGAGTTTCATTTGTTCTAGGCATCTAGGGTAATTCAAGCATTTGGGCTAATAGCCACTTATCAATGAGTGCATACCATGTATGTCTTTCTGTGATTGGGTTAGCTCACTCAGGATGATGTTTTCCAGTTCCAACCATTTGCCTAAGAATTTCATAAAGCCGTTGTTTTTGATAGCTGAGTAATATTCCATTGTGTAGATGTACCACATTTTTTGTATCCATTCCTCTGTTGAAGGGCATCTGGGTTCTTTCCAGCTTCTGGCTATTATAAATAAGGCTGCAATGAACATAGTGGAGCACGTGTCTTTTTTATATGTTGGGGCATCTTTTGGGTATATGCCCAAGAGAGGTATAGCTGGATCCTCAGGCAGTTCAATGTCCAATTTTCTGAGGATCCTCCAGACTGATTTGCAGAATGTTTGTACCAGTTTGCAACCCCACCAACAATGGAGGAGTGTTCCTCTTTCTCCGCATCCTCGCCAGCATCCGCTGTCCCCTGAGTTTTTGATCTTAGCCATTCTCACTGGTGTGAGGTGAAATCTCAGGGTTGTTTTGATTTGCATTTCCCTTATGACTAAAGATGTTGAACATTTCGTTCTTGATTGCTTCTATTTCCGTTTTTAATTCCTTCAACTGTTTGTGTTTTTCTGGAATTCTTTCAGGGATTTTTGCGATTCCTCTCTGTAGGCTTCTACTTGTTTATTAATGTTTTCCTGTGTTTCTTTAAGGGAGTTCTTCACGTCTTTCTTGAAGTCCTCCAGCATCATGATCAAATATGATTTTGAAACTAGATCTTGCTTTTCTGGTGTGTTTGGATATTCCTTGTTTGTTTTGGTGGGAGAATTGGGCTCCGATGATGCCATGTAGTCTTGGTTTCTGTTGCTTGTGTTCCTGTGCTTGCCTCTCGCCATCAGATTATCTCTAGTGTTACTTTGTTCTGCTATTTCTGACAGTGGCTAGACTGTCCTATAAGCCTGTGTGTCAGGAGTGCTGTAGACCTGTTTTCCTGTTTTCTTTCAGCCAGTTATGGGGACAGAGTGTTCTGCTTTTGGGCATGTAGTTTTTCCTCTCTACAGGTCTTCAGCTGTTCCTGTGGGCCTGTTTCTTGAGTTCACCAGGCAGGTCACTTGCAGCAGAAAAGTTGGTCTTACCTGTGGTCCCGAGGCTCAAGTTTGCTCTCGGGATGCTGCCCACGAGCTCTCTGCGGCGGCAGCAACCAGGAAGATCTGTGCCACCCTTTCTGAGAGCTTCCGTGCACTAGGGTTCCAGATGGTGTTTGGTGTTTTCCTCTGGCGTCTGAGATGTGTGTGCAGAGTACAGTCTCTTCTGGTTTCCCAGGCATGTCTGCCTCTCTGAAGGTTTAGCTCTCCCTCCCATGGGATTTGGGAGCAGAGAACTGTTTATCCGATCTGTTTCCTTCAGGTTCAGGCGGTGTCTCAGGCGCAGGTGTCCTGCCACTCTTGGGCCCTCCCCTATGTGAACCCAGAGGCCTTATACAGTTTCCTCTTGGGCCAGGGATGTGGGCAGGGGTGGGCAGTGTTGGTCCGCTCTGCAGCCTCAGGAGTGCCCACCTGGCCAGGCGGTGAGGTCTCTCTCCCACGGGGTTTGGGAGCAGAGAGCTGCTGCGGGCCGGGATCCGCGGGTCAAAACATTTAACTATTGCTGAGTTACTGAACTTAGTTATTGTTTGTCCTCTTGGTCTTGTGAGACATTCAATTCAGTTATGTGCGCTCAACATGCATACATATCTTTATTTTCCAAAGTGGCATTTAATTCAAATGTTTATTATTGGCAGTGTGTGTGTGTGTGTGTGTGTGTGTGTGTGTTTGTGTCTGTGTGTATGTTTGTGAATGTGTCGTGTATGTCTGTATATATATATATATGTGTCTGTCTGGTGTATGTCTGAGTGTATGTGGCATGTGCATGGGTATATGTCTGTATGTGTGTATATGTTTGTGTTTATATGTGTATATGTATTTGTGTGGTATATGTCGGTGTGCATGTGGTATGGGTATGGGTATGTGTCTGTTGTGTGTGTATGTATATGTTTATGTGATGTATGTCTGTGTATGTGGTATATCTGTGTATGTGTTTATATGGCATGCATGTGTGTATGTGTGGAGTATGTGTCTGTGTATATATGTGTTTGTGTGGTGAATGTCTGTTTTTATATGTAGTGTATGTCTGTTTGTATATGGTGTGTATCTATGTGTGCGGCTGTGTGATGTATGTGGTATATGTGTATGTATGTATGTACGTGGTGTGTGTGTATGTGTCAGTGGTGTGTGTGTGTGTGTGTGTGTGTGTGTGTGTGTGTGTGTGTGTGTGTGTGACTTGTTTTGGCTCAAGGTTTCAGAGACTTTATTTCTTGTTGACTGTCTCCATTGTTTCTTGCCTGTTGAAAGGGAAAACACCCTGGCAGAAGAGCATAATGGAGTGAAGTAAATGTGCCTTTGCTGCCTAGCTTCTGTAGTCCTCTGATTTAAAAACAGTGATGTCAAGGCATCTGGTAAAAAGGGCTCTACCCAATTCTGATATGAGCAGGTAAAGTGATTCAAAATTGCAAACACAAGATATGTGGGGTATTTCCCAACAAATCCAAAACCCTTTACAAGTACCTACTATGTAACCAGAATTGCTTTCTGCACCTACAAGGAAAAGTGCTAGACCATGAGTTAAGGGTGTCATGTTCAATAGGCTTGCTTTGATGTATACAGAAATATCTATGACCAATTTAACTTAGGAGTGGAGGAAGACGACTTGTTTTGGGCCATCAGGTATTTGTTCCAACTCACTTTTACATTACTCCAATATACTAGTGACCTTTGCATTGGGACAAGAGTCTTCCAAAGACAAGACCTTATACATTGATAGCCTAAGCTAAGAATGACTCTAAAAGCATGGTCTGCTCCAAAATGGCCACCCAGGAAGAGTGTCTTCCAGATGACATCTCAAGGGATTTAAATGGTGCTGAAGCTGTGGTTAAAGGAGAGCAGGCAGCATTTGAGCTGGCAGCAGAATTTGAAAGTTTTACCTGGTGTGACTCTGGTATTGCTCTCAGACAGGTACAAGAGTGAGCAGCTCACTAAGGCTTCCTCCAAGCTTCTAAAAATCTACTAGTGCTAGGCAATTCAGAATTTACATCCCCTGGAATAAGATCTTGAGGAGCTGTTGTTTGAAGCTGGGGAAGCAAAGCTTGACTTGCAAGGGAGATGGTGGAATGTCGGAGATGCCAGACCATGGAAACATGGAGTATACACCCAAGAAGAGGCTTGTTTGAAGTCATGTTGGATCAACAGAGGAATCTGTGTATATTTTCTGAGAAAAGCTTGTGAAGCAGGACTCTGTTGGAGTTCATGAGTCCCAGTTTCCAGATATAGAGAAGAAACGTGTTTTGATATTGGTTTTGCTGGAATTTGTTTGAGTGTCTCTTTGTCATTCTCAATTTTTTTGCCTTTGGGGATAAGAATATATATTTGGCATCATTATATATCAGATGTAAGTAATTTTAAAAATAATTATGGGTATTCCCAGTTAAGAGATGGTCTTGTGTCTAAGAATAGACCCAGTATTGGAACTACTAAACTATTAAAGATGATAGGAGCCTTTCAAGATCATATAAGGAATTTTAATCTAGCAACATGGCTGCTCTGATCACATCCAAAGATCTTCTATATCTCTGTGATCTGGCTCAAATGCAGACACTACACAAACCACTAACCCCTCTGTCTGGAATACAGACATGCCCTTAGTATATACATTCGATACCAAACAATGTAGGTAAATTACTTTGTAGAAAAAAGCAGCCATGTTTGAAAGTGAAGCCAGTTCAGTGTTTGGTCAGTCAGTTCTGTTCAATATTGTCAGAGCCTCCTGGGTTCCCTGCAATGTTTCACCCCCCTTGTCAGACCCTTCTGGGTCTCTTGCAGGGTTTGACCCCTGCTGAGCCCTGCTGATGCTTGTGGAACCAAGCAAAGACCAAAGATGTACCTGGGCCACACCTGGGCAGTGGTCAATTCGCTCCTGCCTTTTGTTTTCTCGGCCTTTGTCTTTGAGATTTAGGCTGGTCTTCCCAGATTTCTCCCTAATTAATTCCGGTCTTTTAGTAGGTCTTTTGTTACCAAGGTCACCAGCCAGGAAGTCAAGAGCCAGGGTTTCCCACTGTGCTTCCCAGATATTTTCAACCTGGTGAACTTGGGTATATAAGTGGTGAATAAAGCTACAGGAGTCTCTTCCTCTTTTGGCTTGACACAAATAACCTGTGTGTGTGTTTCTTTAATCCCGCAGGCCTTCGCTGATTCTCAGTACTATGTCGGTGCGGGCATGGGGCATTGACACAATATGTCAGTGCAGGAGGCAATACAGTAGATTTGAATTTTTATTGAGTTCCATACAGTTTGTTGCAGTTCAGAGGAGATACAACAAGCCAGAGAATGAGGAGAAACCATATTAGAACAGATTTCTATAGTTAGTTTGCAGCAAAGCAGAGCAATTCAGTCAGAGGCTAAAAGAAGTCAGCTTAAATCAGTCAGCTTGGAAAGGAGTTTGAGGCAAAACAGTTGAGGAGTCAGCCAGAATACAGAAAGAGCTAGAAAGAGTGACCCAATTCAGCAGTAAAACTCTGAGACATCTAGTGAATAAAAGTTACCTTTATAAGATATGCTAAATAAAATTTGCATTATAAAACTTTAGGAGTAAAATGGAATGTTTTATTTAAAGGAAAGTGTTTGCATGACAAGTTATCAAAAATTAGAGCTGTGGTACTTAATTTTGATCGTCACTAGTGAAATATTTACAACCACCTAGGAGAACCCCTGGCTCTTTGTGTGTTTATGTATCTGTGTTGTGTATCTGTGTCTGTGTGTGTATAATTGGGGGGGGGCATTTCCAAAGTTGCTTAACTGAGGTGGGAAGACTTATCTTGGATGTGGTTCCATACTGAATAGATAGGAGAAAGTGTGTCAAATGCTAATATCCTCTTTTTGTACTTCGTAGCAGTAGAAGTAGTTTGACCAGCTGCTATGTTTTCTACTCATAAGCTCAAATAAAGTTTTCTTCACCCTCTGTACTTCTCTCTTATGCCTTCCTATACCTGATGCTGCCCACCCCCTCTTATTCCCTCCTCATTCTCTTTCCCTCCCTAGTCCCTACCTCCCTCTACCTCCTGTGATTATTTTGTTCTCCCTTCTATGTAGAATTGAAGCATCTACACTTTGATCTTCTTCTTAAGCTTCATACGGTTTGTGGGTTATATTGTGAATATTCTGAGCTTTGGGACTAATATTCACTTATCAGTGAGTAAATACCATGTATGTTCTTTTGTGTCTGGGTTACATCACTCAGGATGATATTTTCTAGTCCCATCCATTTACCTGTGACTTTCATGAAGTCATTGTATTTAATAGCTGAGTAGTAATTCATTTTGTAAATGTACCATATTTCCTGTATCCATTCTTCTGTTCAGGGACATCTAGGTTGTTTTCAGCTTCTAGCTATTATAAATAAAGCTGCTATAAACATAGTGAAATTGAATAAAAATATGTCACATTGGGGCAATGGGGAACTAGGGTTGGCCACATGCCAGGGAAGAAAGAGGCTCCTAGGACCCAATGGGGGTGACATTATCTGAAATACCCAACATAGGGGAGATAGAATTCGTAGAGACCACCTCCAGTAGATAGGCACAATCCCTAGTTGAGAGATGGGGCCACTCAACCATCTCAAAATTTTAACTCAGAATTGTGCCTGTTTAAAGGAAAGTCAGAGACAAAAACTGGAGCAGAGACTGAAGGAAAGGCCATCCAGAGACCACCCCACATAGGGATCCATCTTATCTACACACAACAAACTCTGACACTACTGAGGATACCAAGAAGTGCTTGCTGACAGGATAGTATGGATATGCCCTGAGATGTTCTGCCAGCACCTGACTAAGACAGATGAAGATATAGCTGACCATTAGACTGAGCCCAAGGACCCCAATGAAAGAGCTAGAGGAAGAACTGAAGGAGGTAAAGGTGATTGCAACCCCATAGGAAGAACACTATCAACTAAACGGACTACCCAGAGCTCCCAGGGACTAAACCACCAGCCAAAGAGTATACATAGAGGGATCCATAGCTCCAGCTACATATGTAGCAGAGCATGGCCTTATCTGGCATCAATGGGATGGGAGGTATGATGCCTCAGCATAGAGGGTTGCTAGAGTGGTGAGGTGGGGATGGGTGAATAGGTGGAGGAGCACCCTCTTAAAGGCAAAGTGAAGGGGAATGGGATTGGCAGTTTGTGGAAGGGATACCGGGAAGGGGGATATTGCTTGAAATGTAAACAAATAAAGTGATTAATAAAAGAAAGAATAAGGTGAATGAAAACACTTTCCTCACTTAAGCTCTACTTCATCAGGCTAAGGGATTGGAAAAATTAACTACTAAAACTAGTATCAATACTGTTTTTGGCTACCACCAGGCAATGCATAGTAAGATCTCATGCTACCCACTGAGTTTTAGCCACACATTTGAGATTCTGCTCATTATATTACAAAGAAATGTAGTCCAAATAATTCTTGAAACATAAGTTGAAGCATTGAATATTCACATTTACATCCTTAAAACATTCAATATCCCTTGGCTCTTGTATATGCACTATTTGTGGTCTCTTCTAATCTCCACTGTGAGTTATCTATTAATTTATTCTTTTTATGGAAAACCAAAATTGGCCCCATTTATGAAAATAGTTCTCAGTTTTCAAAGTTCTTGAGTCTTATATAGTTTTGTATACTTTGAGTACCTTTGACTTACTTCTACTCCATTTGACAAAATGGACATCTTTGAAAGACTGGGCGAAATGCTTTTGTTACAAAGATTTTTGCTATTTCTTCTTTCCCAGAACACTTTTCTTTATTATCCCACCAAACTCTCTGCAGCCCAGGGTTGTGATATGTATTTTCTTCTCCAAAAAGCATATAATATTCCATCTGTATCTCTTCTATAGCACTTTACTACTTCTTACTGTGTCTGTATTCCATTTTAAATTCTTTGTGACTCTGTTCTTAACCAGTGTAGGATTGTAGGAGACTTTGTTTCATGTCCCCTCTTTCCCTTAATTGATGTGAACAATATGAAAATGTGATTGATGGTTCCTGAATTCAGGTAGAACATTCCTTTTCCTATGCAATTTATATATCAAAAATTAAGAGCAATGACACATGCTAAAAAAAAAAAACAGCTTTCAAAAGGTAATATAAGACTCATGGTGGTAAACATTGATCAAGAATTAGTATGTGTACCCAGATGACCATGAGGCAAAGGCTATACAGTGTACAGATGCATATCTCCATAATATTTTCTGTTTGCATATGTCATCCACAGATGAAAAACAATAGATGGAGACTAGAGAAGTCATTTACAAATTATAAAAGTTAGCTAGTAATTAGATACGTTGCATACTTTAGATAACTGTTATAAAGCTGAAGTACTTCTGCATTTATTTATTCAAGGTTGGTTGGGTTGCATTGTTGTGCTAGTGATGATCTGCTAACTCTCAAATTGATTCATCACAACTTCAGATGCCATGGGGTAGAACATAATGCTAAAGGACAATCAGCTATTATATTCTAATTGGAGTTTTACTTGGCATTCATAGTGTGTTTGAAAACAGCAGAAGGTGCTGATATCAAGCATAATTGTGAAAGGTTGGCTGCAGCTAGATACATTCTCAAGTACTTGATGACCTATACTGTGTATTAACCTCTCTCATAAACCTTAACATTAGCATTGAAAGTTTCTTTATATTATGACATCAATGCTACTATAGAAATTATATTTATTAATTAAATTATCATGTGTTATTATCATAGCTATCATAATCTATGCTAGGCAAATGAATAAATAATGAATACAACAATTGATATGTCTATGTATGAGACACCTGAAATTTAAGGAAGAGAAAACAAAGAAGAAAATTGAACACATGGAATAGTTACAAATTATTTTTTTCCTGTAAAAATGTTACTTGGATAAAATAGAAAATAACATCTATGGTTAGTAGTGGAAAATAATTATATTTCTCTTATGACAGGATATGGAGAGAGACCTTTGAAGAGTTAAAGGAACATATATAATTATTTTATATTTCTTGAAGGAAAAAGAAAGCCCAGGAAGACACCAGAGATAAAAAAAAAAAAAAGACTAAGCTCACCAAGGGAAAGAGGCTTAACTTTGTTATGGACAAAAGGAAAATGGTTGTTCAGTGTGGGACACTATCATGATTAGATTCATATCTAAGAAAGGCCAACTCAAGGACAGCTGAAAGTCAGCATAAAGGAGCAACTTCAGGTCCAAGACCAGAGATAAGACCAACTTTTCTGCTCCAAGTGACTTGCCTGGTAGGACACACAAAGGCAAAATTCTTCTGGGAACGGACACTTCTGGTTTCTAGCTGGTGCATGTACCTCGCTGAACCTAGCCCACAGCTCCCTACTCCCAACCCTGTTGGAGAGAGAACAGATAGCCCAGAAGTGTGGGCAATCATGAGACTGCAGGGCAGGAGAGACAGCCACTTCTGCCCACCTTTCCCCACATCCTTGGCCGAAGAGGAAACTGTATAAGGCCTCTGGGCATGGGAAGATTTCAGCAGTCAAGCTGCAGGAACCCTGTGGTCCAGACTGCACCCAGATATGAAAGGACCTGGTCAAACAGCTCACTGAACCAAAATCCCATGGTTGGGAAAGCTAGACCTTCAGAGGTGCAGACACGCCTGGGAAACCAGAGGAGACTACTCTCTGCCCACATTTCTGACTCTAGAGGAAAACACCTGTCACCATCTGGGCCCCCTGTCCACAGGGACCTAGGAGAAGTAGAGGCAGGCCCTTCTTGTTCACATCCACAGGGACAGCTGAAAGCCGGTGGACAGGAATGACTACACGTCTGAGAACAGAACACTCTGTTCCCATAACTGCCTGAAAGAAAACAAGAAAGCAGATCTATAGCACTCCTGACACACAGGCCTATAGGAAGGTCAAGCCACTGTCAGGAATGGTAAAACAAGTAACACCAGAGACAACATGGTGGTGAGAGGCAAGCTCAGGAACCCAAGCAAAAGAAACCAAGACTACATGGCAGCATCAGAGCCCAATTCTCCCACCAAAGCAAACACTGAATATCCAAACACACTAGAAAAGCAAGATCTAGATTTAAAATCACATTTGATCATGATAATAGAGGACTTTAAGAAAGACATAAAGAACTCACTTAGAGAAATGCAGGAAAACACAAGAAAGCAAGTAGAAGCCCCTAAAGAAGAAAAAAATCACTGAAAGAATTACAGGAAAACACAATCAAACAGGTGAAGGAATTGAAAATGGAAATACAAACAATAAAGAAAGCACAAAGGAAGACAACCCTGGATATAGAAAACCAAAGGAAGAGACAAGGAGTTATAGATATAAGCATTACCAACAGAATACAAGAGATAGAAGAGAGAATCTCAGCAGAAGATTCTATAGAAATAATCTACACAACTGTCAAAGATAATGTAAAATGGAAAATGCCCAAAACTATACAGGAAATCCAGGACACAATGAAAATAACAAACCTAAGGATAATAGGTATAGAAGAGAGTAAAGATTCCCAACTCAAAGGACCAGTAAATATCTTCAACAAAATCATAGAAGAAAACTTCCCTAACCTAAAGAAAGAGATGCCCATAAACATACAAGAACTCCAAATAGATTGGACCAGAAAAGAAACATCTCCCGTCACATAATAGTCAAAACACCAAACACACAAAATAAAGAAAGAATATTAAAAGCTGTAAGGGAAAAAGGTCAAGTAACATATAAAGGCAGACCTGTCAGAATTACACCAGATTTCTCACTAGAGACTATGAAAGCCAGAAGATCCTGGACAGATGTCATAAAGACCCTAAGAGAACACAAATGCCAGCCCAGGTTACTGTATCCAGCAAAACTCTCAATTAACATAGATGGAGAAACCAAGATATTCCATGACAAAACCAAATTTACACAATATCTTTCTACAAATCCAGCCCTACAAAGGATAATACATGGTAAAGCCCAACTCAAGGAGGCAAGCTACACCCTAGAAAGAGCTAGAAACTAATAGTTTTGCAACAAAACAAAGAGAAGACAAGCACACAAACATAATCTCACCTCCAAATATTCCACTATTCCTTAATGTCTCTCAACATCAATGGACTCAATTCCCCATTAAAAAGACACAGATTAACAAACTGGATATGTAATGAGGACCCAGCATTTTGCTGCCTACAGGAAACACACCTCACAGACAAAGATAGACACTACCTCAGAGTAAAAGCCTGGAAAACAACTTTCCAAGCAAATGGTCTGAAGAAGCAAGCTGGAGTAGCCATTCTAATATCGAATAAAATTGATTTTCAACCAACAGTCATCAAAAAAGATAAGGAAGGACACTTCATATTCATCAAAGGAAAAATCCACCAAGATCAACTCTCAATCCTAAATATCTATGCTCCAAATACAAGGGCACCTACATACATAAAAGAAACCTTACTAAAGCTCATAGTACACATTGTACTTCATGCAATAATAGTAGGAGATTTCACCACCCCACACTCATCAATGGACAGATAATGGAAACAGAAATTAAACAGAGACATAGACAAACAGAAAATATGAAACAAATGGACTTAACAGATATTTATAAAACATTCTATCCTAAAACAAAAGGATATATCTTCTTCTCACCACCTCATGGTACTTTCTCCAAAATTGACCATATAAACGGGCACAAAACAGGCCTAAATAGATAATAGAAAGATAGAAATAATCCCATGTGTCCTATCAGACCACCACAGGCTAAAGCTGGTCTTCAAATACAATAAGGAAAGAATGCCCACATATATATGGAAGTTGAACAATGCTTTACTCAATGATAACCCAGTCAAGGAAGAAATAAAAAAAGAAATTAAAGACATCTTAGAATTTAATGAAAATGAAGGTACAACATACCCAAATTTATGGGACACAATGAAAGCTGTGCTAAGAGGAAAATTCATAGCTCTGAGTGCCTGCAGAAAGAAACAGAAAAGAGCATATATCAGCAGCTTGACACCACACTTAAAAGCCCCAGAAAAAAAGAAGCAAATGCACCCAGGAGGATTAGAAGGAAATAATCAAACTCAGAGCTGAAATCAACCAGGTAGAAACCAAAAAAAAAAAAAAAAAAACAAACAAACAAAAAAAAACTGTACTAAGAATCAACAGAACCAAAAGCTAGTTCTTTGAGAAAATCAACAAGATAGATAAACCCTTAGCCAGACTAAGCAGAGGGCACAGAGAGTGTGTATAAATTAACAAAATCAGAAATGAAAAGGGAGACATAACAACAGAATCAGAGGAAATTCAAAAAATCATCAGATCCTACTACAAAAGCCTATATTCAACAAAACTTGAAAATCTGCAGGAAATGGACAATTTCCTAGACAGATACCAGGTACCGAAGTTAAATCAGGAACAGATAACCATTTAAACAACCCCATTACTCCTAATGAAATAGAAGCAGTAATTAAAGGTCTCCCAACCAAAAAGAGCCCAGGTCCAGACTGGTTCAGTGCAGAATTCTATCAGACCTTCATAGAAGACCTCATACCAGCACTATCTAAACTATTCCACAAAATTGAAATAGAGCACTACTGAATTCCTTCTATGAAGCCACAATTACTCTTGTACCTAAACCACACAAAGACCCAACAAAGAAAGAGAACATCAGACCAATTTCCCTTAAGAATATTGACGCAAAAATACTCAATAAAATTCTTGCAAACCAAATTCAAGAGCACATCAAAACAGTCATCTATCATGATCAAGTAGGCTTCATCCCAGGTATGCATGGATGGTTTAATATGCAGAAAACCATCAACGTAATCCACTATATAAACAAACTGAATGAAAGGAACCACATGATCATTTCATTAGATGCTGAGAAAGCATTTGACAAAATTCAACACCCCTTCATTTTAAAAGTCCTGGAAAGAACAGGAATTCAAGGCCCATACCTAAACATAGTAAAAGCCATATACAGCAAACCAGTAGCTAACATTAAACTAAATGGAGAGGAACTTGAAGCAATCCCACTAAAATCAGGGACTAGTTAAGGCTGCTTACTCTCTCCCCACTTATTCAATATAGTTCTTGAAGTCCTAGCCAGAGAAATCAGACAGCAAAAGGAGATCAAAGGGATACATATTGGAAAGGAAGAAGTCAAAATATCACTATTTGCGGATGATATGATTGTATATTTAAGTGACCCCAAAAGTTCCACCAGAGAACTACTAAACCTGATAAACACCTTCAGCAAAGTGGCAGGGTATAAAATTAACTCAAATAGATCAGTACCCTTCCTCGTGAAAGAGAACAAGCTGAGAAAAAAATTAGGGAAACAACACCCTTGATAATAGTCCCAAAAAATAAAAAATACCTCAGTATGATGTTAACCAAGCAAGGGAAAGATCTGTATGATAAGAACTTCAAATCTCTGAAGAAAGAGATTGAAGAAGATCTCAGAAGATGGAAAGATCTCCCATCCTCATGGATTGACAGGATTAATGTAGTAAAAATGGGCATTTTTCCAACAGTGATCTACAGATTCAATGCAATCCCCATCAAAACTCCAATCCAATTCTTCATAGAGTTAGACAGAACAATTTGCAAATTCATCTGGAATAACAAAAATCCCAGGATAGCTAAACCCATCCTCAACAATAAAAGGACTTCTGGGGGAATCACTATCCCTGAACTCAAGCAGTATTACAGAGCAATAGTGATAAAAACTGTATGGTATTGGTACAGAGACAGACAGATAGACCAGTGGAATAGAATTGAAGACCCAAAAATGAACCCACACACCTATGATCACTTGATTTTTGACAAAGGAACCAAAACCATCCAGTGGAAAAAGATAACATTTTCAGCAAATGGTGCTGGTTCAACTGGAGGTCAGCATGTAGAAGAATGCAGGTCAATCCATTTCTATCACCCTGTATAAAGCTTACGTCCAAGTGGATCAAGGACCTCCAAATCAAACCACATACACTCAAACTAATAGAAGGAAAAGTGGGGAAGAAACTCGAACAAATGGGCACTGGAGAAAATTTTCTGAACAAAACACCAAAGGCTTATGCTCTAAGATCAAAAATCAACAAATGGGATCTCTTAAACCTACAAAGCTTCTACAAGGCAAAGGACACTGTCGTTAGGACAAAATGGCAACCAACAGATTGGGAAAAGATCTTTACCAATCCTACAACAGATAGACGCCTTATATCCAAAATATAAAAAGAACTCAAGAAGTTAGACTGCAGGGAGACAAATAACCCTATTAAAAAATGGGGTTCAGAGCTAAACAAAGAATTCACAGCTGAGGAATGCCGAATGGTTGAGAAACACCTAAAGAAATGTTCAACATCTTTAGTCATAAGGGAAATGCAAATCAAAACAACCCTGAGATTTCACATCACACCAGTGAGAATGGCTAAGATCAAAAACTCAGGTGACAGCAAATGCTGGCAAGGATGTGGAGAAAGAGGAACATTCCTCCATTGTTGGTGGGATTGCAGACTGGTACAACCATTCTGTAAATCAGTCTGGAGGTTCCTCAGAAAATTAAACATTGAACTACCTGAGGATCCAGCTATTCCTCTCCTAGGCATATACCCAAAAGATGCTCCAACATATAACAAAGACACATGCTCCACTGTGTTCATAGCAGCCTATTTTTAAAATTAGAAGCTGGAAAAAATCCAGATGCCCTTCAACAGAGGAATGGATATAGAAAATATGGTACATCTACACAGTGGAATATTACTCCGCTATCAAAACAATGACTTTGTGAAAATCATAGACAAATGGATGGTACTGGAAAATATCATCCTAAGTAAGGTAACCCAATCACAGAAAAACACATATGGCATGCACTCATTGATAAGTGGATATTAGCCCAAATGCTTGAATTACCCTAGATGCACAGAACACATGAAACTCAAAAAGGATGACCAAAATGGGGATGCTTCACTCCTCCTTTAAAAGGGGAACAAGAATACCCTTAGGAGGAGATAGGGAGGTAAAATTTAGAACAGAGACTGAAGGAATGCCCATTCAGAGCCTGCCCCACTTGTGGCCCATACATATACAGCCACCAAGCTAGATAAGATGGAGTGCTGATAGGAACCGGATGTAGATCTCTCCTGAGAGATACAGCCAGAATATGGCAAATTCATAGGCTAATGCCAGCAGCAAACCACTGAACTGAGAACGGGACCCCCGTTGAAGGAATCAGAGAAAGGAATGATAGAGCTGAGGGGCTCTATGAACAACAATGCCAACCAACCAGAGCTTCCGGGGACTAAGCCACTACCCAAAGATTATACATGGACTGACCTTGAGCTCCAAATTCATAGGTAGCAATGAATAGCCTAGTAAGAGCACCAGTGGAAGGAGAAGCCTTTGGCCCTGCCATGGCTGGACCCCCAGTGAATGGGATTGTTCTGGGAGGGCGGTAATGAGGGGAGGATGGGGAGGGGAACACCCACATAGAAGGGGAGGCGGAGAGGTTAGATGGATGTTGGCCTAGAAACCGGAAAGGGAATAACATTTGAAATGTAAATAAGAAATACCCAATTTAATAAAGATGGGAAAAAAAGAAAGGCCATCTCTTTTGTTTTTATTGGTCTAAATAAATTGTAGAGAGAGGTGAAGCATGAAGAGGGAGGGAAATAGGTGGTAAACTTTACCGTGGTTCTAGAAAGCAATGAAAACATCCTAGATGCGTGAAGCAGCCATGCAACCGGATGTAGGCCGATTCTAGTCTTATTTATAGAAGGAAGGAGATACACTTTCCTGTTTGAAGAAGTCAGAGGGAAGGGTTTTTGCTTTATAAAGAATGGTTGTGTGTTCAGGTAATAGATTTTACAATTGTCCAAAACTCTTCTTAAATGGTCTTTTCTTTCTCACTCTATAGACCTCACCTCTCATCACCCACTGGCTTTGAATGCTATACAGGGATTACTGTAGTTTTGAACAAAAATACCACCAGATGCTCCCTGTTTCCATCTGCTCTTACCTTTACCAGATCAGTGTGTCTCCAGTTAGGGCTCTAGTCTGGATAGAAGCTGATGTTAGTGCAATTTTTAAAGTGATTGTTTTACTTTATTCTGTCTAGCACCCAAATAAGTGAGACAAAGATTATAAGGTTTATTTAGTTCAAGCTTTACAACACTATATCTGAACATTTCTTAGTCTACTCTAATCCTCTGAGCTCATCTGGCTACTTCTTAGCCAGAATCCCTGAGATACTTGCTCAATAGTGATCTTGTGCTCTCTCTCTCTCTCTCTCTCTCTCTCTCTCTCTCTCTCTTTCTCTCTTTCAGGTGTGTTTTCATGTTGGGTCCTGAACCCTCTCCAAGTGATGGATCTCTTCCTTTCTCTCTTTCTCTCCCTCCTGTGGTTGAGATCAGAAGTCCAGTCCTACCCTCTCTCTTACCCAGTCATTGGTTGATCATTTTTATTGATAAATCAGAGAATATTGATTGATTGATTGATTGATTGACAGATTGATTGACAAATCACAAGCAGCAATGTTTCCACAACATTGAAACCAGAGAACAATCATTGCAGTGCCATGTTTGGATTGCAACCAGATATGGGGGTAGAGACATCGGCATTTGAATAATACGAAGATAATCTTTATGCAGTACACAATCATATTATGCTTACAGCCTGAAACAAGGTGTCTGTGTCAGAGGCATGATCAATAACAAGTGGTTGGTTGGGAGGGGTCATAAACCCTGGAGGGAAACCTATTAATAAAGTTTTGTTTTATTGAAGGTAATAATTAAGGAAAGGACTTCAGTGAGTAAATATTCAGAATTATTTAATAAAATACAATAGTGGATTTTCATCTGGCATAAGGAAATCTAAAGAATCATGAACTCAAAAAAGGTTTAAGGGGTTCCAAAGTCTTTATACTTGGAATAATCAACCTAGAACTGACCTGCATACTTTCTCACAGAGAACTACTTTTCAAAGTATCAAAGGGTATGATTGAAGATTCTGAGGAAGAAAAATCAACAGTCTTTCTCAACTATAAAGCCTATAAGCCAAAACTGTGACAGGAATGAAATAATCTTCATGGTGCAATCATGGTACCTACATTATGGTAGTGACCAACAGCTAGCTAAATGCAGTTTGACTTAAGTCCTGCCCAATTCAAGGGAAATCATAACCTGGAACTGTAAACCTATCTAACTACTGTGACTGGACAGGTCAGGGACCTTAAATAAAATCCCACTAATGTCATTTTTCTTAAATCAATATAATTAACCTTATACCCAAAGAGAAGATGGGGACTACTACAGATAGTCACATTATGTAGTAACAGATAGCCTCACCTGCACAAAATACAGAGAGTAAGTTACTGTAGTGTGTGCAACCCCAACTGATACATCGACTCTCTCTCTCTCTCTCTCTCTCTCTCTCTCTCTCTCTCTCTCTCTCTCTCTCTCTCTCTTTCTCTCTCTCTCTCTTCTCTCTCCTCTATCTCTTCTTCTCTCTCCTCTCTCTCTCCCTCTCCCTCTCCCTCTCTCTCTCTCTCTCTCTCTCTCCCTCTCTCTCTCTCTCTGTGTGTGTGTGTGTGTGTGTTTGTGTGTGTCTTCTAAGGCCCAAGTTCATGACCTTCCACATGCTCAGCACCATTTCTTCCAGTGAGATGACCTCCTTGCCCCTTACATTACCATCTTTGTCACACATACCGTATTTAATGTGATCAAGGAAACATCTCATTTTTCTCATGAGCATCTGATAAATCACATCTTCTTCATTTATCCACACAGTGGGTTATATTAGAAATGATACTGTTTCATTTATTATCATGACAAATTAGACATATTAGGATCAATTCAATTCTAATGTGCAAAGAACTTTGAGCTGTTCCTCTTTTAACCCAAAATAATTGGATTTATCAACAATTCCAAATAGAGCAGGAGAGGAGGAATTAAGATATTTAGCTCTTTCTTCTTACTAATTTTCATGCTGAAATTAACAAGTGGCCATTTAAATAGCATTTTTCCTTCGCCTGTTGAAAAGAGAAACTGATTGAATCTATTCATCTGACACAAAGAAAGAGGTAAGAAATATAAAAAGGAGAGGAAGTTTGTCACAGAGTAAGTCCTTTTTTTTCTTTTTAAAATTTTTATTAGATTTTTTAATTTACATTTTGAATTTTATGTCCTTTCCTGGTTTCCCCTCCAGAAACCCGCTATCCCATCACCCGCCCTCTGCTTCTATGAAGGGCTCCCTCACTCACCCACCCACCCCCACCTACCCATCTTGACATTCCTTTAGAATAGGGCACTGAGCCTTGACAGGACCAAGGGCCTCTCCCCACATTGATGCACTACAAGGCCATCCTCTGTTACATATACAGCTTGAGCCATAGGCCCTTCCCTGTGTACCCCAAGATGATGGTTTAGTCCCGGGGAGCTCTGGGGGATATGGTTGGTTGATATTGTTGTTCTTAAGTGGTTGGAAACCCCTTCAGCTCCTTAAGTCCTTTCTCTAACTCCTTCCTTGGTGACCTTGTTCTCAGTACAGTAGTTGGCTGTGAGCATCCACTTCTATATTTGTCAGGCTCTGGCAGTGCCTCTTAGGAGACAACTATGTCTGGCTCCTGTCAGCATGCACTTCTTAGCATCCACAATACTGTATGGGTTTGGTGTCTGTATATGGGATGGCTCCCCCAGGTTAAGCAGTCTCTGCGCCACACTTTGTCTCAATATTTCCTCCTGTGACTATTTTTGTTCTTCCTTCCAGGAAGGTCTGAAGCATCTACACGTTGGGCTTCCTTCTTCTGAGCTTCATGTGATTAGTGAATTGTATCTTGGGTAATCTGAGCTTTTGGGATAATATCTGCTTATCAGTGAGTGCATTCCATGTGTGTTCTTTTATTATTGGGTTACCTCATTCAGGATGATATTTTCTAGTTCCATCCATTTGGCTAAGAATGTCATGAAGTCATTGTTTTAATGGTTGAGTAATACTCTATTGTGTAAATGTACCACATTTTCTGTATCCATTCCTCTGTTGAATAACATCTGAGTTGTTTCCAGCTTCTGGATAGTATAAATAAGGCTGCTGTGGATGTAATAGAGCATGTGACCTTGTTGTATGTTGGAGCATCTATTCGGTATATGCCCAGGAATGATTGTAAAGCTGGATTCTCAGGTAGTACTATGTCCAATTTTCTGAGGAACCTCCCAACTGATTTCCAGAGTAGTTGTACCAGCTTGCAATCCCACCAACAATGGAGGAGTGTTCCTCTTTCTTCACATTCTCTCCAGCATCTGCTGTCACCTGAGGTTTTGATCTTAGCCATTCTGACTGGTGTGAGGTGGAATCTCAGAGTAAGTCTTTATTACACCAAGCTAGTGGGAAGCAGCCATGGGGTGAGTCAGAAAAGGGGACAGATGCAGACAGTACTACTGACCACTTTCTTTCAATCCACTGCTGCCCCTAGGTGACACAGACAACTGGGAATGATCAGACTTCACCATGTTAAGAGTTGAGAAATCAATTAAATAGTTAGAGTCATTGTCAGGGCAAAGCTAAAGTGAAACAGGCATCTTTTTTTTAGTCTTTCCTGAGAAAGAAATGAAACAATAGTGCTGCAGAACTTGAGGTTTGTCTGGCATTCACCCTGTACTTTACACCATTATGGCAGAGGACTAAAGTGTGTCTTATGTCGGTCCGGAAATATTGTGTCCTAATTGAAATCAGCAAAATCTCCTGTAAGCCATGAGAAGAATTGGAAGGAAGATCTGCATTTTTTAGCCCAGGGTGTACACCAGTCCAGAGATCAAGAAATATGATTGGACAAAACTCATTTTGTTAAGTATGTTTATGGGAGAACTTATTGACAGCAAGGAGGTAGATATTCATAGTATAACAAAAGCTCTATTTTACCAAGTTGAAGGCTGTCACACAAAGTTAAGACTCTGTGATGGTTTTGTGTATGTTTGGCCCAGGGAATGGCACGATTAAGGGGTGTAGCCTTGTTGGAATAGGTGTATCACTGTGGGCATGGGTTTTAATATCCTAGTCCTTGCTGCTTGGAAGTCAATTTTCTTCTAGCAGCGTTCAGATGTAGAACTCTCAGCTCCTCCTGCACCATGCTTGACTGGATGCTACCACGCTCCCACCTTGATGATAATAGATTGACCTCTGAGCCTGTAAGGCAGCCCCAATTAAATGCTGTCCTTATAAGAGTTGCCTTGGTCATGGTGTCTGTCCACAGTAGTAAAACCCTAACTAAGACAGACTCTAAATCTCTAACTAACTACAGTTCTGAGCCTATTTCTGCTAGGCTGCTTACCTGTGTGACTATCTCAGCTGAAGGTCAGGTTCAGTCTTTAACAGATGTCTCTCTCTATTGAAGATCATGATCCTGGGGAAGATGCTTCAGCTGCAGGATAGATCAGGGTGGCATCTCCCCAGATATGTGGAGCAGAGCATTTTGCTCTTGGTTTCTGCTTATATACTGTCCAGTGGGTATAAAGGGGATCAAGGACGATCACTTGAGTGATGTCACTGGCTTCTGAATATCTGATGAAGCCTTGGGTGTAGTGGGGTTTCCAACTCAGCTACTTTTACATATCTAGTGTGGCCCTCCCTTATCCTTGGAGGCTGTCAGCAACCAGCCAATGGTGACAAAGTAAGCAGCGGCCAGAATCAGGATTTGGACAGCTATGAGTATAATGGAAGGACTTACAGACAGAGCTGCAGTGAGACAAGTCTACTTTATTGTTCCAGAGATAGGGCCAATAAGGGCATTTTAGGGGAACAGGCAGAAAGGATTAATTGTTCAAGTGTCAAGAAGGTGGGAAGGACTTATTGGTTAGAATACAGTGCCTAATTGTCATGTGTGCAGGAAGATAGAGTTGGATGTGTGTGCTGAGTTAGGCAACCTTGCAGAGAACCCTGAGTTCAGGGACACTCTCAAGGCAAACCCATGCAAAGGAAGGGAACCCTTTTGAGAAAGGGAGCCCTCCATTTTGTTCAGAGCTCAGAAAGCCATTTAGTCATGGGGGACTGTGGCCTTAATAGCAGGGTTCTCCAACAGTGTAGAAGGCATTTTTCTCCTAACTGTGCTCATTACTCAGCTGTCAAGGGAGAAAACTAGAAAGCAGTCACATCTTAAAAAATGAAGTCATGGAATTTTCAGGTAAATGGAGCCAGAAAACCTAGTCCTGAGTGAGGTAATCCAGACCCACAAAGGCAAATGTGCTATGTACGTTCAGTTGTGTGAGTAGATTAGCTCTTAAGTCAAAGATAACCAATTTATAATCCACAGAATCACAGAGCATAACTATATAGTAAGGGGTTGGGGGTTGCTGATAGATCTCCCTAGGAAAGGGAAGTCAAATAGATGGTTAAGGGTGAATGGGGGGGGCTGGCACTGACTTGGAAGATCAAGTGTGGAGGGGAGTCAAGCAGGGGTGAGGAAGAGAATACAGGGAGAGACAAATAAATTAATGGCCATTTGAGGAGTAATATCAAAACCTAATACAACAGAAGCTTTGTAGAATGTGTGTATGTATGTATATATATTTGTATTATATGTATTATATATTATACATATAATATACATATAGTGTGTAACTTGTTATATAGGCATACAATTATATATGTATGTATATATATTATATATAATATATATATATGTGTGTGTCTATATATATATATATATATATATATATATATATATATATGGCAATCTAAATGAAGTCACCAAATTATTTGGAGACAGAACTCTGTCTGGACATCTCTTCTCACCAAATAAAGTTTCCAATAGTAGTGCTGAATTTGGGTTGGGTTACTTTAGTTGTTGTCTGAAGAGGATCCCATGGGAATGCCCAAACCACCCAGGCTGTTGGCAAAAACTATAGTTGCTCTCCACAAACCGACAGCGAAGTGCCCTGTTGCTAAAGACAACAGCCACACACCTGGGTGAATATGGAGACGTAGAGCTGGAGCATAGATGGAGATTTTGTCATTATCCTTTAGCATCATGGTACAGGACGAGAGTCTGCACACCCCCAAAAGAGAAATATACACAGCAACCCAGCTGTAATCCCTTTGATCTACATCCATGTCCTGTCTGCAAGATCTGTTAGAGCAATGGTAGCACAAAACTTGTGAGAGTGACCGTCATTATCTGATTTGACTTCAGGCCCACTCCACGAGATGGAACCCATACCCAACACTGCTTAGGTGAACAAGAATCTAAGCCTGTATGGTCCAGGGGCTTCAGAGAAAATCAAGTGCTACAGTTCTTAATAATATTAACTGAAAAGTTCTCAATGAGATGGCAGTCTGCTACTCAGAGATCAGTGCCTTGCTCAGCCATCAACAGAGTCTTCCTTCCTCAGTAGTTGGGAACACATACAGAGACCCAAGCCAGGCATTGGGGAGAGGATGAGAGACCTCGAAACACTCATCCATAGGCATCTCTCCATCAAATCCCTCACCCCTAGACCTCAGGGAACCCCGCAGAAGAGGATGTGTAAAAACTGTAAGAACCGGAGGTGGATGCAGGACGCCAAGAAAACGAAGCCCTCAAATTCAAACAAGACCTATGTATGTATGAACTCATAGAAACTGAGGGAGCATGCACAGGGCCTGCAGAGGTCTGCACCAGATGTGGTCCTAGATCTGACAGGGGAAGTGGACACACGGCCCAATAGATGGCTTACTCACAAGCTAGCTCCAATTGGTAACCACTTGTAAATGAAAATTTACCCTTTATCCAGTGACGTCTCACTGGGGAAACAAACCACCCTTAAGGATAGGGTGTATGCTCAGTAAGAGATGCCAACAGGTAACCAGTCTTTGGTGGCTCCTTCTCCTAAAGTGTCGCTTCCTCATGGTTTTTCTTCACCCTTCCCCTCCCCTTTTTTTTCTAAATCTTATTTTTCATTTTAATTTTTACTCTACAAGTCCTTTGCATGTACTATGACTTCCAGTTTTATATTTAGTAATTTTTTATTGGATCATGAGTGTGCAGAGAGTTGGATCTCTGTGTCTGTGTCCATTTCTTGCGACTTTTCTTTGGCTCCTTTCCTTAATCTTAGTTTTGTTCTGTTCCAATGTGTTAGTTTTTTGTTTTATTTAATTATACTTTTATTATATCACTTTATTTCATTCTTCGTTTTCTAAGGAGAGACAGAAAGAGGTGGATCTGGATGGGAGGGGACCACTATGGTAGACTTAGGTGAAAAAGTGAAGGAGTTGTAACCACATAAGAAGACCAAGAGTGTCAACTAACATGGACTCATGGGAGATACCAGTGACTGAGCCACCAACCAAAGAGCATACATGGGCTGGGCTGAGGACTCCTGGCACATCTGTGGCAGATGTGCAGCTTGGTCTCCATATGGGTCCCAAAAACTGAAGCAGGGACTGTCCCTAAGGCTGTAGCCTGACTATGGAATCTGTTCCCCAGCACGGCTGCCTCAGTGAGAGAAGATGCACCTAATACTGCAGAGAAACGATATGTCAGAGTTGGGGACACCAGAGGAACCCCAACTTTCAGAGAAGAGGAGAGGGGATGGGGAAAGGACTCTGTGAGGGGAGAACCAAGAGGGGGCAGCATTTAGGATGTAGATAAATAAATAACTAAATTAAAAATTAAAAAAATCATATAATCTCTTTAAAAAAAGACTAAAGCAGAGGGTCCCATGAAATAGGTCACCATCAAGCTGCCAGCCTGCAGAGTTTGAAATGCTTATGCCAGGAATTGGAGAGAAGTCTTAGGTCACATTACCCTGACCAGGAGATGTCCAAGTGTTTCCTCTCAGTTTTAGTCAGAAGATACACAGCTTTTCAGAAATGTATTCTCTTAGGAGCTGAAAAACTAAAAAACTTTCTTCTGGCCAAGTCATCCTACGTTAAGAACATTCCTGAAATTTCTGCTTGAGTTGCCTGCCTTCTCTAGCCAGATTGTTTACTTTTCTCATCATAGCTGGCTTTTTCCCTAGTTGCAAAAACTTAACTTTTTAAGTTTTTTTTAATTATGCATGTGTGCTTGTTTACCCAGAAGTTTGAAACACACAAAGCATTATGAGAAAGCACACATAACGATAGTTACACCTTTCTATTATGGTTTGCTCTCCTAACTTTGTAAAGCTTAAAAAGCATTCTCTACCTAATATGTTAAGTGAAAGAAAGTGTAGAAAACAGGGATCACTTTAGAGAAACCTGATTCTAATCCTTTACAGACATGACTATTAATTATGTTGTGTTTTCTGAAAATAGTATTCACATGGTTTGCATCATAAATATGTATACTTTCCATTTAACTTCCATTATATAGAGTTTAAAGTTTGAACACTGTAAAAATCCAACAACTCCAAATTGTTGGTTGGCTTAATTTTAAAATAACACTTGCATTTGCAAGATAAAAAAAATTACAGAGGAAAATGTGAACAACCGCTTTAAATAGATTTTCTTGTAACTAAGCTGGAAGAAAAAATATGAAAGCTTGGCTTCATTACAGAAAATACTTTTACTCTTTATATTCAATTATTCTTTAGAATAAGAAGTACCTAAATTGTTTTCAATTTAGGGTAATGGACAAACTCTGTTTTAGTGTGGTTTCATTTACGTAGAAATCAGAAACTTGCTACGCTGATTACTTTTAAATTTTAATCTCATGAGGACTCAGTTAGCTCAATTAAAAATATTAGAAATGAGAAAATGCAGTCAATAGAAACAGTAATTTAATGTTATCAATTTTAAAAGTTTACTCAGTAGTGATTTTTCCTTTTTGCCTACCTAGTGTCTACCTGCTCGTCTCAGGCTTCCTTCAGAAATATCAACCATCCATAGTCAGGTCACTCTGTTCACACAGAGCCTTTCTTAGGCCACACATCATCATTGTCCTGGCTAAAGGCCTGATTTCTCATAGATTGCTTGAGCTGAGCCCTTGTTCCAAGTTTATCCTAGGAGAGGTGATCCTATAACTTGCAAGGGTAGACTCTGGATATTTAAGTATATACCCATAAACGATTCTAGAGCATAAGAGTTTAGTCAGCACATCTTATACAAACAATAGAAAAAGACTGTCCCTGGAACTTATTTTGAACCTGGCACCTGTGTTTTCCATGAACTAATAATGAAAAACTGTACTTATAGACTATATCTACAATTGAGTCATTACCTTGTAGATTGTAAAACTCATGCCAGCAGTTAAAGAGAGGTATAGTTTTATATAACTGCATTGTCAGTATGCAAGCTTCACCGATGTGAAGAGTTCTTGTGGAGTCTCAGAATTGGTATGGATCCACAGGTACCTGGTATGTTCCCACTCCTGACAAATGCAGAACAACTTAACCATGAGGCTTGCTGTTAGAGATTTTGTGATATATATCTATATATTTTAGATAAAATAAATGCATATCTTAAGAAGTTCTCATCTCATCAACATCTCTATGTCTTATCATTAAAAGTTATGATTAAATCCTTCAACTACTCAGAGGGCTAAAATGCAAAGACATGATTGTCTAAGAGGGGACAATCATTTGATAAGGGAAAATTTGCACTTGACATCTTTGATAATGATTGAATAAGAGCTTGTCAGGGCCAGGTCCCTTTAAGGGGAGCAAATATCAAAATGTTCCTACAGCATTTTGCACATGAACACTCTATACTTAATCTAGAAGATTGAACTTCTGGTATGTTGTTTGTTCTTTTTCCCAGACCACATAATTTTCCTTGGCCTCATCATCTCATTCAGTAATCAGTTTGAGTGAAATTGAATGCATGCATTCTATTCCAGTCTCTCATAGTGAAAATTTAATTAGGAATTGTCTCATTGAAAAAAATCAGTAACTGTGAAGCATTCAGTGGGCCTTAGTAGTAATTCATCAGGTCAGGAAATGGAGAAAAGGATTGCAGGCTTATGGAGTAGCATGAGTTGAAAGATTTAGTCAATTTCTGAAAGTGAGAAGGGAAACCTCTGAGGAGATACTTGAAATTATAAAAGGATTTTAGGAATGTTTGAGAAATTATGCAGTCATTGACAATGCAGAATTTTTAATACAGATCAGGATTTTGATATTTTCTTCACAAAATAGGGAATTAATTGGCTATCTGGGAGGGTAGGAGTAGTTGGACATAAATCTCACTAGAATGTGAAGGTAAAGTAGTCATGGTATAAAATGGAGAGGGAGATTAGACCTAAGACAGTCCTGGAAAGGAAAAGAAACAAACATCCCTTTCCCTGGTGATTTTGTAGATTAAGAGTAAATGGCATTTTCCAGTTCCATCCATTTGCCTATGAATTTCATAAAGTCATTGTTTTCATCCTGAGTGAGGTAACCCAATCACAGAAAAACACACATGGTATACACTCTTCAATAAGTGGATATTAGTCCAAATGCTCGAATTACCATAGATGCACAGAACACATGAAACTCAAGAAGGATGACCAAAATGCGGATGCTTCACTCCTTTAAAAGGGGAACAAGATGCCCTTGGCAGGGAATAGGGAGGCAAAGTTTAGAACAGAGGCAGAAGGAACACCCATTCAGAGCCTGCCCCATATGTGGCCCATACATATACAGCCACCAAACTAGATAAGATGGATGAAGCAAAGAAGTGCAGACTGACAGGAACCGGATGTAGATCTCTCCTGAGAGACACAGCCAGAATACAGCAAATACATAGGCAAATGCCATCATTAAACCACTGAACTGAGAACGGGACCCCCATTGAAGGAATTTTAGAAAGGACTGAAAGAGCTTGAAGGGACTTGAGACCCCATATGAACAACAACACCAACCAATCAGAGCTTCCAGGGACTAAGCCACTACCCAAAGACTATACATGGACTGACCCTGGACTCTGACCTCATAGGTAGCAATGAATAGCCTAGTAAGGGCACTGGTGGAAGTGGAAGCCCTTGGTCTTGCCAAGACTGAACCTCCAGTGAACGTGATTGTTGGGGGGAGGGCGGTAATGAGGGGAGGATGGGGAGGGGAACAGCAATAGAAAAGGGGAGGGGGAGTGGTTAGGGGAATGTTGGCCCGGAAACCAGGAAGGGGAATAACAATTGAAATGTAAATAAGAAATACTCAAGTTAATAAAGATGAAAAAAAAAGAGTAAATGGCAGACTATAAATATTTAAGTGAACTGGATCAGGGGCCACGGCAGGTTAGACATGGTGGAATACTGTGCTTGATTGTGATTTTTTTTTCAGTTTTGTTTATTTTTATGAAAATAATTACAGAAAAATTGCTACATCTCTTAGCATATAAGCCAAGTTCTTTATGTGACCATTAATCTGCACCACATGAATACAGACACCCAGCATAGAGAAATCGAGATAATAGGCTAGAGAAATGGTTGTTGTTTCCAATGCAGAGAAATACTATTTTACATGGCACATGATGCCCTCCTCAAAACTTTTCCCATAGGTGGAATGAATGGTGACAGGCATCTGATATTTATTTGATTCTCTCTTGAGTTAAAGATTAAAAACACGGGCAAGGCCCTTGAGCCAGTGCTACATGGGAAGAGTTATCCGCAGTTCTCTAAACTCTTCTTTCTCTGGTTATTGGCTTGGGAATGACCCCATGTAGTTCTTGAGGGCAAGATGGCAGCAAGAAGCTACAAAAATGAGGCTTGGAGTATGACTGAGTTTGCTGGTAAACATTCAAGGTCAGCTGTCTTAGTTTCTTGCTCTCTTTCTCCCTCTACACCTCACTATTGTCTTTTACTTCTTTCCTTTCCCCACCTTCATGTGACACAGAGAGTGCCACAGAGCAAGTCAGAAGTTCAGTAAGCACAGCACCAATAATCGCAAAACAGACACCTTGAAGCTTCTTAGAAATAGGCCTTGGGGAATGGTCATGGCTTTCATTTATTCTTTCACAAATTCTCTCTCATCTCCTCTTTCTCTGTCTCTGTCTCTGTCTCTCTCTCTCTCTCCCTCTCTCTCTCCCTCTCTCCCAACTTTGTCCCCTCTCTCTCCTCTCTTTCCTCTCTCTCCTCCTCTCTCTCCTTTCTCTCTCCCCTCTTTCTTCCCCTCTCTCTTTTCTCTCTCCCCTCTCTCTTCTCTCTCTGTCTCTTCTCTTCCTCTCTCTTTCTCCCCCCCTCTCTCTCTGTCTCTCTCCCCCTCTCCTCTCTCTCTCCTCTCTGTCTCTGTCTCTCTCTCTCTTCTCTCTGTCTCTCTCCCCTCTCTCTCCTCTCTCTGTCTCTCTCCCCTCTCCTCTCTCACTCCTCTCTGTCTCAGTCTGGCCAACACACTCCTGAGTGTTTGCAGATGTCAGAATACATAATTCTGAAGTAGTGTGAGCAGCCAGCAGCTGGCCAGCTGACAATCGTGAACTCTTCATGTCTCCTGTTATGTGCTTATTCTGTATAAAGATCCTGGTCATACGAGTGTCATTGTCCAATCGGAAGTAACTGTGCTAACCAATGACAGTTGATAGGCTTCCACTATACAAATGGTTGCTCCTGTACAATAAAGTAGATGCAGTGCATTCTTTATTCAAAGTCTGTCCTCAAAGTTTTCATCTTAATTCCTCTCTCCATCCAACACGAAATAACATCTTCCTGTCACCATGTAACTTTCATTTCCTTGTATGTAGCCCACTGCACTAAATTGTAGTTGCATTTACGAGCATGGATGAAGAGCTTTTTACATCACAGTGCATTAGTGGCTACGTAACTGCTGAGTCCTGCTTGACCATGGAAGGGATGGAATGACATGGTTCCTGCCCCTGGAACAGAGAGCCAGCAGGGTGTGGTCGTCTACCAGTGTTGATGGTTGCTGTGGGCATAAGGCTTGTTTGTACAATAATGTACATATTTTCATGCGCCTCCTTTGAGAAATGTCTTCTCTGCCTAAGTCCCTGACTCCATGGACACAGCATGAGTCTAGGAGGCAAGGGTGTTTCTAATGTCTCAGCAAAATGGTATAACACTGTGATCTTCAGGACAGCCCTTAAGGCTGAAAACCTGAGTTCAAATATATATATTTTTCCCAACTATGCAAAATATAAGGTCACTATATGAATTGTATAAGGAGTTTCAGATGTCTAAAGGAACAGAGGCAGCTGCACTAAGAGCCAGCTTGTCAGAAAGATACTAAGGAAAAAGATAAAGAGAATTAGGAAGTGGTAGCACAGGGCAAGATCCCACCTAGCTAAGTTTGTTGTTGTTTATACTTACAAAGGCAGGCAGATTCCTGAGTCCAAGGTCATTCTAAGACGGGGGAGTTTAGGTCCTTCCTGTCCAAGGCATGATGAGAATGGTAATTTCAAGGTGGGGTCTGTGCTTGTGCTTGCTGTATCTTTCTAAGAATCAAGGGGCTGGGGTCATGCAATGCTGATTCATGGGACAATCAAAAGGGAGCCTAGGGTAATGATTGAAGTGATGTATAAATAATAGACTAGGCTTTTTAATTGCAAGAGATGAACTATCCAGAGTTTTTAGAATAACAAGAGAAAGTTGCTTCAAGCAGAACACAGAGAGAGTACAATCTAGAAAGCTGTCTCACAGCAGAGCATTGGCAGTCATCTTGGACCCACAATTTAATTTCCAGTTGTTTCACTGCTCCAAGATACCACTTCCTCAGAACCCCTGTCCAAACTGAGACTAATCCTTGGTGTTATCATTAATTGTGTTTATTTCCTCAGAGAGGGATGAGCCTGATGAAACCCTCCCTCCCCACAATATTATGTGAATGCCAACAGTCATGTGAAGGCAGCCACTGCTGAGGTGAATCCCAGATGTGACAGCCATACCACATGACTACTGAGTTTTTGGTGTTTCTAGATTATTCTTAATTGATGTGATAGTGAGTTGGAGATTAAAATATTGATATACTAATAAAATGATATAGTCATGACTATATGTAGTATACCTTGTATATTCATAGCAATAAAGTTCTACCTAAATCCTTTATTGAATAGCAATGTGTTTATATTAAAGTACTAATATAATATGGAGGAACTACCTCTAAAGTTTTAATTTCTCAAAGTGGGTCAATGTCTTCTTGAAGTAAAATGATATTCAAAAGTTAGTATCTTACAAAAATAACAGTTCATGTGTGTGTGTGTGTGTGTGTGTGTGTGTGTGTGTGTGTGTATGTGTGTTCATATATACATATACTATACCTATTTTAAATTAGGTAATATTCTAAATGCTTTGTGCCAAATATGGTTTCCACACTCATGACTCTCTGTCTGAAAGAAAATACAAACTTTTGATACCTACTGTTTCTCAGCCTCTTTTTTTTTAATTCAAATAAATTTTTGTAGAATATTGTCCAAGGACTATAACCATAATTCATGCCTAATAATTGCTATTACTAATTAACATCACTCAGAATAAGAATGCATCAAGATAGTTTGGTTAATAAGCAAGACTGACACACACTGAAGATCAATGCCCCATTAATAAGAACTTTGCATTTAATTATAACGGTCCCAATTGTCGTGATCAATAAAGTTCATGCGATAGCTCACAGAACCACTTCTTATTGTCACACGATACAGTTTAAATTACCATCTGAAAAAGATCAGTATGCTAAAAGTTCACAATACTAAACACATTGAATATGATCCCTAGATTAAATAAGATTACCAAATGGGACCCGATTTAAAGATCATGCAGATGTTAAAATGAGGGTGGATTTCCAAGGAGACAGCAGCTTAGATGTTGCACAATATGTAAACTGCCAATCAAAATGAAAAAGCGGAGATCCTTCTTGGATCCAGAGAAGAGAGGTCAAGAACAAACTGCCACCCACCCAACAGAGAGGAAGAGCAGGTGTAGAGAATCACTGCATTAGGAAGGAGACCTCACCAGAGAGTGGAACTCACTGCAGTAGCCAGTGACTGGAGGGAGGGTCTGCATTGCAATTGGTCAATGGTTATAGGCTTATGGAGGATTTCTTGAGAGATTAGTTATCCCAGGGGTCCCTATTATCAGAAGTACCACACAGTGAGGTTTCCCTCTAGGTGCTGTCATAGCAAGATGTCAGGGAAAGGTTCTCTCAGAATGGTAGCACTGGGAGGAGAACAATCATTTTGAAATATATCAAGTACTCTGATCTTAACGTTTGCACCACAGAACCTTGCTGGTGAAATTGTAGACTGTTGGATTTAAATCAGTCTAATGGGTCCAGGGAAATGGAGTTATCCCATCCAGACTGTGCTGACATCATGTCTCAACTAAAGGAGAAATGAGCTAGAGACACAATGTACGAAGGTTCCAACCTCCACATACAGGTTCCAACCTCCACATACAGGTTCCTTAAAACACCAGGATATAATAAGAGGGCTATAAAATGGTTTCCATACCTTGTTTGCAGTGCCATTTACAATAAGTCTACTTATGCATCATGCTTAGCTCCCAAAAAATAAAACATCTGACAGCAAAATATAAAAACAGCTCCACCTTCAAAACCAAACCAGACCAAACCAAATCATAGAAACCCAGAACCCTTACAAAGAGATAAAATAGTAGCAAAACCAACAAACAAAAACCAAAGAACCAAAACAACAAAAGTTCTCCAAGCAAACCACAATGGACTTTGAAGAACTAGAACAAGCATTCAAACCAGATTTGTGACATGTACCAGGATATTAAAAATTATAGGGCTGGAAATTTTCAACTACTATGAATTGTAGCTGTCATATTCTACTTAGTGGGCTTTTCCCTTCCACTCCTTTTTACCCTTTTTATTCACCTCTTTTAACCACCTAACTCTAGATAAGAGGGAAGAAAAATGGATAGGAAAGGAACAAGATCTTTGATTAAAGTCAGGGGTTAGAAAGGGAGCCATGTTGTCATGACTGCTTCCTGCTGATTAGGGGTAATGAGTTCCTTGGGGGCAAGTTTGAACCTCACTCTCTGTGCATCTAATTTCTTCCTGTTTCTTCTTTGTGTACTACTACTTTACAAACTGCCATCAATAACAACAAATAACAAGCAACACCAAGCAAAGCCTAGCAACATTCAAACCAACAACCCCTCAACTCTCGGGGTCCTAGTATTTATATAGTCTGAAAAATCCAATTATAGAAACTATCTACAGCTTGCAAAATCACAACACTGCTAGAGCATGGGGCAAATCATAGCTGCTATAAATAATCTGAAGCTGTTTCATATCCTACACCTGGGATTAAAACAAAAACATATCCTTATAGTATTTCTGTGTTTTTTAAAGAAACTAAAATTCCACAATTCTAACTATAATGATAATATGCCAGGGGTCCCTGTGGATGAACATCATGAGTAAATAGATGGGCAATGTAAACAGAAAGGCAAAATTCTATGAATAAAAAAGATAGTGATTATACTGGCTGGTTTTGGGTGTCAACTTGACACAAGCTGGAGTTATCACAGAGAAAGGAGCCTCCGTTGGAAATCCCTACAGTTCATATGGATTAAAAATAAGTGGACAAAGAAAGATGTACTGTGTAAGTGCTAACCAAGTGTTAGGGAGAAATGCCTCCATGAGATCTAGCTGTAAGGCACTTTTCTCAGTAAGTGATCAAGGGTGAGAGGGCCCAGCTCATTGTGGGTGGTGCCATCCCTGGGTTGGTAGTCTAGGATGTTTATAAGAAAGCAAGCTGAGCAAGCCAGGGGAAGCAAGACAGTAACATCTCTCCATGGCCTCTGCATCAGCTCCCGCTTCTTGACCTGTTTGAGTTTCAGTCCTGACTTCCTTTTGTGATGAGCAGCAATGTGGAAGTGTAAGCTGAATAAACCCTTTCCTCCCCAGCTTGCTTCTTGGTCATGATGTTCTGTGCAGGAACACAAACCCTAAGACAGTGAAAGATCAAATCTTCCATGGCAGAAGTGACGAACGCCTTCTGATGACGTGCTTCTGGACCTACTAGGGATAGGTGACCTCACTAGGTTTGAGGGTATCATCATGGAAACTTCAAATACTGACCAGCAAAGAGAGAAAAACACAATTATTGTGAAATAAGCCACACCAAAGCAAGAACTGTGTGAGAATTACAAAAGTATATGCATAACCAAGTTACCAGTAGGAGATTTAGGAATCAGGAACAAAATGTTTGAAGTAATAATCGCCGAGAATTTGCTCAACTTACCAGATGCTGAGCAAGGATGAGAAAACATGGAGTAGAGAAATATGGAACATATATCCAAAAAGCACCTCTTGCGTACTATTTCCCAACTTCTGAAAATGAAGGAAAAGGTGCTAGAAGCTAGAAGCTAAATGGGTCAAAGATTTTGCCACCTAAATATAGGTAGGCTATAGAAATCCCTACAGTTCATATGGATTAAAAATAAGTGGACAAAGAAAGATGTACTGTGTAAGTGCTAACCAAGTGTTAGGGAGAAATGGAATCTCAAGCAGAATGGATTTCACATTAAGAAAAGCAATCAGGCTTAGGAGAGGGGGAGCTACATAAAGAGTCAGTTTTCCAATAGCAAACACCATTTAATGTGTGAGCTGAGTAACGGCACCATCTCTAAGAGCCCAGAATTGAGAACAGCAAGAAGAAATATCATCTGTTATAGTCACAGACCTATGAACAGGCAAGCCTCCATCCACATTATCATAAGAAACCCTTTACCAATACCATCAAGTACCCAGGTGCTCATGGGTGCACTCAGCTAGACTTGGGCAGAATCATTTCTTCTTGTTGGTGGTGTTTTACCTCAGGTAAAGAGATGCTTGTTCTTATCTCCTACAAAAGTCATGCAACCCCATAGTATATTCACACGCTATTTTGTGCAAAATTCTATAATGGGCAATGCTGAGGATTTACTCTTGCCCATAAACTATTAGGTGTGAGTGTAGGTTTACTAACATTTTGGTGGCAGTTGATACTAAGGGAGTCTTGGACAATGTATAAGTTTATAGTATACAGAGGATTTCATTTCACTTCTAAAGTGTTCAAAAAAAATAAAGATCATTTTAAAACCAAGTTAGAGGGAAAGAGCTTCTGTGGCTCAGGCAATAATATCCTTTTGAAACATTTATGCTCAGTTAGTGTGAACCCATTCAAGCAAGTCAATGAAAAAAAATAACTCCACACATTCTTTTCAGCCATTAGAAGTCATTGAATATATTTTTCATGTTGACATTAATCTTCCCATTGATATTAATCAGTTATATACATCCAGGCAAAGAAGTGCCCTTACACATGGGCTGGAGTTGGACATCATGTTTTGATACTAGAATAGCACAGCATTTGATGGTTAAGGACAAAGTTACAGATTTCATTTTAAAACTCAACATGAACATAAATTTTACTTTAATAAAAGCAATACAAGTTTTTCTTACATACTATAGAAATATATACACATGTACTTTTTAACAAACAGCACAGAGCTGCAATTAAATTCATGAGTGGTAATCATTAAAATACAGTAACAATAGAGTACAAATAGTTATAGATTTTTCTCAAGTTGCATAATTCAAAAAAAAGAGATAAATGAATTTTATTGCACTGCTCCCCACTCCTAAAAATAGAACACATAAAACTCAGCAGACAGGAGCACTCTTGATCAAGGTCAGTGTTGGAAAATAAGTAGCACCTTTAGTAATTAAAATGATTGTCTCTATTTCCAGGAAGCCTAAATAGAGCATTTCTGACTTTATAAATAAAATAAAACTATTTGATAGGTACCATAAAGTTAACATGCTGTATGTCTCAACATTTGCACAGAATGTTTGACTGAGGAAATTAATTAAAATGGCTCCTTCAAGACAGAATATCAATTTACAGTAGGGGAAAGACTTCAAGGCGTTTCTATCTTACTATTTGGAACTAGACAGAAAATTCTCCTCCTATGCCTCAGGCTACACCAGAGGAAACTGTGGGACTCTTAACTATCTCATTCCATTCATGCGTTTCCTTGAGGAATTATTCTATATTTGATCCTAGGGGGCAAAAAATTGTTAATCTAGAAACATCCTTGTCCACACAGTATAGAAGGAAAGAAATAAACCTTGGAAAATATATTTGAAACAGCAGGCAAAACACATATTCTCAAAGAAAATTGGACATTTGCTTTCAAATTTGTTAAGCAGCCAAACACAGCAACTCTAGTAGGTCCCTCTCTGAAGCATTATGCCCATATGACACCACAGCAGGACAGGGCCTGAGTGCTTCAGTCACCAAGGACATTTCCCTTAAAAGGAGCTCAGTAGCAAAACAATTTACTTTGGATTTAAATAAATTCACATAACATAACATTTAATGAAAATAAAATATGCATCTCTATGAAAACACCCATTATCTTTCATTTTGAGGGTCACATTTATGCATGTCTTATTTTCTAAATCAGCAATTGTGACATATACAAAACTTTCCAGAAATGTACATCGAGATGAACTTAGGGTCACTTGTGGGAAGGCAAAGGAAGAGCAGTCTATCATCTTACATTTCTAAATGTTGACAGGCATTCCACACTGAATATTTTATACTTTATTTTCACAAGATGAGGCAGGTACAGCTGTGGTTTATATCATAGAAAAACACCCAACTGAATTGTCTTAGGTGACACACAAGGCTATCTTAATCTTATTTCAGGGATTGCCCATTCTTATGTGACTGTATGGTGCTTTGCTCAGTGGTCATCAAAATACATAGAGAGCAAAGCACATTACGTTTCACTTTGAAATCTTAGAAGCAGAGCTTAAGGCATAATTTGTAATTAAAATAAATATACAGATTAACTCTGAAACCCATTCTCTTCAGGAACTCTTTTGAAAAATAGGCATGGTTTGAGTAAAGTATATCTTTAACGTGCCTTATCAGTAACAAGATATGATATATAACTTTCCCCAACAATATTAGTTCCAATTTAAAGCTATAATAAAAAATATTGAAAGCCTGTAAGTTCTAATAATTTTTTTTCAAAATTTCCTTCACAAATGGAGAAATTTTCATTCCAGAAAATATTCCATCAACACATATTTAAAAAGTTTCAATTCAATTGCCAATCTTAATGAATATTTGGGAAGATCCTTCTATTTCACCTCCCGCACAGTCATTATTGTATGATTAAAGAATGATAGCGTTTTATCATTATGAAGAAAGGAAATGTCACAGGTACTGAGGCTGTTGCCTGTCACAATGACAATGTCAGTTGGTTACATGGCATCAGCCTGGTTGAATATAATCAACCTGCACCTGCCAGGACAATAGTCAAGGTCTCCAATATGCACACAAGATTCTCGTGGGCCATTTCAGTTTATAAACATCCTCATTACAATGGCCCCTCTAGTAGATGTCCCTAGTGAGTACAGCAAACACTTGTCTAGGCAGAATACTGTGTCCTATACTTTGCCAAAATAAATTCTAAACAGTTACAACTCTTCTTCCAGAGATACATTTCGCTATGGATGATTTTTTTTGTTTTTTGTTTATTGTTTCTAAGTGTAGAAACAATATTTATGCAGGCACAATAAATATAAATGGTATTCTCTGACATTTAAGCTTTGGTTACATTGTTGCCAGGTATCTGATAAATATCTAGTTTTGCCTGATAGAACTCATTCTAGTGCTTTCCTTAATATATTCTCAAATTCTTAGAGCGCTGTGTGAGTGATGTCCTCAAATAATGGCAGTTCTTTAGGAAATGAATGTGTTCTTAAAAATAAGGTATATATATATATATATATATATATATATATATATATATATATATATATGCAAAAGGGCAATTAAAGGAACACTGATAATTTTGATTAATATAATACTAGTATCCAGTATCTTTGATATTATAAAATCATATATTGTACAAAATTCAATAGCATATTAGTTACTGTCTGTGCCTTACCTAGAGTTCTGTACCACAGCAATGGGTAGTTATTTTTTAAATTAAGCTTATGAACTTGACACTGCAAAGTAGGATTAAGAAAAACAATTATATTGAATATGAAGAATTATTATGTGTGTTTTAGGAAATATTTTACTCATTCCACAAGGTCATCATTATTGCCAGCAGGGCTTACAAACGTATGGAACTACAGAAATGTTAGAAGTCAAAAGATGGGTTCTATCTTCAGTCTTGCAGCAAATATATTTAAAGAAAGTTTCTACTTTGCTCTAATATACTACTTCAAAGTGTGGATAACTAACAAAAGATAGCTCAGAGAGGCAAGATGATACAACGAGCTAACTAAACGTGACTTTCGCTACATGCAGATATCGAACGAAATTATGCTGCAAGTCAGAACGCATTATATTTGTATTATATCCAATGTTCCAAAAGCAGCATTTCAATTGGCTGGTCCTATTTCATCAAGTCCAGAATTACTCAGACTTCAGCCAATACAATGCAGGTGGTAGAAGCACAGCCCATAGAAACCTGTGGTTACTTCAGTGAGCATGTTATAGATAAAGTAGGTCTAACAACATTATTACTAGATGCAACAATAATGGGAAGCCTATTTTATCATGTAAAGAAAAATCAATCACTCTGATGTTCATAATTTGATAATGTACTGGCTTTCTGGATTACTGCTGAATGTTGCTCACCTTATTAACAAGTATCTGTGAAGACTGGACTACAAAAGAGCATGTAGACAGTGAAAATGTTATTAAAGCACCAAGGACGTGTTCTGTGGACACAATGTCCAGAGAGGACAAAAATCTTAAAGACTTTGTGCATATCTGAACGTTACAGGGAAAGGATATTCAAAAAAGAAATAAAATGGCTGAGAAGGGCAGGAAGGACCGTAAGAAGCAGTGGGGACTGGAATAGGCATGATTCTGTTCAATGTTGATCATTTGCTCAATGTAGAGATATTTGGAAATGTCATGCACAATACTATCGTAAGTTTTTCAGACGCTGTCTGTATCAAAGAAAGCAAGACGAGAACTCCTAATCTTATGAGACTGTGTGAAGATGCAAATTCTACTGGGTATGAACACTCAAAGACTAAAGTTTGCACGTTAAAAATGATGGCCTTAGCACATTGTTCATTGAAGTGTGTTAATAGAAATAACTTGCTTTACTACATGAGAGTTCCTGCCATGTGTCCCCTGGCTTTTTACCTGTGCTCTCAAACATGCAGAAGCACATGGACACACAGAAGTCAAATCTGTAAAAGTGATGATATTGTGGAAGACTTTAAAACTATCTGAGTGACATTTATAACTGCCAATGGTGGTGGTGGATCTGCATATGTGGCTCCACTGTATTAACAACACCATGGTGCACTGCTGTTAATTCTAGTTCTTGAAGGTCTAAGGCACTTTCAGAGAATTGGGGAAGTTCCAGAAGGTAAGTGCCAAGGACAGCTTGATTTATTTTCCTAGATTGTCAATCAGATTCAATAATGTATTTATCATGCATATGGAAAAGAACACCCACATTTGAAAGAAGTCTTTAAGACCACCAATACCTTTCCATTCTCAGCACTCTCAGGCCTAGAATCAGAAGCATCTTCAACATGCGTGAGGATGTGAAGTTCTGACCTGAGGTACATACTGCCTCCGAGAAGCTATTCTTGACAATCACAAATTAAAAAGGGTACCTGTATCACTGAGGACATCGTGCGGAAAACGGTGGGTTGAGATTGATCTCAAGCAAGGAGGCGTGCATTAGCTCTCTGAAGAGTCTGTAAGGAAGACTACAAAAGCAGTAACAGCTTTGTTCTCCGTGGAACAAAGAGCACACTAAGAGGAAGTCGAAAGGTAGCTATGTAGGGTGTGTTTCTATTTTCAAATAGTGAACATAAGCATATACTGTCCCAATGAAATGAATTATTTCACAAACACTTCTTGATATCTGGAGCAATCCTATAAATGAGATAGTCACTAGAATCCAAATTAGCATGTTTTGAAGTTTTATAGTTTACAGTTTATACCTATCTGTGGCAACAGACATAGGAATAGAGTTTATGTGTAATTAAAAAAAATGGTTCCTTCTGTTCCAATGTCAGGGGTTATATAAACATTCCATCATTTATACGAGACAAGGTTTTATGAAAACACAGATACTATATAATTATCATTTGAGATCATTTAAACTGCTAAGAGAAGCAGGCAATTTGTTACTGTTTTCCTTACAATTGCTAACGGACATAGAATAAATCATTATACAGATTGAAGTTAGGTCTAATTTCTAACAGGAAGTTTACTCTTTTATATGTCTTTCTACCTGCTTAGGATACAGTCATCTGTATTTGGAAGTTGAATGAATAACCTAGGGACTTTTCTTGCTTTGCGATAAACCAAAGATTAAAATTTGGTTTAACAATACACTATTTTTAACATTTCCTGAGCTTGCACATGTGTGCGTGTGTGTGTGTGATTCTATTGTATTAAGTTAATGATTTCTTTATCAAGCTAAACTTCTTTGGTTTAAATATTAAAAGGTATTATGTAGGCAAAATTCATGTCACAGATCTCTTAAGCCCTGCTCTAATTTGCATCCTCCCAAGAAATTGAGCCAAACTTTTGGGATAATTTATTTTATTAAAGATTAGAAATCATATATGAGTTTTTTCTTTATAAGGCATTCTTTTGGTAAATGTAATTTCAAATATTTATAACATGTATATACAATTATATTTATAATTTTCCATACTGTCAGGTTGTAGGGGTAGAAACAAGTGAGTAGATGCCTTTATAGCGTACTTTTGAACATACCAGATTGAACTGTTTTGCTTATTTTCTGTTGTCTGGGTGGAGCATGTGACTGTGTGAGGGAAGGCAGTTGGAACACAGAAGAGAAAGGGGAAGCCTGTGAGTCATGTGAATTTATATTGAGGAAATGCTATGTTTTCTAGTTCCTTGTCTCTTCAAAAAGGATTTGGAAAGAATAGGCCAGAACAAGTCCATACCCACTTAAATGTCTATGGACAATGAAGAAATAAATAGCAAAAGATATGGGATGTTTAACAAAAATGACAAAATATGTAAGCTAGCTAACGATCATAAATTGTGAGTACTATAGTTCCTTTTGTATAGTTTTGAGGTGATCAGCGGGACGTAGTGGCCATTTCAATGATATCAATCTAGTTTCTTGTCTTGAACATCTAAAATCTGTTGTTCCTTGGTGTCAGGGATGTATTTAACCCTAAAGTTTCAGACAAAAATGACAGTGACATTTCCTCCCCTACTTGGGTGATTAGGGACACATGCTTTAGGTCAGTATTCTTTCCTCAGTCTCTGAAAGATCTCATTAAAGCAGCAAACATTTCAACAGAGGCAGTGCACTGGTAAAAGCAAACGACTGGATTCTTTTCTACTATGATTTTGTTACTGACTCAAGTTGAGACATGGCTTAACTTAGGACCCACCCATTACAGATGCGCACACTCACGTCACATTTGCAGCATGACGTCACACATCTGGTCATGTGCTCTGCAATCCCTCCACCCTCTTTTCTAAGAAAGAAAATCAATGTAAAAACCATGGCAAATGAAGCGAATCAAGACAACCGAAAAACAACTAGGGAAATGCAATTTGGTTTTGATTTGATCCATCTGCAAGTGGCATCACCACTTCCCAGGGAAAAAGAAAGGCACTGGAATTCACCAACGGCATCTCCTCATGCAGGTAGTAGAGCACACGAACTTTGACTGCAGATCCCATGCTCACCGACTTACTGCCTCTCTCCTCCTGTTGTGTTAGTTGGTATAATGGTTTTCAAATGTATTTTCAAACAGTGCAAGATACTCTTATTGGAAGCATTTGTGGTTGACTAGGATGATTTCTTTGGACACACAGAAGTGGTTATAAAGGAAATAATCATATAAAGAAGGTCATTCAAAATGGGGGGAACCTGTTTGAAAGTCATATGGTTTCACATATTGCCCTGCTGGATTTCTCTACAATATTGGCACACCTTGTTTCTATTGAATTGCAAATTAGAAACATTTTCATATTCAAGAAAGCAATTGATAACCCAAATCCTATTTTGTTCCCTAAATATAAACCTATAAACCACAGGTATGAAGCAGTGTATAAATGTATTGGGCAAAACAAACCTTGAATGATAACATCATGAAAATGTGTTGTCTAGGTAGAGTCTTCTAAGAAATAAGAATAGCACCCACCTCTATTGAAAGGGAGGAGGAAGAGGAAGAAGGAGAGGGAGAGGGAGAGTGGGAGGGAGAGGGAAAGGGAGAGGAAGAGGAGGAGGAGGAGGAAGAAGAAGACATTGTAAGAGTGACATAATAAAGCACTACATTTTTCCTATTTATCAGAAAGTGAAACCAGACATGAGACATATATTTAATTTCAGTTGCTATGTACACAATAGGAAAATACAAACTGTCTCAAAGAGTGTCATAAGAATGATGTTTGAATTCTAGACACTGGGTTGGAAAATAAGCAAAATACTAAAGTGACTTGAGCAACAAATTTCCTCCATGTTGCTATTGTGTCATAAACTACATGCCTGTCCATCCCCACAGCTTATATTGATAGAAGTATCCTGGGGACACGACCCAGTTCTGGGTTCTATTCTCAGTGATGGTTAGTCCAATCAATGGAGGGCAGAATTTTCAAGTGTTTCCCCTTTTTCTTTTATACCATGACGTATCTTCTGGGACTGAATTCAAGGCCTGCATTTGTTTTTTGTTTTGTTTTTTTTTTCATTTTGTTTATTGTAGTAAAGAATTTTAAGTCATTGTTAGTGGGATTAGAAATGACCCCTGGTCTTGTCAGTTCTACTCCTGTGCATTACTTGTGAAATTAAGCTTATGTCACTACTTTGTGCTGGGAAAAAAATACAAGCTAGTCTACTTAAACATGTTAGCTCTTCTAATTCATTTGGCTTGGATAGTTCAGCACACCATTAAATCTGCATTGAGCCCAGTTTTTAAAAAGTCATCAAAAGATATACATCATGACTTAAGATGCTTCTAAAGTCAATGGATTCAGCTGATTTTTCAGCGTCGCTACTTTTTTTAAGTCAATTTATGTGTTAGGTATGAATTCCAGAAATTCATCAAGGGGTTCTATTGTCTGAAACAGTGCAGACAGGTATGTGGATTAAATAGGCACAAATGTGGCAGATTGATGGTGAAAACTAGTTAGTTCTGTTTGGTTTTTAGCCAAACTTACCCATGTAGATAGTTTCCCCTTTAGCTTGTTTTGAGTTAATAACACTTGAATTTTCAACATAGACTGTTATTTTTAATCCACACTGGATGACTGCACACAAATATATTACATTCCCACTTTCCAGAGTCTTATTTCCTTTGACTTAAAAATGACTATGATAATAATTTTTTCAAATTCATTTATTTCTTTATGATATCCCGTTACTCAGTGTTTGCGTGGCTACATGTGTAATTCTTTGTGTGTTGAATAGAAAGAATGATTGTCTTCAATTCACTTCATGACTTAGTATCCGACGAAAAATGAACCTTGAAGAGGGTAGTTATGTGGAATTAATGTTGAATTGTGCTTAGGTCAGCCGGGGTCTGGGATGCAGATCTCATTCTATAGCTAAAAGTAAAAGTTGGCAGAAGATTTAAAAAAATTCATTTTCATCACAGCTTTGGTGTGCAGATAAGCAGCTGTGTGGATTTTTTATGTGCACAATCTCAAAAGTTAACCATCTTTAACAAATATTAAAGCACTGATTTTTAGTTCGTCATTGAGGAAGATACCAGTTTCGTTACTGTTTGCGATCTTTTGTTGCAGCTAAAATCCTTTGCAATTCATTGAAAAAAACACAAAGAAACTCATAATTAAATTTCTGAACACTGATTCGGAGATGAGACTTGTTAAATACTACTTTCTTTGTCCCTGTCTGAGGGAGGATTGTGTGTATTTGAAACTTTCACAGTAACATCGTCCTGTTTAGATCTGCTCAAAGCCTCCATTTCTTTGGATGCCTGCGAGGCTGATTTCTTCCTCCTTGCTTTCTCTCTCTTCCTTTCCTTCTCGAGAAGTCTATAGTTTATAGCATTGCAAATCAGTAGGTAAATGCCTGATGATAACACGACTATCCCACTGGCTATGTACAGGTATTTATATTGTCCAGTTATATCGAGCAATTTACCTACAAGACAAAGAAAATCCTTTAAGACGGCATGATAAGACTATAACATAACAAATGGAAAAAATTCCTCAGACAAACTGTATTCCTCTTATTTAAATTAAGTGTCAAATTACACTTTAATATAGAAAATATCCTACGTGACATTTCTGAATATATTTAGATATTTACAGGATGAACTTGTACCAGTATATCACACGTACTGAAAACTATTTCTGCCAATAAAATATAATCAAGGTATATATGATAACCAGGATATATTAGGCATACACATGTTTGTATATATTAATACATAGGAATATAAATAAGGGTTTTTTAAATATATAGGAACATGGTTTCATAGGTATTTATTAATCTATATCAGACATTTGAGATTTATATCATTTTCCATGTTTTTGTGTTTATTATTTATTTTTTTGTATTGTTTTGTTTTAGTGAAAGGCAGGAAAAAGGCTTATTCAATGTGGCCCCCTTAGGAAGAGGGACAAAGAACTCCACAAAGGCCTCTAATTCCATCTTTGGGTCCTGAGAAACAATCAAAGCTTACACAGAGTGGTAAGGCTGTGGACTTCTCATCCGACTCAGGTCAAGGCATGATCACCAACCACTGAACTTCACTATCTGTTTCATCCTTCAAGGGTTTCAGTTTTATCCTCTAAGGTAGTCACAACTCTGGGGAAGTTCCTTTCTGGCTGGCTTCTTTACCTCCTCCCAGCATGAAACTCCTGGGAAAGTTCCCATTTCTTTGGGGTACCATGTTTCAATCAACTGACCAAGATCTCAAAGGCTTCTAACTTAGAACATTTTATGGTTTTGCCAGACCAGATACAATGCTTCCTATGCATCCCAGAAATTAAAGCTGCATTTTGCTGAGCTTGCTGGACAACTTGCCGGTAGTTCTGAAGTCTAAGTCCCCCGGCTTACTGCTTTCCCCTTCTCTTTCCATAACTTATGGTTTTGGTTTTGTTTTGTTTTGTTTTGTTTTGTTTTGTTTCGTTTTGTTGTTTTTGTAATTCATGCTACATCCCAGTTGCAGCCCCACTCTCTCCTCTCTTCTCAGTTTTGGCCTTACTTTGAAAAGGCCCATTAGGATTTCATATCGTCCTTTAATGGCTTCACTACTCTCATCCCGGGCTTATCTGTGCTATCTCTCTGATTGTGACTATGAAGTGATTAAGTAGCCAGTGCTCTGGGAACTATGGATTGCCTTGGTTTTTTAAATAAATTTTCATTGTTATAGTTACCAAAATAAGGCCTGGCTGCGTGTGTGTGTGTGTGTGTGTGTGTGTGTGTGTGTGTGTGTGTGTGTGTGTGTGTGTGTGTAAAATTTCTCTGGTTTAATTAGGAACACTTGTAATGCACCAGTCATGGTTCGGTGAGCTTGTTTGAGTAAGCGTCACCCATAAGTGGTGGAAAATTTACTTATCAGGGTTCTGAACAAGAGGGAACAGACCAAGAACCTAAATAAATGAGCTCAGTATTCATGATACACATACAGGAATTGCTAGAAATGGTTCTACCACAATTAACCAGTAACACCACTACTATGGTCATCACCAAAAACATTTAAAATCTAACACTAGAGAAGGTTTTAACTTAAATCCAGCAAGGAAAACATTTTCTATTTACCTTTATATTGTAAACTTAATTAATAGAACTGTCTACCATAGTTTCCTTCCAGGAGTATTCTCAATATATTTCAAAGGGAAGCCACAAAATCCACAGGAAGGTCAACAAAACCCAGTGGTTCTATAATGTTTATTTTAACCATTTGTTTTCTCCCACTGGTTTTTCTTCTCATCTTTTCATTTTGTCCTTGTCCCTCTAACCCCCTTGCATCTTTCCTTACCAAAAAAAATTTATTTAAAGAAATATCAGGCCATTTTCTTAACATTGTTTTAGTGGTTCCTACAGGTACTTTATTTCCTCCATAGGAAGTTTAGAGTAGATGCTTCCACGGGCATCTCTAAGATCATCGAAGGTCCTGAAACTCGGCATCTCAACTTTGCCATTTGTAAATATGGAGCGAAAATTACATACTCAAGAACATGAGTTCTAATGTACTCTCCTTCGCCCCTGCATACTATATCAATGATAATAACTTAAGCCCATAACTTGGTAAGCCCAAGATCTTAAATTTTTGATTAAATCAACCTACTTTGAGACCTTTTTTTTCCGATGCATAACCTCTCTAGTCTTTTAGGCGACCACTGCTATTCACACGTTAATCATCTAATAAAGCACACTCATCACCACAGGTAAGGTACTTGTTCACAGACGCTTATGCTATGATTCTGCTGTCCTTGATAAGAAATATTCTTACCAGCCAGGGGAGGGCCGAAAAGAACTGGGCAACACTCCACGATAGTGACGAGCCCCACAGCACTGGAGAACCTGGAGGCTCCAACCTGGTCCATAAGACATTCAAAGAGGAGACTGCTAATACTTCCAAATCCTATTCCAAAAAATATAACGTAGACCACCAAAGCTGTGTAGGAATGGGCTAGGGGGCAGAGGAGATGGCATATGCCAGTGAACATGATTGCCACGCTGAACAAGTACTGGATTCGTGGACGGATTAAGCTAGTGTTGGCTATTAATCCTACCGAAGGCCGAGCAAACATATCGGTAAAAGCCATCACAGACAGCAAGAAAGCTGAATTATAGTCATCCACTCCTTTGTCCTTAGCATACGGAGCCAAGAATATAATAGGGGCAAACATCCCTAAAAACAACACGACATTTCCAGACAGGTAGATCAAAAATCCTCTATGTGTAAAAAGGCCGAAATCTAAAAACCGATTAATCTTTTCTGCTGTTGATACCTTACTGAGTCTCTTCGTACTTGAATCTTGTCTTGAGCCAACCTTACTTTTAGACTTCGCAGCACGTGGACTTGGCCCGACAGGTCTCATGAGGCACCCGGCCACACAGGAGTGCAAAAATATGGCCCCCAAAATCAAAAAACTCCCCTTCCAGCCATAGCTGTTAAATAGGAACTGATTGAAAGGAGCCAGTGTGCTTAAGAAAACAGGACTTCCAGCCATGGCAAAGCCATTTGCAAGGGGTCGCTTCCTATAGAAGTATTTTCCGATTATTGTTAAGGCTGGTTGCAGGTTGAATGCTAATCCTAAACCTAAAACACAAAAGGGAGAACAAGGCAAAGAGAGAAAGAAAACAATATAGCACATTATGTCACTCATCAGAGAAATTCCTCAAAATGTCCGCATTAACTGTATATAAGACAATCAGAACATTTAGCAGGACATTGTGATCTTTGAGGTTTATATGTAGAAATGTAACTATGCAAAGAAAACCCACCTAAATTGGTTTTCATAACTAATCATGGTAAGAATGTTTCAGGGTCCTTTGTTTTAAGGCACAGAAATAAGATACTACTGGGGTATGAAAGAAACACCACAGAACAGGCTATAGTGAGGGGTAAATTATGAATTCTTAATCAGAATTGTATAATCCCACAGATAGATTGATTCCTTCCTTTTCATATATATTTAAATGCAGATCAATGGACTAGATTTGTGAGATTTGAAAATGTGGGCGCTCTGCTATTTCAGTTAAATGAATTATTCACAGACTAAAAGAGTCACAATTTTGAATAATTCTACCTCCTCACAGATATCGTGTTCAATATCATGCAATAATAAAACAGAGAAATAAGTTTATGCCATTATTTCATTACATATCCACCACATTCTAAACTTGTTATCTAAAGAGCTAACCATGGGTTAACTAAAAATGACCTCCTTTTCTGAGTCTGGAGTATATTTTATTTTAAGGAGCTTTAGATGACTCTTTGGGGCCAAGTTCCCATCCTGAGATCCTCGGCAGTGTGGGTTCTTGCAGCTCATGCAGACGTGATCCTATTCATCCGTGTGGATGCATAGTCCTTTTAAAAGCATATGAACTGATTTGTGTAAACCATCTCTTCTGCCATATTACTAGTAATACTATTCTATTTCTAAAGGATGATTAAGGTGTGAATCCCTCAGCCCACTTCTTTGGGATATATAACAGTACATACAGGATAATCAAACCCTTGATGACATTTTCTAAAATAAAATTCTGTCTGAAAGCTATGAAAGGACCAAAACCACACTTTCAAGACAAAGGGGAAGACCGTCTCTAACGTTTCCTCAAGCGCACCACTGAGAGATGTAGAAGTGGTGTAGCTAAGCAGATCCTCGTAGGTTTCTTGTCAGCCAAGGAAGCTGAGTTAAGAACCCAGGGAGTAAATTTCATTTATCTTTATTTGTCTCCCTGCAGAAAGGACATTTTACCTTAAACACCTCACTGTGGTTGATTCTAAAAGGATCACACAGTTGTTCGTTCTGGGAACACCACACTCTAGGAAAACCAAGGCCACCAAGACCCAAACACATGTAATTGCGTCTGAATGGCAATGATGTTAATGACAATCCAGGTATGGGAACATCACAGCAGCGGTGTTTTTACCTCGCCGCCTTTGTCTTGTCTGTACACGGAGTATGGGCAGTTTTTCCACAACAGTCCATGGCTTTGATATGGAATACTTAGGTTTTGATAGTTAGAATATGAAAAAAGGTGTTTTGTCATTAAAAGCCAGAGTCACACGGAGAGGTGACAACTGCCAAGACTGATGATCATTACTGTTTTTGTACTTCTTTACTTTTGTTGCTCTTAGTATATAGTCCAGGTGGGTCTACAACTCACTGTGCAGTCCAAAATATCACTGGACTCAAAATTTCTTGCCTCAGTTTCCCCTATGCTGGTTTTATAACATTATATATTACATAATACTATATAATATATAATATTATGATGTAATACAACAGACATGTATTGTAATGTCTGTTATTCATTAGCTTCTAAAGCCTAATTTTTTTTTACTCAGAAAATGGCTTACAAGATTAAATTTAGACTAACCTCAATTCAAAACTAAAGGGAGGAGTTGGGGATTTAGTTCAGTGGTAGAGTGCTTGCCTACCAAGCGCAAGGCCCTGGGTTCGGTCCTCAGCTCTGGAAAAAAAAAATCAAAACTAAAGGGAAAATGTTAATTTAGCCTTTATTATCCAGGAGCCCATTTTCTCTTAAAATATAAAACGTAGATTTTTTTAAATAAAATTCATTGATAAGGAAAATAAAAATGGTGTCTTCAAACATACAGTTTAGGTCCTTTTCAGTTAAAGGGACTCTCTCATAAGGCACAACGATGCCATTCCTAAGGTCTGTGTGAGCATTTGTAAGCATGTAATTTCAACAAGAGAAAGGTTAAATAGCTCTCTCTGTCACTCATTAAAGCATAGTTGACAGGAATTTTATTTTGGATGTTTAATGAGTGTTGTCCCAGCATATCTACTTGACACCACTATTACCATTAGTGATAAGTCGGGAAGCCTAAATAGAAATAAAAACCTGTTTTATAAGGGAAGTTGTTGTACTAGAAAGTATTTACACAACTGCCTCATCTCACTCAAGAGGAAAACATGACCAAGCCGAAAACTAATCAGGACTGTTGCCATTTCCTACAGGATGACACGGGCATAACTGTATGGTAACTTTTGAAAATCATTTATCCCTACTCTGGGGAGAATTTAAATGTTTATCAGATAAAAATACCACAGAATAGACTTGCGTTTAAAACCAAACTCAGGACAAAACATTAAGAATCGTTTCTTGTTCAGGTTTTTCATATAGTTCAGATGAAGGCAGAACCTAGCTTACCTCCAATGAAGCCGACGGTGAGGTAAAGTTCTATCACACTGCTGCTGAAAGAAGCCAAGATCATTCCAGTACAGCACAGTAATCCTCCTACTATCACCACAGGCCGGCTGCCATAGTTATTCACCAACACACTACTGATGGGACCTGAGATAGACAGATGATTAGGAAAATGTTAGTTGAAGGGGTCAAAGATTTATCTTTCAGACTTCTTTGTTCTGAGAGGTGAGACAGTGAAATTCAGTGATCAAAAGAGGTCAGTTCCCATGTAATACATGAACCTACATCATGCCGACTGGTTTGTTTTTACCTGTTGTTTGCATTGCTTTTCTGAGACAGGAAATGGGAGCCCAGGATCAGGGTGATCTTCTTGTCTTCAAAGGCCTGATTATATGGAACTAGAAAATAAGAATTGCCACCTCCAGCTGGGAAGTCATTTTAAGATTAATTTTAATTTGTGTTTGTGCGTATGTGTGTCTTTGTGTTGAGTGTGTACCTATATGTGAGTTTTTGTTTCTTTGTGTGTTTGTGTGTGTCTGCGTGTATTGTATATCCATGTGTCTGTGTGGGTTTGCATGTATGTATGTGTCTGTGTGCGTAGAATGTGTATGTGTATGTGCGTTTGCATAGGTTGTATGTCTGTATATGTCTGTGTGTGCAGTATGGCTATGTGTCAGTGTGTATATGTGTATTTTGTGTGTAGTGTGAGTGTATATGTGCTTGTAATGAATGAGTGTATGTGTATTTGTCTGTGTATTTGTGTGTGTGTGTGTGTGTGTGTGTGTGTTTGTGTGTGTAAACAAGAAGAGGCAATGAGATTCCCTATAGCTAGTGTTACAGCTGCCAAATGTGAGTTCTGGGAACTGAACTCAGGTCCTCTACAAGAGCAGCAAGTGAGTCTACTGCCCCTGTTCCTGTTGAAATTTTTTTCCTTTTCTCCATCTTTATTAAATTGGTTATTTATTTACATTTCAATTGTTATTACCTTTCCCAGTTTCCAAGCAAACATCCCCCTAACCCTGCCCCCTCCTCTTCTATATGGCTGTTCCCCTCCCCATCCTCCTCCCCTTACAGCCCTCCCTGCAACAATCCTATTCACTGGGGGTTCAGTCTTGGCAGGACCAAGGGCTTCCCCTTCCACTGGTGCCCTTACTAGGTTATTCATTGCTACCTATGCAGTTGGAGCCCAGGGAAAAGGACTGAAAGAGCTTGAAGGGGCCTGAGACCCCATATGAACAACAATGCCAAACAACCAGAGCTTCCAGGGACTAAGCCACTACCTTGTTGAACTTTTTAATCATATTAAAAGCACATGAAAATAAATCAGAAACATTTAACAAAGATAGTTTGTAAGACTAATACAATCAAATGTAATGCAAAAGTTTTCAATGGAACATAGTTAATAGGCCTCAAGCATCTTTAGAATGATAGTGAATTATGATATAAAAGATCCAGGAATTATACAAAACTTTAGTCTACATTTCTGAAATAATGTGTGTATAAGCACGTAGGTTATTAACTGAAGCTTAAGTTGTTAGTTATACTCAGATATGACTGTCCTTTATTATATTTTACTGGTGCTTAGTTTTAAGTTTTTATTTTTAAAATTATGTGCAGTACATGTGTGTGTGCATGCTTATGTGTGTGCATGTTTTGCATGTGTCTGTGCTCATGAATATGTCTGTGAGTTTTATTTTTAAAATTGTGTGCAGTACGTGTTGTGTGCAGTATGTGTGTGTCTGTGTATACGTGCACTTGTGTAGGCAAACACATGCATGGGTATATGCATGTTACTGATGATGTACTCACAGGCCATAAAAGGGTATCAGGTTCCCTATGGCTAGAACTGCCTCTGAGCTATTTGTCAGGCCCACACTTCATTTAAAATGCTGATTGTTGCAGATTCCTCCAGTCATCATTGACCACCAGATAAGACACAAGGACCACCAACACAAGAGATGGAAGGGAGAATCTCAGGCATAGGATACACCATAGAAGAAGTTTATACATATGCCAAAGAAAATGCTAAAGCAAAAATTGGCTAACACAAAACCAAGAAAAGACCAAACCTAAGAATAAGAGGAAAAGAAGATTCCCTAGCTAAAAAGGGCAAGAAAATATCTTCACCAAGACTAAAGAAGAAAATTTCCCTAGCCTAAAAAAATACTAGATGCCTATAAATGTACCAGGAGCTTACAGAACACCACATAGAATGGGCCAGCAAAGAAAGGCCACAAGCCACATAATAATAAAACACTAAATGCACAGAACAAAGTAAGAACACTAAAAGCCATGAGGGATAAAGGCCAAATAACAAATAAAGGCAAGACCTATTAGAATCACACAAGATTTCTTAACAGAGACTTTAAAAGCCAGAAGGCCCTAGAAAGATGTTTTAGAGTCTCTAAGAGATCACATATGCAATCCCAGACATGTCTAGAAACATTTTCAATCACTATAGGTGGAGATAACAAGATATTCTATGACAAAATCAAATTTAAGCAAAATCTTTCCACCAATCCACTTCTACAGAGGATACCAGAAGGAAACGTCCAATACAAGAACCATAACCATACTCAAGAAAATGCAAGAAATAGATAATTCCACACAAGAAAAACCAAAAGAAGAGAATCTCTCTCCTTTCTCTCTCTCTCATGCACGTACACACACATACGCACGCACACACATTTGCACATACACAAACACCAGCAACATTAAAATAAAGGAAAGTAACAATCATTGATCTTTAATAGCTCTCAACATCCACACTTGAACAGAGTGGATACATAAACAAGATCCATCATTCTGCTGCATACAAGAAGCACACTTCAGAATCAAAGATAGATACTACCTCAGAGAAAAGGAATGGAAAAGACTTTTCAAGCAAATGCATCTGAGAAACAAGCTGGAATGGACTAACCATTCTATATCGAATAAAATAGAATTGAACCAAAAGTAACAACAACAACAAAAAAAAAAGATGTAGAAGGACACTTTATTCTCATCAAGAAAGAAATTCAGCAAGATGACGTCTTAACCATCTATGGCAAAAATGACAGGGCGCCGACATTCGTAAAAGAAATACTACTAAAGCTCAAATCACATATTGAACCCCTTATATTCATAATAGGAGATGTTAACACCCCACTATCACAAATGGACAAATCATTGATAATGAAAATAAAAAGAGGAATAAAACATGAGACATTAACTAATAGGGGCCTAGCAGATATCTACAGAACATTTCACCCAAAAACAAAAGAGTATACCTTCTTAACAGCACATGGAACCTTCTCCAAAATTAACAATATAGTAATCTACAAATCAAGCCTCACCAGATACAAAAAATTTGAAATAGCTTCTTGTATTCTATCAGACCACCATGGATTAAAGCTGGACTTTAACAAAAACAGAAAGAAAAGAAAACCTACATATGTGTGGAAATGGAACAACTCTGTACTAAATGTTCACTGGGCCAGGGAAAAATAAAGATATTAATGACTTTCTAGAATTCAATAGTAATGAAGGCACAACATACTGAAACTTATGAACCACAATGAAAACAATGCTAAGAGGAAAGTTCATAGAAGTAAGGTCCTTCACAAAGAAAATAGAAAAGTTCTCATATTAGCAATATAAATGTACACCTGGAAGCACTAGAAAATAAAAAGAAGCAAACACACTCAAGAACTCAAGAGGAGTAGATGGAGGAAATAGTCAAACTCAGAGCTGAAATAATTAATTAGAAAAAAAAGAACAATAAACAGAATCAATGAAACCAAGATCAACAAGATAGACAAAAAAAAAAAAAAAACAAGATAGACAAACTCTTAGCCAAACTAACTAAAAGACAGAGAGACTGTACCCAAATTAAAAACAAACAAACAAACAAACAAAACAAAACAGAAACAAAAAGGGAGACATTAAAACAGACACTGGGAAAATTCAAAGAATCAGAAACCTGTACTACATAAAATTGGAAAATCTAAATGAATGATTTTCTAGACAGATACCACTTACCAAAGTTAAATCAAGATCAGGTAAACTATTTAAAAGCTCTATCACCTGAAGGAAATAGAAGCAGTCATTAGTCTCCCAAGCAAAAAGAAAAAGCCTAGGGACAACTCGTTTTATAACACAACTCTACCAGGCTTTCAAAGAAGAGATAAAACCAATACTCCTCAAACTATTCCATAAAACAGAAACAGAAGGAGCATTGTCAAACTCATTCTATGAGGCCACAGTCACATGGTACCTTAACTCACAAAGACTCAATAAAGAAAGAATTTCAGACTAATCTCCCTCATGAAAATAGAGGCAAAAATGCTCAATTAGCTTCTTGCAACCCAAATCCAAGAACACATCAAAAACATCATTTACCCATATCAAGTGGGCTTCATCCCAGAGGTGGTTCAATATACAAATGTCCATCAGTGTAATCCACCATACAAATAAACTGAAAGGAAACAAAAAACCTTATGTCCATCTCACTAGATATCAAAAAAGTCTTGATGACAAAATCCAACAGCACTTCATAAAAATCTTAGAGAGATCAGGGATACAAGACACACACATAAACACAGTAAAGACAACATACAGTGAGCCAATTGACAACATCACATTGAAATTGAAAGAATTTTAAAGCAATTCCACTGAAATTGGGGACAAGGCTCTCCACTCCCTCCTGATCTCTTCAAAATAGTACTTAAAGTCCTAGCTAGAGCAGATAACTAAAGAAAGTCACTGGGATACAAGCTGGAAATAAAAAATAATCAAGGTATCACTATTTGCAGATGATATGATAGTATACATAAGTGACCCCCAATATATATTAAGAGAATCTCCACAGCTGATGAACACCTTCAGCAAAGTTGCTGAATACAAAATTAACTCAAAGAAATTGATAGTCCACCTTTACACAAATGAAAAATGGCCTTAACAAGAAATCAGGGAGACAACCCCTTTCATAATAACCACAAATAATGTAAAATACCTTAGTGTAACTCTAACCAAGTATGTGAAAGACCTTTCTAACAAGAATTTCAAGTCCCCGAATAAAGAAATTGAAAAATATCAGATCAAAAGATCTCCCATGCTTTTTGATTGGTAGGATTAAAACAATGAAAATGACCAGTTTACCTAAAGTATTTTAGGAATTCAATGCAATCTCCATCAAAATTCCAACAGAGTTCTTTACAGACCTTAACCAAATAATTTTCAATTTCATATGGAAAAACAAAGCAATCCTGGCAATAAAAAATACTTCAGGAGGTATCACAATCCCTGACATCAAGCTATATTACAAAGCAATAGTAATAACAATTGCATGGTACTGGCATAGAAATAGACAGATTGATCAGTAGAATGAAATCAAAGACCCAGAAATAAACCCATATGCCTATGGACACTTGATTTTGACAAAGAATCCCAAACCATACAATGGAAAAGGGAAATTATCTTCAATAAATGGGGCCTGTCTAACTGAATGTCTACCATCCAAAGAGTATACCTGGAGGGATCCATGACTCCAGTTACATATGTAGCAGAAGATGGCCTTATCTGGCATCAATGGGAGTGGAGGTCCTTGGTCCTGTGGAAACTTGATGCCCCAGTGTAGGGGGGATGCTAGAGGGGTGAGGTAGGGGTGAGTGAGTGGGTGGAGGAGCACCCTCATAGAGGCAAAGCGAAATGGGAATGGGATGGGGGCTTTGTGGAGAGGAAACCTGGAAGGGGGATAGCATTTGAAATATAAACATAAAATGATTTTTAAAAGAATGCAAATAGATTCATATTTATCACTTTGCACAAAATTGAAATCCAAGTAGAACAAAGACCTTAATATAAAACCAGATACACTAAATGGAAATAAGAAATTAAGGAATAGCCTAGAACTCATTGGTACAGGAGACAACCTCCTGAACAGAACACCAACATCTTAGGAACTAAGATCAATAATTGATAAATGGAACCTGGTTGTTGTAAAATTATAAAAAATAAAAGTCTTTTATCCCCCACTAGGTCCATCACTCCAGTGCCCCAAGATACCTGCTAGATATCTTGCCAGAAACACATATCCCAATTCCAAGATGGCCCAGTGTCTTTAGCCACCACACATTCTCTTAAACTTAAATCACTACACGAAAGATCACACAACATAATAACCTTTGATCCAATTGATAAGATATAATTGCCAACCTAAACATACAAAGCCCTGTACACATTCATCCCTTAAGAACATTTATAACAACCTATAAAGGTACAGCGTTGAATCTTAACATCAGCTTCCATGTTGTCTCTGCTGAGGCTTCTCTTTCTCTGTCCCTCTTCTCTCTTCTTCCTCACTGTTCCCCTCTCCTCCTCTTCCTTCAAACTTTTTGCCCACCCAACCGTCCTTCTCATCCAATGACAGGCCTCTTTCTAAACTGTACCTGATCTCACCTGTGTTTTACAAATTAAATGGGGAGAAGGTTCTGGTGAAGTCACCTGAGTCCTGAGTACATGACTAGGCTGCCATCCTTGGGGCAGTGGAATTAGCATCAAAATACAGATAACTCCAGGGCAAACCACAAAAGACCCTCATAAAACTGTAAAACTTCTGTGAGGCAATGGATTCTGTCAACTGACCAAAACAGCAGCCAGCAAATTGGGAAAAGATCTTCATGAACCCTACATCTGACAGAGGAATAATATTCAAAATATATAAAGAACTCAAGAATTTAGTTACCAATTACCCAAATCACCCAATAAAAATAGAATATATAGCTAAATAGAGAACTCTTAAATAGAAGAATCTCAAATGTCTGAGAAACACTTGAAGAATGTTCAACATCCATCATCAGGGAAATGCAAATCAAAATGGCTCTGAGTTCCATCTTACAATCATCAGAATGGCTAAAACCAAAACTCAAGCAACAGCAGATGCTGGCAAGGATGTGGAGAAAGAGGAACACTGGTGGGAGTGCAAACCTGTAACAACCACTCTAGTAATCAATTTGGAAGTTTCTCAGAGAACTGGGAATATAGTTCTACCTCAAGTTTCAGCTATCCCACTCCTGAGCATATACCCAAAAAATACTCCACAATTCACACAAGTACATTTGCTCAACTGTACTCATAGCAGCTTTATTCATGATAGCCAGAAACTTGAAACAACCTAGATGTTTCTCAAGTGAAGAATGGATACAGAAAATGTGGCGTATATGTACAATGGAATACTACTCAGCCATTAAAAACAAGGACATGATGAGTATTCCAGGCAAATAGATGGAACTGAAAAAATATCCTAAATGGAGTAAACTAGAAACAAGAGAAAATATTTGGTATGTACTCATGTGTTGGTGGATATTATCCAAAAAGGACAGGATAACTATGCTACAATCCACAGACCCAAAGAAACAAAATAACAAGGAGTACCCTAGGGAAGATGCTTGAAAATTTCTCAGAAGGGAAAATGAAAAAGATTTAGGAAGTGGTTGGGTGGAAGGAACTGGGTAGGAGAGAGGATCAGAAGAGCAACATGGTGAGAGGATCAGAAGTAGGAAGAGCAGTTGAGAGAGAACAGAAGTTAATGGTGAGAGAGGGAAAGGGGACTCTCTAGGACATGCCAGAGACCTGGGCTGTGGAGGGGCAGCTAAGGAGTCTATGGGGGTGACACTAGTTGATACTTTGAACAGTTGGGGATATGGAGCCTATAGTGGCCACCTCCTGTAGCCAGGCAGGATTCCCAGTGGAGGGAAAAGGACGGAAAAACATCCACAAAATCCTTGTCTCAAAATGTATTCTACCTATAAGATATGCAGGGACAAAGATGCAACAAAGAATGAATGTCTAACCAATGACTGGCCCAAATTGAGACTCATCCCACAGGCAAGAACCAATCCCTGACACTACTAATGATTCTGTTATGCTTGCAGACAGGCCCTACCATCACTGTCCTCTAAAGATCTCCACCCACCAGCTACTAAAGCAGATTCAGAGACCCACAGCTAAACTTTAGACAGAACTTGAGTCTTGTGGAAGAGTCGTGGGAAGATTGGGGGCTCTGAAGGACATAGGAACTTCATAGGAAGACCAACAGTGTCAACTAACCTGGACCCTTGGGGGTTTCCAGAGAGTGAACTACCAATCAAAGACCAAGTATGGGCTTGACCTAACCTCTCACATGTGTAACAGATGTGCAGTATGGTCTTCATATGGAGCTACCAACAGCTGGAACAGGGGCTGTCTATGAATCTGTTGCCCATCTGTGGATTCAGTTTGTTTGCCTACTGGGTTGCCTTGTCTGGCCTCAGTGGGAGAGGATGTGCCTAACTCTGCTGAGACTCAACATGCCATGATGGGGTGATTTCCCCTCAGGGAAGGGGAAATAGGGGAAGACGCTGTGAGAGTCAGGGACTATGAGGAGAAGGGGCCAGATATTTGCATGAATCCATGGGGAAAAATGCTGATTTTTGTGAGTCACATGGCAACTGTGACATTAACAGGACAGCTATCATGCTTTAAGGATTTGGATTCTGTATGGCATTCCATGGTTTGCATTAATAATCAATTGTTCACATTTTGAAGAATATGAAAATGAATCCTGACTTCACCCAAAGGTTCTTTGTGTGACCAGTTCTCATAGTGCCTTGAAATCATCAGCAGCAGAAAAGCTTACAGAATGAGGGTACCTGCTTGGATAAAGGTGTCAGTGGTATGAGGCCGCCTTACCTCCCTGGCAATGAGGACATTGAGGCCTTGGGGTGGAGACTCAAAGAGAAGAAGCTTCAGGAATAACTTACATAATCTGTTTAACATATATTTTCCAATGCATTTGTGTGAATATATGTGAAAGTATAAAATAGCCAAAAACAATGAAGACCATCAAAATAATGCATATTTAATGAAGTGCAGAGAAACTGTCTTAGGTGTTATAAAATGTAATTTCTAAACATCAGAGCATTGTGTTTTAATTTAATTTAATTTAGTGAACCGTATTTTCTGTTGTACAAAGTGCTAATGCAACCTAAATGGGCTCAGGTTTGATGTCAGTCTATGCTATAGTCTGCCAATGTAGAGATGATTTCCTTTGACATCTCTTCTGCAATTTAAAAGTTACATTTTACCTGAAATGAGGGGTATCTCTTTAAGGGAAGTGAGTGCCTCATGGTCTAGAAAAGTAAGTTTTTAACCTATAGTACAATTTCGAAATTTGCTGCATCTGATCATGCTGCATTTCAGAGTATTTATGTGGATGAAGTTAAAATATCTATAAATTCAGTTACCATTATACTCACATTCTTTCCTGCAAATATAAGTAGTTAAAATGTAAAGTTCAAACAACTCAAAAATAATATAAAACCTTGTACATAAAGCTGCAGAAAAGATAACAAGACTTAACATCGTACAGATATTCCAAAACTATAGGGCTGGGAAATGAGAATAAAGGAAAAATGACCGAGAGGAGTGCAAAGAACAGAGTTGTGTTCTTAGTGTGCTAACGGTCCCTCCAAGATGCGATAAGAACAACAATGAAAAATATCACACATTGTATGATACTTCAACTGACTATTATCTAGGAAATGAGCACTCTTTTTGGAAGCCATATAGCTAAATTACAATAGTTTTGAGTGAAAAAGAAACAGACAATCAGAATAAGTTGGCCATCGTTAATACTGGCTCAGATGTTGATGATTTATAGGTTTCTTTCCTTGTTTCTTTTCTCAAAATTAGTTAAATGACCCTGTTTAATTCAGCTTAACCAAATTTAGTTGACCACATCATTGGCTTAGCTCTCGGGGTAAAGCCAGCTGACTTACATGAAGAAAAGAATAATAAGCACGCTGTGATCCTCAGTGCACTCTAGTCTACAGGAGGAAATAGTGAAGGCCGTTTTATGAATGATGATAGATGCTACGGTAAATGGTAAACCTAGAAAATCCAAAGTGCTCATCAATAACCAGGACTAACAAATCAATACATTCCCAGCTCTTAGATTTCGAATTCCATTTTCCGGGTGGTGACTGAATGGCTCATAGACAAATGGCATAATTCGCTACTATATTCATAAGTACCTTTGCCTAAGATGCATGAATACACACTTGGATTTAAGCCAGACATCACAATTTGTTTTTTGATGTGTGGCAAACAGTTAGACATTTATATTCACAGGTATGCACGGGTTGAGCTGATCTCACACAATGCTTCCTGCCTCATTTGCTGCTATTAATTAAGGGCTCCCATAAGCACAGACGCTTAGTACTGCTGCTGCTCCTTTGTGGTGAGGAGACTTCTGTCATTTCTACAAAGATTGCAGTCAAGGTAAAGTGAAAATCATAATCTTAATGAACTAATCTTATTTTAAACCTTGTACCTTACTGAAACGATATTCTGTGTGGGTATAGTTATGTCATCTGTAATTGTTTTCTAGCACAGTGAGATTTACTTTATTTTTGATCTTTTTTTTTTAAGAAATAGTTCAAACTCTTTACCTCTTAACATTAACAGATAGGAATTTCCTAAAGTATTTCTGATCTGTGAATAGAACTTAAGGGTATGTTGCAATTTGTGACATTTTTATGGAAAGAATCCTGAGATATTTAATATTAACTTGAGGAGACACCTAACATTGAAAGTAATCCCCACCCACAAGGGGCATGAGTGTTTGACATATCAACAAGGTGTCTTGTTGTAAGAACAAGAAAGAGAACGATGAAAGAAAAGCATACATTCTCCAAAATACATGCCTTTTCTTAACCATGAATTGTTTCACAAACAAAAATGTCCTTTTTGGACAGCCTTAGGAATGATTACATTCTGAGCATGCTTATTTATTTTTGTCGATAAATCTGAATGTTTAAAATCAATGTATTCTTCATGCAATCACAATGTTTAATATGTATATTGAACATCATATAATTAATGATTATAAGTAAGGATTATTACATAATATACATATATCTATATATATACACACACAACTTTTAGATCTATCAATAAACATTCTTATGTGTAACACTCATCAAAATGATTCTGCTTGATAGTCAGCGACACAGATCCATAAACATTCACAAGAAGATTAGATATATACATATAAAACTGGTCTAGCCACTAATACTTATGATACACATTTCTTTTTTTAATTTAGTTTCATTTCTTTACTTATTCACTTTACATATGACTCACTGCCCCACTCCTGGAAGGACCTCCCACAGTCCTTCCTGCATCTCCTCCAACTCTTCTTCTCTGAGTGCTCCCACCCCCATCCTGGCACTTAAAACCTCTACAGGGCTAGGTGCATTCTCTCCCACTGAGTCCATACAAGGCAGCCCAGCTAGAAGAGCATATCCCAAGTACAGGCAATAGCTTTAGGGACAGCCCCCATTCTAGTTGTTCGGGAACCACATGAAAACCAAACTGCACATTTAACACATATGTGCAGGGAGGTCTAGGTCCAGCCAGTGTATGTCCTTTGGTTGGTGGTTCAGTCTCTTGAGAGTCCCCAAGAGTCCAGGTTAGTTGAAGTTGACTCTGTCGGTCTTCCTGTGGAATTCCTATCCCTTTTGGAGCCTGCAAACTCATTTCTTTTCTTTTCTTTTTTTTTATTGGATATTTTTTATCTACATTTCAAATGTCATTCCCCTTCCTGGTCTTGCTTGTGGAAACAAGTTCCTTAACCCATCCACATCCACATCCCCCATAAGGGTTTTCCCCTCTCTATCCCCCACTCCCACCACTACCCCCCAGCTTACATTCTCCTACATTGGGGCTTCAACCCCAACAGGACTAAGGGCCTCTCTTTCCATTGGTGCCCAACAAGGTCATCCTCTGCTCCATATGCTGCTGGAGTCATGGATCCACCCATGTATATCCTTCGGATAGTGGTCCAGTCCCTAGGAGTTCTGGTTAGTTGGCACGGTTGTTCTTATGGGGTGGCAAGTCCCTACAGCTCCTTCAATCCTCCCTCCAATTCTTCCAACAGGGGTCCCATTCTCAATTCAGTGGTTTGCTGCCAGCATTCACCTCTGTATTTGACATGCTCTGGTTGTCTCTCTCAAGAGAGATCTATATCTGCTTCCTGTCAGCATGCACTTCTTAGCTTCACCAATCTTATCCAGTCTTGGTGGCTGTATATATGTAGGCCACATGTGGGGCAGGCTCTGAATGGCCATTCTTTCAGTCTCTACTCCAAATTTTGCCTCCATATCCCCTCCTATGAACATTTTTCTTTCCCCTTTTAAGAAGGAGTGAAACATCCACATTTTGGTCATCCTTCCTCTTGAGCTTCATGTGGTCTATGGATCATATCTTGGTTAATTTGAACTTTTGGGCTAAGATCCACTTATGAGTGAGTGTATACCATGTGTGTTTTTCTGTAGTTGTGTTACCTCAGGATGATATTTTCTAGTTCAATCCATTTGCCTATGAATTTCATGAAGTTATTGTTTTTGATAGCTGAATAATATTCCATTGTGTAGATGTGCCACATTTTCTGTATCCATTCCTCTGTTGAAGGTCATCTGGGGTCTTTCCAGCTTCTGGCTATTATAAATAATGTTGCTATGAACATAGTGAAGCATGTGTCTTTGTTGTATGTTGCAGCATCTTTTGGGTATATACTCAGAAGTAGTATAGCTGGGTCCTCAGGTAGTGCAATGTCCAATTTTCTGAGGAACCTCCAGACTGAACTTCCAAAGTGGTTGTACCAGTTTGCAATCCCATCAACAATGGAGGAATGTTCCACTTTTACCAGCATCTGTTGTCACCTGAGTTTTTATCTTAGTCATTCTCACTGCTGTGAGGTGGAATATTAGGGTTGCTTTGATTTGCACTTCCCTGATGACTAAGGATGTTGAGCATTTCTTTAGGTACTTCTCAGCCACTCAATATTCCTCAGCTGAAAATTCTTTGTTTAGTTCTGCACCCCATTTTTAATAGGGTTATTTGGCTCTCTGGAGTCTAACCTCTTCAGTTCTTTATATATTTTGCATATTAGCCCTCTATCAGATGTAGGATTGGTAAAGATCTTTTCTCAATCTGTTGGTTGCCATTTTGTCCTAACAACAGTGTCCTTTGCCTTACAGAAGCTTTGCAGTTTTATGAGGTTCCATTTGTCGATTCTTGATCTTAGACCCTAAGCCATTGGTGTTTTGTTCAGGAAATTTACTCCAGTGCATATGTGGTTGAGACTCTTCTCTACTTTTTTCTATTAGTTTGAGTGTATCTGGTTTGATATGGAGATCTTTGATCCACTTGGGCTTAAGCTTTGTACAAAGTGAGAAGAATGGATTGATATGCATTCCTCTACATGCTCATCTCCAGTTGAACCAGCATCATTTGTTGAAAATGCTATCTTTTATCCATTGGATGGTTTTAGTTCCTTTGTCAAGGATCAAGTGACGATAGGTGTGTGGGTTCATTTCTGGGTCTTCAATTCTGTTCCACTGATCTACTGGTCTGTCTATATACCAATACCATACAATTGTTATCATTATTGCTCTTTTTATCAATATTGCTTGAGGTCAGGAATGGTGGTTCTCCAGAAGTTCATTTATTATTGAGGATAGTTTTTACTATCCTGGGTTTTTTGTTATTCCAAATGAACTTGCAAATTGTTCTTTCTAACTCTATGAAGAATTGAGTTGGAATTTGATGAGGATTGCATTGAAATCTGTAGATTGCTTTTGGCAAAATGGCCATTTTTACAATTTTAGTCCTGTCAATCCATGAGAGGTCTTTCCATTTTCTGAGATCTTCACTTTCATTCTTCAGAGACTTGAATTTCTTGTCACAAAGATCGTTCACTTGCTTGGTTAGAGTCACAACAAGGTATTTTATGTTATTTGGGATTATTGTGAAGGGTGTCATTTCCCTAATTTGTTTCTCAGCCTGTCTATCCTTTGAGTAGAGGAAAGCTACTCATTTGTTTGTGTTAATTTTATACCCAGCCACTTTTCAAAAGTTGTTTATCAGGCTTGGTATTTCTCTGGTGGAACTTTTGGGGTCACTTAAACACACTATCATATCTATCTGGAAATAGTGATAGTTTGAATTCTTCCTTTCCAATTTGTATCCCTTTGACCTCCTTTCATTGTCTGATTGCTCTGGCTAGGACTTTTGGTACTATATTGAATAAGTAGGGAGAGAGTGGACAGCCTTGTCTAGTCCCTGATTTTAGTGGGATTGCTTCAAGTTTCTCTCCATTTAGCTTGATGTTGGCTACTGGTTTCCTGTATATTGCTTTTACTGTGTTTAGGTATGGACCTTGAATTCCTGATCTTTCCAGGACTTTTATCATGAAGGGGTGCTGAATTTTGTCAAATCCTTTCTCAGCATCTAATGAGATGATCATGTTTTTCTTTTCTTTGAGTTTGTTTATATAGTACATTATGTTGATGGATTTCTGTATATTGAACCATCCCTGCATCCCTAGGATGAACCCTACTTGATCGTGATGGATGATTGTTTTGCTGTGTTCTTAGATTCAGTTTGTGAGGATTTTATTGAGTATTTTTGCATCAATATACATAAGGGAAATTGAGCTGAATTTGTCTTTCTTTGTTGGGTTGTGTGCTTTAGGTATAAGCGTAATTGTTGCTTCATAGAAGGAATTCGGTAGTGCTCCATTTGTTTATATTTTGTGGAATAGTTTGACAGTATTGGTATGAACTACATCCCAGACAAAGCAAAAAAGTAATCTCCTTGCAAAGAAACCAAAAGAAGAGAGATACAAAAACATGATTCCACCTCTAACAATAAAATAACAGGAAGCAACAATCACTATTCCTTAATATCTCTCAACATCAGTGGACTCAATTCACCAATAAGACATAGACTATCAGACTGGATATGTAAAGAGGATCCAACATTTTGTTGCATACAGGAAACACACCTCAGAGACAAAGACAGACAGTACCTCAGAGTAAAAAGTTAGAAAACAACTTTCCAAGCAAATGGTCTGAAGAAATAAGCTGAAGTAGTCATTCTAATATTGAATAAAATCGGTTTTCAAACATAAGTCATGAAAAAGATAAGGAAGGGTACTTCATATTCATCAAAGAAAAAATTCACCACGATGAACTCTCAATCCTAAATATCATCCAAATGCAAGGGCACCTACTTTCATAAAAGAAACCTTACCAAAGCCCAAATCACATGTTGTACCTCATACAATAATAGTAGGAGATGTCAACACTCCACTCTTATCAATGGACAGATTATGGAAACAGAAATTAAACAGAGACATAGAGAAACTAACAGAAGTAATGGACTTCACAGATATTTATAGAACATTCCATCCTAAGTCAAAAGGATATACCTTTTTCTCAGCACTTCATGGCACCTTCTCCAAAAGTGACCATATAAGAAAACAGGCCTCAACAGATACAGGAATATAGACATAATCCCACGCATCCTATCAGATCATCAGGGACTAAGGCTGGTCTTCAATAACAGCAATAAGGACAGAAAGCCCATATATACATGGAAGTTGAACAACGCTCTACTCAATGATAATTTGGTCAAGGAAGAAATAAAGAAATCAAAGACTCTTTAGAATTTAATGAAAATGAAGGCACAACATACCCAAACTTATGGGACACAATGAAAGCTGTGCTAAGAGCTCTGAGTGCCTGCAAAAAGAAACAGGAGAGAGCATACATCAGCAGCTTGACAGCACACCTAAAAGCTCTAGAACAAAAACAAGCGAATATACCAAGAGGAGTAGAAGGCAGGAAAAAATCAAACTCAGGGCTGAAATCAACCAAGTAGAAACAAAAAGGACTATACAAAGAATCAAAAAACTAGGAGCTGTTTTTTTTGTTTTTTTTTTTTTTTTTTTTTTTTTTTTTTTTTTTTTTTTTTTTTAGAAAATCAACAAGATAGAGAAAACGTTAGCCAGACTAACCAGAGGACACAGTGTATCCAAATTAACAAAACCAGAAATGAAAAGGGAGACATAACAACAGAATCTGAGGAAATTCAAAAAAATCATCAGATAATACTACAAAAGCCTATGTTTAACAAAACTGGAAAATCTGGAGGAAAGTGACAATTTTCTAGACAAATACCAGGTACCAAAGTTAAATTGGGAACAGATAAGCCATCTAAACAACCTCATAACTCCTAAAGAAATAAAATCAGTTATTAAAAGTCTCTCAACCAAAGAGAGCCCAGGACCAGATGGGTTTAGTACAGAATTCTAACAAACTCATTTCTAAGCAACCTCAAAATTAAAGAATCAAGAGGAATGCTCACTTTCATAAAATTGTAATAGTCTGCTTCGAGAGAGCGTGTTATGGGAATGACAATGTCTCTACCCATTCTCAAAGATCCTATTGCACTGACAGATGTTAACACACAGCAAGCAGTTGTTTTCTTCTCAGTTCATGTGTCTTGCTCATGCATTTTATGATAAACTTCATAGGTAGCTGCCTTATGCTATTATTAGTTATCAGCAATTATTATTACTCTTTCCAGATAGTGAGCAAAGGTTTGTAAATATACTAGTTCACAGTCCTGTCATGGTTATTCTGTGATTGAAATGCTTAATTGAATGTAATGGTCAATGAAATTCCAGTGTAAAGAATTTAATTTATTTAGGGGTCTATCAATATTAAGTAGTAAAATGTAGTTTGAGTCAGGGTAATTTGATTACAAAACTTCTTTTAACAAATGCACAGAGGATATTCAGTATTAGTACTGAAAGGCTAAGACAACTAGAATTTTTTTCCCACTTTGGATCTTCTCTGGCATGGGGAGTATAGAGGACCATTCCCAAATTGTTAATGAGATAATAAAATCACAGGAGTCTGTGCAAACAATTTGTTCATGTCACACTGACTGCCTTTGACAATTATGATGCTTACCTTTCTTTTAGGGTATCTGAATTTCTGCCACATACCAAGCAGTAAACGCTAGCAAGGAATGGCTCTGTGACTGGCTCACAAGTTGAAAACAGGAAGTGGAAAGCCTGTGATTATTTTTCTAGTAGGCAACTCTCCATGACTGTCATCACAGTGCTTTCTGGGTAAAATGAAGCATTGAATGTGAAGCCACAAGTGAAGTCCAACAAGTTTGAACTTGGTATTCTCTCTACTTTACCTATATGTTATCCCTTTATTGGTCGTGTGGGTTTGTGTGAGGGGGAAGAGGGTGGGCATGAAGGAGGAAGGAAGGAAGGATGGAGGGAGGGAAGAGAGAGAGAGAGAGAGAGAGAGAGAGAGAGAGAGAGAGAGCAAGAGGAGAGAGGGATGAGGGGGAGGGGAGCAAGAGGTGGAGAGGCTTCAGCAAAGAATTAGTCACACAAGTTAGCTCAGTCTTTCAGTCTTGTGACTTTTCTGAATGAAGCACTGATGGAAAGGATTGTCTCAGGGACTCTGAATTCAACTGTCCTTTCTATAGCAAAGTTCTGATATGATCTACATACATTAGAACAAGTCTATTTCATGTATTACCATGCTTCACAAACACAGACTAATAGTTCTTGCTCCTGGTATTTTTTTTCCTCTACATAAGTAAGAGTACATGATAGATTCTCTGAGAAAACTTGGAATGAAAAATAATATTTCAGAAAAATGTACTTGATCAAATTTAAAGCCAGGAATTGGAACCGAACATCAATTTGAATGATCTAAAATTTTATACTCACCATAAACACTAACAGAAGAAATGATAAAATATTGTAATGCATTTTTATATTGGCTATATTTCAAACTTGAATTTGTGGATCCTGCCAAATGAAATAAGCAAAAGCGACTGTGCAGGACTCTAGGAAGTCATCTGAATTTACAGAAATGTACCTATGTTTACTATATAACATTTTGAAATTAACAATAGCTTTTTTATTGGCTGTATTTCTAAAGAGATATTTTGAATTGGGAAGGTGTTATTTCTTTTTCACAGAGTGTAGGATCCTCGTCTCCAGTTGTTTGCCTTGCATTTATGTTGCCATAGATTTGGGATTGAAACCCTCCCTTCTTCATCTTTCCATGGAGGCCTCCACTTCAGGTAACTGTTGGGCCCGTGGCCTTCACTTCACAATGGATAGGGATTAAAACACTGCACAGGGAAATCACCTTCAGTTTCTCCAGTCCCCACTGATGATTTTCCCCATGTGATTTGCTAGGATTCATGCTCATTTGTATTACCTGAAGACACCCCGTGTATACTGAGCTATATCCAGTGAGCATTTCAAATACTGGCATAAGATGAGGACATTTTAATGCGTCCCAAATGAGCACATTTTGGGATACCAATAGATACTAAGGAAAGGGACTACCATAGTAAGTGTAACTGATAACATAGTCAGGAGCATGCCAAGAGATAGCAAGATGCTTCGTAACTGCCATTGGGTTCACTCTTCTCAGTGTCCTCTCTCAGGGTTTCTCTGGGTCTCTCAGCATCTCTTTCAAAGTACTCTAATACATTTGTTAACACACACACACACACACACACACACACACACGAGAGAGAGAGAGGGGGGAGGGAGGGAGGGAGGGAGGGAGGGAGGGAGAGAGAGAGAGAGAGAGAGAGAGAGAATATTTCTCCTACTGAAGTGTCTGCAGAAACAACACTTACCAGAGATAAAGCTCCCATACTTTCATGGGGCACCAAATACTACGCTGACATGAACTTATCCATTCACTGCTCATTTTCTGAACTGTAGGATTTTCTATCTTCTTCTGTGTACAAGGGTCATTCCTCATCCTTGCCACAGACTTGGTTGTGGGAAAGTTTTATGACTTTGCTTTACTAAAAAGAAAAACAGTTTGAGGTTTCTTCTCTTTGTCTTCTCTCAGCAAAGCATTTTATTTATAAATTCATTCAGCCGACATTTTTAGTTACCACATGTTTAATAAAATGATTGATCACATGTGAAAAACGAAAGTGGACAAGCTAACATCGAATCAAAACTATTGATACAGATTAAATGGTTTTTTGAAGAAATATACAGGGCTGGAGAGATGGCTCCAAACTGACTACTCTTCCAGAGGTCTTGAGTTCAATTCCCAGCAACCACATGGTGGCTCAAAACTATCTATAAATAAAATAAAGAAATCTTTACAAAAAGAAAAAATATACAGAATTTTATACACAAATACAATGTCTTCATATCAACTCCCTCCCCTCGATCCTTCCTATTGCTCATGCCCATACACTTTTACTTCCTAGTTTCATGTATTCTTTATTAAACCAAGTGAGTCCTACTGAGTCCATGTAGTGCTACCAGTATGCCCGTGAGTATAAGGACGCACACTGCATCATGGGAAACCTCTTAGGACCATCTAAAGAAAACTGACAGCAGCTTTCATTCTAATGTTCCTGACACAGGAGCAGGGCTGTCAGACACTTTCCAGCTTCAGTGGGCTACGTTGTTCTCTGACAGGGAGTCATCTTACCCTTTGAAGGTGAACTTGCTGGTTAAATGATAGCACCCTGTGGGTATGCGCCATTACTTTAGGTATAAAAGCCCATTTAATCCTTACAGTCTTCCCAGGCTTTGGAGATTCTACCCAATTTCCATGCTATACAAAAGGAGATTGGAGAGTCAAAGTAATGGCTTTGGAAGATCGCTCTGGCGCTCTGCTGTCCCTCCTGTGAAACGACCCTTTCTGAGAGGGATAGCTGAATTTTACAGGAATGATGCACAGTTCATAAGATATTACACTTGACGTATTTATGTATTAATTTATGATTCATTGGGCTCATTTTTAGACCTATTTATTAAAAATAGGTCTGTGTTGCAGAAAATGCTAGTAGCCAGCCAGAGACACACCCCTTTCTTAACCGATCCCTGATCTTATTTCTTACTCACCATCTGTGGGTGTCTAGGATACATGTGCAGACGAGTCACAAAAGCTCTTTGTTGCCTGGGTAGCTTAATGCCATGATCAGACATTTTCCTAAATGTGAACATTCTGAGGGCAACTCATACAGGGACGAGTTGTCTGGGAAGATTCTCAGAAATTATTTCCAAGTTCAGAATACATGCCTCTGGATGTTTCCACACCTGGGTGATGGCTGTAGATGCCATTGACACCATAGTGTTACATTGTCAAATAGCTTAAAGATGAGGTAGATACTGACAAGGTTGATTGGAGGAAGGTCAACCTAGACAGCAGCTCCTGACATGCACATGCATGTGTGCGCATGTGCGCACACGCGCACATACACACACACACACACATACATACACACACACTCACACACGATTTTCTTACTTTTTTAATCAATGGACTTTTTTGATTACTTCTTGCTTGCAGACTAAAAGATCCTAAATGATAAAAGAAATCCCATTCCTAACAATAATTACACAAATACTATCCATACCACCTTACAATAAAAGCAATTAATATTTACAAAGCTCCTTTTTCTAAAATTGGAAGTGGTAGTTTAAAAGGATTATATCAGTATGCTCAACAGCTAGATGGCAGTACTTCTGAAGTTCGGCATTATTAGATTGAGTGCTGCAATAATTTGCTCTCTACCAAACTTTTGATATGGAACACATATATACATTATCTATCTATCTATCTATCTATCTATCTATCTATCTATCTATTCATTCCATTAGCCAATCAAGAAAGTATAATTTGTAGTTCAAACATTCATATATCTAATAAACAGTATGTCTACATCCAAGGGATGCTGAAATATGTCTACACTTATGGGAGTTTTCCCTCACAGGTGTGTTATCTATCTATCTATCTATCTATCTATCTATCTATCTATCTATCTATTCATTCCATTAGCCAATCAAGAAAGTATAATTTGTAGTTCAAACATTCATATATCTAATAAACAGTATGTCTATTTCCAAGGGATGCTGAAATATGTCTACACTTATGGGAGTTTTCCCTCACAGGTATGTTATACATGGGGTACTCCATGACTTTGGATGAAATGTTGTTTTCTTTCCATTTTAAAGCATGATGAGTTCTTCACACCTATGCTTCATATCTAGTTTTAGATGACACCACCATGATGCTTTCTAGGAACTTACCTGTCTAGTCTGATCTCACAACTTCTATCCGTGTAAGCAATGCTAATGTTCTACACAATGGTATGTTTCTTTTCTTGGTCTGTGGGTCTGCTTAGGGAACGTCAAGAGTGCAACATACTGTTACTCACCCTTGTTGGTGATATAGATCTCTCGAACTCACTCATCGCATGTAATGGCCACTTAGGGTGCTCTGAGCTTCATCCTCAATTTACCTCACTGACCTACATACCATTAGAAACCATTCTTCTTATGACCTAGTACTATTAATTTGAATTATTAAAATTATGTATATGTGCATGTGATATTTAATAAATATAATAAATATTTTTTCTGTTTGTGTCTTATTACACTTGGTCTAGCATCCACAGGGTTTAAAATTTAAGAAAAAGTAATATTCTTAATGTTATATCTTAAGAGTACACACCTTTATCTTTCATTAAATTTGAAGATAATAATAATAATAAATCTATTAAAATATGCCTGTTTAAACTATCCTCACCTACTTAATAGTATTGCTTACTTCATGTCATGATTTGCTAAGTTATAATTACCTACCATTAGTTCAAAAAAGTATTAAACAGTATATGGGTCCATGCTTTAATCTTTTTTACAAATGTATATACATTGAATCAATATTTTAATGAGTCAGCTTTTGTGAGATAGTTACATGGCTTTTTTTTCAGTTTCTCCTCTACAAATAATTCTTAGTTGATTTTAAAATATTGATTTGAATTTAATTCAGCTCGGATATTATCTAACTGAAATAAAGCTGATTTTAGCTGAAGAGGTTGCTAGTGGCTTCCCATTTTTGACAACTGAGTTGGGAGAGGCCGTTTTCAAGCATGTTGAAAAACTGTGTTTGCATATATAAGTCAAGAAACAGAGAGCTCACTGGTGTCTGATAAAAAATACTCATTCATTAGAACTCCAAATGCACAGACTCTTCTAGCCCTGATTGCTTCCTTAGAAACCTTATTCCAAATACAGCCATGTAGGCTGAGGTTATCAAAAGAAATTTTGTAGGAAAAATATTCCTACAAATATTAAAATATTTCTATTTTAATAATACAAGTATATGCATACTTGTATTACTAAATACAAAAATAATAGAAGTGTGCATGCTAGTTACTCTATTATTAAAACTATGATTTTTATTTCGTGTAAAAGGATGCTTCCCTGCATATACACACATACACCATGTGCGTGCATACCTGGTACCTGCAGACACCAGAAAAGGGAATCAAATAACCATGGGTGTCAGGTACTTGTGAACAACATGAGTGTTGGAAACTGAACCCAGGTCCTCTGCTCGAGCAGTAGAACCCCTAACTGTAGAACCATCTCTCCGGCTCCACCTCCCCTCTCCTATGGGTAACACCAATTTAAATCTGATCGCATCTAAACGAACATCTGAAAGTTGTAGTAAATGCCTTTGGCAGGCTCAGAGATGAAAACCTTTAGTGACTGGAAATAGTGCTTTCATGAAATGGACAGGTTACAATTCTGTATCTTCACAAACAGAAAGAATATGGATGGAAAGAGTTGGCAGAACATTACAAGTAATTTTTGTACTCTACCGTAATTTAACTGTTGGTAAGTAAAGATTTGACTGATTCTACAGTTAAAGTGCAATATCTTCTATCTCCTTCAAAATGTCAATTAAATAATTATTTAGCAACTATATGAGAATAATACAAAAGGAAAGCTTCTATCTGCCTGCCTACTGATAATCAATACTAGCCTAGAGCTACAGAAAAACAAAAAAGACCTACTCACCTTAGTGGTCAATGTCTATAATTCTATGCTACCTTCATTTGTTCAAATCCCCTGTAATATCTTTATAGAACTCTACTTGGGAGACAGGATGTGGGGCTTAGTAGCCTACACTATTTTCAATAGTAAGCTATAGATGAAATGTTTCTGAAGAGAAATGAACTAAAAAAAAAAAACAAAAAAAAAAACAAAAACAAAAACAAAACCAAAGGTGGAAAAAAAAACAAACACAGAGAAGGATAAATGAAAATTTATTACTCATTTTCCATGACTATTCATTATTTTTAAATCAATGTGCACCCAATAATTTTGAAATTAAACTCTATTTTAGAAAAAAAGTTGCTAGTCCTATTTTTGTGTGAAAATATGTAATGAGAAAAGGGGTTTTATGTAGAATTGTTCATCAAGTTTTAGTGCTTGGAAACTTGGTTGTAAAGGTACCTGTAGTTTTGCAGTTATCAGTGGCTAATTCTATCTGTGTGGTTAAAATGACACATAAGTTGGGACATAGCTTTACAAACATGAGGGACTTCAAAATAATCTGTAATAAATTTCATTCAGTTCACAATGGGTGATAACAATGCAGTACGGTAAAAGGATTACGCGTTAGAATTATCTTAAGGCATTCTGTTCACATGATCAAGCCAGACCAAAGCAATTAGATGAGAATGCTCCTCCTGAAGGTTCCCCACCCATTGCCCACCTATGAAGAAGGGCTCCATCCACACCAATAGCCTCCTGGGTGTAATATGACCGAGAGACTTGTGAACTACATCAGAGGCTGGGGACACAGGGCATCGAACACTGGTACAGAAGGTAAGAGTGCCGGTGTTGATTCTCACCCCTGACTCTGAAGAAAATGTAGAGAAGTAGAAGTATGTATGAAGTATCAGGTTAAGGTCAGCGAAACTTCAGCTCAGGATACAAAGACAGTCACAGAAAAAAAAAAAAAGATCCTGTTTGTTTACCCTGAATTACACTACAGGGTAACCAAATTACACTACAGGACACCTCACTGGGGTTTAAGTGTACTGTGTACCCTACCTACATGTTTGTATCGTGGTGCCAGTCCGAGAAGGGCAGATGTCTCTTCACGTAAGAAACATAATCAGCTAGACTACATCCCACGTGCGAATGTTACTTTGTCCTCCTACAAAATGAAAATGTTTTGTTTTCATTAAATAAATAGGAAGGCTAACCCCGGTCACCTGTGAATTTATTTTCAGAGTCTTGATGCCAAGAAAATGTCACAGGCAAACATTTGGCAAAATTGTGAAGCCCTTCATGGGTCTCTTTGGCAATCTTGGTGTTGTGATTCCCACAGAACTCTGCCAGGGTGCAGGCATTTGCTTCCGTTTCTTATGTTTTCACAGAAATAGTTACTAGTCAATGTTGCATGATGGATGACAGAAATTCGTGGTTACACACACTGGCTCTACATTTGCTTTTTAAAATCGCTTTTTTATTTTTATTATTTTTAAATATAATTACAGTCTATCAGCCTGTCTTTGCCTCAGTCCAAGCCTTCCAGTGTTATACTGCCTTGCTTTTTAAAATTCATGGTCTCTTTTTAAATGCTGGACATATATCTGTATATACATACAGATACATATACATACAGATATATGTATATGCTGATATATATATATGTATGTATATGTTATGTACATGTCTGTATGTATTCCTGTACCCTGTATAATATTAATTTCATAGACTTGGGTGTAGTTCAACCCCAGCAGCTATGGCTCAGGGACCATTGGGGGAAGAGAGGATGGAGAGAGATGCTTTTAAGAAAGCAAGGAACAGTGTGAAGTCAACTGTACTAAGGTTTGTTGTTATGATAACTGAAGACAAAGATCAAATAAAATGCTTATTTTTATTAGCCCAAAGGTAAAAGTAACGAAAGAATTCATTCAGCAAATGCTTCAAACGCTACCAAGAGGTGACAGTGAAGTACTTTTTTTGTGGTTGGTATAAGTCAGGCTCTAGAAGGAACAACACTGTAAGTCAGATTTCACAACATACAAACACAATAATGATGCACATACATGGCCCAGGCATAATATTCCAAAACTCCTAAACATCACAAGGGTCACGAATTCATGCTGGACCCTGAAAGGACACAGGTTTGTAATTCTCAAAAATCCAAACTAAACTCCCCGAATATTATAACCACATATTTAGCAATTCAACAAAATGCACCATTCCATTTTGCTGCATTATCCTGAAGGCTTTCCCAGTGAAAAACATTCCAAATGTCCAGTCAGCAAGCACCATTTGCAGAAAACCTTTCAGTTCCATGTCATATTTTCAAGATACATGAATGGTTCAACATGGATGAAATATCTAAAGTATTAGACTAGTTCTTCAAAGCCTCCTCAGCTTAATATTTAATGAAATAATCCTCTTGCATTGTTGTTTGATATTTAATTATGACAATGAAGGTACTATAGTCAATCTAATATGTGTGTGTGTGTGTTTGTGTGTGTGAGTGTGTGTGTGTGTGCGCGCGCGTGTGTGTGCACGCACATTTCTGTACATGTCTGGTGAAGGTGATGCAAATTTCATCTTGTGAACAGTGAAATAAAAATACTGAATTGATGACTTGCTCTGATAATCTAGTGTGATTATCTGGACAGGCAGGTAGATACAGAAGTAGATATGTAGATGACTTATTAATAATTCCCAAGATATTTCTCCACAGTTCATAATAATATACTGTCGGATGCTTGCTTACTTTTATGATTCTGGGAAAGGATAAGTTTCACTCTACTTAGTGTTACAGTCACATTAAAATATCCTCAGTTAACAATTTACAGACAGTACATTATCTGGTTTCAGAGTGTGCAAACATCACTGTTTAAATACACAAAATGAAACTGTCTAGAAGTGCAATGGTGAAGTCGGAGGGACCCTCAAATAACTCCCTGTCATATAATATATAGGCTGACAGTTTTGTGGTTATAAATGGCAGCAAGGCTAGAAAATGACAAGGAAGACTAAATACTATCTTACAGCAATCTGATAAATGAAGAGGTTTCTATTTTCTTTTTCAGAAAAGATGTCAAACAATCAGCTAAGTGTGAATTACAGACATATCTTAAAATAGAGAGGCACAGAGACATGGGTATGCCCAGCAAAGAGGCTGGATACTTATCACAGTTAGGCTAAGTGTTACATTCTGTGATATCTAGAGATGGTACTCAGGAATAGACAGTGGCTGCTGGTTTTAAGATCTACATCACAGACTGTAAGCAGAGTCATTAGTCATTAATCTCATTGTCAGTGAAATGTCCCTATTCCTCCCCTCTCCTAGCTTTATTCCCCTAATAGATATTATTATATGCCATTAGCTATAGATTGCGGTGAATGAACTGATACTCTGTAACCACTATTTGCAGTGAAGATTTTGTTCTTGCAGAGTATTGCCTGGTGTTGGCTTTATTGAAACAGTCATAAAACTGAAGCAGACAGTTCCAATCTTCTTTGTAAAGTAGGCACTACATGAGAATACCAACCACAAGAAATGTTACTCTTCAGAAAAATACAACTCTTAACTACAAATTTTCCTCCCTCCTGTTTTCCGAGGCCCTTATTGAAAACTTCCTTTTACTGTGTAGTAAGGGTGTCCTACGTGAGATTGGCTCTTTCAATCTTACTAAGGGTTTAAGGTGAGTTATTCTTTTCTGTAGCTGTTATAACGTAGATTACTAACAGTAGCACCAAAGTCAATTAGATTTTATATGACCTGCTATGAATAGTGAGGTGCATGTGTAAACTAAGCAGTAAGTTTATTAATTCAGATATTTCAAGACTGTCATACTGTGACTTAGATAAGCCAAGCACTGTGTCCCCCTCCTTTCAGAGGCCTAAGCTCTGCTCCCTTCTTATTTTGGATTTTTCTCCTCCGTGTAGCCAACAAGAATGGGGTTAGATCACAGATTTGAAACCTGTTCCAGTATTATTGCATTAAATGATAATTTAAAAGAAATTATATTTCTATAGGTTTTAAATTACTGATTTGTTCAAATGTAGAGTTTGTTCACTTTATTACAGTTCAGTGGAGCATTGGTGTGTTTTCTGTTTAAACAGAGAGCATTTTAGAGCCCTTCTTTTATACTGTTACAACATCATATGTACACATTCATATATTCATCTGTGAACTTCCTGGCAGAAAACTATACTTATTTTAAAGAGGAATTATACTCAGTAGTGTTTTCCTGCCTTGGGGGGAAAATGAGACTGCGAGGACCTAGTCTTTCATAAGAAATCTAATTATTTGCTATGTGTATACATTGTCAATATTCTTTGAAGGAAAAATGCAACAATTTTCTGATAAGTTTAGTTCAGACAGAGCTGGTGTGGAATGCTAACACAGATTGAACTAGGATGCCTACTTTTGATTGCTGTCTATTTTTTTCAGGCTCGCCTTAAACTCAAGGCAATCTTCATTTCTCAGCCTCTGGAATGTTGGAGTTACAGACAAGAGCCACCACACCCAGCTAACTGGGGCACCGCTACAGATGCTGTTAGAGGTGAAGCATCTTTATCTCTCCCTCTGAGCTTTCTTTAGACATCACCATGTTAGAGCATCTATGCAGTACAGAACCACCCCTCTTCACATCCTCAGCTTTGAACATCATGGAGGCCACCGGAGTAATTGGAGATTCAAATTCAGTTTCATTCTAGCTCCTACCCCTACACACCTACCTTCACTGGGTGACATTACTGTTCTTTCAACCAAGCCCCAAACTAGGCATCATCCTTGGTCAGTTCTCATGTTCTATATTTTGTGCCAGGTGAATCAGCGGATATGTCAACTCTGGGTCCTAAACATTTCTCAGACAAGTGGCACTTTTCACCGTGGTTGGCCTTTCCTTACTTGCTCTATATCCCATCTTTTATTGGACATAAATTGATCACAAGGTGATCTCTAGAAAATGATGACCCTGCTTTTCTTTGGTAAAGGACCTAATCAAAGAACAGCTTTGGAATAAAGATAAAATATGCTAAAATGAGACATGGGCCATTTTATCACAGGCCTCTGATCTCCATGCATGTTCATAGCTACGATCCTAGTGAGCACTGTTTATTAACACATCTTGGAAATACTTACTCCCTCCTGAGTTTTATCCATACACTTGGTGTTAAAGATACAGGATGGACGAAACTTCCTAGTCCCTTCTTACTCTTTCTTTCGTATACCCATTTACTCAGTTGCAGTTTTTTGGGGGGTGGGTGACTTTTGCTTTCTTGTTTTTTGGGGTGCTGTTATTGTATTCTTATTCTCTGATAAAGAACTTAAAGTATGGTGAGTAGGACGAGGGACAAGGTGTGGGATGACTTGGGGAAGGAAATAGGATGATCAAACCATTTAAATTTTAAGAGTTGTTTTAAATAATAAGCACACATAATAAAAAGCAAGGTATAAAGCAGCATAAAGAAACATGGATGGCAAATGGCATGGTATACTAATATAACATTTTCTGAAGTGTCCGGAGCACACTACTTCACATCATAGGTAAATAATACATAATTATGCTTTTGCTCTGATTCTTCAATAATTTAAAAATGTCGTTGTTTTAGCTTGAACACCCCAATTTCCTCTTACTATTTCAATGTTGCTAGTTACTAGTAAATAGACATCGTGAGACCCTTTAATAACTAGTTACCACAGGGATTATTCCTCTGGAATCTTAGGTATCCCTCCTACTGCACACAGATATGACAATTTCTGTGCACCAAGTCACCCACCTATTTACACAATATATAAATACCCACGACTTCTCTTATGGGAAGGCATCTTATGGGAACATCCACATCCTCTTACTCTACTCACCAAATAAACCTTAACCTGGGAAATTAAGAAGGTAATTCATGTCGTACGGTTATGCAGATATGCAAGGCACGCTGGGAGAAAGGGAGAAGGACATTGCTGAAGACACAGCATGAGGACTATTCATTCTCATATTTAGTGCGGCCTAAATGATCTCAAGAGACTCTCATACTGAGAAACAATACTCGTGGCTTTCTATGGCAATATTTGCTCCTTCTTTCTTTTCCCCCTCCTCTTCTCTTTTTCATTTTCTAAGATCATGATAAATTCTGTAACTGCTTGATTGTTTTAAGTATCTCCCTAGCGTCTCATCGAATATCTTTAGCATATTTTCCGTGACTTAATTCCGATTTCTTTATGATAAATCTCTGTTGAGTCCTTCATTTCCACAGCGGTTTCTTGCTCCCTCTCTCTATGTGGGCATTTGGCTTGTGAAGCAGCAATTTGGCCGGCAGCAATCTGAACACTGCGGCTCTTCTTCCCTCCGCATCCCAAACTTAACTGTAAACCAACAAATCAATAGTGTGGAGTTATCACTCGCGGCTCCTGGCTGGCCTCAGGAGCCCCCGAGGGTTCAAGTCAATGCCTTTTTGCTTCTTGAGTGTGGCTGCAAGAGCATATGGCCCTGTAGCAAGCATACCCTACTCTTTCTTCTGTAGGAATGGAGTGTTTCACCCTATCACCAGACTTGCTTCTGCCAGATTAAAATATAAATTTAGTTCATTACTTTCTGTGTAAGATTGTTTTACCTGTATGTATACGTCTATGCATTAACGTGCATGCATGTCTGTTGCCAGGAGAAGCCAGAAGAGGGCACTGGATCCCTGAAACTGAGCATCTGTGAGCCGGCCTGTGGGAACCATGCCAGAAGAGCATCCTTTGCTCTTAACCACTGAGTTCTCCATTCCGTCCCCTTTGGCCCGATTTTTAATAAGTATTTATAAGAAATCATGGGAAGGCTATTATCCCTAAGACTCACCTAGAGTAGAGTGCTAAGAAGGAGAAGGTCCAGCCTCGCTCTGACAAGTGTTTGCTTCCTCACAACACTCTTGCAAACACAAGAGATTTTCAAGGTGTTCCAATGCCTTCCACCCTGTGTGGGAGAATCTTGGCAGCTGCCCTAGATACAGATGTCGCTAAACAGCTTTTGAAGTTTTCAACTGATTCTTTTGCACTTACGGGTCACAGCTCTTAGAGCTGAAGCTCTGTGTGCAGTGGCCTTTTGCCCATGGACAGTCATCAGTAACTTCCTTCCTCTAAGGCTACAGGGTGTGGTGCTAAGACTACCAGCTGTCCTCAATAAGATAAAAGTCCAGAACGAGTGCCAAGGAAAAAGCTGGAATCCCGGCAAAGAGAGGGCTGATTGCCAGAACTATCTACAGTTTAAGACCAAGAGGCCTGGCCTATGCCAGAGTTTGGAGTTGGTAAATGGATTTTAAATACCTCCAATAAGAACTGTGTAGGAAATGAGCATGTCATCTACCTTTAAAGTCCTGCAAGGGCACGTGAAGGTATGAGGAAGGAAGCTGTTAATGAGGAAATGAATGGAAGGATTTCTTTCTTTAAGATCCACACGATCCATGCCATGTTAATTAGAAGGAAGATGGGCATTTTGACTGGTACCATCTTCGTCTGCCTTTGAGAAATAGAGGTAGATGAATCAGCTGTCTTTGCCTAGATGTATTACAGCAGCCAAGAGGGTGACAATGCCTGAATGATAATTTAGTTCCACGTTTGCTTTCAAAAGGCAGGGCTTCCTCCTGTTGGCTCACCTCCCTTTACAACTGTGATAACAGTCCAGTTTGAATGCACTCTTTGTTCTACTGGCAGTTCCACAAGGCTCCATCCACTATCAGAACCAGTTTCGCCCTCTGATGTTGATACCTAATCTCTTAAAGTCTTGGCTAGAATAAAAGTCAGTAATCAAATTTTATGATCTACTGTCTCCATGAGCGCCCTTGTCTCCTAGCTGCTCTGGTACCCTGTGTGGTTCGCAAACAAAAATACCCTCTCTCCCCTTAAAAACAAAACAAAACTTCAAATTTCCATGATCCTTTCTTTCTGTGTCATTGCAGTAATTGACTCTCCCCAGACTGTTTATTTGACGAGGACACTACACACAGTCAAGAACTGTTTCGACCTGCATGAGCAATCCTTCAAGATTTGCCTAGGAAGCCAAGACAAAGACTGAAGAAGGCCTGTGTGGGACTTCACACCCTAGTGACACGTTCCTGGTCAACTGAAGTCCTCGAACAGCTGATAGTTATAATATGTAGTCTTCCGTGTGTGGCCTTTCGGCAGCTGGTCTTTTCTTAGTGTGGTGTTCAAAAATAGGCCAGATAGCTGCTCTTGTGTTGCTGTGGGTACATTGCATTAATCCAGTGTCTCTGGGATAAGAAAAACAGCATGGGGAGAGCTACAAGGACTTGAAGCAGGGCCAGGGCCGAGATTTTGTTCTCTATCGCCATTGCAGGAGCCGCGAGGGAGCGCGGATCCGAATGGTGGCGGGTTGGTGGACCGAAGTTCTCAGAGCAGTTTTGCCCCCCAGGTTCTAGCTCTGGTCCGGTTTTGTCTCTTTACATTTAGGCTGTAGGCAGAGGAAATCCTTAGGCTGTAGGCAGAGGAAATCCTCGCCAGCGGGCCAGAATTCCAGCCCACTTAATAGTTGTTTAAGGCCATAAACTATTGTTTCTTAAGGAATCTCACCAGAAACCCAGTTTACAGGTAAAGGACATGTACTAAACCCTTTGTGCAACCTTTGTGGCGCCTGGTTTTACTTTATCTCATTGTAATTCCAACCTACAAACCACCTTATACATTCACTTAACAATGAAAGGAGTGGAGTGGTTCTTAGCAACCTTTTGCGATGTAACTTAACCACTAAAGAGGTATCATGTTAATGGCAGCTCTCGAGGAGTCCGTATTGACACGCTGGTATGTATTGTTTTTGTTTTCCTAAGCGTCTTCTATGCCTAGAGTTACCTATGTTAAAGATATCTTTAGTAAAATCTCCAGCTCTTCAGAGTGGTTAGTCCTGAGATTCTTTTTAATCCTTTAAGCCAGGAATTCTGGTTTGGCCTGAGTCAAAGCCCCTAAAAAATTAGGAGAACTCAGCCTGCTGAAGCTAACAGTGTAGGGCTATTTCCTTCCCTTACTGCTCATGCTCTGTTGCCTGGGCCTCTGTGAAAGGATAGGGTCTGGAGTAATCTTGACTCCTTGTTCCTGAGGATTTTTTGAGTGGCTGCTCTTTTCAAATCACCTAAGGATTCACAGGCCCTCGTCAGTCTGAGCTGCCAGTTCAGTTTCAGTCAAAGTTAAGTTGTTGTAAACTGGTCCCACTTTCGGCACTCTGGAGTCCCGTGAAAAAAATGAAAGGTGTTCAGAGTTCCTCTCTCCTTCCCCCAGAGTGTGTGACTTTTAGGTGGGAGGGAGTGTCTGGGATAAAGGAGTACTGGCTGTACCTAGTCTTAGACCCAAGCATGTGGTGTGAAAGTTGTGTTTATCTTTAAAACACTCTCAAGCCATATGTCAGCCACCGTTCCAGGCTAGGAGAGGACAGATTGATAAACAGCATTTGTGGTCTCCAAAAATATATGGCTCCAGTACATTAAGAGTAGACTGAAGTAGGATGAGGTGACATAAGGCTTTGGAAGTGGAGGTAGGAGGATTATTAGTTCAAGGCTGTCCTCAGCTATATAGTTCCTGGCCAGCCTGGGCTACATGAGATCTCAAGGGGGAAAAAAAAGAATGGAGTCGGGTATAGGCTTATAGTTCTAGTTGTAGGGAGGCTGAGGTAGGAGGATCTCAGTTTCAAGGCATAATGAGTCCAGGCAATTCTGAGGTTTATAGTGAGATCCTGTCTCAAAAGGAGAGAACAGAGTTGTAGGAATGAAGTCAGAGCTCATTGTCAGAGGCCAGGCCAATCCTTCAGAAGACCAAGTTCAATCTCCAGCACTGACAAAAAGCAAATGGGCACTAGTCCCGCAATTACCCGATTTCTGATGTCCTAGCTCTGTTAGCATTGCCGGGTTCTTTTTTTTTTTTTTTTCTTTTTTTTTTTCCGGAGCTGGGGACTGAACCCAGGGCCTTGCGCTTGCTAGGCAAGCGCTCTACCACTGAGCTAAATCCCAAACCCCACATTGCCGGGTTCTTAAAGCACACTCAGTCTGTTATCTGAAAAGTAGGGAAAACAATACCTTATGCAGCTGAGAGTCAAAACAACATAAATGTCTACAGAGGTCCTGAAGCATAGAAAGTGCTCAAGAAATATAAATTAGTATTAATTATAGTAGTGGAGGGGATGAGCAGGGAACTGTAAATAGCGTCTTAATAGAAGCATGAGCAGTGGGGGTGGGGAGAATGTATGGTGGAAGGATTCAGACGTGTGGTTTGATTTGAGTTGGGTCTTTAAACACAAGTTTATCAGGAGAAGGGGAGAGGCATTACAAGCAGAGAAACCCTAATGAGTGTCCAGGAACCTGAATGTGGGGAACTATTCGGTAACATTCTTGCTTGGGGAATTGGGACACCTTTCGTAGTTCATGTGCTGCCTGAAATAAACCCACAAATGTGCTTGGCTCTGTAAAAAAAAAAAAAAAACAGCATGGGGGCCCTGCGAGAATGTAACATGATATTCTGTTTTAAGAAACACTTAGTCTGTTTTATTGTTTTGAAGTTATATACAATTATATTTCCCCACTCTCTTTTCTCTCTCCCAACCCTCCTTCAAGATGCATGGTCTCTTTTTTTTTCTTCACTGTTACTGCATAAATATATATATATATATATATATATATATATATATATATATATATATATATTTATATATCACACACACACACACACACACGTCTTCAGGGCTGACCTTTGTTGGCACTGAACACACAATCAGTGTGCCACTTCTCCCCTTTCCAGTTTTCCTTAGCTGCCTATAGCTCTTGGAATATGGTTGCAGCCTCTGAAACTTTCTCCATACAGTTCTTATATAAATGCACAAATAATAAGATGAATTTTGAGGATGGTGGCCACTCTCACATGGGTCAGTGGCAAAGCATCATCAGTCTCTGCAAGCCAGTAGCTCTTTTTGCTGTGCACGCTGATAGAGAACACTGGCCTACAGAAGACAAGGCATATTATGGAAACACTGGGGGGAAAGCGACATAAGTATGTGGTCCTCAAACAATCCTAGGAAGCATGCACTAACCCTGCTGGGCCTTCAGGGTGGGAACTCAGCTTCAAGGATAATGAAGAGTGCCAGGAGCCAGCCCAGGGTATGGCTATCTCAAGATCTCAAGTCATCTTGGAAACAAAACCGGGAAAGTCTATTCCACACACACATTGACTTGGATCCCAGGCCCTTCTTATATCTCAGCCATAGCAACAGACGTCAACATGGTCCATAGCAATGGAGGGACACCACATCGACATTGTTAATAATCAGATGCCAAAGAGGCTGGTTCCAATTGAAATTATTTAAGGACGTTACCAGAGGAAGGAGGTTTTTTAGATTGCATTACTGGATCACTGAGCAAAGATAACTTCTGGGAACTCCAATAACCTTCCTCAAATTTGCCTTCCTCGACAATGCAATTAAGCAATGGGCAAAGTACTGTCAATTTATATAGTATTGTTATGTACTGAGACAGACATATAGTGATATCTAATGTATAAAATGCAGCATGCATCCTTTCTGGAGAGAAATATGATAGGTATCGATTATGAAACTCTTCTCGAAAGGAGGTGGTGGCACATGCCTTTAATCCAAGCACCTAGGAGGCAGAGGCAGGAGGATCTTAGAGTTTGAGAATAGCCAGGGGGCTACACAGAGAAATCCTATCTCAAAAAGGCAAAACCAAACAAACAACCTGAAAACCTAAGCCTCAAACAAACAAACAAAAAACAAAACAAAAACAAACAAACAAACAAACAAACAACAACAACAACAACTGTTCCAAAAGCGGTGGGAACTTCATGCTTAATATAAAGGCAAAATCAGTGAAGGTTGTTTGTTTTTAGGAACACTGCCGTAGTTACCCATGATAAGGCAAGCATGAGAACTGGTGCAGAGAACTGGTAAATGTATAAAATGTATAAGCTACTCCCACATGAGTACAGGATTGCAGGTTTCTTCCCAGTTTTGATTTGTTTTTTATTTCCTCTTGAAATGGGTATATTTTTCCATCGGATGTTAAAGAACAAGACTCTCCACAAAAAGAATTCTGACTCCTCGCAAGCCCAAGTAAACCAGCTCACCACTGATGGAGAGGATGCATCACGCATTCAAAATAAATTAGTGGCCATTAAGCCGCAGGCTCCCCGTCATTTGTGCTGCAAACGATGCTGAGGCGTCAGGCATTACCGGAACCACCTTCCATCTCCAGAGCGATATTGATATTCTGCAGCCAGAGACCATTAAAATGATTCAATGAAATACACCGACTTCAGAAGAGATACAGCATCTCAGACTTGCGATAAGAATAGGGTTGAGGTTTCCTAGTAGCAAAAACATTATCTCCTGACATAAAAACTATGCTCTGAGGTATAAGTTAAATATGCCTCAAATCAAACTGACTCCTTAGGAGACCAGTAGTGTGTGCTATTTATACCATCCGTTGTTTCCATACTGAATCACAAAGCACAAGGGGGGTGTTCAGATTATATTCATGAGCCGTGAAAAACAATTTTGCCTTCATTTTCTGTACCATGCTTTAAATTCTTTTGAAGATGATTTAGTTACACGGGAAATGTATTGTCCTTTATAGCTCTTGTCACCGAAATGGAAGCTTCAAGCTGCATTTTAAAAAAAACTAGAGGCTGATTCAGGATTGTATACAATTAGGGCAGTATTTGAAGATTTGAAAAATGTTTTAAGATTATGAACATGAAACATGAACTATTCTGTTTTCATTATTGAAATTGTATTTTTTTTTAGTTTTTTTGTCTTATTGGATATTTTCCTTATTTACATTTCAGATGTTATTCCCTTTCCTGTTTTCCCCTCTGCAAACCCCCTATGCCATTCCCCCTCTCTGTGCTTCTATGAGGGTGTTCTCCCACCCACCTACCCACTCCCTCCCTTCTTCCCGTCCTGGCATTCCCCTACACTGGGGCTTCAAGCCTTCTCAGGACCAAGAGCCTCTCCTCCCATTGATGTCTGACAAGGCCATCCTCTGCTACATATGCTGCTGGAGCCATGTGTACTCTTTGATTGGTGGTTTAGTCCCTGGGAGCTCTGGGGGATCTGCTTGGTTGATATTGTTATTGTTCTTCCTATGGGATTGCAAACTCCTTCAGCTCCTTCAATCCTTCCTCTTAACATATGTGAATAAGGTCTAGCTACCCAAAGAGAGGACTTGTGAATGATATAAATTAGCAAATCTACACTGTCAGTTATCTTTAAGAAATTTAGGTGTATTTCTGGCTCTAACTGAGCCTTTGATATTCTGTTTATTATCTCTACACTCAGAAAGTCAGGCTTGAACTCAGATAAAGAAAAAGCAGTTATACACCGAGGGAGCATGGTTACCATTGAAGTACGGTTGAACCTGTCAGAACCCTTCTTGAGCCTTCCTAGTGTTGGCAACTATAGGATATTTGTTCATATTGATAATAACAAATTAATTACCTTTTCATTTTGTGATATTGTGAATGTCGTCTCTCATGTTCACTCTTACACAATAATACACTGCCATTTGTAAAATTGGTATTGGCCGGGGTTAGGGTACAGAGCCTAGAGTGGGGAAGTCTAAAGGCTCTAAAGGCTAAGTGTCTCTGGCTCAGGCACAGAATTGATTTAATGGAGTGAGTGAGGTGATCAGTTGTCCATAAAAGTCAATGTGAAATGTTGCTTCAACTCTTATGAAGGCCCTGATAAGAGTAGTAGAAAAGCAAACATCCCAAAGGGTTGAGAAAACTAAGAAATGTATGAAGAAAGGAATGAAAGTCTTGGGGAGAGTTCGATATGTGAGAAAGGATACCCCAGTCCAGAGTGAGAAGTAAGGCTTTGGTCATGCAGGGCCTTCCGCTGTGCTGAGCCCTCTTGTGATTGTTTTGGTTCATTATTTTCAGAACTCATAGATATTCAGGAACAATGACATTTTACAACACAGACATAAAAATGTTACATACATTACAGGCTAAAGAGAACTCTTTACTTTCTTCTTCTTCCTCTTCTTCCTCCTTCCTTCTTTCTCTTCTTATCCTTTTCCCTTCCTCCTCCTTCATCTCCTTCTTCTCTTCTTTTCTCTTTCCTCCTCCTTTTCCTCTGTCCTCTCTTCTCTCTCTCTCTCAATCTCTCTCTCTCTCTCTCTCTCTCTCTCCCTCTCTCTCTCTGTGCTATTAGAACTCACTTTCAGTGATTGAAGACTTATTTCTTTCCATTTTACATTTCCTCTTGCAGTCTGTAGTACATACATCCTAATGATTTTACTGATACAAAGACCATTCAGCTCCCTGTTTTACAGTGAACAAAATGGATCCTATCAGTTCATTGACTTGGCTGCAATCGCCTACCTCTTAGTGGTAGAGTTAAGGTTTCACCTTCTGTCTTTTCCTCCTGGATAATGTCTTGCTCTGAAATGCCATGGTAGCAGGAAACAATGCTTATGTTTTAGAAAAGCACTTAGTCATTTCCGGAGTACTTTCCCTTTGTGGTGTGGGTCACAGGACCTTTTGTGAAGGAGCCAAGAGTGACAAAAGTAAACAGTTTGCAGATGAAGGAGTCAGGTTCAGAGCCAGTCAAGCTTGCTTGCCTAAGAGTCACATGGTTACCACAGAAAGGAATAAAGATTAGAGTGCAGCCTGTGCATTTCAGACCCACAGTGCTTAGGAATACCGTGAACTCTGTGATGGAAAAAAGCAGATGTTACTGGGCCCTTATCCCGGACTCTTCTCTTCTAACCCCTTCCTTAGAAGCAATGACAAGCAAGGTTGCCAGACTAGCTTTTCTACAGCTAGTCCTGTGATCTCTGTCAGTCTTTTAACCTTTTAAATTTCAGGTTTGCTCTCTGGAAAAGGATGACTTTAACCTACCCAAACCCATCAGCTATTTCCAACGCAAATGGATTGCTGCTTACCTGTGGATGGATGGGGTACAGTTAATGAATACATCTAGAAATGTAGCATCTCACCATTTTCTACTACTTTATTTGCAGAAAAATGAGCGTCTTAGTGAGGTTTGTGTTTTGACTTAGAAGTGGAATCTATATAAGAACACCAATTGTGCAGATTTAGACCTGTTGGAGCATGGATTACAATTTAACCTGAAGAACTATTTAAATAACTGATAAAGGAATTTAGAAGAGTACTGCTGGGGATGTTGTCCATTGAACAAATTCTTGAAGAAATTTAATATGTTAAAGAACACGAGGTCTATGAGGTCTTTGTACAAGTGTGGAAATGTTAGGTGAATACACACTGTTATAGAGTGTCAAAAGGACCGTAAGGGTCTGAAACTTCTTTAAAGTCACAAACAAATTAATAATTTAGTGGGATAGAATAGAATAAGACAACAACAATATGAAAAATAAATATTTTGGGAGACAGTTGCTGACCTTACTAATGCCAGTTGGGATCTAAATATCTCTCAAAATTAGTTAGAAAAACAAAAAAATCCACGTATTTTGCCCAGATATATGACTGCCTACCTAATTTTCCTTAATCATTACTGTGATAACTTTATTAATACGCTATTTTTGTTTTACCAGTATTCAGATATTTACAGTATATTGATATAATGTATTATTGAGAGGAAACTTTAAAACTCCGGCAGTTCACCATTTTAGGCACTCTGCTTCTCGGCTACTTTTCCTTTAATGTAAAATATGGAACTTTCTGTGAATGAGCATTAGAGGAATGAGCGCTGAGCACAGGAAGATAGTGCTGAGGGCAATGCACAAGGTACCAGAGATTGTTAGTGCCTTTAGCACTGGAAATTCACAAACTCTGACGAGAGTGAGAAAGTGTGGAAGCATGAAGTGCAAGGGAAGGCCTTCAGTAATTTCTGAAGTACTGACTAGAAGGCTCCTTGTGTTTTGAAATTGCGAGCGTAGATTCCAAGTACATAGTGGAACTTATTCCCATGGTCATAGTGGAACTCCGCGCAGAGCTGAACCATCCGTCTGCAGACATAGGAGCTTAGTGACATCTGAACAGAAGTACTTTTCCATCCCTTGAGAGAATGATGGCCCTCCTACAGCTCCTTCTACCTCAGACAACTGGATGGCTTCATGCAGTTGTCAAGCCCAGTAAATGGTCAGAGAGCCTCACTGGGCTATTTGAGTGCTGAGTGTTAACTATTCCTGAACTGCCAATCTTCATTCAGCTGCCTACATTAAAAGTCCAATTTTAAGTGACAAATGACTTTGATTTGAGATGCATATCAACAAAGATGGCCCGTTTACACGCAGATGATACATTTCCTCTTATATAACCATTGTGGAGGCACGAGAGGATGAGACCAGTAAAGTGGTTTATATTATCAAGCTTCATGGAGATTCAAGAGTATCCTGATATTGCTATATGCTTTCTAGGTCGCAGACTTCCCCCACTCTCTCGTTTCATACACTACTTCTTCTGTATTCGATATAGCTATACTATCCCCTTCTATATCCATCTGAGCAGAACCAGTTTGAAACAAAAGAGTAACCTTCAAGGACTACGCCACATTTCCAGACCTGATACATAACCGGGGATGAATATGCAGCTTCTTCCTCCCCAGTGTGATACCCAGACCCATCTTTGTTTTGATCTGGGAAACAGAGCTCTGACAGAGAAGTCTGATCCTGCTACCATTGGCCGGTGCCCCCTTTCATCCTTTGCCACCTGAACAGGCCTGGTGAGTTGCTGACAAGTTTCTGCTTATGATCTCCCTCCCCTCCCCCTTTGCTTTCGGTGAGTGTGTTAGGTTAGTGTGCTTGCTCCTGCAGTGCTAAGGCTCTCTGCACTTTAGGTGGTTTTGTGTACTCCTACTCCAATCTTTTATGCAGAGGCTGAAAGCATAAATCCTGCCGTCATCTTATTTTCAAGTGCTGTGCCATATATAACCTCTATGCCCATGTAAGTAATGCTTACTGAATGCTGTATTAGATGAGACACAGAGAGACTATAGGTTTAAGCCCAAGACTGTGGAGAGCACAATCCAGGAGGAACTAGGAGCCCTGACAGCTAAATGACAGGGAACTAAGACCAGAGATTAGAATTCCTTTTACTCTGTAACCTTTGGTATTATTTATTTTTTAAACTATCCCCTCTTCTCTTTCCTCCCTCCAAACCGTCTTAAGTGCCCTTTTAATGTTCAAATGTGTTCCATTGCACGCTCGCAGTGAGCAGAGCTCATAATATAGATCATACAGTCAGTCTCGAAGGGCAGCCAGGATAGTGTAAAAGAAACAAACTAACCAACAGCTTACCTGTCACCTGTGTTTAATCAGAAACCTTCATTTCTTTTACTCTCTTGCCTGTCATTTCCTATTTTGTTTTAATTGGATATTTTACATATTTACACTTTAAATGTTATCCCTTTTCCCAGTTTCCCCTCTGGAACCCCCTATCCCATCCCCCCTGATTCTATGAGGGTGTTCCCCCTCCCACCCATCCGCCTACTCCCACCTCAACACTCTGACATTCCCCTATACTGGGACCAAGGGCCTCCCCTTCTATTGATGTCCAACAAAGCCATTCTCTGCTACATATGCAGCTGGAGCCAGGGGTCACGCTTCATGTGTACTCTTTGGTTGGTGGTTTAGTCCCTGGGAGCTCTGAGGGGGTGGGGAGTCTGGTTTGTTGATATTGTTCTTCCTATGGGGTTGCAAACATTTTCAGCTCCTTCAGTCCTTTCTCTAACTCTTCCATTGGGGTCCCCGTGCTCAGGCCAATGGCTGACTGGTAACATCTGCCTCTGTATTTGTCAGGCTCTGGAAGAGCCTCTCAGAAGACAACTATAAGAGGCTCATGTCAGCAAGCATTTCTTGGCACCCACAATAGCGTCTGGGTTTGGTGTCTGTAAATGGGACGGAACCCCAGGAGGGGCAGTATCTGGATGGCCTTTCCTTCAGTCTCTGTTCCCCACTTTGTCCCTGTATTTCCTTTAGCCAGGAGCAATTCTGGGTTAAAATTTTGAGAAGGGTGGTTGGCCCTATCTCCCAACCTGGGGCCTTGCCTAACCTCTGGATGTGGTCTCTACAGGTCTCCCTTCCCTTTGTTGGGCATTTCAGCTAACCTCATCTATGTTGGGTCCTGGAAACCTCTTGCTTTCCTGGTATCCAGGACTTATTGGTGGCTACCCCCCCGGTTCCCCATCCCCCATTACTACACACCTCTGTTCAAATTCCTGACCCTCTATATATCACCATTTTTATATTAAAATTGGTAATTTTATTTATGGTGTGTGTGTGTGTGTGTGTGTGTGTGTGTGTGTGTGTGTGTGTGTGTACCACAACATCCATGGGAAATGAGAGGATAACTTCTTTCAGGAATCAATTTCTTCCTTCTACCATGTGGATACCAAATATCAAATTAAGGTACGTAGGCTTCACAGCAAGAGCCTTTACTCACAGAGCCATCCTGGTAGCTCTTAGTTTCCCTATCCTTATATAGAATATCTACTTAAAAGAAATGTGCAGTACATTTAAGACACTTGGTAACTTACAGCTGCAAACTTTATATTTCTGAGTTTTCAAAAGATTTTAAAACATGGCCTGATTGAATGCCTATTCTTTGGCTACCCTAACAATACATAATTGTTTATATTGTAAAATTTCCCCAATGTCTCATGGTAACGTTGTAGTGAATGCTGCTAAAGTCTTAAAATTAGCTGCATGGACTCATACCCATTTTTTTGCAGAGAAAAATCTAAACATGGTCAGGACGGAAATGAAACCAGAATTCAGAATCCCTTCTGGACCCTAAACACTCACCATTCATTTTCAGCCCTTGCTAAGATCCTGAACTGGGCTGAAGTGGGCTGGCATGGTGGGACTTCATTCTCCAGTCTGGGGAAAGTACCGTCAATACGGCGCAGATTTGAGAAAGATGTTATGCTTCGAACAGTGCCATGTAAACTGTCAACACTCAAAAAATAAATTACAACAATAGCGTGTGGAAGGCAGTTCAGGGAGAAACAAGTGCTGTGTGTAACAGGTTATGGGGCTGATTTATGGTGGTTTGTAAAGAACAAGAAAAAAGATGAAAAGCTTGTTGAAAGAATACTGAGGGGGTTGATGCGGTAACTGTGTTTTTAGAACCTAAGTGCATTGAAAAGTAAAAGCATGTAGTACTCACCAAGGAGGATAATGACAATCATTCCTATTGGCTTTTATTGCTTTCGTAAAATTTAAAAAAAAAAGTGATGTCACATATCTGAGAGGATAACTAAGCAGTTCAGAGGTCCTGTGAAATAAAATGTGTTTGTGGAGAAATAAATTTGGCTTCGGAAAATTGCTTCTAATAGGAAATTTGTTCTTTATTCATCAACCCTTTCTTTCCATTTTATTTATTTACTTACTTACTTACTTACTTACTTATTTTTGCTCTGCTGGGAAATAATTATACGTGTGAGCAAAAATTCTTCCTTTAAATTATTGCTATGCCTCTGCCCCAACTACTAGTTCAAGAAAGAAAAATGGATCCTGGACCACAAAGGAAAAGTGAATCTGAAAGCAGTGGTGCACAGAAGTTAGAGCAGTGCAAATGCACTCAGTCTACACTGCTTGTGGACCGTGCCCGTGGACTGTGCCCGTGGACCGTGTCCGTGGACCGTGTCCGTGGACTGTGCCCGTGGACCCTGTCCGTGGACCGTGCCCGTGGACCGTGCCGGTGGACTATGCCCGTGGACTGTGCCCATGGACTGTGCCCGTGGACCGTGTCCGTGGACCGTGTCCATGGACTGTGCCCGTGGACCGTGTCCGTGGACCGTGTCCATGGACTGTGCCCGTGGACCGTGTCCGTGGACCGTGCCCGTGGACCGTGCCGGTGGACTATGCCCGTGGACTGTGCCCATGGACTGTGCCCGTGGACTGTGCCCGTGGACTGTGCCCATGGACTGTGCCCGTGGACTGTGCCCGTGGACTGTGCCCGTGGACTCTGCCGTGTGCCCTTCAATCATCCCTCTTTTATAAAGGAAGAAAGGAAAACTCCCTGCTCCTTGTACAAATCCAGGAATCACCACAATTACAGTCTTTCTTTAAATACTGTTCACATACGTGAAGTTCAAAAGTTTTCTAGCAAACTCCATTCATAAAATTGTATTAAGGGCTCACCAGCGGCTTTCAGTTTGGTTACGAATAGGGACACAGAGGTGTTCCCTGGACCTCTGTGCCCCAACGTTCTCCATAGAGTGCTTTCATTCAACAGTGTGTCTATCTTCAGATACAGTATTTATTATTCCTTCACACTGGAACAATATGTGGTGATATTTCAGCAGCTCTTTACCAGGAAGTATAGTTAATGTTGCATTATTTATCTTACCTAATACTTCCCTAAGAAAAGATCTAACATGCATTTCTTTTAATATTTATAGAACTTATATAGGGCTGATTTAAAGGTATGACCACCATTCTTAAATTTAAAAACTTTCTTTAGACTTTTAATTAAGACATCCTGAGTGGAATCAGTAATTGGTAATGATGTTTTTTTTTTTCTTTTTTTCGGAGCTGGGGACCGAACCCAGGGCCTTGCGCTTGCTAGGCAAGCGCTCTACCACTGAGCTAAATCCCCAACCCTGTAATGATGTTTTATTAAACCATATACCCAGTCCCCCTTTCTGTCCTAAGCTCCAGCACTATCCTTCTAGGCAGCTCGGCAAACCCCTGGGACCAAGGCATCCAGGCGCTTCCAGCAAATTGTGATCTGACACATAGAAAGAGGTTTATGTGCTGGGTGGGGAGGGGGGATAATATGTTGTATTAAAAGGTTGTTTTAATTATTTTATTTACAATCAACAGAAGACTCTACAGGCTATTTTCACCTTTCCGTGCATGCAAATGTTCCCCAGGAGCATACATACCTGGAAACCAGTACTTAGCTAGGAGAGTACACGTAGCTTTTGGAGAGAAACCCGATATGTTCTTTGGCAAACATAGAGGGTAAAAAGCCTGCCCGTTCGCTCACATGACTGCTCCTCTCATTCCACTGACACCTAATCCTCAGCAGAAGAGAGATGCATCTGAGAGTCGTGGTGGCTGCTCTCGCAGCTCTAAAGTTTTCTTGGAAAGCACATGGCTGCTTATGGAGTCAGTGAAGTCTCTATAACAGCAAAACCCTCTCAGAACACGAGGGAGTATTACGGACAGGTTTTGCTTAAGCTATTTAGGGCCACAGTCTCTACGGTTAGCATGGTAGATGCCTATGAATTAGACATTAAGTTGTTATACTTGGTTCTCCCTCTCCCTACAACCGTACCTGAAACTTTGAATTTCGACACAGTTTACGTCTGGTTGGCGAGGAAAGAAGAAGGGCTGCAGTGCTGATTAACTAGCACTTGCACTTGGGCAAACCCTTCTCACACAGCAGGGAAGTACACAGTGGGAATGAAAAGCCAAACCCAGAAGAGAATGGCAGTAGAATATACGTGATTATTGTTTGGGAAGGGTCTAGCAGGAAGCTGGAGGGTTATCAGGACTCAGGAGTGTTCTCTGTGTATTTACTCCCTGACCTTCTACCAGCACGCGGTTGCCATATGGGATGACTTGTGCCTGATTATGCCCGTGGCATGTCGTCCCTTCATTTTCTGGGAAAGAATTAACTTTAAACATTTCTGTGCTGCTTTGACACTGAAACACTGAATCTTTCCAAACATCTGAAGTCTTCCTTTTCCTCTGAAAAATTCTGCTCTTTTCTTTCCGTGCAGCGTCTTCTGAGCACTTGGGCTTTTTTGTTTCCCACCATCTTCTCTGTTAGCAGTGTGTGAGTAGGTGCTGCAGACCACAGTACGGTTCTCACACCTTTAACCTCTACATTTCATACCTGGAGGAAACCTCTTTTCTAGAGACCATGACTTTTACCTATTTTAACATGTGAACATTTAGCAATGATTATTGGAACCCAGGAGAATCTCAATATACTCTTATTAGATCTGAAAAGAATTCCATGAAGGATCTAAACAACAAGACAGTAGTAACTCGTACACAGCTACAAGATGGAGCTTGTATAGATATCAGAAAGAAATGGAGCCGGGGGTGAAGCCATTTCTTAATCTTAGAATCATCAGACAAGGAAAATGGTGAAAATTAGAGATGAAAGTTCGCTGACACATTCTGGGAAGAGCAGGTATAGACTGTAAGTATAAAATGCCCAAGAAAGTTGCTAATAGGAGCCAAGGGCTGAGAGGAAATAGGGGAAATAGGTCTTCATAGGGAGATGAAAGCCTTATGTGGGTTCAGACACAACTGACCCTGGGTTCTGGTATTTTATGGACAGTTGTTGGGGAACAGAGACTGTGACATTATAGACGTCAATAATAACCTGGATGACAGCTGTCAGTGCTATGAACAAGGTGACGGTCATAGAGGTCTGGAAAGTCATCCGTTACTTCAGACCGTCCGTGACGATTAAGGAACAAGCACAACATCGGGGTTTGCAGCCTTGTTCACCTGATGTGAAGAACAGCACTGAGGGGACCAACTAAAACATGTCATGCAAAGTGTCAGGCATTTGAAAGTGTTAGGAGGAAACTTTATAAACTTAAGACTGGACTCAGAAGAGATGAGGGTAGACATCCATATGAAAGAAGTATCAATCTGCCAGTTATATAAACTCATGTGAAAGTAAAGGTTACTAGCCTTAAGCCCTACTCTAGTCCCAGCAAGAGGCAGTCTCCATGTCCTACGTACCAAGGCTCTCCAAGGTTCACTCCAGGAGACACACAGTATGGACCTATCCAGGACCCAGAATCATCTTCACAGACTGAGGTCCAGGCATACCTAGCACTAGGTCAGTTCTTGTAACTCCGGACTTTGCAATAGCCTTACATTGGTACAGGTTCCAGGTGCTTTCTCATGGATCCAGGATGCCAGCCAATCTCTAAAGTTATAAGGTGCATGGTAGTAAACATAGACTCTACAAACAAGTTTGTAGATATAGGTACCAGGATGTCTGCATTGTAACTTGGGCATTAGATAGCTTGTCTAAAGATACCATGGAAGACTGCCTGCCTACAGTATCTGTACTGGATGCCTAAGAGGGTTGACCAGAGAATGTTCATCCTCTAAAATGGCACTGAGACCTAACTTCCGATATTCAGATGTCAATGTAAAGCAAAAAGAAGTATATAAACCAAGTAAAAAATAACCAACAAATGGGACAGGGGCTGGAAATAGGTGAACTACTTGAAAAAGAATTCAAAATCATTGTTTGAAAGAAGTTTGGTAAAATGAAAGAGAGTATAGAGAAACCAATCCAAGAAAATAGGAAAAAATAATTGACCTAAAATATAAATAAATGTAAAAGAAACTGGGCTGGAGACATGGCTCAGTGGTCGAGAGCTCTTCCAGAGGTGCTGAGTTCGATTCTCAGCAACAAAATGGTGGCTCACATTCCATCTATAATGGGATCCAATCCCCTCTTCTGGTGTGTCTGAAGAGGGCTCCAGTGTGGTCGTATACATAAAATAAACAAATGTTAAAAATAAAATAAGGTATGTTTTTTACAAAGCAAATAAATAAAGCATGATATTACCTATAAATATATAGAGAAAAGGTATTTAAAAGCCTACATTCTGAGTGATAAGATTACCAGGGGATTAGGAAGAACTAGAAATAAATCCTGAGGTGTCTAGCAGCAAAATAAACAAACAAACAACAACACAATCTCATATTTTTTCAATGGGGAAAAAAAGAAGTATCTTCTCATCTCACAGACTACATGATAAACCAGGCTAAGACCACAGAATTCAGCATTACAGGCCCCTTTGAGACTACTGATTATGAACTAAGAGAGACCAGGGAAGACAACTGTCTGGTTTTATTCCTTTTTATTTCAGAGATGCCAGGGTTAAATAGGTACAGAGTTATATTTATCCAAAGTTTTGTTCTCACCATAGATCCAAGAAAAATTATCAAGTATGCAAGGAAGTGATAATCACTTATCTAAATCAGTGGCATGAAACTGTGGAGGGCAGTGATGAATCTGGTAGTATCAGAAGGTTAATGCTATGACAATATTAAAGACTGTGATGCTTGTGAGGTTAAAAAGCCAGGTCCGATGGTATAGGGCCCCAGTGGAGGGAAAATAAGATATTATAAAATGGATATGACGTTCAAACTTGTTCATTATTACAAGTGAGGATACGAGCCCAGGAATAAGGGATGGGGAGACTCAAAACTGAGAAGGTAGCGGACTGAAAGGGCTAAAAGTTTAGATTAGCTGATGGTAGAAGCTATTTCTTGAGTAACATCTTAAAGATTATAACAGGACCTGGGAATGGAATATGACTTATTTTCATATGGTAGTATAAAATTGCCGTGAAGTGACTAGACACCATGACCAAAGCAACTCTATCAAGGAAAGCTTTAACTGGGGGGCTTGCTTACAGTTCCAGTGGCTTCGTTCATTATCATAATGCATGACGTGAATGGAGCTGGAAGAGTGACAGAACTACATCCTAATCCACAGGCTGAGAGAAAAAGACTGGGCCTGGAATAGGCTGTTGAAATGTCAATGCACTCTCCCAGTGACTCTCTTCCTCTGACAAGGCCACACCACCTGACCCTTCTAAATCCTTCAAACAGTTCTACTTGCCAAGGACCAAGGATTCAAATACCTGAGTGGTAAGGAGTGGGGGATTCTCACTCAAACTCCCACAGGTGGTAAAGAAAATATTAAATATCTGAGGGTGTAGGCAATATGTTTAAAGAGTTACTGCCAAGAGATCTTTCCTGAGTCTATATTACTGCAACAGTTTATACTTCTGTTCTTTATTTTTATCTCTGGAATGAAAGGAGTTCACATTACCATGACAAATCCTTTTCAAAACAAATGATTTATTTCTATTGGCATGGGGACTACTTGTGCCTTGCAAAGGCTAAGCTCTACTTTAAAGGAAATGCAGGCAGAACTCAAGAATGTTGCTAGAATACAAGAGGAGATTTAAAAAATTTAGTAAAGAATTTAGTTTATTATGAATATAGGCAAAAAATAATGTAAGAAAATATTGAATGGACGCAAGGTGATTGTTCTCCCTAGACTGTGCTCCTTGGTCAGTCATGCCCATGGTGGTAACCATCAATGGAATACATTCAGCTTTATCACAGGAATGACACAGAGAAGGGTAATAAAAGAAAAGAGTAGAGTGCATGGCTGGGAGATTACATGGCCACGAGACAGAAACGTTAACAGAAGCATAGACATTGTAGTCAAAAGGATTAGAGATTAAACCTGTTTTCAGCATTATTTGTAGTAAACGAATCATGTAATAATCATCAGGGAAGGGTAGATTAATGGCTTGGTATGGAGCATATCAAATAATATCATTGCTCTCATTTGCCTTGACTTATCACTGAGGATTTTTGAAAATTATGCTAAATTTTACAAAATTTACTTTAATTCATTCTTTACTGGCACTATAGTGTCTACAGGCTATTGATAGCGACTGCTATAAAATTGGTCCTTTCAGTCTTCTCTGGGCCCTGACTTCTCCATTTTCTTCCTTGCTGAAATTCCAATATCGTAAAATTTAGTTAATACATCTATTCACATAAACCATACCTTTCAGAATTTTATATTGTTTTTATTGTAACTCTTTTTAGACCTGAAATGTCCACTCGATGAAGGCAGAATGTGATTTGCCTGTCTTTCCTGAAGAGGCATGAGCTACATCAAAGGCAAACACCAACACACAAATGTGTTTATCTTCATTTCAGAGACTCCAGTTTGAACTCTCTCTGGCAGCACTTTGTGATAGGGGAGATTTTGGACCAGCACACACTGTTTTACAATCTGTTCAAACACAACACAGCCAACCCTTGCCAAGGTCCCAGGTCCAGTGACATTTCGCTAATCAAGTGTGGATTTGGTGATTTATACATTTTTTATACAAGAAACATTTTCTTAGACTATCATATTTTTAAAAGTGTGTGTGTGTGTGTTGTGTGTGTGTGTGTTCTAAGCATAAGATAACATCAAGACTAAAGGCTGAAATATTTAATTTAGATGCACTTAGATGGAGAATAATGAAGGTAATGGGAACATGGCCCATTTTCATCGCCTGAACATGATTCTTTCAGAGGAAACTGAAAGCATGGCAGGCATTGCCATACAAGACTTTATTTCCATCTGTTTATCTACTCAAGTCTCTAGGTTACAGGAGTAACTACATCATCAGTAAAGTTAACTTCTTAATACAAATTTAAGTTCAAAGTTAAGGCAGTATGTTGATATAGCCAGATTATATAGTAAAGTGTCTTCCACCCAGAAGGCCATGAGCTCTTTCTTTCTTGTTGAATGTGATGGGGGTTGGAGGGTGGGAGATAGTAGGAACAGTTCAGAGGCTCTACTCATGTAAATAAATGTGGGCCATTGCGCATAAGGAGTAGATCTGGAGAAATACTGAGTGTCTCCTCATAAGTACCCACCACAAGCATGCTGCCACAATGCCAGCACCGGGATCTAAGCACAGTCAAGTGCCCTGTCACTGAACCAGTGTCCCCTAATCCACAATGGCCCTATGTCTCAGAAGTTAAATGAGGCAAGGCTGAAGAAAAGGAAAAGAGAGGTGATTTTTCTTAGAAATTAGTCAAAATGTAAGTTACGTACTCGGAAAGCTTTGAGTATATGATGAAATGAGAAGGCACCATAAATTCTTAGGATAGAGGATGCCAGAGGACAAATGAAAAGATATAGGTGGTAAAGCAGCAAACGAATGATTACACTGCAGCCTTTAGGAACACTACGTAAGATTCATGGAGGGTTAAAGTAGTATTCACATATATGACTAATTTAATTTGCCACTTATTAAACTCATTGTGTGTGGTAAATATTTATAAGCTTGCTAAGGCAACAAGATGGTGTCGCATGAAGAAACAAAGATGCTTTATGAGACCTGCTCCCCCCCCCACTACCACACTTCCCCAGAACCTTCCCTGTGAAGGACTGAAATGGGGGGGGGCACTTCTGTTGTAAATTTAATTTAAATTTTTATTTCTGTATTGGTAGCTTGGGAAAAGCTATGTCAGATAAAGTTCAGCATTTCTCTCCTCATACAGTGAATCTGAGGATAAGACCAACAGAACCACAAAACAGGCTATGTACGTGGACTTAACAACTGAAGCTAAGAGACACCTTCCCTTTGGAAGCAACTTCACAAGTGGTGACAGCTCGCCCCAAGCCTCAACATAGCTGTCCTTGATCCAGCCTGGAGGCTGCTGCTGGCTTTGTGGAGATGTTGTGTTTCCTAGGAAAGTATCTTGCATAGTCCAAAGCCTCACACATGTGGTTTAACAGAAATTGCCAAGCACTCCTTTCTACCACAGCTCAAGAGTACTTCTCCTATGGGGCATTTTCCCTGTTTATAGTTCCTTTTATCTGAGCTATCTCGTTAAATTACTTTAACAGAAAGAGCCTAATTAACTCTTCATAAATATTTCATATGAATTTGAAACTCACTGTGGAATACGTTTGATATCCAAGAGGTATTTGGGAGGTTGTTCTTCATACAGAGATTTTATAGGAGTCATTGGCAAAACACATACCAGTTCATGTTTTCACCAATATCTCAACGGTGCTCACCTGTTGAGTTTAATTCCGAAAGGGTATAATCTTCTATATTTTTTCCTAATAAGGAGTTAAAATGGACCCCAATATACTATTTTGTTCTGTAGATAAATCAGGTTTTGCTTAAACAAATCTTTAGTCTCATGTATATGTTTGTGTGTTCAAATGTCTGTAGGTACTCAAATGTGCATATTTGTGTGTGTGTGCATGTGGAGGGCAATGACCAAGGTCAGGTTGTTCTTTTATGATTGTACTCCACCTTGCCCACCTTGCTGACTGGACAGAGTCTTTTACTTGAACACAGAGGCCATTGATCTGTCTCATCTATCTAGCCAGCTGATGAAAGGAGTCCCCTGTCTGCATCCCTGGTGAGACGGATTAAGTACAAGTTGGCTTCCAAACCCACCTGCCCTTTGTGTGGGTACAAAGAACATGAAACTTGGCCCTCGTGCATGGTGTGGGTTTTTATATACACTGGCATCCTCCTAGACCCTGCAGATGGTTCTTCTATTTCCATATCAATATAAGTCTCTGACATCAGCACTGGTTTGCCTGGTCAAACTGAAAAAAAAAGGAGGAAAAGAAACCCAATTTGCCTGCTCACAACCACTTCCCTGTGGTCACTCCATTTTGCTCCATCAACATTCCATCTTTTAATAGAAGAGAGAAAGTTGCAGTGCACGTGCGCGCGCGCGCGCGTGTGTGTGTGTGTGTGTGTGTGTGTGTGTGTGTGTGTGCGCATGTGTTTTGAATGATCTTCTTTGCTTTCAACCTTCCAGGAATGGAGTGCTGAGAAAACACACACAGGCTGCCTCTTTGGGGTGGAAATCATTGATTGGTATGAGAGGTGAGGCCACAGGTGTAGCCGGAACTTGTAGCCAGCAACCTTCTAGAATATGCAGCAACCTTCTAGAATATGCAGTGCCCATTCTAGTCAGAGAATTCCGAGTTTCATTCATTGTTTGTTTGCTCAACAGTTAATGTTTGCAGAGTTTTGTCAATATTCCATCCACGCTTTTCCAAGCATTCACACTTAATGCCGTTGCTGTGACTGGAGGGAAAGACAACTGAGCTGTAATCCTTACTGTCTCAACAATGTACAGAAGTTGTGTTCATTGAAGAACTTCCAAAAAATCTAGATGATAACTGATGCCTGGCTACACAAGTCCTATAAATTCTATATGAACTAGCCCTGCGGTTACGTAGACTTTTCTCAGTGTCGCAGAGCGATAGGCAGAATTGCTACAATACAGATGAGTGATTAGTGATGCCCACAGCCAGGCAACCAGTCTGATGTAATTCAGTCAGAGAGGCTACAAGGCTATGGGCCACCCTTCTTCCTTCAGATTCTGTATCTGCAAATCTTCATGCTCACTAAACTATATTTGTGATGCATACATCACTGCTTGCAAAGCTTTCAATGTCTTTGGGGAGTATGTGCATGTGTTGAACATCTGAATGAGCCAGTGACTAAGTTCTTGACAAGAGTTCAAAGAAGGCAGTGAAGAGCTTTCTTATTTGAGCTTGGAGGTAGTGAACGAAGGTCCTTTTCATGATCTTAGAAACACAAAAATTCCCTGCCTTTTTGTGCTTTCTGGTTTTTATATAGTGCCAAGCTTGGTGGTGGTGTGTTGATTACTATGCTTAAATTTAAGAAGTCTGACGAGCCAATATAGAACACATGTTTGAGAAGCCTCACCCAGGGATAATTTATAATGCTGTCTATGGTAAGATTTATGACAGCAGTTCAAGAGTGTAATTAAATGAGAGGTTTTAGAATAAAAACAGCAAAGACATGGCATGTGTCTGTCAGTTGAAAAAAACATTATAAAGAGATGGTCACTGGTCCTCAGAATAGGGTTTATCATTTGTTAATTTTGTATTTGTTGCAGTCAAGAATACATTGGTAATCATCTGTATTGACTGCATTCTAAGTGGTGATGCTGCTCCTTTTTGAATGTGACATTTTGAAAATTCACTCAAAAGACTAGAACACTCACTGTTGTGATCTTTGTACCTGTATTGAGTTTAACTGTCTTCCTAGAAGCCTTCACTAATAACACAGTGGCCTGCAAGAACATGACTTGTAAGGAAGTGAACTAAAGACAAGCATATTAACATGGGTCACTATTTTCCTAAAGAGGACAACATGGAGATGGGTACATAGAAAAGGGCAACATGATTACCTACAAGGTGAGGAGAGACCAAGAACCAACCAGACAGAAGCCTTGAATTTGGACTTTTCCTGCCTGGAGAACCGTGAAGGAAGAAGTTCCTGTGGCTTAAGCTGCTTGCTGTGCTGTTGTCTTTCTGGCTGTCCTCCAGATCACTATAATGCCTCGAATCCTATATTCAGATTGCAGGTTTCCACATCCATGAGGGTGCAAAGCATGAAGCCCACTGGGTGTAAGATCATTCTCCTCTTTCCCCTCTTCCTCCTCCAACTTGCCATTGTACAGCAACCATATTAATCTCCCTTTAGGTACTAAAACCTTCTCTGCTCTGTTGGGACCTTTCTATACATTGTTTCCTCTGTCTCAAATGTGTCCCTTTGTACTGTTGAATGCTTAATCTCCATCCTTCAGCTCTGAGATACTGCTTGGTCTTGCAGCTATGAGATCCGCTTTCACCGCAAAGTATTGTGCTGCTGACTCTTTCTTCACTGATTCACAGCACAGCCATAATTAAATAAGATATTTGGGAAGCAAAGCGTCTGATGGCTCATTAAGGCTTCCACTGGGCTGAGCTTTTTATGTAACAGGTATAGAATATATGTTCATAAGATAAGTAAATGAACAAGCTAGTCGTTTTAAGACCTTATCACACCTTGTAACATTGGATAATCCAGATATCATTGTCTCTGATGACAACTGACAGGTATCTTTTGCAACTGGTGTGCAGGGAACAGTGGGTGCTATCACCTCACGACCAAATAAATGGACAGTGTGCTTGGTGTAGGCAAATATGGGCAGCCGAGCAAATTCTTGTTCAAGGAATGCCATCCAGATTAATCACATGTATAATATGTATATGATTATCCAAATGCACCTGGTAGACCTTCTGGGATTTGGAGAGTTAAGAGGAAAGGCCTAGCTACCTCAAACGCGAGAACAGAACTAGCTTTGCTTTGACTGCTGCAGAGAGAGCTTGTGATGTGAATTATATTAATGCTCTCCCCAAACAGGCAAATATTAGGAAGTACCACAAGGCATAGATCAGAGGGTGATAATGGCTTTATTTAAATCTTAAAAATAATAGCCATACATTGTATATTATGCCCACAAATCTGCTGTGCTACAACCTTTTGTTTCTTAGCCTCCAGGATAAGTTTCAACGGTTTAATGCTTGCTTCTTTGTTCACAGTGGCATGTAATAAAACAATGTCCATTCTTTATCACATTTGGTTCTCAAATATCTCATCGAACAGATCAAGTTTCCAGGGGCACAGTGTATATTCTGCTCACTGGAATGACTGGCATTTCCCCCTTCAAAGTGAATTAGAGAGGGGGACATAAATAATCAATAATCATATAGATCCGCTTCCCAAAATTTGTATTTGGAAGTCCTGCATGTTCTTACCATTGCATTATCCATAAACAGGGCAACAGATTAGGGTTGCACAAAACCACTATCCTACTTCATCACCGTTCATGCAATAAATCCCACTGTCATCTAAAGGGAGCAGGAAGTTAAGATCAAAATACACTTTCTACCTCTGCTTAGGGCTGTATTAATGGGATGACCACTCAGCTTGACCTATTTGCTGGAATTTGCTAGAACTCTGGGAGACCATATGGGCAGCCAGATGGGTTGCTGTAATTTAGTGTCATTATTCTAGGGATGAAGTAATGTATCAATGTAACTTGCTTTCTTTTCCACCCTTTCTGCATACCTGATATTAGTTTCATTTTTAATTTAGACATCAGAAGGGAAGATAATGCCTTGCTACTAGGGCCCAGATGCAAACTAATTACTACAAGAGGCTCCAGCCCCGACATCACAGGCCAGACCTCAGAACAGCACTCCATATTTCTGGGTGACCCCCCTGCAGTGATTAATAGGTGGACAGCAAAGCCCTAATGAGTGTGTCAGTTCTTAGATGTTCTCTAGGCAAATGCAGTTAGCATTGTGCTAAATGTATCTTCAGTAACATGGGAGAGACTCATTACACTTTGCACTAAACTATCTGCCTTTTCACCTCATGGTCTGTGAATTTATTTATAGCATCCAACCAAGAAAAGCCTTCATAAGAGGAGGTCTTCCCCACATAGGAAAAAAATTGAAACAGTTTGAATCAAATATTGACTTTGCTTTATATAAGAAGGAACTATGCTGTTAAACTGAAGTGGTTTCAGAGATGTGTGTTAGATTTTTTTACCAACGGAAATCATGATGAAACAGAGTTGAGGGCGAGCCCTAAGAAGACTTAATAGTCATTGCAGAACACTTGTCAATCACACTTGGAAAAAAATCTATTGATAGGTAATTGATCAAATCAATTGGACTTCTAAATTATTGTCTCTGAAGAAAATGTTTATTTTCGAAACTGCTTGGTTGGCAAAGAATTTGAGAGAAGATAGGCCCTGGGCCTATGGGAAAACCAAACACTATTGTTTTGTTAAAGGAATGGCATTGATTAAAAACCTGACTCCTGCTGTGCCCATGGGTGTGTGTGTCTCCCTTGGCCATCATCAGAGAAACCTCCTCTTACAGGAGATAGGAACTAACATGGAGACTTGGAACTCTACAATGTACAGAGAATAATAGATTTGAGCACTAAGTCCTAAATGTGATGTCTCCATGAATCCCCTCCCCTGCAAGGATCAGGGAACTATGGGGATTTGTAGTGGGAAGATGCTAAGAGCCATCAAGGATGGAGAACACCTTGAAAGCAGTGTCTTCCAGACATAAGAGAATCGACACATGTACCAACTCATGGAGATTGTGGTGGCATGCACAGGACCTGCACAGGTCTAAGCCAGAAAAGGTCCCAGGGCTAAGAGTGCTAAGAGTGCTAAGATGTCTGGAGCTCTTCATCCCCAGACATCCATCCGCAATTGTCAACTGCTTGAAGAGTTAGTTTTCTGACTATGTATACAAACATTGAGGGCAGGCCAAGTGGCCAGCAGAAGATTGCTAGCACACTTAAAACTCAATGAGATTTTTGTAGACATTTTGCCATTTTAACGAATAGAAATAAGGGGTCATGAGATGGCTCAGTGAGCAAACGTGCTTGCTGCCAAGTCTGGCAGCATCAATTCAAAGCTCAGTACCCTGGTGATGGAAGGAGCATTTGATTCTGCAAGTTGTCCTTTGGCCTTTACCCTTCACACATGGGCACGAGAGTGCGCACATGCACACACACACACACACACACACACACACACACACACACACACACACACACACACCTTTGCCTTATGCAAACAAAAGTGGGTAGTGAGACAGGGCATTTATGAGAGTGCTAAGAGTAGGCCCATCTATAAAGACAGCTAAATCACAGGGAGAGATACAGGATTTATTTATGAGGTAATGAAAATGTTCTCAAATTAACTGGGGCTGTATTTACACAGCTTTAAGAGAGCACAAAAAACTGATCAACTTTTACAAGTTAATCGAATAAGTTGTACAGTATGCAACCATCTTATTAAAAACACTGAGCTTCAAAAGGCATTGTGCCTTTTAGTAAATAAAATAACTTGTAAACAATTGCAGGAAAAGGAACTGAAATTTGTCTCTCTCGTTCTGGCTTACACACCACACTTTCTTTCTGTTTATCTTCTGTTAGATTAGTTGGTGTCCCATTAACGAGAGATTATTAAAGACTAACGCATTCTAAGGGCATTTTTAACATTCTGGTGAATCCATCACCATGTGCCTTATTAAAGGTTGACGGGACTGATCATTTTCTGTTACTTGGATTTATAAATGTATTCCTTTTCTTTTCTTCTCTTTTTTGATAAAATAATATACTGGCACAATTTCTACTTTCCCTTCCTTCCATCAAACCCTCCTATATGCCTCTCCTCCAAGTCATGCCTCTTTCAAATCAGTTGCTGTGATGCATATACATATAATTTCTAAATATAAAAAAGTCATGGCTTAATGTGAAGATGTAGTCATGTTACTAGTGGTAAAATGTATTCATTTTTGTTTAACTTCGTATTTTAATACTGCAAGCATTTTTAATTAAAATGTGATCGCACTTCCTCTCTTTCCTTCCTTGCATTGCTTCCACTTCTCCCCTTGACTTGGATTCATAAACTCTTCTATCTTTAATTATTACTGTTCAGCAGGTGCATGAGAGTACATGAAACTGTCACTTGTGCATGTGTATTTTGGGACTGACCACCTGGTAATAGGTGACTGCAACCCATGAGGAGGCTCATTTCCGGGGAAGACTGATTTCCCCTTTCTCTTCAGTTATTAATTGCTTGTAGCTTTTCGTATAGAGGTAGGTTTCCATGAGATTTCCATGTCCACACTGGAATGTCAGCTGGTGTTGAAATTGTTCACATCTCATTTCGACTTGCATTTCGACTTGCTGTTGAGAGATCCTGGATGAAGCATCCCTGTTGTATTCATAAGACACAATCTCTCAGCAAACTTCCTGGATCGTCCACTCATGTGTGGATTAGGTTTTTTGTTTGTTTGTTGTTTTGGTTTGGTTAGGTTTGGTTAGGTTTGGTGTTGAGACAGAGTAAACCCACATAGTCCCGGATGTCCTGGAGCTCACATTGCAGACCAAGTCAGCATGAACCCACAGAGATCTGCCTGCCTCTGCCTCTGTGTGCTGGATTTAAATTAGGCATGTGCCACTACAACTGGCCACTTCATGTGTTTGAGACAAGGTCCCAATGTATAGTCCTGGCTGATTAGAACTTGCTACAAAGACCAGGCGAATCTCACATTTGTAGAACTCCTCTTGTCTTTGCCTCCCGACATGCCTGGCCCAAAGTCTGTTTTTATTCAAAGGTAAAAAAAGCTTGGCTACAGGGAGAAGACATAAAACGTGAACAGTATGAGGAACCACGTGAATGCATACACTACATCAAGCAGTGTGTGTTACAGTTTAACGGGTTTTGGGTTCTCCTCTCACAAAAGCTTGGGGGTTTGTTGTGCTACTTCTGTGTAGCCAGGAATGGCACTCAAACAATCACGGCCCTGATAATTAAAGATTTGGGGCAATATTCCAAGGGTTTATTTGGACCTTTTCTAGATCTTACCATCATTAACTCCTATAAACTCAGTATTTTTATGTGTCTTAAATTTTCTCAAGGCAACCACACACCAAGCACTTATCCACTTAACTTTAGACAGAATTTATTCTTCTATTATTCTAAATACCTTAATGATTTCCCCAAACTTAGAAATATCAAATTACTGTGCTATTTATTAACTTCTAGAGTTTTCATTTGAGGGATGGAGATGTATTGGAGATGTGATGGAGAAAATGAATGCATTCATAAAATGAAATTATTTGTATGTGACAAGCCCAGTAAAAAAGTTCGTTAAGATGTCACAGTAGTTTTAGAAAATGAAAATATTGAATTACATGATGCCATTCTTTCATTTTATAAGCCCCTTTTTTATCTAGCTAGCTCAAAGTCTATGCCGTGACTATGGCACCTCTACATACCAGCTCTCCCTTGCTTGGGGACAATGACTGTTGGGTTGGAAACTCTATCTAAGATGTACTGGACCTTATCCAGTTCTTATTTTTCTTCCAGGAAGCCTGCAGTTATTGTGACCCCAACCTCAACGTAGGGCAATAATCAGTTCTGACCAGTGGAGCATAGTCAGAAATGAAGTGCCTAAATTCCAAGGCTAGACACCGAATACTACAGATGATCTTTTCTCTTGGCCTAATACAGGGAATAGGTTTAGCGGTCAGCACAAGTCAGGGTGTTAGGACGGGTACCTCAGGTACCACAGGAAGTGCTGAGTGAGCCTCCAATGAGCTACGTGTGTTTATGTCCTTAGCGCCAGAACAGAAAAGGGACAAGATCGTCTCTCAGGTCCTTAAGAGGACTGAGGAATGTCACGCAAATCAAGTGTGGAATGAGGCCTTGGCCAAGAGCAAATTTCAATAAATATTGGTTATTATTGCTAATGTTCCAGGCCCTTATTAGGAGTCACGTTACCTTTACTGAAAAAGTGGGAAATGACATTACACAACTTAAATAATTGCTTTCAATGCTTGTATTCTGCGTCTATAACTGCTCCTCAAAGGTAAATTACCAGTTGAGAAATGAAAATTCCAAACCCCATGCATTTTATGTAAATGATGTATAGAGAAAAGAAAATCTAAGAGTCTGGTCTGCTGTTGACAATGTTGACAATGAGTGATTTTCATTATTTCACATTCCCATATGTGGTGGTCTGATGGATTCATTCCCTCTCATGGTTTATGCTTGTTTTAACCAAGAAACTAACAATATAATTAGAAGCAGCCACTTAAAATGATGTCATTTTTTTGCTTTTTTGTTTTGTTTTGTTTTGTTTTTGTAGGGGGGTTGTCCTCAAACAATAAGGAGTTATTCCATGTACAACGACTTGAACATCTGCAGAAAATGCCTGGTGGGTGGCACCATGCTGGGAAGTGCAAGACTGAGTATGTTCTGGTTTTATAAACCGACAGAAACATGGTATTCCTTTCTACTCCAAAGGAAGCAAGTTGGTCCCATGCCGAGATACATTTGCCACATTGCAGCATGGTGTTCATTCCAAAGCAAACAGCAGAACCCCTTGGAATCTTGATAGTCCCGCAAACCACATTTGTGCAAATAATTCTCTGTTCTTGCCAATATTCCATTTAGGACTCAAAATGAGGTAAACAGATGAATCGTGCTAAACTACCACAAACCAATTACAAACGCAGTTCTGATAGTGCTTTTTCCGATTGATTTCAACTGATCAATGTGTAAGAGTTTAATATATGGACAAAAGGGGACTATGCTCTTACTCCAGAAACCCCTTCGCACGGAGAGCCTTACCTCCTGCGTACATGACAGCCAGCATAATGGAGGATATCCACGCGATCTGACTGGAGGTGGTCTTGAAAATGTCCTTGATGTCATTGAAGAATACCGTGACGGCTTTGGGGAAGGCATAGGAGAACCCAATGGAGATGAAGGATGCGCAGACTACAACCCAGCCCCACCCTCCGTCCGGAGGAAGTGGGAATGGAGGCGGCGCCGCCGTTGCCTTTACTGAAGACTCTGATGGCATTTCTGAGCTTCTACTGGAGACGAAAACAACCTAGTCGAAGAGAAATAACAGTTCATGTTACATTTTTTATTTTGTGTAATGCCCTTCATAGTTGCTGAAAGAGCATTCGCGTCCTAACTACTGCGTGATTTTTATTAATATAATTAGTATTCTTGTACTTCGATGGTTATTAGAAAATCAAAGCAAAGTAAGTGTTGGCTATGCAGCATTGATTATTAAGAGCTAAACTCTAAAAGCACTTGATTATGGGATGAAATTTGGACGAGAAGAATCCAGGCGTAAACTGAAGGGCCAGGGAGAAACATAGCTACTATGAAGCAAAGGCTTTCTTCTGTGTTTATGCAGGGTGTGTGTGTGTGTGTGTGTGTGTGTGTGTGTGTGTGTGTGTGTGTATGTGTGTGTGTGTGTACAGGCATGCATATGAGGTGTATGTGTGTGAGAGTTGTGTGTGTATGTGTGTGTCTGTGTGTGTGTACATGCGTGCCTGCGTGTGTGTCAGGGGTTGATACACACTGTTTTTCTTAATTGCTCCCCCTGTCCATTTCCAGCAACCCCTCTTTCACAGTATTGGGAGCATGCTGATCTAGCTGCTCTTGAGGGCTAATGTTCTAAGGAGTCTCTTCTCATTCTGTTTCCCCAGCAATGGGATTACATGTATAACATTTTTATGTGGTTCCTGAAAAACTGAACTCAGGTCCTCATAATCTTGTGTCAGGTTCTTAACAATTGAGCCATCACCAAGCCTTAAGAATATCTTAATTCAAAACATTGGCCTTCCAAAATTACGGCTATTGACCATTTTGTGACTCTCTCCTCTCTCTTCCCCTTAACCCCGTTCTCCCTCATTTCCAAGGATTTCTACTAGCTACATGGATGATGTGTTTATTTATTGAAGAACTGGAGAAAAGACTCTTTAATATATTTTATATATATCAAACACACACACACACACACACACACACACACACACACACTCCTAAGAACACTTAAAACTTTCCTGTAGGAGGAAATGATATACAATTTAATATATTTCCACAATGTGGAAAACTTGACTCCACATCCTCTTGAAGTATAGAGATTGCAGGAAAAAAATGACATTTTTGTGAATATACATGTGTGTGTGTGTGTGTGTGTGTGTGTGTGTGCTGAGAATACCTAATGTATACTGTCTTAGCAGGCTTAGAACATAGTCAGTACCTGGTGAATCAAAGCCAACTGTAAAAACATGCTCCATACTCACAGAACCACACAGCTACAGCTCTGGGCCTTTGCATGGTACCTCTTTCTGAACACCCACTTCTGTTGGGGTCCTCCTACCCTAAGAAAACACCTCATGTCTCTGATCCCATGGTTTTGGATTTTTTCCTTTTGAACATTCTACACACATGCACACAAACAGATCCTTTAGTATGTTCTTCTTGGGTCCAATGTATACAGTATGTTAATGTCCTCTGTGCATTAGCACATTATCAGGAAGGTGAGTACCTCTCATGTCTTCTTAATGGGATGAATGATAGTATCTTATCAACTTCAATTATAAGATAAGGGTTCAAAGAAAGATTTTATTGTGAAGAACAAATGACTACTGTATGGTTTGCAGGCTACACAGTCTATATTGAGTGCTTATCCAAATTGTATTGTTAATTTTATTGACAGCAGTGAAGTAACTGAGCATGGTTTTTCAACGAAACTTTCTTTACAAACCAGTTGGATGACTGCCGATTAATGATGTCTAACAGATATTAGAGAAAAACCCAGAAGGAAAAAAGTACTCAGTCTATCAGTTATTATTAAAAACTGTACATATTTGTTCTTGTTACTGTTCTTTGTGTATATTTGCCTGATTGATTTAAATGATATTGTAATTTCATGAACCCCAGAGATACAACTGTAATTTTATATGAGTTATTTTATTATTTTTACTGGCTATTGTAGAGGTGGGGTTTTTTTGTAGCTACACTAGTTTTAAACAGTATGACAAATATATGAAATATAAATCATAATTTTGAAAATCAAAAAATTCACATTTTGGCTAACCCCCTGATTAATAAAAATTTATTATTTTTATATTATATTTTCTCTTTAGATCTATATTACATATATTGCTTAGTCATATGTTGACAATTTTTAAAGTACTCTGAAATCACACTTTTAGAAGAACTAAGGAAGACATGACAAATATATTTCCAGGTCTATTTGGGAGAGTCTGTGGTGAGAAATTAGTTTAACTGAGAATTTTTAAATGGTAAGTTTCTTATTTCCAAGAATATACAGTGTAATAACAAGTTATTTTAAACTAAAGAGAGAGGGAGGACATGGGGGCTAGAGCCAAACACAATAATGACATGAAGTTGAAATTGGAGCCTGCAAGACACCTCAGCAAGGAAAGATGTTTGCAACCAACCCTGGTAGCCCAAGTTCAATCCCAGGAAACAGCATGGTGGAAGCAGAGAACTAATTTCCAAAAGTTGTCTTCTGCCCTCCACATGTACAGCCCACATACACCAACACACACATACACACACACACACACACACACACGCACACACACATATGCATGTATACACAAACACACATACATGCACACACATACACACCATACACATGTGCATATACACACACATGGACATGTGGCATGTGCACACACATAAACATGTGTGCACACATGTACACACTCAATGTGCACGTGTGCACACATGTGCACACATTTACACATACACCTGAGCGCATACACACTCTGACACACACATGTGCACACACACATACACACATGTGCACAATACACAGACGTGCACACACATACACATGCATGCACATACATACACACATATACATGCACACATATATACAGACACACATGCCATGCACATGCACACACACATATGCACATGTGGCATGTGCACATACACATATGTATGCACACACATACACACCTGTGCTCACTTAGACACACACTCAATATGCATGTGTGCACACACATACACACATGTATGCATATTCACACACATACGCACACAATTTTATATTTTTGGTTGTGAGCCTAGCCTTCTGTCTGTGTGTCTACATATGTTTCTTTTGCCTTATCTTTGGCTCTTCACGTTTTTCCATTTGTCTGACTGGTCCTATTCACACTTACCTGCTTTTATTTTGTTACTTTAGAATATGGTTCTCTCTCTTTTGAGATATGTTTATTTTCTAATTAAAAAGAGACAGGATGTGGGTTTAGGCAAGCGGGGAGACAGGAAGCATATGGGAATATTTTGGGGAAGGGGATTCATAATCAAAATATAGTATGGAAAAACTCTGTTTCAAGATAAAATTAATTAACTAATTTTAAAAAGTTAAAAACATTTTGGGGCTGGGGATTTAGCTCAGTGGTAGAGCGCTTACCTAGGAAGCGCAAGGCCCTGGGTTTGGTCCCCAGCTCCGAAAAAAAGAGCAAAAAAAAAAAAAACATTTCAAATTTCTGATCTCATGCTACCGATCTAACTGCATAATATTTGAATTAACCTATAATGTAGTTATTGGTATATAAATATACTATGGATAATAGGGATATACCACAGTAAATTCTGATTTTTTTGTTATTGCTAAATAAGTCCTCATTATCTCTAGTAGGCATTTATTAATCAATTTAATTTCAAAAAAACCTTTTGAGGCTATTTTTAAAATGAGACAGTTTCAGTGATATTAAGAAATTTGTTCTGAGTCACGTGTGAGCCACTAGATCTAACTGCCTGTGCTAATGTAACACACACAGGATCAGAAATGAGACTGCTTGATTACGTACTCAGGGGATAAAATAAGCCAAAGAAAACCCACTTGACATTTTTATTATATTCTGTGTGTGTAAATATCCTGAAGGATCGAAACAGTCAAGAGCACTTGAGTTCCAAAACATCCATAGCCTGAAATCTTCTCCCCATAGAAATTGTAGTTTGATGCTAAATGTTCCCCAGTGTTGCAGTGATGAAGACCTGGCTGTCTGCCTTTGGTGCGCTGGGAAATGGTTGGACCTTTAACTTGTGAACTAAGGGAAGGAAGTTAGCTCCCTGGTGTGTGCTTTTGTAGAGAACTCTGGGACTGTGGCCTTTTCTGTCTTTCTTCTTGGCTCCCATTGTGAGTATCTTTGGCACAATGTATCCCATGCTGCCTTGCCTCAGAGTCCTCACAGTGGTTCCTAACAAAAGAATAAGGTGTCCGCGATTAGAACCTCTGAAGTATCAAATAAAAAATAAATCTTTCTTCCGTTTAGATTAATTTCCTGAGGTAGTTTGTCACAGTGGTAAAAATAACTGACTAGTGAAGGGATGCTTTGGTACACTAAAACTACTCTCTAACCATTTGCTCTGACGCTTTTCCCTCCAGGACAGAGACAGGAGTACGTGAGACTCTATAAGCCAGCAAACTTCACAAATTAGGGAAGGCTGAAACTCTCTCTCCCCAGGGCCCTACCCAAGGACACAGAAGTGGGTATGCTGCTGCAGGAGGATTCCTAACCAGTGCTGCTCTGAAAAGAGGAGATTCTGAGGTCTGTGGAGCTTCAGGAAACTCCTGTGCTGTGCTTTCAGGGGGTACAACTGCTTCTGAATCATCTGTACACCTGGAACTTACACCCCAAATCCCACTGGTTCCTTTACTAGTCTGCCTTAGTTTTTTTAATTAGTTACTTCATTTATTTACATTTCCAATAGTGTCCCCTTCCCAGGCTCCTCTGCACAAATCCCATTCCCTCCTCTTGCCTTTCTTTAAGAGGGTGCTCCTACACCCACTCATCCACTACCACCTCATCCCTTTAGCATCCTCCTTCTCTGGGGCATGAAGCCTATGTCGAGGTAGGACACATGGAGGGCACATGACTTTGGGAGGGTATAAATGGGACTCAATGGACAGTGATAGGGGCTGAGCCTGGCTTCCTTATAGAGCCAGCACTGCAATGCCTGTTGGTCTCGCATCTTTGCTGATCTTCTATTCCCTGAGAGAGCCACAGCTGAGAATGTCTTCTGGCATGCTTCCCTGGCCCCTCCTGCTGACTTGAGCCAAGGCCAAGGCCTGCCTGTCTCTGCTAGGTAGGGCCACTGCTGCTGATTCCTGTTTGCTATCCTATCGAAATGGACTGCTGGTGCATCCATGAGGTGTTTGTGAGTGGATCGAGCTGCCGCTGCAGACCAGTAAACTGAACTGCTGATTTCCAGACAGCACAGAGGAGAATTGCTTTAAAGAACCTTTCTAAACAGGTCCACTTCCCCATATCCTTTCTTTCCCACTACCTCTGGTGGGTGAAAGGTTAAAAGGAAGGTTAAAACATTTAAGAACCATCATTAAAAATAGGTTTTGAAAAAAACCCCACTGGTCAGACGTGGACTTTGGTGAACTTGTTACTTTGGTCTATAGGAGTGTGGTCTCCTTATAAGAATGAGTAGGGGTGTGTGTGCACCTATGGAATGCATCTGTGTATGTAAGTACATGTGTGTGTGTGTGTGTGTGTGTGTGTGCGTGTGTGTGTGTGCATGTGTGTGTGCATGTGTGTATGGTATGTATGCATGTGTACGTGTGTGTGCATGTGTATGTGTGTGCCGATGTTATCTTCTCAGGGAGAAAAAAATCTCTCCTTTAACAAAAGCCCACCAAAATGTCAAAGAAAACAGCAACAAAATTGATTCAGGCATGGAAAAAATAATGCTTGTAAAGTGGTTACTGATTTTTAATGAAAAACACTTGTACTAGGTTAATATTCTACTGAAGATACAAATTAGTGGGGGAAAACCCCACATATCTGTCAAGAATTACTTTTAAATGGTATATATCTTTACAGTGTGTTCTACTCTTTTCAATTGTTTCTTGTTGGAAACAAAACTAATTATCTCTCCTAGCCGCTCATTTATTAGGTTTTAAAACAGTACCATTTCTGTTTGAAGATCAATTTGCAACATTCATGTACCAAGAATAGTGTTGTTAGAAGTGTGTGACGCTTAAAGAAAACAAAGGGAGAGACGGATTATAAACATTGGTGGAAGAGAGCACTAGGTCTTGGGAGTCATCTTACGAATCTGGACTTATTACCACATTTTCCAATTAAATTTCAAAGTGACCAGTTTCCTTTTGGCTTGAAAATTTTAAAAAAGAAAACTGAGAAAGTCGCTGAGAAAATACCAAAAGGCATTTACGGAGCAGGCAGCTCTGTAGTCTTTAGCATAGTTAATGTGGTAAACATTTAGAAGTAACACTTTGCAACTCCTTTTCCTGTCATTGTAAACTGCATAAAAACAATCATCCTTCTCCTCCAGCCAAGGGCATCAGATACATCCTTAACAGCACACCACTTGCTCCATGAGGGCCACAGGCTTCTTTTCTACTGGCTGGCCCTTCCCTCCATGGCTGGCCCTTCCCTTCCATGTAGAAACAAGACAGCTCTGCTACCAACACATTCACACTCATTTGAGGACCGTGTGTCCTGTGCTTGCAGGTCCCCCTACCCGAGGCTGGGACCCCAGACACACACAGCCACTCCCCTTACTCCAGCTCATGAGGAGAAGTCCTCAACACCTGTCATAGTCTCCTGAGGATTATCGATGAGCATAGCTGTTCTCCATAGGTCAGCCCAGACCACTTCTGATACCCCACTCAGACACTGCCACTGAGTTAGTTGCTCCAAGACTGAATGGACCCAACGACCTACATACTAACCTACACAACAGTCTCTGCTAAAAATCAGCACCCTGGTGCCAACTACAAAGAACTACAGCCCACGGAAGAGCAGGGAGGGGGAAGTTGTCTTCCTCGGGGTAGGAGCATGGCAATTGTCCAGTACTGAACATATAGGTAGCATCACACACATGGAAAAGCTTATATTTAGGAATATATGTCATATACAAATACGTATACAGTATCAATTAGCATGTAAAAAAGAAGAGGCCATGAATTTGAAAGAGTTGGGGGATGTATGAGAGGATTTGGAGGGAAGAAAAGGAAATGTTTTAACCATGAACTCAAAAATTAAAATAAAGTTAAATAATAAAAATGGTGCTCCCATAATAATGTCCTCTGGGAAAAGACTTAGATGATACAAAATAACTAATGAATTTAAAATAGCAATAATTATAAAGAACTCAAAAATAATAAAATATAAAATAATTATAAAGGTCTCAAAAAGGGTAAGAATAAATGCTGTAATCAACACCATTAGACAAACACAAAGTTGAATTAAATAATGAAAACAATTCAAGGCTATAATTAATAAAGAGAATCTATAAAGAAAATCCAAAAATGAAACAAAATTTGAAATGAAAAAGTCTGGAATTCAAACAAAATGTTCCAAAGAAAGCATCACAAATAGATTGGGCCAGGTAGACAAGAGTATGTATCTCAGCCATTCTGGCTAGTGTGAGAAGGAATCAAAGTTATTTAATCTGAATTCCTTTAATTGCTAAGGATAATGAATCCTTTTTGAGGTATTATTTAGCCATTTAAGTGTTCTATTTAAAACTATTAAGATCCCAAGCTATCTTTTAGATGAACCATTTATTTCCTTGACTTCCTTTGTAGCTCTGTATATCGTGGATATGAATCTTCTGATGCACAGCTGGGACAGACGCTCTCTTGCTTTTGGATTTTTTCTTCACCCGAGTGATGTTTCTCTTAGCTATAATGCAATTTTTAGTTTTATGAGGTCTGAGTTGTCGGTTTGGGGGCATTTTACCGCCTTTTTAAAATGGAGTTCTGTTAGTAGTCCTTTCCTAGGTTACATAGGTTTTCTCCTAGCAGTTTAGGGTTTCAGGTTTCAAACTGAAATCATTGGGCCATTCAAATCTGATTTATGTGCAGGATGACCATTATGGATCTAATTTCATTCTTCTGCATGTGCAGATCCAGGCTCCCAGAACCATATGTTTAGGATGCATTCTGTTCTGCCAGTATGCCTTTTGTCTCTTTGTCAAAAATCACATGGTTATAGTTCTGTGCGCCCATATTTGACCCTTCCATTTTGTTCTAGGGCTCTATATTTCTGGTTTCCTGTCCATGCAATATTTTTATCATTATGGTTCTTAAAAAGTCTTGAAGTCTGGCATAGCAATCTGTCAAGTAGTATTGTATTTTTATTATTATGGTTTGTTATTACTATGATGATGATGATGATGATATGATGATATGATGATGATGATGATGATGATTCTAAAAAGTCATAGCAATCTGTCCAAGATTTTCTTCTTGCTATGAACTGTTCTGCTGTGTCTTTTGACAGGAGCGTTGAGGTCATTAACAGAGTTATTAGTGAAAGTCAGGTGTACACTGGAATCCTTATGAACACTGTCTGCTGGTTTGTATTCTTAGCTGGGGTTGTTTGGATGAGGCTTCAGCTCTGATTTCTTGCTAGAGTCAATGTCTATGCTTACTCTTCCCCTCAGCTCAGAATATTGCTTCCAGTTCACAGGTTAGCACTTTTTGTTTGATATTAGATTTTGTAGGTTGCTTGCATCATGAAAAGCTTTCCTTTCTCCAACTACTGCAGGCAGTTTTTCTGGGTAACTCCATCTAAGTTAGCAGTCCTGGTCACCAGGCTCTTTCAAACCTTAAAGCTTTCCTTAAAAAATCAGCTTCTGTCCTTTATAGGGAACTCAGGTGGTATTTCTCTTGCTGTTTTCAATACTTTTTCCTTATTCTGTAGGTGTAGAGTTTGACTATGATATGATGCTGTGAGGAGTTTCTGTTTTGGTCTTCTCTAGTTGGGGGTTCAGTGTGCTGCTTATGTTTGTATGTCTATCTTTCTCGATGTGTTGCTTGATTCTGTATGTTTGGTGTTGTGTCGTGGAGAGACTGGGGAGTGCCTCATTGTTAGTGTTGTCCAGCTGATGTCGGGTGTGTTACTTATGCTTGTACGGTTATCTTAGCTTGTACGGTTATCTTAGTTTAGGACATTTTCTTCCATGCTCTTATTAAGGATCTGGTATGAACCATTAATGTAGGATTCTTTCCTCTATGCTTCAACTTGAAGATGCAGTCCTTTATGGTATCCTGTCTTTCCTACTATCCTGTGCTCATTAACATATTTTGTTTGCTTATTTTATCTCAATACTTGATTCCGTCTACTTGTAGGGCTTCCCCCTGACTTTTCTCGAGATATAGAGTTTTACCCCCCAGAATGAGAAAACATTTTTTCCAGCTATATATCTGACAGAGGATTAGTATCTACAATACACAAAGATAGTAAAGGGGCCAAATATCAAGAGGAAAAAAAAAGCCAGCGAGGCAACATACCAAACAGAAAATACTCAAAAGATAAGTATCTGAGGAATGATTTTTAAACAGTCAAGATCCTTAGCCCTGAAAATTAAACTGAAATGCCAAATAACTTGGAGATATCATTTTATATGAGTCAGAATGGCAAAATATAAACAATGAAATTGCTGGTGTAGGAATGGAGAAGGAGAAGGAACACTTACTAACTGGTGGGAGGAGTCACTCTGACAGTCTCAGTGGATATATGGAAGGTCTGCCTAAAGTTAGAATCGGAGCCACCGTAGCATCCAGTTACATCATTCTTGGCATATACCCAAAGACTAACTTACTCCAGAGGTGCTTGCTCAGGCCCTGCTCGGTGATGTTCTATTCATGATAGACAGGAATTTGAAACAGCCTACATCGTCCTTGATGAATGAATAGCATGTAGCACACTTATAACACAGAATGCTATCCACCTATATGAAAGAATACATTCTGATATTTACAGGGAAATTGATGAAGCTGTAAATGAGCGTTCTGAACAAGGCAGCCTGGATCCAGAATGACAACTACCTCTGGCTTCTCTCCTCTGAAGAGGTTAGATATAGAAGTCTCATGTGAATACCCTCAGAGGTGAGAAAATTAGTAAAATATTGTGTCAAGAGGGGGTTTTCAAGGCATGGAAAGCAGAACTCAGCAGCATGAGTGGAGGTGAGGAGGGGTACAAAAGATGGGATAAAGGGGCTAGGGTGAAAAGGCAGGGTGGAGGAGGGATAACTAATACCAAAGGCTTTCAGAAATCATCATAGGAAAAACTAGTGCAGAACATTCCTAAAATTTAAGCATATACATGCATAAAACCTCAAACATTATTACCGTATAACAAAACTCCACCAGCTATAAATTATAGTCAAAAACAAAAACAAAACAAAAACAAAAACAAAAAACAAAAAATACTAATGCTAGGAGTCTTTTACATTTATTGGAGTTGTTGGCCAATAAACTCTCACAGACCTCCAAGTCCTAAAGTTGCTGCGACTCTCGGCTATCTACAACTTAATGGCATTACATTGAGATTGAGTAGATCCATGCTTCAGTCACAGAGAGGGAGAAACCATGTTGGTATGGCTGCGGAGTTTCATCCTTTCTAATTTCCATAGCATTTGAAGGAGTTACGCATGCTACCAGAGGAGAACAGTTACTATCAATCTCAGAGCTACAGTAACTGCCTGCCTGGAAAGAAGTGTGCCCCCGGGTGCAACAGTGCCAAGAAGGCATGCAAACAAACAAGCACTTTCTGGTTGGATTCATGGTGACTCCACACTGTACCACAGGCATCTGCCGGTTAGTTATTGAGGCCAAGAACTTACGGGCTGAGAGACCATAAGCCGTGGGGTGGGGGTGGGGTTATTGCTGGCACTCTGCTAACAGTTCATAGTATTAAGATCCCAATCCCTTACCCTTAGGAGAGTAGCACATCCCACAAAACACCTCTTGCTTCTTAGCAGTTGAAGTTGACCAACAGTCAAGATTCAGTCTGAACACACACACTCCGGTATGATGTGTTTCCTTGTGAACAGCTGTGTAATATTCTATGTACTTGGAAGCAGTTATGTTTCTCTGTTTTATTTGTAAGTATGACCAAAGGAACTACAAGCAAAAATATGCATTTACCTGTTGTTAGATGACCACTTTAACAGGTTTCGGTGGTATGTAGAGTAGTTAAGCCTAGTCACTTTATGTTGATGTGCAATATTTGAAGGCAATGTGAAGGGAAAGGTAGAGCAGGCTCCAGATTATCTACAGAAAAGTAAAAGCAGGTAATAAATGTTTGACTGTGGTCCACTGCCTCATTAGTCGCAAGCTTTAATTCACCCCAGTAACTATACATCTTTCATAATTACAATAATAAATGTGCGTGTATGCATAGATAGACATAACTGTAAATTCAATTTGGTTACTCAGGTATGACTGGAGAAATCATATAAATGGAGCTAAAATGAAATACGCAAGGTGAAGAAGAATCAGCTTCTTAAATATAGAATAACAAATTATAGGGTCAGCAGAGATAGCTTAGTGCATGAAGTACTTTTGTGTCAGCATAAGGAACTGAATATGACGGTAAGCATCCATGTAAATAATCCAGCCTGTGGTCCCTTCTTAGGATTCTAGCACTGGGACGTGGAGGCAACAGGACCTCTGGGGCTTGCAAGTCAGCCAGTGTAGGTGAACGGCTGAGCTCCAGACCCTAGTGAGAGACCCTGCATCAAAAACAATGCAGATGGCTATCCCCTCCAAAAAAAACACTCTGGGAACTGGCCTCTGGTTTCCTGTATATTACACACAAATGGACACACACCTGGACATATGTAGACATCTTGCAAATAATAGAGTATACAACCTATATTATAACAGAAAATTTATTGACATTCATTGCTACCACTCAATACTTATATCTACTTAACTATTAAATAATTTGGCATTAAAGTATGTGTTATGTGTGTGTATACATATGAGGTTTAACAAAATTATCCTAAATACTATCAATAACATATGGGTTTTAACCATGTGACACGGTGGAGGGTAAGGGGCAAAAAGGACTATTTTAAGGATCTGTTTCAGAATTCAAACTTTCTAACCAAGTCTAAATCTAGTAGATTAAATGTCTTTTATTAAAGATATTAACCTTCATATGACACAAAATATCTAAAATTTGGTATAAAGGCAATTTGTACCAGATTAAGCACAGGACAAGGAGAAAACTAGATTCTTTCACTTAAATAAGCGGTCCCCTGCTTGGCTCTAGGGCAGCCTGTCACACAGTGCTGAGAGGAGACACTGAACTTGTGCAGAAGGATGAAGGATGTGGGGCGAAGAGCAAAGGAGTCTGAAAGTCACGGATTGGATCTCAGCAATTGACAGGAGATTGAGTTAAAGGCTTCACATTTCCCAGCAGTGAAGTGTCTACACTCAGTGGACGTGCTGGGCCTGTGGAAGAGTGGCTTCTGACAGCTCTGTCCTACCTGGAACACTTAGGGTCGCCATGTCTCTCAAAAGCTGGGTAAGTTACCGTGCTTCCACCCGCCCCAAGTGGCCAGTCCATGTCAACTCTTAACACTTTCAGAGGAATAAATTCTCTTCATTTTTCCTCTGGTACAGCAAACTTCACCCAGGGCAGTCTCAGAGGAAGGCCTGAGGCTTCCCTCAAAAGCAGGCTCTGATCCCCCAGGCTATAATTAATTATACCCAATGTCTTACACACACCAGTTAAGAAGAAAGAATACAAAGAGCTCTGAGGAAAAGAATCGCGGGATGCTGCGAATCCACCTCCTTGCCAAAACTTCTGTGAAATTTTAGTGTATAATCTAACCAACCCATATTTTAGAAAAATCAATCTACAACACAGTTGCCGTTTAACGGCTTAAAAATCCAGAAAGCCTCAACTTGACTTTTTTTAATTGATCTATGCTATATCATTTCTCTACTGATTTTGATCTACCATCTCTAATTTATAGACACTTAGGCACATGCACACACACACACTCACACACACACACAGTTATATGTATTGTCAATTTTAACAATGCGTGATCATGTTGAATTCAATCAGCCATTCTTAAGCAAAGATGAAGTTTTTCTCTTTCATCAAGGAAGAGTTTTGTAGGCTACTTCCCTCCTGCCTACTACAAGGCAGTGCTTGCTGTTCTGTCACGGGACGACACCATATTTGCTAACGCGATCTCTTGGCTGTACCTAAGCATTCCACATGCATACGGGCTTTGCAGGGTATGGGAATCAATAACACTCTTACTTCCGGATACTGCATTTATTTACTTTTATACTTTACCAGTACTTTGGATCAAAGTGCTAATGGAGGCATAGAGGATTGTAGATGCAAAATGAGTTTCTCAAAGCGAGTCTAGTAAGTATCCAAATTGTTGCTATTACTAGCATCTCTTTGTTAGCATGGTCTACAGAGTGCTGCAACCCCACTTAGGAACTTAGTAACTTAGGAACAAGTTCCTTCACTTCACTTGACCTGTTCATTTTGGTTTTGCTAGTCCTGTATTTATTTGGTTATGTAAAAGGATCTTGCTTTGTTTTCAAAACACAGGCTGATCTGGCACTTGCTACATGAACTGTATTACTCTTAAATTCAGGATTCTCCTGCCTCAGAGCCTCCCAAGTGCCAAGGTTATAGTACACATCATACCCAGCACACCTCAGTCTTATTACTATGGGGAATTTCCAGGTTTTAATTCTTGTACATGTTCTTTCTACATTCACCAGAACTCATATACTAACTACTGAATTTAAGAACTACAAGTACACATCGATGCCCTAAAGTTCACGGTTGTTTCAGCTTACTTATATCTATGTTTTCTAAAAATTTTTCAAGCAGTTTCAACATGTTTAATTATTACTATTAATAAAAACCAAATTGGGGTCTATTGAAAATGCTATTTCAGGCAATTTCAACAGAAATTTGCCTTGTGTTCTAGAATGAATATAATTTTATCAGTTTGATTGATCTACATTAGACTTAGTAGTAATAGGAGTGTTAGTGATTATTGATGGCTAGACTTTCAGTCAAGGCTCTCTTGCTTTCCATGGTACAGAATTATCAGCATTTTCCTTAATGAACTCTTAAGGTGCCTTTGTTTAACTTCCCAAACTTTAACCAGACAGGGTGGCGTTCATCCCTAATAGATTCAGTAAACTAAGGCCCAGATAAACTCAACAGCAGTTGAGAGACCGTTGGCTTCACTGAAAATCTTCCAGACTTTCTAGATTAAACTATGGACTCTGGTACACATACCCAACATTGGGTTACGTGTCACCTAAGTAGGTTATGGTCCTCCATAAAGAACATTCCTGTGAACTGTTTGCTGTTTCTTCTTTCCTACACAAAACAGGTAGCAATACCAAACTGATACACAGCGGTTTACCTTGGGTTGCCGGCTCATCCCATTTAAAAACAGTAATTAAATGGAACCAAACGTTGTCTTTTTCAACCTATAATTGAATTAAAATTAGAAGGCAATCCCAGGAGGCTTTTCTACTGTTCTAAGTGGTCCATCTTTTAAATCCTATTGGCCAATTAACATTGACAGCTAGATAAGAAAGATATCAAGACTGCATGGGCTTCCTAATGTCAGCCATGCAAAAGCTACTTTTTACATGAAAACTCTTAACTGCGGTTAAAATGACTCTGAGAATTCTAATTGATGTTAAGGATTAAACTAAGGATTTCACAATCACAATTGGTAAGTTAAATAATAGCATACTGATGTATAGATCATTGTGAAGAACTAGAAATCAATTGCTAATACCAATCAGTTATCCTGGTTTATGGAATTATGCTATCAGGCTCACAAAACTGAACGATGGCAGTAGGCTAAATGGTGGCAACGTTTATGTTCTCAGGACCTGTATCAGTACGTCACAGAGCAAAAGTACAAGCTTCTGACAATTCTTTTGCTCTGTATTATTGAGGTGAGACCTGCTTGTGGTCATGTTGTCCTTAGAAGACTAGAGAGGTGGAGTTTGGGGAGACAAACACAGGGACCTTAAGAGGGATGCAGAACAGAGATGGAAGAGAACACAGAACATCAAGTATTGCCGATGGCCACCAGAGGCCTGAGGAGGCATGGAGCTGAGTCTTCTCTACCTGTTTTGGGAGGACTGCCCTGTATGTCAGCCTCCATTAGTACTAAGAGAGGGTCTGTGCTATTCACAGCACAAGGCTTATAGTGATGTTTTCAAAATGTCCCGGGGAATCCCCACAACTCTCACGGTAAATCATTTCTAAGAGCCATAAACACAGCAACTGGACTGTGAGGTTGCCTTTTCCACAGAAAATTACAAAATTATGCAATGATATCTGAGTAGAGTTCTTGGGGACAGTCATCACAATGGGGAAAAGTGTTTCATTCATTAGGAAATATCGGATCGGTATCTAATAAACCTGAAAACAGGGACGTAGCGGATCTGTGCAAACCACTGAGCAAAACAAACAAGAAAGGTAGAATCGGTAAAGTGTGATTCTATTTTATCATACTTATTTTTATTATCTATGTATTACACACTTGTCTGCATGTGTGAGCATCTACCACATACATGCAGTGTCCACAGAGGCTAGAGAAGGTATAAGAAGACCCTGGGACTGGAGTTAAAGACATTAGTGAGCCACCCTGTGGGTGTGGGTTAACTAACCCAGTCCCTGTCCTAAAGCAGCAAGTGCTCTGAAAGGCTGAGCCACCTCTCCAGCCAGCTCCTGTGTTTTGAAGGATGTACTGTGCGGGTGGACCACTGCAGTGTTCTAGCTGAGGGAACAGAACCATGAAGTATGGATCTACAGACACTATCTGAGAATGAAAATCACTGCCCATCCTACCATGCCTTGTCTCTGTCCTCTTAACCAAGTTTCATAGGATGGGCTTTGCTCAGCTTAGGTACCTAATGCTGGTTCTGAAGGAGCGCATTCATTTCCAGCACCTCCTTAAGCTCTCATGGATAACCTGTCGGAAGAGGAGAGCAATGCACCTCACTTGCATCGACTGACTGCTGTTCAAAGAAGTCTGACCCACCGGTACATTCAAATTCCAGTGACAACTGTTTCCAATTTCCCTATTCCAAAGAAAACCCCACTGATTACCTCTCATAAGGAAGTCCACTTTTCCCTCACCGCCTGAATGGAGGTAACCCTGCAAATCTCCCTTGACGGGTAGGTAATCACTCTCCTGCTAGCCACCACTGCGCAGGGACATTTATATGGACCTCCTGACATGGTAGCTCATGTCTGGAATCTCCTATCTCCCACTCAGGAGTCTGACAAAGTTGAATCTCAAATTTAAAAGCCAGGCTGGAGGATGTGTAAAAACACTGGAGGATGCGTAAAACCCTATTTCAAAAGCAAACAAAAATATGCCCTTTGCTATTAATTTATTTGTTGACAGTTGATTCAAGAAAGCTCACAGAGGGGGCAAGGGGAGATTTTCTTTTAACCATGCAATATATATGTGCTTACACACACACACACACACACACACACACACACACACACACACACACACACAATCCAGAACAGGACATTAAGAGCTATTAACTGAATATAGTTTGGGGAAGTCACTCTATATAACTTGTGAGGCTTTTAAAATGTTTCTCAAGATTATATAATGAATGCCTGCTATTTTTCTATTCTATGTTTTATAACATAAAAGTACTAAAATATAGAACTTTAATATGCACATATAAATCTGTTTATGAGATGGTTGTACACAGTAGTAGGCAATTAAAAGAGCAGAGCTGGGTGGCACAGGACTCTGATCCAGGTGGTTCAGGAGTCCAAGGCAGAAATGTCACATGCTCAAGGCCTGACCAGTCTCAAGAGAGAGTTCAAGACCAGTCTATTCCACTTAATGAAAGGCCTTGTCTCAAAATTCAGAGGGAAAGGCAGGGCATTCATACTATTGGTTTCCTTTTTTTTTCTGTTGTTTTTCTAATACTATTTTCATCATGCTGATGGGATAGTTAACAGACCTTGATTTTAGGATTCAATAGAAATAAAAATCTTGCGCAGAATTCTACCACCCAAACTAGACACTCTGGTTAAAAAGTTGACGCCATAGAGAGCGCAAGTTCCTCTAAGCAATACTGAAATTTTGATGAAACAGACCCTATGCAAAAGGCTTAGGACCTCCTGAAGTAAGGCTATGAGGACATTTACACCCTTTCTTCTGAAGGCCTGGTGACATTCTCAGATCAAATGCCTGGTGACATTCTCAGATCAAAATTTAGGAAAGCTTGAACAATACTTGTTTGATTTGGTATTTCCCACTTTGCAGGTAGTCTTCAAATACTGCCCAGCTGTTCTCCTTTGCTTCCTCCTGCTGTGGTAAACACCATAACCAAAAGTGATGTGTAGCAGGAGGGATTTCTTTCATCGTAAAGCTTACAGTTCATCATGAAGGAAGTCAGGGCAGGACTCAAAGCAGGATGGATACAGAGTCCATGGAGGAGCACCCCATACTCTTCATGGCTTGCTTGTGCTGCATTTTTATCTATTCCCAAATAATCTCCACAGGGGTGGCACTGCCTGAAGTTGCTAGGATGCCACATCAACCATTAAAAAAGAAAACACGCCCCAAGACTTGCCTCCAAGCCAGTCACATAAACACATTTTGAAACTCCCTCAATCCACGTGAATCTGGCTGGTGTTAAGCTGACCAAACAAAACCATGGGGAAAAATTTTAAACCAAACCAAATCAAAAGAACAAATAATAAAAAAAACTAAAAGAACAAATAAAAAAACTAACCAGTACTCTAGCCTTTAATTCTTTGCCCGTTTCAAAGGTATTGGATTCTTACTGGCCTTAAGAAAGGAATTCCTAAAAAAAAAAAAAAAAAAAAATCCCCGGATAGTTTTGTTGTTGTTGTTCTATTACCATGCTCATTTTTCAAAGGTCAAAGATGAAAGATCCATATTATTTTCTAATCTCAATAATAGGAATCAGAAATACACTAGAGTCTACAGAAAGTGTCTGGGAGGAACAGTACCATTCGAGGAAGATTAAAGTATCAAAACAGAGTGAGTCAGCCCGGCCAGAGACATGGGGCACAGGGTCTTCCTTGTCACCAGGATGAGCCTCTTGGGTTTACTGACTTCTCTACTGGCCCAACAGCAGACTCCCCTGTGACCCATTGTTCCATCCGGAATCCTGGGCACTTTTTCCCATTTATGACACACATCCTCCTCACTTGATGTTTTGCCAGCCACAGTCACAGGATTCCACAGTCTCTGCTCCCTCCTCCTTTATGTCATAATGTTAGTGCCATGAGGGAACAAGACTGCCTAAATTCTGCCTCTGAGTGTTGGCTGCAATTATATTCTCATCTTGATAGGTTCTTGTACATTCCTTAGACAACACCCATGAAAGGTGTGGAGTAACATGGTGCTTATAAAATGTTTAGTGAAAAGCAAGATATAAATCTGTGTTCAAAGAAATATTAAAAAAAATTAATACCATTGGGGAATCCCAGAAACTGAACCACCAATCAAAGAGCATACAAGGGCAGGCAGGACCTGACCACCCCACCTCTACCCCATACACACACACACACACACACACACACACATACACACACACACATACACACACACACATACACACACACATACACACACACATACACACACACATACACACACATACACACACACATACACACACATACACACACACATACACACACACATACACACACATACACACACACGCACACATACACACACACGCACACACACATACACACACACAATCAGCTGGGCAACTTGATTTTCATGTGGGTCCCCCAACACATGGAGCAGGGGCTGTCCCTGGCTCTGTTGCTTGCCTGTGCATTCTGTTCCCCTAACTGGTCTGCCTTGTCTGGCCTCAGTGGGAGAGGGTCTGGATATAGAGTGAATGAAGGAATTAATTAATTAATTAATTAATTAATTGCTGGGGAAAAATACCATAGTGGTGCTATGGTTTATAATGCTCAAGTGAAGAATGTAAGAAAATTATACTTCGTCAAGGTAATTCCACAAAGTAGCTGAGTGTAGTACAATTACTATATAATATACTACAAACTACCTTAAGTTAATATAATATATTTACTTAATTACTCTTTTTTGTTTGTTTGCTTGTTTGAAAACAATTCTTTGGTGTATGTATAACTTCACCATTTATTAAAGATGAGATACAAAATTTTTTTTTTAAAAATTTTAAAAAATTTTTAAAAAAAGTTAAAATTAAGGGGTTGGGGATTTAGCTCAGTGGTAGAGCGCTTACCTAGCAAGTGCAAGGCCCTGGGTTCGGTCCTCAGCTCTGAAAAAAAAAGTTAAAGATGAGAGACAGTTTGCAAACTGAGATCGATGTTACTGTTTTTGCATTAAGAGCTGAGTCTTGGCCAAATATTTGGTACTGCAGGGTATAGAGCAGGATGCAGGGGGAGGAGAAAAGTGGGCAGGATCAGGTTTGGGGGAGAGGCAGGAGTCCCAGAGGGCCAGAAGAATGAAAGGAAATATGCATCTGTTGGGGATAGGGGTGGGGGAAACATCTAGAAAGTCCCAGAGACCTAGGATGAAGGAGGTTCCGAGGACTCAACCAGGGTGATATTAGACGAAATGCCCAACAGATGGAATCTAGTAAATAGTCAGGGACCCCAGTGGAGGGATGGGACCACCAATCCACCTTCAAATTGTTTGACCCAGAATTATACCTTTCTAAAAGAAATGTGGGGACAAAAATGGAGCCAAGACTGAAGGAAAGGCCCTCCAGTGACCAGCCCAACTACAGATCCATCCCATAGGTGGGCACCAAACCTTGACACTATTACTGATGCTACGATGTGCTTACAGGCAGGAACCTAGAATGGTTGTCCTCTGAGAGGCTCTATTAGCAGCTGGCTGAGACAGATGTAGATACTTACAGACAACCATTAGACTGAGGTCAGAGACCCCCATGGAAGGATAGAAGGAGCTGAAAGGGATGGCATCCTCATAGGAAGAACAACAGTGTCAACTAACCTGGACCCCTTGGAGCTTCCAGAGACTGAGCCACCAACCAGAGCATAAATGGGTTAGTGCAGTCACTCACCACATACAAAGCAGGGGGACCCTTATCTGCTCTCAGTGGGAAATGATATGCCTAATCCTTTAGAGATTTCATTATTCTGTTTTGGCTTTCAAAATTGTCTTGAAAATGGTTTTAATTAATCAAATATGATCACAAAGTAAAATAAAGAAATCAGGAGATAAACTTCTATCTAAATGAGAAATATCTCTGTGTTGGTCTTTATTACTTTCCTGTTTAGTTATGCCTAAGCAAATTAATACTCTTGAATAATTATAAAGATTTTAAGATTATACCTAGTGAAGACAAGCACATAAACAAGGAGATGTAGATAGCATTAGAGGATAGGCATCTAACTCTATAAATAATATTTAATGTTATCTGTCACAGTATCTGTAAGTTTTTTCACTCTTATTTGGTAACTGCAGCCCCAACTTTGTAGACATTGACATAAAGTTAAGGACTTCAAATTGTTGTTCTAAGCCTCAATATGTTCCTGCAGGATACATCTCCCTTTAGAGTGAGGCTATTGGAGAATTAAAGCTGTAAGCCCTCTGCTGTCTGCATCTTGGCTCTACTGTCTCCCTCTGGCTGTAATTTGTCTGTTCCATGGTGTGACTGTTACTTTCCTGGGATGTCTGCCTTCCAGCAGTCCAGTGATATGCTCTGCCATTGATTTAAAGGACAATCATTTTATTATTTCCAAAACAGGCAGAAGAAATGAAACCCAGAGTCCTTTTCTGAGTATTTAAGGACCTGTAATATTTAGTCAGGACTGTAATAGAAACCTGTTGAAGGGAATGACCGTGGGATTTGTGGGAACCTAAGGATCTGCTGCCCTTTCTTCACTACAGATGTTCGTCGATGTGCAGTGAGACTTCATCTCATAGACCTGCTGTAAATTGAAAAGTACTACACTGCAAACCGTTGGGTACCACAGGGCATCATCGCTTAACAGCACACATCTGGAAGAGCGGATTGTTCACTCTCGTGACAGGGTTTGTAACCAGGAGCTGTGAGACTCGCCAGCACAGCTTAGCACTCACATTACAAGTCTGGAAATAGCTTAGCATTGGAAATCCACTTTCCACTGAATGTGTTCTAGTTTTATGTTATCAAAGTCAAGAAAACAAGAACAAGAAAAATTTAAGTCAAACCTCATGATGTCAGCGTAGCTTATACAGTCCTAGGTCAATCCAACCATGACTGTAAGTTGCAGTAAAGACTCATACTCCTGCACTCATCCCTGCCGTATTCCCTGTAGGCAGAGTACAGTTCTCACCTACGAACGTCAAGTGTGTTCATGTGTTTTCCTTCTTCAGCCAGGGAATATAAGTCAACGCGGTATAGGCCCAACCAAAACGTAAGGTTAAAAACGTGTTGGCATATTTGACCTCACCAAACCTTCTGAAATGACATCAGACTTCATTAGCCTGGACTCCTGAAAAGATCATCCTTCCTGAAAGTAGGCTGAGCCCAACCAACCTTAATCAGAGGCAACGTTGACAGACAGCTTCTGGGAGGCAAGAGAAAGAAGCAACTGCACATTGCTGCTGTTATGAGTGCCAAGTCATCGGAGTTGCTTTATAGAACAATCTGAGACGGGGTACAGAAGACAAAGCCTGATTTGTGGGATCAGCTGGAGGGAGGGTCAGCATTCAGAGAAGGTTAGGGAGATGTTAACTTATTTTAGAAAGTCGAAAATATCTGGTAAACCCTTTCTCCCCTTTGATGTCTTGAAAAGGTGTTTGAGTCTCCAGGAAAGAGGTCAGGAGATGAGATCCTGGCAGCTCCAGTTGTAATTAACTGGATTAATCCATTACTTTTGAGATGCTAAGGCACCTTAACATATTCAGCCAGCCTGACAGCAGACATAAAAGGAAACTGACAACCTTTAAGGGGCACAATCATGGTAGCTCCAACTTTACCACTGGGCAGAATCTTCCAAGCCTCTTAGCAAATACATCTTGGAAAAGACTCAATTCTGTAATACTGTTTGTAAATCCTATGTGCTCTTTACTAGGAGATTGCATAGGAATGTAGAGGAACAGTCTTGAGTGATGACTGTCTGTCTACAAAGGGACATTGTTACTGTCTATCCCATGAACACTTTCATTTGCTTTTGTTTGAAGGGGGCTGTTTTGTCTCTCAGGCTGCTGGCTCCCAACTCTCTATGTGGCCAGGGATGACCCTGCACAACTAATTCTAATTCTACCTCCTGATTGTCAGAATTACAGCTAGGCACCACACCCCTTTGTGTTGTTTTTGTTTGCATGTTTGTTTACTTTCTGTTGGATAGGCCTAATCTAGGATTTCCTGCATCCTAAGAAGCAAGGAACCAAGCAAATTATATCTCCAGCCTTGGGTTATGATTCAGTTTTTGCATTTTGGTTTGCATTATTATACTAGAGACTTCATTGTTTCACTTGAACGAATCTATTTACAGCTTTTCTTTGTAATATCAGAATGGCGAGCTTTATAACTTTTATAGTTTGAGGCTACTCATACATATACAATAAGATGTATTGAACACAAAACTGAATCTCTGAGAGAACAGAGATGATGGTTCACACAGCTCCTTCAGTGACCAACAGGATGGTAGCTTACATGGGGGAGACTGCCCTGTACTGGACAAAGGGATGATTTAAAACCCACTTAGTGTGGAAGGAAAAGAACGGAAATCTCACTGTCTTACTCAAAATGGCTTACAAGAATTTTCCTCTTCTTTACAAACAAGAGTGTTTGGAGCATGGCTGTAGGTAATTGGAACTACAGAAAGTGAAATTACAGATACAGACGACTCTGACCATTTCCTCTTGGTTCCTTTTTAACCTGGCATCAAGGTTAAGTTAAATCAAAAGCAAGTTTACCAAGCCAAGGGAAACATCAAAATGTCAGCCTGGTTTTGGCATCCTTTAAAATTTTAATTAGCTTATGGAAATTTTATTATTAGACTTATTGCATTAATAAAATAAAGTTTATTATTTTTAGGGGGCAACATGAAATTTTGGTATGCCTATACATTGCTGAATAGTTGAACCAACGTCTTTGACCTATCTGTTATTTGACAAATAGAATTATGTTGTGAGGACACCTAACCATTTTTTTGCTTGTTTACAAATACTGTTGAAATGAGGAGAGAGCGGAGATCCCCCCCATATGTCACCCCTTGTGATGGGAGAAACTGAAATGTTATCAACTTAATTGTATTCAGAGTGGTGCTCGTCAAACAGAACTGACATCTTAGAACTATGTGTACTAAGTAGAACTAAGTGAATTGATAATCTTCATTGTCCCCTTCACTGGACTTAGAATCCCTGTGGAGACAAACTCCTGGGTGCACCTGTGAGGGTGTCCCCAGAAGATGGAATTGAGGGCTGAAGATTCCATATAGGCATCACTGTCATGTGCGGGCTGGGTCTACGAATGACTATAAGGAAATAAAAAGAAGAAATGGAGGAGAACACCAGCATTCGTCCCTTGGCCGCTGACAATAGACACAGTGTGACCAGGCACCTGGCACATTCCTACCACCAGACCTTCCCGGAGTGACAGGCTGTACTCTCAGCCTAGAGCCAAAATATACCCTCCCGTCCCAAAGGGACTTGTGTTCTTATGAGACGTTTTATCAAACAAATGCCCAAAGTAAGCCATATAGAATGGTGATTTGCACCATCTACAGTCACGGGACTTAAAATGCTCTGAAGAGGGTATGCTAGCAGATGTTGTACTGGCCTCACTGGAAAGCAAGAGTAAGAACCAGAACCAGAAACAGTCAAACGACTGCCCCAACTCTTAACAGGCAGCAATTTGAAAATGGATTTGCAAAATTAGAACACAATGTGGACTTTCGATGCCTACATTAGGGTAGACGTTAATAATGTGTCACCATTTAAGCAGTGACAGCTACACTGGATCATGATTTCCTCATCTGTAAAATGAGAGGGTGAGAGGAAGTGTTCCCAAGGTTCCTTTGAGTTCCCCTAGTTTCAACCTATCATGTGGACACAGTCTTTATCTGCAGGTTCCCTTGTTGTGAAATATAGATTTCTTCCCCTAACTGAGAAATGCTGCTGTTACTCAAAACCAAATATTAAACAGATATATAATATTTGAACAATTTCCCCAAGAATCCACACAACTGGCTTCAAATGAGAAAAGGTGTTTCTAAAGAATTGTTGAGAAGAATCCCATTATCCAAACAGACACAGCCCACCTTCGGCAGTTAAGGCCACGTGCTCCTGAGGCTATTACGTCTCCATCTTCCTTCTTAAAAAGAGTACTTAGAATTTTGTTCTACTCCCAAATCACAATTTAGTCTCCATAAAAAGCTATTGTACAGGATCCTCAGAGGGTCTGATATACGAGGGAGCAGTTTTCATTAATCAAGATCAAATTGGGGAAGTATATTTTCAGGCTATTTAGAAGAAAACGCTCCCATAGAACTGAGACAGTTTGGCTCAGTGATGCAAATCAATCACAGGAAGATATCTCTGAGGCTAAAGTGGAAACAGCAGCAGGCATGCTAAGTCCATACAGTCACTGTTTGAAAGCACTACAGCCGCTGCTCGCAAACTGGGCATTCCACACAGTGGCCTAAATCCAAATGATTTAGCCACTGTCGGGAGTACGTGCTGCACAGCTAACAAATGCGAATCGTCTTAATTATCTTCCATTGAATTTAGAGACTTACATTAAACTGCGTCTAAACAGCTGCTAAAATACGGAAGAGGTTGTGACACATGCGCAAGCTTTACCACACCGCATTAATGGGATGTAGTGATTACAAACATTACTACAAAGGGTTAATAACAGTTTATAGCATCCTCAGGAATTTCGAGTCCAGCGGTCACTGGAGGTTGAATCAGCACTCTGTAATAAGAGGAAGACAGAGAGATAACCAGCCCCATGCCCTGAAGGCACAGAAGGACAGATGTCATCAGAGACCAAGACCTTGACCTAGGGCTTACCACCTTCTACTGTAAAAATAAGGATTCGCCGTTCTTTCTAAGTCACCCAGATTCGGGTATGCTGTGATAGCATAAGAAATCAAGACCAACATAGTTTTCCTGAGTTGGGAGCAGAGTTAGGTAAGCACTAGGGTGAGAATGGCGGCAGTAATGGGGAACAGCATAAACACAAGTAGCCTTCGTCCCGAAAGGAAGAGAAAGAAAGCATTGTGTCAAGATACACAGGAGTTGCAGGTTTGGAGAGACATGAGAGGGAGTAGACCCAACTCATTTATCATGGGAAATTCTATTCTTTTATTTTATCAGCAAGGGGGAAAATGGCATAGCATATATCTTAGAAAATAAGTACCAGGGGAAGGGGAAAACGCTGGAGAAAGAGGCTATGACGACCAGTTGCGTACACCTTTCTGTGGTCATGGCCTATGCGATTGCTCTCGGGTAGAGCATTTGCCACCCTCTACTGTGGTGTTCTAAGAAAGACAAGTACAGCATGTGCCTTAGGGAAAGGCAGGCAGAGGGAAGATCTGAGAACCATTAAGGAATTTGAACCATACCTGTCCTTGAGAAATGGACAGAGTACAGTAGGAAACAGAGGCGCTAAGCAAATGACAGACATTTGAAAGTTAGGGACTTAGTGAAATCTTTCAGTAATACAAGGTCCGTAGAAGATGACTTTAGAATGAGATCCAGTCAGTGGCAACTTTTAAAAATACCACTGGCTTTCATAATGAGACTTAAAGATCATCCCCCAAAGTCTGTGTTATGTGTCCCCAAATATTTCAAGCATTTGGTCTTATTATTTCCGACAGGGCCCTGGCCTGTGGGTTAATAGTCTGGTAGACCTATCCACTTCCACACACTTTCTAAGAGGGTTCCTTTGTTAGAAAGCTCACTGTAGTCAATGAAAAACAAAAATGGACTTCTTAAACTCCTCTAAGATCCCATTGCAAATTAAAAAGATAATAAAAATCACAATTCTTTATAAACACTTCTGCTATGAGAACAACACTAATCGTATTAATAAACGTGAGTATGTACAGTGCTTGTCTAGCATGCACCGGGCTCTGGGTTTGATGCTTCCGTACACCATGCAGACTGGACAAGATAGTGCACACCAGTAACCCAGCACTCGGGAGTAGAGGCCTGGAAGTCAGAAGTTCTGGATTATCCTTGAGTGCATAGCGAGTTCAAGGTCAGTGTTGGCTACATAGGACCTGCTCTCACAAAGAAAGAGGAAGGGAACGGAAAGGAAAGGGAGGAAGGGGAAGGGGAGAGGGAGCAAGAAAAGAGAAAAGGGGAAATGGGAGGGGAAGTGCACAATAATAAATTAACTTCAATGTGGCATATTTTCCAGGGAAGAAGAAAAGAATGGTTTCTTGTGCTTTTACTTTACAGAAATTGCAGTTAATAAGGTTGTTCCTAATTACCTGTAATTGTCTTAAAGTACATTACTAGACTTGGATAAATAACAAAAAAAAATCTCAGATAACTACTAAATAGCCTTTATATGAATAATATTTCACTGTTAATATAGTAAAAAAAAGCTGGGGTTACTCAACATTTTTTTAAAAAGGAAAGGAAAGAAAATTATGTCAATATACAACAAAAAAACTGAAACTGTGCTTTTTTTCCCCTAAAAGGAAATCTAATTTAAAGACATTAGTTTATTCAAACTGCACATGTCCTCAATAGAAAAGAAATTTAAGTTTTTCATTCAATTAGCAAAAGAGCATAGCAAAATGCTTTTTAAAACGAAAGAAATTGTTTTTACCTAGAAACATAATAAATCAGAAGCAAACTGTCAGCCATTAGTCACTGAGAACATCCATCTGCACAGAGCCTCTGCTGTCAGAGGTTTGAGGCTTCATGATTTCAGGAACAAGAGAGCCGTGAGTCATCACTTACCCAAGAGACACTTGGGTATACACATGCCTGTGCCTTCATAGATTTCTGGACAATCTACCCAAGGGTCAATCAGCAATCAGGATGCCTTAGGCTCCGAACAGCATATGGGGAGAAGGATTGAATGAATATTTACCCTGTGTTCCAATTTGATTTTATGTACATATACACTAGGGAATATGATTCAGGATACAAAGTTAGTAACATATATAGTAGCCATGATATGCACTTAGTAAGTGGGAGAGTTAGAAAAAGCCAAGGAAAACCTTAGAAGTTCTGACCCTGGATACATCCTTTGTGAATTATGAGGACTTCAGACCTTCTGACCCAGGTTATAGACTTTGAATAGATGAAAGCCTTAGAACTTCTACTTTGTCTAAAGCTAACTTTCACTCCTTAGTTTGTGTCAAATAAAGTATAATTTGTCATTTATGACTCCTATTCCAACGCCACTACATGGAATATCCTGTTTATTCAGACCGTGATGCGACTGTGGCTGACTGGAAAACAGGCTAGGCATTTTCCTTACCCTACACCTCCCTGGTTAAATAGTTTCCTTTGCTTTCCTATCCAATCTGCTGCTTGGTCATGTGGTTTCTTTCATTAGCTGACAGGTGCTGTGGTAACAAAGCTCCACAGACTGGGTAGCTTCAACAGTGCAAACCAATTTTCTCCCAGATCCAGAACCTGGAAACCCAAGGTCAGTTTATCAGTGTGGAAGTGTTCTGGTGAGAGCTGTCTCCCTGTGGGCTCATCTGTCTACAATACCCCTAGAAAGGACTAATAGCATCACAACTTCTAGAGTCCTTCATGAAGGTATTATTGACACTAGACAAGTCCTCATGACTTACTCTCCTTCAAAAGGTTCCATCTCCAAGTACTATCATTTAGGGCACCACAGATGTCAACACAAATTTGGAGAACATGAACATTCAGTCCATAAACAGTATTACCAGTGGATGAGTCAATAGTTGATATGAGTCAAGTAGGTCTCTCAGAAGCATTTGTGAAGTCGAGCTTGCTTTCACTTACCAGGTCTCAAAAGTCTCCTCTGGTCCTTGTCATGACCACCTACAAAGGACTCTTAGCTCACCTACTAGATAAAGAAAGATCTGAGGCTTGTCCTACAACCATCCCTGCTGGCCAGGGTTTATTAAGGTGTGAGCAAATAATCCATATGTTAAGGTCTGAGCGAGCATCGTCACTTTCTGAGAAAATTATAAATTACCATCTCCAGCCTTCTAGTGGGCTTGTGTTCTTTTCTGCCCCATCACATGGAAGTTTGGTTTAAGATATCGCTAAGCCATATCAGTTGGGGTCAGATATGACCCCTCTGTGGGCCGCTAAGTTCCAGTCTAGATCCTAACTGATTAGATTATTACTCTGACATTTTGGTAACAGGAACAGAGCTGCCCTAGCTTTATTTTGCCACCCCACCCCCTTTTTTCTAGCCCTTGCACACAATATCTCTCACTGTCGTGACTGACAACAGGGCATGCGGCTCTACCCTCCTATGCAGACCTATTGGCAGCAGAGATAATCTTGGTGCCCTGATACTGAGTATCAAGTGAGTTCTGAAGAGCTTGTCTCACCTCTGGACTGCATCGATCACGGGTCAACACTAGTACACATATGATCCAAGCTCAGTGATATAAATGCCCGGATAGTTCTATTGCTTAAGTTCTGCCACAGAAAAGAACCCTCCATTCTATGATTTCATTGACAAGACTTATTAAATCAGCCCCTCCTAAGAATGAGAAGTGTTGGTAGTACTAAGCTCATGGTCACAGAACTCATCCCTTCGCTGTGTGTACAGTTAACTGGGAGAAAACCACAAAGTTAAAACATACTGCAAGTCTCTATAGGAGTATGTCTCAGCTTGAGCTGACTGAGACACCAGAGATAACAAATAGCTTTACTATAGCTATTCTCAACCTTCCTAATGCTGTGATCCTTTATTATAGGTCCTCATGGTGTGGTGAACCCCAACCATAAAATTATATTCATTGCTGCTTCGTAACTGTAGTTTTGTTACTGTTATGAATCCTTGTGCAAATATCCGATATGCAGGGTACCTGATATGCAATACCATGTGAAATGCTTGGTTGACCCCCGAAGGGATCGTGACCGGCAAATTGAGAAACTACTACCTTGGTGGCTTCTTTCTTAGTTCTGCAAGTATGTAAAAGAAAAGTTACCTCAGTACATAGGATGAGTGTTTCAGGCACTTAAGCAAATGCCATAGGGGCAACTCTGGTTGAGGCAAGCTGGTCCACTATACCAACATCTGTAGAGTGGTGTAACTACCCAAGTCCAGTGGATCACAATTGCATTTTGGACAAATCTTAAATGCTGAGCATGATCTACTAAAATGAAAGAGATTAAGGAAAAACTTCCTAAAGGAATATCTTCCAAGGTTCTTGTGTGAGAGGCAATGATGATATTATGCATGCATTGAGATCCCTCTAAAAGTTATTCATGAGTATTGCCCAGGAAAGACTAGCAGAGAGTCAGTCAGTTGAAGAGACCAATGCACAAAGTGCAGATAGTTTCATTGTTTAAAAAGCTATCTAAGATTCTATTGTGTGATTTATCATTATCTTTGCTCATTTTCTTGTAGCTTTTATATGAAAGGTATTCAGTATGTCTATGGCTTTAGAATATACTAAGAGGAGAAAATAAATTAAATATTGATGCAAATTATTTGCTAACAGAAACTAAATATACTAGGCATTAAAGTGAAAGAAACTCTATTTACTAGTGCTTTGGCTCAGACCTTGACATTCCCCAATGCTTTATATGTGGAAAGCTTAGCTTCCAGGTAGAGAGGCTATGGTAAAATGGTAGAACTGTAGGACCTGAGGTCTAGTAGAACATTAAGTTACTGACAACATCTTAGAGAGAATCCTTGGAAGCAAGTCATTTTCTTTCTCTCTCTCCCTCTGCCCCTTCCTCTACCCACCCCCACCTTCTGCTTTCTTAGGAAAAAATGGAATTTTCTCCACAGCACTTCCTGCCATTATCCTCAGCTTCAACTGAACCAAGAGTAACAGTACAAAGGAACCGTGAACTGAAACCCATAAAGCCACACATCCAAAGGAGTCTCTCTTACACGAAGTAGTTTATGTCAGTGATGTAACCTACAGTATGCATGATGTATGAGTGACACATTGCATCATCCGTCTGAGCTGGTGCTGAATTGTGCTCAACGTCACAGAATTCTCAGATCCTGTATTTGTTTTGTATAAACTGATGGCCAGTGTTCTAGTGTGCCTTTGAACTAGGCTCAAAAAAAATTAAGTCTTTGCGCCAATTATTGTCAGAAAGAACAGCTCGGCATTAATTTCTCCAATACCAGTTTGCCAGTACCAACCCATCAGTTCTGGCAAATCTCCTTCTATGCTCAGAAGCAAAAATGACAAAAAATTCTGTCTAGCACATTGGCTTCATTGTATGTGGGGAGGGTAACCAGCAAAGTCACTCTGGCTGGCCTCTTTAACTGCTCCCCATTCTGGGTTCTCAAAGAGCCTTGTGTGTTAGCTGATGAAGGAGACACAGGTAGGGAGTTTTGCAGAGCATCTCAGTCAGAATCAAGTCTCTTATGTTTTAGCATATAGGGCTCCATAGCTTCATCAAAGCTTCAGTTTGAATATCTGAATGTATCGGAAAAGCTAGCTGGACTTAATTTCTCAGGCTGTCAAAAAAGTTTGCAAGCAGAATTATCCCTGTAGAGATGTACAATTTTCCATTGTACAGGTAAAAATACAAATATGGTTCTTTGGCGTTTATGTAAGACTATCATTTTGCACACTATTAGGATTCAAATCAGTTACATCCAATAAGGCCAAAGAAAACTGTAGTGCCAACCTCTGCAGATTTGGTCTCTCTAGACTTAGTCAGAATCAGCCATTGTGTCAGGGAATTCTATATATTGGCATCTGGAGGTAACCCCTCTGCTGTAAGCAAAATGAAAGCCGGACAGAGGAAACCAAATGAAGTACTAGTGGGCGTTCCTACTGCCCAGACACAGTGTAAACAGTGCTGTGAAACCAGCAGCTGCGAGCCTAGAGGCTGTCAGCAAAGCACTTGCCCGAGCAGTAGAAAGGAGCTAAGTGCTCTGTGCGATATGGAAGACTGGACAGGCTACTAGTGATACAACCCTGCTCCCCTTCTGGACAATTCAAACAAAAACAATAACAAACTCTACAGCCAAGCAGACGTAGGCAGGGCTCTGCATATAAAACAAACTGAGGCATGGACTTCCACAATTCCAAACAAGTACATGACCTAGTACACTCGATCTCTCCTACGCTTAAAAAACAAACCAAAACAAAATGAAAACTCTTAGGACTCAAAAGTGTGACTATTCTACAGCTTCTCATTTCCCTCTAGATGTGCACACTTACTAAAGAGTTGCTCGCGGCATAACATATACAATATGAAAGAATATAGATGTTTCATATGTGTTTTGACAAGAGAACTGAGAAGGTTCACAAACTACTTATAGAGTGAAGTATATGGGAATTAAATGGATAACCACAGTATCAGCAGTCAGTAGCCAAAGGATACTGAATGATCCTTTCACCAACTTAGAGTAGCTATTATGTAACAATTAAAAGCAGTGCATAACCAAGAGGGGAGGTTTAATCAACTGGCAATGTTAAACCAAACAAACACTCCACACTGGAGAATAGTACTGAAGGGCCTCACCAAAGTAAAACTCTGATCCACCTGCCCCACTTGAGAGTATGCAGCTAACAGAAATGAAATCAGTGTGGTAAAGACATGCCTGCATACCAGAGCTTCCCACAGAACACTTAACAATATTATTGCATTAGGCCACAGAGAACGATGGAATCTTGACATTTACATTAAGCTAACTGAAGTACTCAGGCAAAGAGCATATGCCTTGCACTCTCGATTGACTTGGTGATGGGGAAATACCCTGAGATTCACTAGTGTGTATAATTAATGTGCTAATAAAAACAAAAATGATTGGGAAGGACAGCTCAGGGGTAAAGCACTAGCCTTGTAAGTTAGAAGACCTAAGGTTACGTCCCCAGATCCACTGGGAGTGGTTACGTGTACTTGTAGCCAAAACACCAGACATGGGACAGTCTCTTCTGAGTTGCTACTTGGAGAGTCCAAGAGATTCTGAAAACGTTAAGTGATTGCTGTTGCTCTTGACCGGCCCCTAAAGGTGCAAGAGAAATCCTTCATGCTGAAGACACCATCAGTTTAGATGCAGACCCCAGAGGCTTCTGACCTGAAACTGACCAGAAGTCTCCCTTCCTCGGGACTAGCTTTGGTGGTTCCAAAAGGTAGCATGCAAGCTTCCGAAGAAGGTGAAGCAATCAACAGTCCTATCCAGCTATGACACCCAGGAACCACAACTACTATCACAACATAACGATCCTCAGTACAGATGCACTACTGTCACCCATGCCTTTTAATTAGACTTAAGACCTCACTAGTAAGAGGGAAGTCATACCTAGTACTGGAAATCTAGCCAAGTGCCTGGGTCTAGTGAAGTCATTGATATGAGAGCAGTTATAATGGCCGTATTACTAATCTCATAACCCCTAACTAGACTAGCAATATTTGTCCTTGCCTACAGAGTAGACCTCTACACTCATCAAGGGACAGAGGAGACCGTTGCAAAAAATGATAACCGATTAAAATGCACACTCGTGGAGACCAGTTCCAACTGGTACATCAACAGCACAGCCCCTGCACGGAGGCCGAGGGATGACTGGGGAATAGAAGTCAGAAACAGTTTACTGTGAGGTCGTGTCTCCTCACATTGTCAGAAGCTACAATGCTTCTGTAAAGTATCACCAACATGACTTCCTAAGCATGAGCTGAACAAGGACCCTGAATGTAGTAACTGGGAATCGATCAGGAGCCAATCCATGCAATCACACTACAGTCACGACCAGCCCACAAGACGGTTTCAGTGGAGAAGCCTCTAAACTCCCATCAGGGCAAGGTTTTATAGGAAATGGCAAGTGAGAGGTGAGTATTTCTATTTTATTTATATAATGAATATTATATATGTATATAGTAACCTATATATTATATATAATATAATGGAACATCACTTAATAAAAATAGACATGAATAGGGAAGAGAGCAAGGAGGTGTATGTAAAAAGATTGAATGGGAAGAAAGGAAAAAGAAAATGATAGAATTGTATTATATCACATGCTCAAAATTTTTAAAAGTCAACAAATATAGTGTCTAAAATTCTCAAAGAATAAAATAGATGAGAATAAAAAATACAAGGAAATGTATACACTTAAAATCCCAGGCCAGACAGAAAAGAATATAAGAAAAATGGATAGTAGACCCTCTTGTCTGAGGACTTGGCATCCCTTGAATTGCACAAATGGGCCACAGATGTTTGAAATTCCTCCAGCATCAGAAACAGCCTCCCTTGAAGAGCAACAAAACCAAAGTGACAAACAAGCAGAAAGCTAATGAAGAGGTCTGAATCAGAGCTACGGCTGCTTGGCCAGAGAGAGAAGAATCAGGGAGGACTGAAGAGGCAGAGCTGAGTCCAAGGAGGGAAGACAGGGGCTGGGATCCAGAGCCTGAGGGACACAGGGCTGAGACTCTAGGCTGAGGCCCACGTTCCCTGTGGAGGTTCAGAAGATGATGTGTCATACCTGAGCACAGCCTGGTGGAATTTGCTCTACTAGGCTGTGCACTTACATCATGCTAGTGAAACCTTTATTTCTTTCTACGTTTTTAAAAACATTAATCATTCCATTTGTTTACATCGCAAATGATACCCCAATTCCCGGCTACCCCTCTGCCAAGCCCCCATCCTACATCTGTCCTCCCCCTCCCCCTTGCCTCTATGAGGGTGCTCCCCCAACCACCTACAGTCTCCAGCCCCACTGCTACAGCATCCCCCTATATGGGGTATCAAGCCTCCCTGGGACCAAGGGCCTCCAAGGCCATCCTCTGCTCCATATGCATATGGAACCATGGATCCCTCCAGGTACACTCCTTGGTGGGTGGTCTAGACTCTGAGAGAACTGGGAGGTCAGGCCAGCCTATGTTGTTCTTCTAATGGGGTTATAATCCCCCTCTGTTCCTCCAGTCCTTCCACACACTCCCTACCAGGTTCCCTGATTGACTTTCTCCCCATCTAAGCTTGGAAATAATAACGCTGGTTTCCAAGACTTCAAAGGTCTCTAGGCACAGAATTTTATTTTGGAACTTAGGCTCTATTTCCACATCTCTCTTTGAATGGGATATAGAACAAGGTTGAGGTTGGAAGGGCTAATATTTGAAATTCTGGGATCTGGTGAATGTATATGGGGATTGGTAGGATCAAGGTCGGGCCATTACCTGATCATTGAACATCCTGAAGAGAAGTCTAGGTTTGTACTTCTCTTCAATGTGACATTATTGGGAAATAAAGTATGTTAGGAAACATTCTTTCAAAAACAACCCAATCAATAATCAACTTAAAAAGATGGGACACATACTTTGCCTAAAGGTTTAAGCTACTTTGGACCATGATCAGTTTGCACTGTTGTTGGGTTTGTGGTAGAACATGTCTACTCACTTCCTGGCTGAGGAGGTAAAGCCAGGAGAAGGATAAGGCTTAGACCTCACTATCTCCTTAAGGGCATGTCTCCAATACCCGGACTCCTCCCACAAACCCACACCCCCTAAAGCATCTCCTGAATCTCAAAGAGCTGAGCCAGAACAATGCTCCTACCACACGCAACTTGGAAGGATCCTCTACATCAAAATTCTTAAAATGGGCAGGCTGGCTCCCAAGCCGTCATGAAGGGTGCCATTGTAGGAATGTCCCTGTGAAATATGGGGAGGATGTCATGTAAAGACTGATTGATGTATATACTAGAATTGCATTGCCACAAATGAAGCAGAACCTGGGTCAGGCAAGGACCGGAAGAGGCAAGAAAACGCAGCCCAGCCTACGCCTTATTTCACACTTCCAGGCTCTAAAATGGAATGAGACTAATTTTCAGTTGGTCTAAGCCACCCACGTGATGGGGCTTTGTCAGGGCAAAGCTAGGAATGCTGAGGAGGATACATCCCATACCAGGCCCATTGCTCTTCGAACTGGCAGGCTTGGCACACTGTACCAAGTAGGTCAAGGGCTACAGGCCCCTCTTAGAACTCACATGTAATGGTGACTGTCACTGGTCATGTGACTCACCCATGATCTTCAAAGCCAGTGGACATTAAATATCCTTCCTGGTCTTGAACCCGCTTGCTTTTTTTCCCCCAAGAAATAAAAAAGAGAATCTGAAGTCTTATGATTTCTGAGTTACTAAATCTATCAGAACCTGACAAACTTCTACAGTGTATAATTCAGGTAGTCTGTGTCTAATAATGGAATAAAGAATCAGAGATAAGCTTTTTGGTGGTAGCTCGATTTGCAAACTTGGGCTTGTGAGCTGAAAAGCAAATGTAAAACATGGTGTTTAAACTACTTGTTATGTGCCAAGGGAAGAATATACTAGAACTATAAAAAATCTGCACATATCCAACACAAAACAATGACAACAACAACAAACTTCAGGCTTCAGGGACGGTTCAGTGGGTAAGAGTCCTTGATCTGTAGTCATAAAGACCTGAGATCAAATCGCTGCCATTCATGTTTGAAACCTGGTATAGCTGTGTGCTTGCAACCTTGTTATCGGAAAGGTGAAGCCAGGAGGAGGACCCCAAGGGATCACTGGCCAGCTGGCCAAGACAAAATGGCAAACTTACTGTTCAGTGAGAGACTGTGTTTCTTCTAAGGACATAAAGGCAGGTGAAATCAAGAAAGAAAACACCCTCAAACTCTGGTCTTGTCTCTGCACACATCAGCATGAGTATACATGTGCACACATACATGCATGCTGCAAACATTCCACACTACATACAAATTTGTGATGGGCAGACACACCCAGACACAGACGTAGAGATATGAACACACACACACACACACACACACACACACACACACACACACACACACACAGTCTTAACTGTTAGAATCTAAAATGTTTTACAGTGTCACGGCAAATGATTGCTCTGTTTTCGCACTACACGTGGATCATTTCAAACTTCATATGAGCATTTTTACATTACTATATACTTTGACTTTTAATAATAAGACTTCAATAATCTTAAATTTCCTTAAAACTTTCTTTTAAAAAAAACTCTTTAAAACTTCAGTCACCTCAGAGCTTATGAATTATAGACGTCTCAACATTGACTTGATGTGCACCCAAATAAGTGGCGACATTCTTATCCCTAACTTTGACAAATTCCTCCTGTAAGGAGACCTTAAATAAACCTAAGCAAATACAGCAACGCACAGGATCAGGTTTTACAAGTCCAGCTGATAAACAGACTCAATGCCAGAGGTGAACCAGAAACCATCACTGGCCCCTTGCACTTGAGCTCACTTGAGCTGTGGGTGTTTGCCAGCTCTGCTCCAAAGCAGAGATTGTTTAGGGAATAAACCAGCGAGAGCGTAGAGTAGCACACCACCAGCCCTACTCGTCACCCAAGAGCAGAGGTCTTGTTCTACTCCCAGCCGTGCCCATTATGCTGCCGAGTCCCCTCCCTGGACACTGTTCCTTGTGTATGAAATGGATGTGCCTCTGTGTTCCCACCAGCTCTAGATTTCAATTGCAAAATCATCAATCATTGTCTGATGTTTAATTTCAGCTGTGGAGAAGGCAACTGTGAATGGAAACACATACGGAGCATCGCGGAAGTGTCGGGCTGCTGACGCAATTGGAAGCTCATGTGGTTTTAGTCTACATCCCACCAGCACAAGTTCCTTGGCCTTGGAATTCTGTTGAATAAAGACACCAGTGGGCAGACACTTCTGAAAGGAACAGAGACTTTCTCTGAGTCTGCCTCATACGGGCTCCTGTGACTGAGCAATGAGTCCTTAGTGATAAACACTGATGCAGAATAACCAGTTCTAAAGATGTACAATGTATATACGGATATCTTCAGGAGGTGGCTTTACACAGGAAACTTGGATGACCAAGGTCTTTAGTTACATTACCACTTCTCAATGGTACCACACGAAAAACAACTACACCATAACCACCTATCTTCCACCATACCAACTTACCTAGCTTGCATACCAAAAATAATGTAGTTTATTTTAGGACTTTCCAGCCAAGCACACATATTTATAAGATGTAACAACTCATCTAAGAAATAAGGACACTTTACTGTTAGATAACATAAAGTACAAATTAAATAAAAATTTAATGAGTAAAAAACTACTCTTATTTTTCAAAATAAAGTGGTACCCATGATTTAAAACCATTCCTCCAAATCAAAATTTGGCAGGCTACATGATGTGAGGTATTCTTTGAGATAATTAGGATTAATTCATCTTTCAGCCAGGGGGGCTAAGAACCACAATAGCAAATTTCATAGAACATTTTAAAATTCTCTTTGCAACTGCAAGCACACAATGTCTCATCAGCCAGCCTTAACTCGGTCCACTCCAGAAATTAAGTACTATTCCACAAGGCAACATTTATGAGTTTTAACTGTACTTTATAAACTTAAAACATGAAATTGAATAACAAGAATGAAGCAAGCCATGCCTATAGTCTACCAGAGCCAAGGTGAGCACAGTTTTAGAGATTTAATGTTACCTGGAGAGCGAGAGAAAAGCCGCATTAGCCACTTGTTGGGGACTCGGAGCTGAGAGCACAGCGATTGATCATTAACTTTTAGCCAGAAGCAAACTTGCACACAGCTCTCCAGAGGCCGAGGCTCCACTTTCCCTCCCTTCTTTCCTCTCAAATAGGGGAAAGGTAGTTTGCTCTCTCTTCTTGAAGAACTTGCTTTGACATGCACAATTAGTTCAGACTTCTCACGGTGTAACGTAAACTGGGCTTAAATTATAGCCAGGGTCAAAAAGGTGACGTGTCTGGCACTCAGAATTGCTACGTTTAACCTTCCGATTTTCCTTCTCTGTAGCTGAAGAGGGCAGGCTTTCAAGGGTATTTTCCCCAGCGTGTAATTTGATACCGCGTCTGGAAGGCGCAGTAAAAATCCCTGTACAATGAGCGTTGCTGTGTCTATGAACCTTAACAGAATCTGAGACTGGAGAAGACAGAATTATGAATAGTAACGAAGAGGTCAAGGGCACAGACCTTCGTTTGGTTGCCTGAAGTGGACTTGGGGTTGCTATCCTGAATCGCTCTTCATCTTTGTCTTAAATTGAGAAATGGCCTCTCGCTGACCGGGAAGCTCATGGATTCCGCTAGACCTGGGCAGCCACGGAGCCTCTGCACCTTTCGGGCTCCACCTCCTCAGTGTTATGGTAACGGTAGCTTGTTGTCACTCTTGGAATTTTACACGGTGCTGTGGACACGTACAGCAGACACTGACAGCCATCTCTGCAGCCCTTAGGAGGTATTTCACCAAACAAATTCTCATCCATTACCCCATTCTTCGAACTACATAAGACAGGCACCGTGTGAATATTTTGAGTATGGGCATATTGATGTGTGGAGTTTCAGTTACTTATGTATGGTCCCTGGCTTCCATCTCTAATTTCTAAAGGATCTAAGGTCCCTATTTCTCTGTACTAAACAGCAGAATGTCTCTAAGTTCCATGGTGGTGGAGGCGGGGGGCGACTTAAGTGCTAATTGTGGACGTGATTCCTGAACTTACCTGAGAGATGGGCACCAGGGCAAGCCTATAGGGATTTTCCTGATTACATTCACCGGTGTAGGAAGCTCAGTCTTAACATAGGTTGGGGTCATCCTTGTTGTGGGGAAAGCGAGTGCAGGGCCAAGATGCCTGCATTGCTCCCTCTCTGCCTCTTACTGGGGACAGACAGGATGTGACCTCAGGTTCCTACTTCAGTAACTCCCCTCCCATGAGGGACAATAACCTGGATTACAAACTAGAATAAAACTTGAAGTTTCCTTGGTCAGAGTATTTTATCACAGTAACAGGCAAAGAAACTAAGATGAGGTTCATGGTTTCCAAAGAGGGAAAGAATTCAGTTCTCTAGAACTGAGTACCAGGTGCCAGCCTGTTGCAAAACATGTTTCTCCAAGATTTCAATTCTGTGTGTAATAATCATAAGGACCAAGCAACAAAGACAATTCTTTTCTAGACATTCTCTCTGATGTTTTTTGACCAAATAAGGCAATTCCTTTTCCCAATGTATACAATGTGTATCTGCTTCTTCTATTAAGAGCTTGAGTTAATTTAAAATGAAACAGAAGCAGAGGAAAGTTCCTTCCTTCTACAAATATAGGCAGTGAGGTTTTGATATGTTACAAATTGTAGTATGAATTCTCCCACTGCATAGTAAACACCTCACAATCTCCAGGAGATGACTTTTTTTTATAGAAACCTCATCAAATGAATCTTTGTCCCAACAGAGCTTAGCACTTAACAACCAGTGTCAGAGGACAGCTTACCGCTACTTAGCTCAGTGAGCTTAACAGCTTTATTTCCGCTCTGAAATAGCAAGGCTTCCTTCCAGCACACAGAGTGGATGTTCTAATGGGCTGAGCAGAGCAGGGTGGTTTAAAACACAGGGAAATGGAAGGCAAATCACCCCCGACCCCACCCCATCCCCCCAAAAAGAAGGACCAACCATTTCAAAGTTATTTTCCTTGTAAAGTGGGGGGACTGGAGTCAGCAGGACTGAAGGTAAGTGATTGTTGAACATTTAGCTTCTTTTGTGGGAGGATTAAGGGAAGAGGGAAAATCATTATCTCACAGACTGAAACTGGCCTGCTTGGGGAGCGTGTTGATTACCTCAGTTATCTCAGTTTCCCATGGCAGATAAGCAGCTCGTTCTCACACTTGGTGACCTGGAAATTCTGGCCTACCATGAAGATGCACTTTTAATACCTTCTCTTCTATTCTAAAGTTAAATCCTTGGAAGTTCTACGTATGTGCTGCTTAGAGTCATTTCGTTTAATCAGCATGTTAGGGAAGGTTACAGAGCTCAGGTTATATATCAGCAATTTGCATTAGGAACATAACCATTTATTTCTCTTCGCATGATGTCCATTAAACTGCTTTCACACTTTAAATATCCAGTTGTAAACATTCTACCAAGAAGCAAATTCAACTTGAAGGCAAATTAAGGGTTAACATTTGCTATAGTCAAAAAAAAAAAAAAAAAGCAAACACAACTTGGATATTGAGCTGGCCTTGCTAAAACTGCTTTCTTCTGATTATTTATTTTTAACTAAGAAAGATCATACACTGTGGGAAGCACAGAGAAATCACATACGTGTAGCAGTACAAACTATTCTAAACTATTCTGTAGGACATGAGATACAGACAGTCTTCTTGGCTACATGAACCTCAAAGAAAGAAGACAAAGGCAGGAGAGCTCTGTTCCTGCTCACTGAACCCCAAGGAGACCTGGGCAGGAGGTGCCTAACCTTTGCCAAGGTTACCTACTCTCAAGAGTAATTCTGGAGCTATGGTTATAACACAGTTTGCTCCTCCAGACCCCCAAGATTTTAACACACTTTGATCAGTTGGGGACAAGAGAAGTCGATATACAGTCAACGGAAAATCCTGATGAAGAGCGCGCATGGTCTCAGAACATGTCATTTACTCCATGCTTGAATCATGAAAACAGATTCTTGGCGACAGATTTGTTTATAATCTTATTCCCCAGTTTCACGTAGCCTTGCACATTTCCCTTGTGAGATTTTGATGTTGTTCATGTTGTGAAGAAAAGTTAAAAACTGGATCAATGAGCAAAACCCATGCTCTTCACTTGATTTCTAAGCCTAAGGAAGTACGAAGAGCAGAAATCCTAATTTTATATTTTAGAAGGGATAGGGAAAGAAAATAGCTGAAAAGCAAACAAACAAAAAATAAAAGCAAATCCCTCCCAATGTGATACCAGTCTCTATTTGCTTTTCTCATTGGTAATACTGTTTCTATTTTCTTTTATGAAAAAGAGTACTACAGCCTTCATATTTCAAGGGATGGAGCTTACTATGATTTTATATTCTGAATTCTAGACCACAACAGAACTCAAAATTAGCAAACAGCAGAGGGAAACAATCCTAGTTCATTTGCTCAGTTAATTATCTCTCAGTCACAACATAAAAGGCATCTTGGTCTCAGCTTTGAAATCCAGGGCAAGAAGAGAGTTGTCGTTCAAGTTTGCCTCATGGAACAGTCCCTTTAATAATGCTTACACAAAATATGTAAGTATTCTATTATCTCAGAGCATTTCTCCTTCAGGGCAGTCAATTGAGCAACATATGAAAGGGTGATTTGGGTCTAGGAGACGTGTAGAACTCTTCCACCTTTGGCCATTGTCTGGTCAGTAGAAAGCTGCAGTACATTTGGTTAATAGATGAGGGTATTTGGGAACATTGCTTTTAAGGTATCTTTCCATTTAAGAAAGTGTGATTTCACATAACTCCCTGGCATCACCCTCAGTACAGATGAGCCACGAAAGCTCCTATCCCATGCACCAACACTAACAATGACTCAGAACAATGTCCATAACTGGTGAGAACATCTCCTTCCTTATGAAATCAAAGTGCCCCAGCACACAGACTCATCTGTCTTTCCTTCATTTCTTGGGTGTCTTGTAACTTCAAGCATTTTAGTAGCCTTTAATTTTATCCATACCTCTAAGTAATTACAGACCACACTCAACCTGCCTACGCAACCAACCACCATGGTAATGCTGGGAATTTTTTTTTTTTTTTATAAAATGAAGCATGATCAAGAGTATGTACTCCATCCACTGCTGCAGGCAATGATACTAGGATACACAGTTTATTGTTCTTCGGTTTTATAACACCTTTATTTTTTGTTGTAAAACGAGGAGCCCTTATGTATATGTGTTTTTTAAACCTATAAAAGCATGAATACTTATCAAGGCATCGGCAAGCAACATTAGACAGCTTTGGATAGACAGTCTCAGACACACCATCTCACTGGAAAATAAGATGCTTCCTTGTCTCAAAACAAGTTTAAAGAAATCAAATTGAATCTCTTAACTCCTGAGTTATTCTGAAAGGTTCTGGTAGAAACCTCTTGATGTTGCTGCTTTACGGGAAAGCATAAGAGACCCTCACCCACTGATGACAGGACGTAAAGACAGGGAAAGTATTGTAGGGCTGGCAGGATGAATCATCGGATAGAAGTGCTTTCCACAAAAGCCAGACGACCTGAGTTTGGTCTCCAGAACCCAAACCATGTAACGATGGAAGGAGAGTCAACTCCAGGAAGTTGTTATCTGTTCTCTGACTTCTGTACTGGTTCTAGGTCTCACATACATATGTATTCTCACATACATACATACATATATACATCATGCATGCACACATACACACACATACCCGCTCTAGTAAATAATAACGGTGACTAAAAATTAACTTTGCTCAGTAGAAAAAAGTGGGAAAGTGTATACACATGACAGAGGATTGGTGAGTGCCTGAACCCTAACCAGAGAAGCTTCCTCTTGCTGTAGGTGCTAATTAACACAGAAAAACCACAGCTGGACAGACATGGGAAGAGAATAAAGGACTTTGGAATGGTCATTTCTAAATGAGGCAGCTGTATCAAGACTCCCCGCTCTGGGATCAGGGATCTACATGGAAGGCGGGATGGGAAGACTGTGAGAGGCAGACGCAGAGGCAGAGGATGACGACTTCAGGGAAGCAGGTCTGATAGGAACTCAGAAGGCCCAGGAGTGCATGTGAAGGCCCAGCACAAGATCAAGCCAGCTAAACACCACAGCACAGGTGGGGAAAGGAGATGCAAAACAACCTCTGGGCAAGAAGCTATTTGCAACCCATAGTTCCTGGGGTTGGGAAAATCAGTCTTCTTCAATAGAGGGACACTAAGTATACACATCCAGGTCTAGTAGTAGTCATCCAACACGAATGAGACCCCATGGCTGTGGTAGTTTCTTTTTTTTAAAAGAGAAATAATGTGAATTTAGGGGTAAGGAAGTGAGGGAAGACCTGGGAGGACGTATGGGAAGAGAAAGTATAACAACAAACGATGCTGTATGAAACTCTCAAATAAAAATAGGTTAAAGGGGGAAATCTAATACAAGGATAGAAAGTAATAGAAAGCCGTACAGGAAAACATTGTGAACTGTGTTTTAGTCATGCCAAAGCTCGGCAGGATACACACAGGCAAAAACAGCAATGTAAGTAAAAGTAAGCTTTTAAAATGAAGGACCTGGCTTTAAACTTGTGTAGGAAGCCAGTTACTGGTGATTGTGCCATATCTGAGGCTTGGTGAAGCTTCAGTGTTTATCTTCGTGTCTGCTGTTTCTCTGAGCAGATTAGATCCTTCATGACCCCTTAGCTGCAGAGGACATAGGCCTCCTTTGCCTCTGACGGGCTGTGCCACCAGCCCAGGAGTCCTTACTGGGTCCCTTTGCCTGGGAGCCACACATGTTTCCCTGCACAGTCTAGTGTAACTCCTGTTTGCTACCTGTTCACCACTGCACTACAGGACTAGGGTTCTTGGTGCTGCTTTTGTTATAGGTACTGGATTTTCAGTGTACCTTTCAGTGTAAGGTCTATTCCTTATCTTGAACAAACTACCCAATCAGAACCTCGGGCTTGCCTTACGCTGCAAGTTCCTTATGCCAACACATCTGATGAAATGACACTGCAGTCTGTGTTACAGTTAGTCAGCAAATTTCAAGAAGAGAAAAAGAAAAAAGAAAAACAAAAACGATACCCCCCTCCAAAGGAAAAAAAAATAAACCCACTAAGCAAGGTTGATGACTTCTTGTCCCATGCTCCTCCTTAGGTGTCTTACTACAGAGGAGGCGCATTTTGTTGGTGAACACTCTGTAACACACTCCTCTGGGGAAGCTTCCTCCAAGAAGGGAAGGCTGATCTTGGAGATAAATTCAAATTAAAGTACCCATTTGATTAGGTATTCAAGCCATATTCTCTACTCCGACATCAGGTTTAAGAATTGTGTACAGGCATCAAAGAAGCTAGCTGAGTCTGCTTTTTCCCTTGTGCTCAATTAATTGGTTTAACCAACATTTAGTGGGTGGTGAGCCCACAAGGCCACTATGGTAGGACCAGGAGGAATGTCAGGGTAAATCAGGCAGGGGCTCTTTCTCTCACGCGCACTTACCCCTTGATAGAAACTAGATGCACAGGGAGCTACCCAGTCAGAATTATTAAAGCCTCAATAGAGCCATCATCTTATTAAGAGTAGTCAGTGTCCTGTAGAGCTTTCTAGGATTTAACTCAGTGCCATGTGAATTCATAAAGGCTGCACATGAGATAAAAAAACTCATAAAACCATAAAATACAGCCGTCCTCTGCATTGCAAAGCTGTTATGCAGTGCAAGGTTCTGATTCTCTCGATAGTAAAGAGGAATCAGTTCTTTGTACCTAAAAACCACCATCATCTTCTCTGTCTAGAATTTTAGGGAAATATTATCGAATATAATGACAAAGTTGTGACAGGAACCAGAAATACTGTTCTAAGAAGAAATAAAAATATATAGCAAATAAAGTGATTCCTAAGGGCATTCTGCTATACTCAGACATCAGTGCCTTGAATACAGAAAATCAAAACAAAAAAGACATTTCCCGTGTGTAGATAGGAACTAACTCAGAGGCCTACAGCTGGATAATGTGCAGAGAGAGAGTGAGGGACTTTGAGCGTTGAGTCCTAAATGGGATGTCTTCACCAAAGCAGGGATCTCTTTAGAAGAGGAGGTGGAATCATCCTAAGAGCCAGAGGTACTGAATGTCCTCCAGGCACAGCAGGACCGATGGACACATGAGCTCACCAAGGGTATCGTAGCAGATGCAGGTATGCACAAGCTCAGTCTATACAGACTCCCAGCCCCAAGAAGCAGAAATGGACATGGGCTCCTACATCCAGGCAAAAGGCGAGAGGCTAGGTGCAACTGATGCTTGCTGGCAAAGGAAAAAGTTTGTCTAGTGGGGTCTCATTGGGTATATGAACCACACCTCAGGGAAGGCTCCATGTCCAAGAAGAGAGGGATAAAACAAAGCCAACTCAGTAATAATTTCTTTAACATTTTGTCTCATTTTGCTTTGAGCTTTTTGTTGTCCTTGTTGTTTCATTAAGTTTTTGCTTGATTTTGACTCTGTCTTTATCTGTCTATCTGTCTGTCTGTCTGTCTCTCTTTCTCTGTGTGTGTGTATTTGTGTGTGTGTGTGTGTGTGTTTGTGTGTGTGTGTGTCTTGATTTTATTGTTTTAGAGAGAGGGTGAAAACAAAGAACATAGGATAGGCAGTTAGAAAGAATTTGGGAGGAATTGGAGGAGAAAGAAAGTGATTAAAATATATTGTATAAAAATTACAATAAAAATATACCTTTAACAAGGAGATAGTACCCAAAGTATTTATTTAGCCAATTGAGCCTGAAAGTAAGGCCATATTTAATCACTACCCCTGATATCAACCCACAGGATACACCTTGTGAGTTTCAGGACGGAGGACACAATGATGGTGTGTGAACAGTGCTTTGTGTCTACTAGAGATGGGATAGCTGGCTGTGATCACCTTCCTTCCTTGAAAAGAATTCCAGAAATAAAGAAGCCATGTTGAGGAATAGGATACACCTGACACTTCCTGCTAACTCACTTCAGCTTTCTGTTTGTTTATTTGTTTGTTTATTTGTTTGTTTGTTTAAATCATATTTAAGTTAAAGCTGGGGCAAGAAAGGGCAATGACTTGTACAGAATGTTGAAATTCATCTTTGAGGCCACCAAAGACCTGTAGACATCATCGGTCCTTTGGAGAAAGCCCCTCACTCTGTGACTCTTAGCTATGTTCAGGTGAATGAGATAGGAATTAGCAAAAGGTGGAATTGTAAAGTGGGGACAGACAGACAAACTTGCCTGAATGGTACCACAGTAGTAGCAGCCTGTTTGAGAATGACACAGAAATCCCAGGTAGCCACGAGCTCAGTGTCATTGTTTCTTAATCACATGCCCAACAGGCCTGTGAGGATAATGTTTAAATACCCATTTAAATCGGCCGTTCCTCTCGTGCTTCAGATGTCTGTGTAACGAATGTGTTTTGTTTGGATTTGTTTGTTTTCCCTACAGAAAGCCTGGGCTTGGGGTAGTGGTGGGAGGGGGTTGTTAAAAGACAGGCACAGACAGGCTGCTCTCTAAGAGTAATGCACAATTAAAAACTGTTTGGCACACACAGTGTGGTGCCACTGGCCTCTGTGTGGGTAGCTGGATGCAGTAAACAGATCTTACCTCACTGGCTAACGCTGCCACATCAAAGTTCATAGAGGTTTAGCCCTATACCTGGAAAGCCTTGGAGAGACATTTCTCCATTAAGATTAAAATATATACAAACCATGTTAGCTGGCAGAATTAAAGTACGTACCTTAGAACATAGATCCTGTGAGCGAGTTCTAACAGGCTAATCAAATATGTGGGGGTTTTTACCCAAAGAGCCAACACCATTCCCAGGTGAAGAAACTTCTACCTATCCATTTAACAAATACCTTCCTACAGAACATCATGGGAAATGACATTTCAAGTAGGTTTCCCTCACTTTCAAACCATTTCTTATCTAGGCCTCTTCTTAAAGGTTGTGGCAAGCTTTCCTGGTGCCAAGGCCTCTGCACGTTTGAACAGAGCTATCAACACAAACCTAAAGCCCCTGCTGGTGATGAGGCTGCGATAGGAAGGTAAGTGATTCCCATGAAACGGAGCATCGCCGAGTCTGCTAATTACCCTTAATTAATATTTAATTAATTAATATTTGTGATACTGCTGAGGAGGAAGAGAATGACTAAAAGCACGGCATTTAAACAAATAGATGACGTCACACTGTGCTGAGGAGTGTAGTTTCATTAAAATGTGTTTGCTCCAAAGGTTGCCAGTCCTAAATTTCGGACAGACACTGTATCTAATCTTTTTAAACAGTAGGACAAGCTTATGGGATGGAATAAGCACAACAATCGAGACAATAATTAAGCTTACTTGGCTTCTAAGGTTTGTCAAATTTGCCCCATACCCCTCAGATAGACTAAAATCAGTTCTGTAAGAGCCAATATGAAGACACGTTACAACGTTCTCGCTTTATGGATAAAAGCACTGCACTTGAACAAATTTTAGTCAGGAAGCGTCAATGCTAAGAGTTGAAACAGTACAACAGAAGCTACAGTCTGGGCTCCAGCTCTTAACAATGGCAATGACAGAAGATGCCAGGGACGTCTATCTGGGAGGAGTCACACCACACAGTATAAACTTCCCAGCAACCATAATTTTTTACAGGACAAAGTTAAAGATTAAAGTTCAAATTCATTCCCATCAGACTGTCCTAATTTAACAAATGCCATGGGTTGGGGAAGGCAGACAGACAGAAATACCATTGCACATCAAGGGAACTCACAAGATATCTCTATTGGCGTACTGTTCTGAGTTCACGGTGCCCAGATGCCCTTGTGTAAGTCTCGGCTGGAGAGCACCACATGACAAGCTTGACTCCTAGAGGTACCAAGAGAGAGTGACCATGTCAGTATCATAGTGTGTGTTAACAGTAACATATCTCACTCCCTGTCGAAGTGAGTTCTACCATGCGGCTTTCTCTTGCCAGGGATGTAACTGCTATTGGCTTTCTCTAAAATTCCACAGTTGATGTTAAATCTTCATTAGGAGTGGAAGGATCATTTAACTCAGCGAGCCTGCATCGTTGGTAGTGATCCTGTGTTCTAACTGCAATGCATACACTTACACTGTCTATCCAACTCAAATTTACAAAAATTGTAGTTTTGTGAAACAAATTATAAATTTATTTCAATTTAGTGGTTTTGAAATTTTAAAATGATAATGTTGAAAATAATGGTGGAAAATGTTATCTTTCCCAGCACTTTTAGTACAACAATGTATATAAGAATGTGTAGCATGTTTGAAAGGTAAACAGTTGAAATTTCTATAAAAATACATTCAAGTCCACTGATATTCATTTAAATACTGAAAGTAACACTCCAGTAAAAAATGAAAGTAGAAAATATTCCAGAAATACCACAGAAACATAATTAAAATCTAATCATTCATATTCCTTGAGTCTATGGATTTTGCAAGAAAATTTTGACTTATTTTTTCTAATTCCCTTAACTAAAAAAGGGGGAAAGATACAGTAGTACCTACCACCAAATCATGACTATTAGTCAATTAAATTAATATTCTGAAAATATCTAGTATATTAATTAGTAATGTAATAATAATGAAATTATACTTAACATTATTAACAGTTGTTGCTTAATCAGAGAATAAAACACTATTTAATATGAAGGAATAAATACAAGATACCTGCTGGTTCTCTATTTGAAAAATAAGACTTTCCTGTGGGAGCCAGGGATTTAGCTCAGTGGTAGAGCGCTTACCTAGGAAGCGCAAGACCCTGGGTTCGGTCCCCAGCTCCGAAAAAAAGAACCAAAAAAAAAAAGACTTTCCTGTGTAAAACAAGATGTTTTACTGCTTACTAAGTCAATACAATTGACTTGAAAAGTGTGGTTGAGGAAAATTAGACATCTAGAGCAGAACAGTGTGGTGAAAGGTTTCTGAAGTCATTTCCTATGAGCAAAGACAAAAGAGTGGATGGAAGTAACATGAACCTCTTAGTTCTCCTGGTATGGCCAGAGGGCTCTGTTTGACCTTATGGATTAACACAGGGATTGAAATAGGCAATCTGTTGACAATGTAAATTCCAGGGTTATAACCAGGGAATAACCAGATTATTCATGCAAAATTATCTTACTGTAGCAAAAACATCATGCAAGAACATGTCAGTTCTATATGCAAAATACTCTTGGTGTCAATATTTAAACTCAGTTGAATTTAAAAAACTGAATATTACAATGCAGTTCACACAGCTCCTCATATTACTGTGTTAGCTTGAGTAAAATCTGCATATTTGACTAAAACTCATTTAAGGCTATAATCTTATCACACTTAACTTTCTGTTTTCAGTGACAGCTATTGACATGCACTCTGAATTAATTTCACTTACAGATATGATGGTTTATTTGACTTTTGAGTTCACTTCATTTATACATATGACAGTTTATTGGCATTATCTGTTACAATTCTCTGTCTACATATTTATGTTTCTTGCTCCACAAGCTTTAAAGGTAATTTATCCCACATTTCCATCTTTGTGTGATATAAAATACTATTAATATTTAGGGAAAATAGTAATATTGAGAATAAGATTGTTTTCTTTTTCTTTCTCCTTTAACCTCAACTATCAACATATTTTAAAAATTAAAAATAAGGAATTCCTGATTTTTATCCATAACCTCAGATTCTATGTTATTTACTTTATACTCATTTGTTTTATAAAAGCAGGCCAATAAAAGTTTTATTTTTTCATTTTCACTAACATGTGTCCTTGATTTTAACTTTTTAAAGAAACAGAAATAGACCTGAAACTCATGTGCTTGTGAGCTGGTACATCAAAATATTGAGACATGTTTGACATTTTTTAATATCATGTCTAACGGATAAATTTTAAAAAGGATTGTTAGAAGAAATAAAACTGTTTTTGTTTGGCATGGCCTTTTGTGTAACTTTACCTCAAACAATGCTAGCGTGTCCAACCTTCTGAAATCCCGTGCCTAAAATGCAGAGTTTCATAAGACTTTCATGTGCTTAAAAAACAACTTGTTTTAGGATTCCATTAATATAAAAACTGACACTTAGAGTGCAGGCTCTTCTTTGAAAAAGCCCATGGGGTAAGAGAATTCACTGGATCTACAGTTACTCAAACATCAGCACAAATAAAAAGGGAAAGAAAAAAACACTGAGAGGAAAAAAGTCCAAACATGAATGTCAGAGTCTGAGGAAACCTAAGTTAATCTATAATCACTCATCACACAAGCAGTTGTGACTGGTATTGAACTTACATGTCCTGAATTTGTCTCCAACTAGTGGTTATCCTCCTGCCTTAGCCTCCCAAGTGCTGCGATAGACATGTGCCACCAGGCTCAAGAAGACTTTTCATTCTATAATTTTGTAGAGTGTGATTGGGTGGCCATATACTTTAGAGAGCTCATATTTCTGTTCTGCTGTTTTAATCGTCTTTTTGTAAGTTATACCTAGCCTTTCTTATGGCTTGATTTGGGGATTTCAGTGATAGACAAAATGTATTAGATAGGACACTTGATCTTTTCTAACTGACAAAGAAAACATGTTTTAACAGAGCCCCATGGGACAGGTGCTCGGTAAAGGTGTTCATTTAAGGAGCAGTGCAGTTGGGGATGCACAGTTATCTACCTAGTAATGCATGGAGTGTGGCGCAGCTAGGTGAGTACAGCATTCATGTTTACACATGGTATATTGTTATCTGGAAAATGATAAAGATAAAAGCAGGACACTTAGCTTTTCAATGCAATTGTATTGATGTGCTAAACAAACAAAATCAGCTCAAAATACAGGACTATATCAGAAACCTGAGTGAGTGTGAATGTTTAACTCGATCAAGAGATCAAGAGTCACATTCAGAATTTCAGAAGAAATGAAAGACAATGTATTCTCTTAGGAGATAGTTTCTCCCTTCAGGTCAGAAGCTTGATTTCTAATCACGGTCATGCTTTTGAATTCTCTGTGGTCATTAGGCCTTAACAAAAGTTTCCTTGAAGAGAATATTAACATCTGTTTAGTTAGTGTTAATAATAGAGACAGAACAATGGTGAAGCTAGCTGCTGCCTTCTTCTAAGTCTCCTTTCTTTCCACATGAGCCCCTAAAACATGTTTGTTTTGGAAGCAACTGGTGTACGATTCGGAAGGGGAATTTAAAGGGAGTCACTCCTGTCAAGGGCAAAAACATAAGTCACATCAGCTGATCTGCAGCTGACTAGCCTGAGTGGGAAGAATTCAAGGGCACTCACTGTTCAAAGTTGAAGAATAACATTCCTTCCGCAGCTAAATGGCTGGTATGAGACAACAGATCCTATCTTAACACCCAGAAACAAACTCACTGTGGTTAGGTTATCCAGTCACTAGAGGTGACCTTTCACAGTTGGGAGACAGATTAAAAAGACCTGCAACCACAGAGCTATTTCTGTGGCTGCAAATGAACCAGGTCCTGGGTCAACTCCGAGGAATTCTATCGTATTCTTTGGTAAGTGTCTTAACATAACATCTCTAAAGACCCATAAGACAACAGAACTATCCTTAGACAACTATAAGGTAAAGAAGAGTACCCACTACCTTAGAATAAAAATAGAGAAAAGGTTATTCCAAACTGTTTTTTATTTTTAATTAATTCAAAGCTTTAACAAAAACAATGTTGAATGAGTGAATCTTATTCACATATCTTTAAGCTAGGCATGTAAATGGTCCACCTTCCCATCTACGTCAAAGATGAGAAGAGTCTACAAGCACAGAAAGCAAAGAGAATCTGTTTTACTGAAAAATAAAATAATAGTAATCATTAAGAACCACAAAGCCAAAATACATTGCAGATATCAACTTGTCTAGTTAAAATTTCACCATGTAGAGATGTGATAATACTATGCAAAGGGAGTAGACAGCACAGAGTGGTTGGGGTGGGGGATGCATGAGGAAAAACCATCCAGAAATGAAGGGAGAAGCAAACTTTATATCCACCTTCTGTTCTCTGAATTCAACGGTATACCCTATCCCTTACATAGATTGTTTGTATACATGAATACAGTGTATGAGTGTGCTGCCGTGCTCTGAAGAACAGACCTCAAAGAACTCCATCTAGAGAGTGTGGGGCTGAGCCTGAACCGAAGCTGCTCCATTCTGAAGTCCCCTGCTGGGTTCAGTTGGAGTGCACATCCTCCATGGGCTGCTCCCAGCTCCTAGCTGAGTACAGAAGCCAGAGGAAAGCATGCTTGCTTCTGAATCTCACCATTGATTTTAGTCAAGGGGCTTACCTGGTTGTTACAGCGTTTCTATTCAGTTGTTGTCCTTGGGAAAAGAAAATTTTGAAGAAGTAAAAATATTTCATGATTGTGTTTCAAAGCCAAGGTGGCTGCTAAAATAACAGAAATTGCACTCGTGGGGGAAATTCAGTTTTAAGGAATTTTCAACTTTTCAATGTAATTCTGTGATCAGGAATTGAAGCGATTGGGTGAGAAGTACAGAGAGATGGATTTTTGTTCAAAATAACCTGAAAGAACTACTGAGAAGTAAAATTGACCACTCCAGTCCTTCCAATTCTGCCAACGCTAACGTGCCCATTTCAGAGGCAGGGGAGCATAGGTACACGGAATTTAAGTCCTCAGTGACTCAGAGCTTTAAGGACAAGGGTTGCTGATCCAGTCTTGAGATTTCTCATCCTGACCACAAAGCTGAATGGTTAAAGGAAACTCTTCATAAACAAACACCAAATGTATTCAACACAAACAAATGAATAGGCTCCATGACATACACAACATTCATGCTAAACTTTATTGAATATTCTGTGCAAATTCTGTTAAGACTGTCATGTATCCTCTTTAAAAGCAAATCTTTCTTTTTATGAGTAGCTGAGCAAGTGATTCTTTACAGCAAATTCAAGTGTCTTAGTTCATTTTTCAGTTACCAAAATGCTGAGACGATATTGTTTTTGATATGTGACAAAAGAAATTAAGTAGAATTTAATAGAAAGCAAAGAGACATACAAATAAATAAAAAAGAATGTGATCTATTAATTCTAAATGTTAAACTAATATAGTATAACTCTTTCAAAAATAAAACACTGAAAAAATATTATAAACATGCACTCATGTCTGTTAGAATTTATTTATCAAATATTAACCAAACCCATAAAACCAGATGCATAAATCCAATTAATTTTGTCCAAGTGCTCTACTGACCTGATTAGCAAGTAACCAAAGCCCAGTACCCCAAGAACTGTCACAGAAAAGTGTGTGTTAAACCAGGGAACAGCAGTATTTGCAACAGAGGAAGAACACACAGCTAAACATCTAAAACCAGGAAGGCCCCAGATCCCATGATGCCTCTCTGGATAGTGCTCTCAAGACCCAAATAAACTCTTTCCTCCAAAGATTCCATTTCTCGGTCTATTATCCATCCACCTGTACATTCCCATTTGGGTCACTCTCTCTCCTTTGCCATACAATTTTGAGTACCTTTCCCAGCCTTTCCTACCCTGTACACTTCCACTCATAAACAAACCGACAGACAGATAAACAAATAGACCAACGCCTTTCAACCAGGACTCTTTAACATCATCCAACTATTTTCCCTTCGAAAAACTGAGTTAGAATTTCCTTTTACTCTATCCATTCAGGTCTGGTGCAGCACATGCAAAGGCTCCTTCTGGGTAATCCTTCTGTGGCCAATGTATTTTTGTCTTCATGAGAAGAAATCCATCTTCATCAAGGTTTATTTTAAAACCGCTTCACTCTAAACACTGAGACTCATCTATCTTCTCTTAGATCATTTCTTCAAAATCCATTTTTCACTATCCCAAAAATACTCTCGTAATTAATGATGGCAATCAATACTTACAGGCTGCAATCAGTAGCTTCGTTAAAAAAAATCCATGACCTCTGCTTGTCTCTTATTTCTAAGGTAATTCATTTCCAACTTGAACTTCATGGCCACTGTGACTACCTCTGTTACTGGAGTCTTCAACTTTGATACTGTATTTCTACCCTATAGATTCCTGTCTTTTATATAGTCTTTAATGTCTTTTCTACCAATGTCATTCTAGAATCTCCTTGATATTGGCTATATCCTTGACACATCTTCCAAATTAATAGGCAACTCCCAGTCTCTTGCCTTCTCTTCTCCACATATTCAGGACTTCAACAGAAAGTTCAGCATAATTCTAATTTTGGTACCAACCAATTGAACACAAGGTCCTTTGGCTCTGTCAAAATAGGAAGAGGAAGAGTGGATAGGTAAGAACTGCCAGCAACCCCAGGCTAACAATGCCCAAGGTCTAAGTACAGACTGGTAGATTCATAGGCTCAAAGCCCTAATCTATGAGTTAGCAACTCCTTTGCTTTGGATTTTAAAAGCCATAGACTCATGGTTCATGATACTGACATTGGGAGCTCCCAGACTGGGCTCCAACCATGGGCAGTCCTCACATGTGGCAGCCATTGTAACTCTAGGTTTCTAGCAGAAGTGAGGAGCTGTAGCAGCACCAGCAATGAAGGGCAGGCAGTGGTTGCTCATTTCACAACTCTTAAATAGACCTTGTATGCTGACAGACTCTTAGAGGACTCAGCTCTATCAAGTTAAGCTCCCAGTAGGCGCTGTTCCAATCCTTGGACTTAACTTGTCTGAGAGTCTTATTCTTTAAAGTCCTGACAGCTTCCTAAAAATCTTTTCATAACCAGGACCTGTAGTTTCTCATAGCTGGGTATAGTTCTCTGACTTTCTATTGTCACCACTGGATGACACTTTTGCACTGGTCACTCTCTCAAGGTCTTCAGATGCCTTCCCATCACAAGTACCACCTTCACCATGGCTACCATTTGCCAGAATGGCTTTTAAAGGCAGAGTCAAGAGACCTACTCAGAGGAGGATGAGAACGTTTCAGGAATGGCAGTAAGGGGTAAGGCTCAAGCTAAAGGTACATGGACTCCAGCCATAAATGTGGTCAGACATGGCATCCTAGATTGGCTGTGTTAGAAGATTTTACTTCATTTTCATCTTTTGTAGCTCAACTACAAAGTTCTCAAATATGAACTTCTCAAATACTGATGTGGTCCCCAGGGTTAAGGGTAGAGCATGACTGACAGAGTCCATGGAGGACAGTGGCTGGAATTCTTGCTTTCCTTCCACAGACATTCACACTTAATGAAAGCATATTCTCTGTTCCCCAATGGCCCCCAAACTCAGTCTCATGATTCTGAGACTGGCCATTGACTACAAGTGTTATCTACTTATTGGGAAATTGCCAGGTTCTGTTGACTATGGGAGATGTTAGACAGGAAGGAAGTCAAGAAGTCAAACTATTCTTCATTTAGGGGAGAGTAAACATCACACAAACAGGTCCTTGATTCTTCTACAGTTCAAAAATCTCTTAAAGGCTAATTATTTATATTATAAAACGAGTTCAAAGTAAGTTTGTTTAACTTCCCATTCTGATAAAGCCAGTTTATAGGTGTTAACACCTGATGAAAATCCACACTTTGCTGTGTTTTATTTGGGGTGTGTGTGTGTGTGTGTGTGTGTGTGTGTGTGTGTGTGTGTGTGTGTGTGTAGTTTTTGCTTGTCTTGAAAGAAATTTTCGTATCTTACTAACATTTTTATTTTATGTCAAATATCATCAATATCTGAAGGTCAATATTCCTACCCAGGCAATACCCTACCCATATTTCCAGCATAATACCTCTTCATGAGCTGAAGCAGGAGGCATGTTGCTCTCTAAAAGGCAGTAAAGGCATCATCACCATGGATATTCATGCTTCTTTGTGAGCTGATGTAGCTCATCTAGATAACTGCACAGTCTCCCTGTCACGCTGGATGTAGCGGTGACATTTATTCAGTTTTCAAAGACTGTTTAGATGTCACACTTTCCTCCAACGATTCAAAATTTCACCACAAACCCCTCTGTCCAGTGAAAAGGCTACAGAGAGGCCAATGTGTTCAAATTTCTGGGCTTGATTACACTTGTGTGGTACTACTTCTCTAAAGCTATTTTAAGCATCCTCTTAGGTTACAGTCAACTACATTGTAAATCTAATTACTCTTAGCCAAAGTGAACAAAGCACCTGAGACTGTTACTCTGTGATCTACTTAAGGAAAGAGGCTACTGTTTTCTTTTAAGCACTTGCTAACATTGATATTACATGGTTATCTATATCTCTAATTCCATATCTTCCAATGCACACACACACACACCCATACACACACATGCACACACATACAAGCACATGCATATACACATACACACACAAACATGCACGTATACATGCACACATACATAAACACATACACACACATACACTCATGCATACACAAACATACACCCACATGGATATGACATAGACATAATACCTCTCACAGTGACCAGAATTTTAATTATAATGAAGAAATGGAACAAGGAACATATGGAGAACTAAGCTGACACCTATTTAAATAATCTTACACTAACGCAGGAAACTACCATGTGCTCATAGAAACTCAGAGTCATAGTACAGTGAAGCACAGGTTTCCAATTCAATTAGAACAGATTTAATGCCAGGTTTGATATTCAAGGTTATTTGAGAAAAAACAAACTAGTAGACTGAACTTTCTAGCCCTCTGTTTCCTTATCTGTACAATGTGACTGATTACAGGGCCATAGGTAAAGGTACTGCATGTAGGAGCATACAGTATGGTCTATGGCTGGGAGCAGGATCTACAGATGGGAGGTGAGATCACTTATTATTATTTATGTCACTTTCAAGTGAATTATTTTAATCTATATTATCTTTTTAAAACTTGATAATATAAATCTATTTTGAACATATATGCGAACTGATAACTCATCAATAATTCACAGTAGCTAAATGAATCTCTCAACTTCTTCATGCCTATTTTTCCGATTATTACCAGCTTTCTCAACAAATTCCTTTCAATTAAATTCTAACATGCTTTTCTGTGTACACTGTGCCCACATCATTCTCAAGCATGCTGGGAGCTGTCTCATTCCATCCAGTCCTAATTCACTGAGATGTCAGTCCTCTGAGGAGTACCCCATGGGTTTCCTCAGCTCCCTTTCAGATACTTCTGGACTCAGCAACTTTGCCCGTTTTCAAGGAGTCACTCTTGAACTGTGCTTTCTCTTCTGAACTAAAACTGCCTTGAGGTTTTTTGCCCTCTGAACAAAGAATCAGACCTGATTTTAATCCATAGCATTTATTCAAATAGCCACCCAATGGATATTTTCGGTGGCTCAACTATATACCAGGTACTGTTTCAGGGGGACAGAGTCACAAACATGAATGCAGTAAGGCCCTGAAAGATCAAAAAGCTCGCAATTTTGGAGTAGCAAACACAGAAGCAAATAATTACAGAAGATGTGGTAACTGAACAGAATCATGATAGATCTTATACAAAGACTGTGAAAGACTATGTAGTCAGCCTGGGATGAATGAAGGACAGGGAAAGATACTGCGAAGAGGAAGAGTCCAGATGATTCTTAAAGAGGGTAATTCAGACCACAACTACTTTGATATTTCATCTTATAACATTACTGGTGGTAGTACAAACTTGCACAATCCCTATGGAAATCAATATAACAGTTCTTCAGGAAGATGGACACCACCCACTTCAATATCCAGCTATACTCCTCTTGGGCATATATGCCCAAGGATGTTTCACCCTACCACTTGTTCAACCATATGCATTGCTGCTCTGTTCATAACAGCCAGAAATCAGAAACAACCTAAATTTTAATTAACAGAAGCATGAATAAATAAAACGCAATACATTTACACAATGCAATATTGCTTGACTGTTAAAAGGAAATGATATCATAAAATTGGCAGCTGAATGGATGGGACTGGAAAAATGATAACCATGAGTGAAGTAAGCCATGTCCAGAAAGACAAATATGGCATGCATTCATTTATATGTGTATATTAGCCATTAAATCAATGATAACCAAGCTATAATCTGTAGATCCAGAGGCTAGGAATAGAGGAAGGGACTTGGGGGGAAACACAGATCTCCCTAGAAAGGGAAAATAGTAGATTTTATAGGTGGATGGGGGTTAGATGGGGACAGGAATAGGAGGATCAGGTGGAGAGGGTATGGGAGATGGGGTTGAAAGGGAATAAAGAGAAAATCATGTGGAATTGAGGGGTATTTGAGGAGCACTAGGAAAACCTACTGCTTTGGAAACTTGCTAAAACATATGAAGGCCATCCCAATGAAGTCTCCAAATAACGAGGGAGACAGAGCCCCAACTCTTGTCACCAAATGAACTTTCAGTACCAGGACAATCACATCCAATTGAGTTGATAGTCAAAAGAGTCACACAGAAATCTCTAAATACTCAGGCTGTTGCCAAGACAATAGATTGCTCTCCCTGAACTGAAGGTAGGGCCCCACTGCCGAAACCCACACCCACAGAATTCGATAAACATGAGAACTGGTGCGTACATAGAGCCTTCATCTACATGTTCTAGTATCTTTGATATGGGAACACACTTTGCATGCTACCAAAAGAGAAATGTAAACAATGACCCAGATATGTGTCTCTTGGAGCAACTATCTATCTTGCCTACAAGATATGCTAGTGCAATGGTGGGACAGGGTTTATGTTAGCAACCATCTAATGCTGTCATTGATGTCTACTCCAGGGGATAGAACTCATCCCTGACATTCCTTAGGTGACCAAGAATCAAAGACTAGATAAATAGCTCAGAGACTTAGGCAAAACCAAATACTACTGATCTAAAAAAATGAAAAAAGAAACAATAAAATGACCCCTAATGATACTCTGCTGTCCTTATAGGTCAGTGCCTTATTCAGCCATCATCAAAGAGGCTTCTTCCTGCAGCAGATGGGAACAAATACAGAGACCACACCCAGACATCATACAAAGAGAGGGACCTTGGAACACATGTCTCTAAATAAAGGAGATGTCTCCATCAAATTCTTCCCCTTGAGAAAGTGGAAGAAGGAAGACTGTGAGAGGCAGAGGGATGGAAAATACCAGGGGAACTACATCCTTCTAAAGCAACTGAGAAAAACTCATGTGAACTCCTTTCCCCTAGCTGGGCTGTCTTGTGTGGCCTTAGTGAGAGAAGATGCATTTAGTCCTACTTCGACTTGATGTCCCAGCTCAGGATGGTCCCTCAAGGGCAGGTCCCCTTCTCAAAGGAGAAGGGAATGAGGTAATAGAGAGAGGGATTTGTGAGGGTGAGACTGAGAGGAGAGGTGGGAGGGGCTGCAACTGGAAAGTAAAGGAAATGAAAAAATTAAAGAAAATAAAGGAGACAGATTTAAAAAACTCTTTTGAAACTCTTTTTAGATTTTAAAAGGTTTTTATCTGGTAGAATATGTATAGAAAAGGCTTAATTTAAGCCTTAAGGAAGGATATATATATATATATGTATATTTATGTATAAATATATATTTATATTTATATGCATGTAGTTATTTATATTTATTTATTTGTATTTATATTTATACATGTTCAGTTTTATTTTTATATTTATTTATATTATTTATATATACTCATATTTATACATTTATATTTTTATATTTGTATAATTATAATATATATGTTCTAACATGTATAATACATTATATATAATTATATGTACATATGTAATATAACATTTATATAATTATAATATATAATAAATACATGGCTCTAATATAATTATACAATATACATATAATATATAAAATTAAATTTACTAGATCACATATATATTTACATGATATATGTTTATATATGGATATATATTTTTAAGCAAATATATGTATATACATAAATATATCCTTTTAAGCAATATTAGTATATTATATAAGCAATATTAGGCAATATTTGCAGTTTTTGACTGGGCATCATTATTCCTGGGTCCACAGATACAGTCTGAGATCTCACAGTGGGGGAGTCATGCTGTCACTACACCTCCTCCCACCAAAGGAATATTTCCGTATTAATGACATCCAGAAAAAATTATCCACAAACACTGTCTATAACAAGTCTTACTCACCCTGCACACTGGCAGGCATAGCCAACCATGTTTCACTGAGGCCTGAGATGGAGAAAAGTACCTGAATAGCCACTACTACTGGGACGGTCTCCCCAAATCAGAAAAAATAATCCTACACAGAATGGTTGTTCCGAAGGTAAAAGTAGGAGCGTTATTTTCTAATCAAAACCACAACAGACTAATTTGTTTCTATGCTGGCAAAATATAAGAACGCACCTCAAAATTACTGTGTGATTACAGGTTTGGAATGTCTAATACTATTCACTTGAAGATACAAGTTTACTGTATCCTACAAGGCAGGAGCTCTATACTGTTGGGTACACTATCTCTCTTGGAAAAAATGCTTCTCAGAAAGATTTTCAAAAGCGTAAATAAAGAGTGCTAATTATGATTAATAATCACCTAGAAAACTTGGCGGCTGCTAAAAGCACACCTGCTCTGCCAACACAATAGACAAATTAAATGGATTCCTGAATTTAAAATTTATCAGAAAGGAACATAGGAATGAGAAGAAGAAATGCTTCCTTCAGCCGGCGTGAAAGGTCTCTGAGGCAGAGGTGGAAGATGGCTGCCTCTGCAGTAACTTTCCATGTGCTTCTCCACCAAGTTCACTCTAGCACGTCCATGTGCTAACAGCTGCCGTGCTCAAATGTCTAGGGACATTAAAGCTTGAATTGTCGTACGAGGGGATTTCAAATAATACGTATGAGCTGTTAGCTTGCTGAGGAAATTTTGGGGTAAGATCAAAATATATTTATGTTATATTTTTTGTGTAATGTCTTGGAAAGGGAACTTAGAACATTGGACTCTTTTGAGGTTGCTTAGACGAAATGTAGCTATTTTTGCTTGTTAATACGTGCCAGAGCTTAGTTTTGATAGGGGCTGCCAGCCACTTTCATTATATCTGTCAATCAAATGGTGAAGGGGGAGGGGCGGTCATCGAAAGGAATCTTAAACAATCTCAAACACTTGGCGTGATAAATGGTTTTAGCAGTCAGAAGTGGCATGGGTCCTCTTGATATTTAGGGAGAGAGAATCTAAGAGTATTTTTGGAAGAGCACTCATTTTTTTTTTCAGAACTCCATTTAGTTTCTTGTAGCAAGCAAAAATAATCGCACTGTTCAGAAAAGTAAAATCTGAACTTTTCCTTTCAGCGTGCCAACAGTACAAGATAAGTTTACACTGTGGACAACAAAATAGGGATGTTTGCAAAATTTTAAATAAAACACATAAGTCGTCATCGTGAAGGGTGCTCCTCCCCCAACTCAAATGCTGAAAAGAGAAAAAGAAATCAGAGATTCCTTTTAATCAGCTTGCTAAAGTGATGACTCTGTTTTTCCCTAGTAACACCTCTGAGTTTAAATCAGGAACAAAAAAGGAAACAGCTAGGGTCACACCAACTCCTGGGAAGGTTGTGAACACAGGCAGAGGATAAGTCTCTCTGACCTCACGTCACCCATGATGCACCTCTTCAAGTGGCCATTTTGGTCTTTGTCCTTTGGCAGCATGGGAGAACATCAGTAAAATGGCTCTCCAAGTTTGAAGAGCTTATCTAGGGAACTACTGAAGGTAAGAGGGAGTCCTGAGAATGCTTGATTTTCAAAAAAGTTTGATAGAATTAGAAAACCTGGAGACTCACAGTTGTGTGTGAAGGTGCGGTCCTCTCGTGGACTGATATTGTGAACTGTGAACCAGAATGGAGTCAAGCCTCACAACATCTACCGAACGTAGGCCGGGAATCGCAGAGCCCAGTGAAGCAGGAAGTCTCCACATTCGGTGTCACGGGTTGGAAACAGCAGTTTTGTTTTGCTTTAGTCCCTTTGATTATATGTTCCCTGTCCCCAGAGTCTGTCACAGATATTGATTGTGCTCTGTGTATCTTTTAATATAAGAACTTTAGACGGGGAAGATTATGTCAGGACTACTGCAATGTACTGTTTTGTAGCGAACAGAAACTTGATGGAACACACTGAAAATTAATGTCCCCAGAAAAGTGCAAAGACAGCATGATGAATTATCTCAGTTGTCAAGTTGACTAGATCTGGAATCAACTAAGAGATGAGCCTGTGGGTGCCCTTGAGGGGCTGTCTTGATTGCATGTGAAATCATCCAACCAGAATGGAACTGGCCCTCCCAATGGCGGCTGGGAAGGAGGGGAATGTGTCTGCTCTTTTGCCTGTTTGCTGTTTTGTGTCTTGCTGGAGAGTGCCTTTGTGCTGGTTTCAAGTTTATCTACCCTATGCCTGTGCCTTCTTTAGCTGATGCCAGAATCAACTTCAATCTCCCCCTGTGTATTGAAGAACCTGGGCTGCTCCAGGAGTCCTGCAGTTCTTCAGTACCAGGCTGGGATTGCCAAAGTACCGTACCTTGGTTAGAGCACAGTCTCTGCAGAGTGGCGGCTGCCCACACTGGACTCCCATACAGTGTTCTATAAGCCATTCTAACACAGGTCCTTTATATAAAGTCATTCTGTGGGGTGCATGTTTCTAAAGAATCCTGGATAATTCAAAGAGTAATAAAGCCAAGAGCATTGTGAAAAATGAGTCCTCAACCCCTTAACCAAATTTTGAAATGGCTGGGAGTCTTTACGAAATAGGGCAATATTTTTTTAAAGAACCATTTGGGTCAAAGCTAAGTAAAAATAAAAGGTTACAAAATTTGCTAGGTGTAAACTCCTGAGTGGATACTTCACAATGCTAGAATGTGGCTAGAGGGGCAATTGAGTATATTTGTATTTTATGCTTAAATTAAGTAAACTAGTGTAACTCACATCGGGTCTAGCAAACCAAGGTAGAGAACATCCCAGATGATAGCAGAAAGGAACAGAAACCATGAAGACCATTGGAAATACCATGGCACCCTTATAGTTTGATATTTACATAAGTAATAGGTGCTATTAAGTATATCCAGTAATATTTTCTATGTGTTAACTATTGATCAACACAACTAAATGGGTTCTTTTGGTTTTTTATAGATTCTTAAAAATGCTCAGCATATAAACATGAAGATTTTAACTATGCTCGCCAGGTTGGAGACAGTTACTCATAGAATATTTTAAGAGTCTGACCTGCATTTCTGGGTCAACCACTAATGAGCTAGCTGTGTGATCATGAAAACCCAAAATAACCACTAAAAATTGGTGTCTTCTTCCTCAAATATGAACACTTCACAGGTTACTTAAAAACTCTAACGTACTATCTATAGGAAGTTGAGCACACACGTGCCACAGAGTAGTATTTGAGTGGTCATGTTTAATTTCTTAGACATATAATAATTCTGCACATATCTTTATTTCAAAGTTGTGATTACTCCATCTCATTAGAGCATGCAGCTCAAGATTCTCTTCTTCGAAACTGCTTCAATATCTCTTAATACAAGGAGAGAAAGACTCTTAGGAGAATAAAACTCTTTAGAATATCGCAAACAATTCTATTAAAGTGCTATTTAAATGAACCGAGTGACATAATTATTTAAATGTGTGTATACACCAACACGTCCAAGTGTACACTTAAGGTGTGTGTTGCTGAATTATACTAATTCTAATAAAGTCATATGTGAAGACCAAGAACAGGGACATCTTGCTGTTAAAGAGTTTCTGAATACAGGGCACAGATAGCCCTTTTCCTTGAGAGGGATATCATGATAGCCTCCTGGAAAAATATCCCAGCATGAACATATGACTTTGATGAGTAATCCAAAAGATTATATCGAGGAAATACTTTCTTCTGATAGATGAAGGAAGTTAGAAACATCCACTCTTCCTCCTATAGACACATACCCATCTTTTCCCAATAGAGTCTGTCTGAAGGACAAGTTCTATGAAATTATTACATACCTCTTACAGATCCTTGACACAATTTAATATTATATGCTCAGTACTTGGGTTTTTTTCCAAACACTAAAGGAAGTTTCCAACTGCTGAAAGTTTCATAATTTTTCTAGGTTATCCAGTTTTAAAAAAATGGCACGTGAGTAATTAATTATTAAAGGCCATTTTACCATTCTCTGGTGGCCGGCGTATCACTATTCCTGATTAGTGGATTCTGCAGTATGTAATGAGTTCTACCTAAGCTCACTTGTATTCAAAGCTGAGGAATGTGTTTCAGCTAAATTTCCAATGGTAGGAGAATTGAGGGAATAAGTCACAGAGGCAATGTTAATAAGGGGCAGAAATTCAAGCTTTGATCGTACATTTTGTACCTGTATATAGCAGAGAACTTTCCAATTAGGGCCAACAAGTAGAAAGCTGGTAACTTCAAGCTCAGATTTATGGGGAGAGGTCAGCAGCCTGTAATGAGAATCTAAAGCACATACATCCACTGCAACACCTTCAGTATGAGCAGAGTTCTAATGGCAAAAGCTAATGACTCCACAGTAGTGACAAATAATGGACAGAGAATATTCTAGCCTCATGCCTCGGGAAAAGAGCTCTGGTGGTATTCCGCAGTTTTCTCTTATGCTAGCGAAAGGAATTCTGAAGAGGCCGTTTTGTTCTAAGAGTGTCACATGCATGGGGACAGGGGAGGAGACATCACAAGAGGCAAGAAATACCCATTCGTTGGACCTGGTGCCTTTCCTCAGTCTAATTTATACCCAGGCACATCTCTGAAGGAGAGGGAAGATGAAAGGAACAATGGAGGGAGGAGAATACAAAAAAAGGTGAAAGGAAGGTAGGAAGGAAGGGCGGTCAGTGATCATTTCTTCCACCCCTCCTATACACCATCAAACTGTCTTATCACCATGGCCATTCTTCATTAAGAATCCTGTCACATTTTTCTGTCCCCTTCTTACCCTGACAAATTCCCACTTGCGGTACTGTCTTGAAAGACAGTCAGTGCCCTACACTGGTAAACCCACCCCAATGACCCCTCTCCTTAATACAACACATTGCATAAAGTCTCCTTTATTCTGCTACTATGAATATCTTTGAGAACTTTGTCTTTATGAAGATAAGGAATACGAATGTTGGAATCCCAAGGCATCATTGCACAGGTGTAAGTCAAATCACAGACTGCTCATGTCTGTACAGTGTCCCCAGTTGGAGGTGTTGTGCCCATCCTTCAAGGCTATCCTCATGCAGCTCTGAAGAATTATATAACAGCACAAACCTGGGAATTGGGGGGTGGCAGGCATGGAATCATGTGACCTCCGGACAGCTACCCCCTGGCAGGAGTATGTGCGCCATCAGACAGAGCAGTTTAATTTATTGTGTTCAGATTGTGCCAATTTTGTAGTAAGTGACTAAGTTATGGTGAAACAGGCTTCTGGCACAACTGAACATGAGGCAAGTGGGATTTCAGGGATGGAAGTAGCCTATGAAATAGCAACATTGCTCTTCTTTCCACTGTGGGCAACATACAATCTGATGTAACTTTGGGATCCTGCACTAACCAACTTGTGAAGCCCGTGAGTGTTTCGTAGATGCAGCTTAAAAACAGCCCCCTGCGAGTGTTCAGCTTCCTTTAAATCCAAGGAACACAAACTAGACCTGAGCCATAGAAAGTTGACATAGACAGAATAATTTTGTATAATAAAGCTGCAAATACATTGAGGATTGTCGTGTTTCCCTCAGAACTGGGGAAAGTGTTTTAAAATTCTGCCATATCCACCCCAAGGCATACATCCCACTGATTAGTCTACTTTAGTGCGGTGATCGCCTGTTAGCCAGGTGTACTGCCATCAGCAGCATCTATTCCTCCCTGTAAGGTAACCTAGGTCTCTCATGAATGCCAATCTCCATCTACCTCCCTGAGCTCACAGCAGTCTTCCCAACAGCTCTCTGCCCAAGTCCTTTTCACTCTTCCTAGCCAATGAGAGTCCTATAGTAAGTGCTTACTCTTTATAGTAAAACAGACTCCCTGCTGAGTGTCCCTCCTGGTAGCTTCCAGACAAAAGTGAAAAGCGTTGTTTTCCCAGGTGGAATATTCCCAGATCTTAACCAGGAACAAGTTTGCCCACAGCGGCTGTTTAGACATCTTAGAAACATGTGTGCCCCTCACAACTGGGAAGACGTCAATGGTTTCTAGTGGACAGGCACTGTGCTGGACCAGGTATCTACACTCAAAATGACAGGATGGGGAGGGGGTTGTCCAGAAGATATAGGGTCTGTGTGTGCATGGTATTTAAGTAGGGTGCTTCCTTACATGCTGTGTCCTATCAGCTCCCATGCCCCAGCCTAACTTAATCCTAGGCTTAATCAACACCAAATTCAAGTTGTAACTAGTACTAAGTATAACCACCAAAGAAACCATCTAGATATTTATAATGGTGAATTCCAGAAACCTACTCATCTTCCAAGTAGGAACTGAGCACAATATTGCATAACTAGGGCTTTGTTAATCTTGGCATCTGCTTTCTTCTCTGACCCAGTTAGCTCCACCTGTCTCACGTTTGAGAACCTGTTGCTTGAGGCATACCCTTTTCAGGTGGCCAACTTGACCTTTTCCTACAAATAAAGGTCAAGTGAAGAGTCTATTTCCCTCCACAAGTCCTGAGGTAGCGTTAGAAGGCCTCGTGTCTTTGCTGGAGCTACAACCCAAGTCAAAGAAAACAAGTGCATTTACTAATGAGATAAAGAAATGGTTTTCTGTATAGGGAGAACCAAAGCCCAGTGACGCCATCAGCTTAGCAAGAGTAACCTAACAGCGAAGGAAGATGTCTTACTAGGAAAGAAATGTGTGAAAGGGTAAAGTCAAAAGTCTGAGTGGGGGGAGAAGAGATCCCTATGAAGGAAATAGGGGAAAGACAAGGCTTTATGTGCATAAAAGGGAATGGGAACTGAATAGATTATAATTTACCCATAGAGAGGTGTCGCACTCAATATTACTTCCTGGGAACACCTGTGGGCACAGAGCATGTCTCTACTTGAATATCCAAAGTAAATTATTGAGGCTGAAGTTTCTCTTTAGTAAAAGTAATCACAAATATCACATACACAATCAAGGAAGAAAGGGACAGAGAGAGAGAGAGAGAGAGAGAGAGAGAGAGAGAGAGAGAGAACATTTCATAACACTATTCAACAAAGAAGTAGAGAGATTTGACCAGCTGAGAAATCTAAATATTATTCTGTTAAATTTTAAGTACTTCTGGAAGACTTCATTTAACTTTTTTTCCTAATTAAGTGTAAAAGAAATGAATGGAATTTTTCATCCTGGAGGTTACAACACAGTGATACAGGAAATTGTTTCTGGGTTAATTCTCCAATTGTGCATGAATTCCCCTGGGTTCCGGGTCAATGTGTGAGGCATACCATGGAGCAAAAGAGACAAGACCTGTGGGGAGCTGCAAGATTGGCTGCACTTCTAATGAGGGAAAAGTTTTATTTACAAGACCACTCAACTGTGAAAACGAAGTAATAACAGGAATTAATTTAAACACTCTACATTTAAAGGTCAAGTACTTCTTACAACTCCATCCATGTTCTAGTACGTAGAAAAATGACATTAACTAATATTTACAAATACTTATGAATGTTAAGGAATGGTCTCTTGGTGGGTGTTGACGCTTTGCTATAAATTCAGATGAAAATCCGAATCCCTTTTACTCAGCAGCAGTGCATATAGTGCAATCTAAGGCCCCTCTGTCTGCAACTGACAAGCTTCTCGCTTTCATCTGACCAATCTCCCACTAGCTGTGGCCTCGGAAGTCCAGAGTGAAAAATAATCAAAGAAAAAGTGAGCAGACTTGTGAGGTGGAGTCACCCTGACCTCAGCGGGGGAGGGGTGTTCCCATTGACAGCAATGGCTGTTCATTTATGATGTGAGGTGGACCCTCCCTCTATAGTGAGAACCCCAGGCCTGGGGCAGGAGTCCTGTGTCCATGTCCGGGCTAACCCCACATCTGTTGTTCAACTGTGAGATAGTCGCCAAAGTCCTTGAACCTCACTAGTAATCATCTGTAAGGCTGGTGACCACATTGTGGCCCAGTGAGGTTAATAAGATGGACGGGGGAAGGCACGGTGTTCATGGGGGAAGCAAATGGACAGCACCAGCTCTCGGCTGCTTCATTCTTCATTTTTACACTGTCTAAGTCCTAGGAGTGAGCATCACTAGCTGTACTCATTTGTGGGGAATCAGTCCTAGCCTGACCCTTCACTTCTCGGTCACATGTTCTTCCTTCAAGAACCCAGACAAACACAAAGTGCTCAGATGGTTAAAGGATCAACAGACATTCATTGTAACAGTCATTTTCATACCACAAAAGCTCATTTCTTTAAATGGCCATAATTGTTTTCTTTACACTAGTACACTATTATACATATGTGTGTGCTAGTAACATATGTTAGTATACATATATATGTCTGTGTGTTTGTAACATACATACACATATATACACACACACTACACACACTCGCGCACACATACACACACACACACACACACACACACACACACATATCTCACCTGTGCTGTACTCACAAATAAATCACTTTGTAGATAATTAGTTATAAATAAATTTTTGATACAATTGAAAGGGGAAAACTTTCATAAGTGAAATTTTACATGTATTTTGGCTGTCGATGTAAATTTTAAATGATTTGCCTCCTTGGCTAATGTTTCCATCATTCAATTATTTTCAAACATAAACATGCTTAGTTCATTACAGTTGGACCCAGACTGCTGTATTGTTTGGTTTCCACTTCTCATCTGCATTAACGGTTTAGCAGCTGTTCACTGCTAGCCATCACTCCATTTGCTTCTAGATGGCACGGACGAGACCTGTTTGGATGTACTTATGTCACATGAATCTAGTTCACAAGGAGGGAGCCCTACCAAGTTCATAGGGAAAAACAGCTGATGCTACTGAATGGATGCCATATTGGAAGGATTTCTCTGATAGTCATTATCTTCATGTACAGATGAAAAGTGGGTTAGAAAGAATGGGGAGAGTTCTCTAAGGATGCAGAGCTAGTAAAGTCTGGAGCTGATATCCAGCCAGCTGTTCTATTGGCCAATTTCTGATCATTCTATAAAAAGTTCTTAGATAGTATGTTACTACCATCTGTAAGTGTGCCTAAGCCGTTTCAGCTTCTATGTCAAGAACTTTACATAATCTGTGAGGAGACCGAACCAGTGTGCACGCTGGATGTGTGAGATAATTTCACATTCCAACTGCGTGGTAATGTTACGATTAGCATCCTGATGGACTTGACTTTTATCTGCAGTTTCCCCTGGCTCTTGCTTCAGGTCTTTTAAATGAGCACTGTTTGGATCTTTATCCTGTGGGAATTGTTAAAAGGTGAGCTAAGTTGAGCTACTCATTAAGAGTTTATGTTTTTCTGCCAGGGCCTGGGGCATTATCAAGTGTTGTAAACTGAGGCTCTGCTGGGCTCCACAGCCATTTCAGAATGTGTCTTGATTATAGACCCTCAGGTCATGTTTTCTGTTCCATTACACTACTGCCAAGTTTACATTGCAGGTAGACTGGTTCATCTGGATTTGCTAGGTCCCCCCCCTTCTCTCTGTCTCTGTCTCTGTCTCTCTCTCTCTCTTTCTCTCTGTCTCTGTGTGTGTGTGTGTGTGTGTGTGTGTGTGTGTGTGTGTTTGTGTGTGCATGTGTGTGTATATGTGTAGCATGCAGGCATTTATTGTGTACTGTTGTAAGCCTATATGGCACAGTGCTACACAGTTGTAGTCACAAGAAATCTCATCACCATGTGCACTCTGTCTGCTTTGCATGGTATGGTTTGCTGCACTTATTGTTTGGGCTTTGAACCTCCAAGATCAACAAACTTGGTGCATAAAATATCTAAGGTAGGGAACATGGGTGGTCCGTTTAACCACCCAGTTTTCCTTGTCTGCTCCCTTTATTTTTTTATATCTTTTAGACTTTCTTTTTGTTTTTCATATTTTAAAAACATTTAGTTAGTTTCAACAAGTGACTTTATATTACAAAGAAAGAATGTTACACACGTTAACTCCAGAAATAAACTGACCAACCTGAAAAAAAGAATTTCCTGGATCATGGTTTCAGGAAACACAGATCTTACAGGATCTGTAAGGAATGGTGTAAGGATCTGTAAGGACCTGTCAGGAATGGTGACACAGGGAAAATCTCATTACTACATTCTCTTTTATAGCTGGAGTCAAAAACCTCCATGAGATCCAAATAACAGCCAAGGGAGGCAAAGCGATTTCTAAAGCAGAGCAAAGGTGGAGGCAGAGGTCATGTACATTACCGAAGATGAAGCCAGCCTCATCATAAAGCTGTGGTGGTCAAGACACTTAGAGACACTGGTGTTCGCTTGGACAAAGTGACTGAAGAACAGACTGAGACAAAGGAAAACACACACACACACACAAACACAGACATATTCACCAATACACATATATACACAAATGCACACACACAGAAACATTCACAAACACACAAATACAAATACACACATATACACAAACACATATACATTTGCACATACAAGCACACACAGAAACGTTCACAAACGCACACCCAAACACACAAATACAAATACACACATATACACAAACACACACGCAAATACACACCCAAACACAGACACATTCACAAACACACACACACACACACACACACACACACACATACACACACAGTGCACATAGGCTATTGTTTTAGGTCAGATGTCCACAGGTCAATGTGGCACTAGATTTTCTCTGCCCATCAAAAGAAAAGGTGCCCACCAGAAGGACTGCTAAAATGATTCGTTGTTCAAATGTTTGGTACACAGTAGTGAAAGACAGGTGGGATGCCACTTTTACATCTTACAAACTGGAAGAGGAAAACCACAAACAGCAATAACAGTGAGTTCACCTATTACAATTCAGAGCCATCTGTGAAGATATACTGCATAGATGTAGTTTTAACCCAACATAATGCCATTTCGCATGGATGTCTATTGTGTAGGATACATAAGATCATATGCAAGGCCAAAACAATAAAAACTACCTCCAAAGTGCACAAAAGATCTGTTGCATGTTGATGATGGGAAAAGGTAATTACAGTCTTCAGAGACTGGCTTGTTTTATCAATATATGCTGTGATTGAAGCATTTGACACACTTCTGCGTTTTGTTTTAAATAGCCTAAGTTAAGGAAGAGGGCAGACAACGACTTAAATTTTTCAAACCAGAAGAAAAACGATCCTGGCCTTCGTGGCATCCCAGCAACATCTGAGTAGGTTGAGGGTAATGTTTGAACATGTAATTAAATGGGTGCCTCCCACGTTAGCTTATGCTTCATTAAAAGACAGTTTTCTAGCTTGCTTAACAATCTACCTTCCCCTCACTCTGCACGCAGACTGGCGTACGTGAGAACCACAAAGTGCACTCACAATCTTCTCACGTCGAGATCGGGGCTTGATAGGACTAGAGCATTGATTTCCTGTTTATTTCAACAGGAATGATCAGAGAACGGAAGGGAAGCATGTGGGGAGTGGTGCAGGAGTGCGGACAGGTTATGCCTACGCGCAGGCGTACTCTCACATGCTCTGTGTCCATCCCAGTCAAACACTAATGGGCAACATTTGAAAACCTGCGTGGCTTCCTTATGGAAGAAGACGGATATCCGTGATAAAAATTAAAAGAATGATCCCATCTGGAACAAAACCAGGCTTGAAATACATGCTCTGTTTCCCTGTCACAGTCTCTCTAATCTAAAAAGAAACGGGAAACCACAGCTTGGAAATTCAGGCAAGAGCTAGAACTGATTGGGTGTCCCAGAGAACTGGGCATTTGAGACTAAATGTTTGAGGAAATATAAATACCACGGTTGATATTTATAAGTAAGAGTCAATACTCCATACTTGGCCCAGTAGATGAAGAGGGGCATGATGGGTAATGAATAGCCTTAAGTCCAGGCAGCACAGAGACTAGTCACAAACATGATCTATTCTAAGATACCCAGATCTCAGCACCTGAGCAAGGGAGCAAGGACTCCGTTACAAAAGGAAGATGACCAGATGGGGCATGACGGGATTCCAGTACTCCCTGTGAGTGGGAAATTCCAAAATGCCAATAGTCTTCAGTGGACTATGTTAGGAGTTTTCATAACCTGACCCTCAGGGCAGAAGGATGGGACACTGTGACACTCACAGTCATAAACACAGACCTACAATCCCCTTAGAAGAAGAGTAGATCTCTAAGCTTGAGAGAAAACTAATGGGGACCCCTGGGTTTGAACCTTGCTACTAGGACGTTCTGCTGGGAGCACGGCTCCATAGTAAAGCACTTGCCCAGCTCCTACAATGCCATGGGTCTGATTCCCAGGCATTAGTGGGCTAAAAGTCCCTCCAGGTGTCATTAAGCAGCACATGTCCAGAGAGCTGTGCATCTCCTGGCAGACAAAGTTACACATTTTGTCTCATGCCAAACTGCACTTGGGCTTCACAGTAGGACAGGTTTGCAAATCAAACAAAGACATCAACAGCATTGCCCTTAGAAAGTGGTGTAGATGGTGAGCTGTTAACAGAGAGGAGGGTAATTACCATATATGATAAGCTGTTAAAAGGAAATACAGGGAATTAAATAAAAAAAACAAAAAGCATGTGTTCCTTCCACAGTAGAGGGGTGATCGCTTCTGCATTTCCATTTTCCATTAATAACCCTGGGTGCTTCCCTTCTGAGGGGTGCTCCTGCTCATTGTATTCATATTCCCAAACGCTTGAGGGTTCCCCGTCTTCTGTGAGGGCCTTGCTAATTTTCTCTAACCAATTTTCTGTTTCCTTTTTCTTCCATGTAGACATACAGCCTTATCCTGCCCTGGTGTCATCCAGGTAAACGTGCAGACACCGAGAACAGAAAGGCCTTAGTCATCAGCTTTTCAAACTGATGGCACTGGAAAAACAAATGCCATCACTTCTGAGATTCGCAGGCAGGAAATTCGTTTTCAACCCTGGGCAAGGTCATGTCTGCCTACTTAATGCTAATTCTGATGCAAGCTGACAACACTGTGCTGTCTTTGCCTTTCGTTAATATACCTCATGGTATATTAACCCCTCCAAGGAGAGAGCCCTTACATGGAGGAGGAGATAGTTTTCCAAGTTGACCTGTTTTGCTTTGCATCTACAATTTGAAAACTGAATGTCTAGCGCTCAGAGATTCCACTTTTATTGGCAAAACTCAGAATAACAGACATAATCAACCCTGTTTCACAGATAGGAATTTTGGGCGCTGAGAAATCAAACTGTTCAGGGTAGTTTAAGGAAAAGAGAAGAAGAAAAATAAAAATACTGCTACAGGTCACAAAATGATTTTTTCCCAAGTGAAAGTATCAGAGACTATTTTTCGTCTGACCTTCTTCTGCCCCATTGTCTTCTGACCTTATCTCCAGCCTTTTCTTTTCTGCTCAAGGAAGCTGTAGAAAATACTGTTTATCTTCCCCCAATGAAGGTATATAGAAACCAGAATCCATTATCCTCAGTGGCAGCTGACAACCAACCAACCAACCAATCAATCAATCAATCAATCAATGTAAAAAATATATTGCTCTGGCCTTTCCAAACATTTTGCTAGAAGCACTGGCCATGAAGAAATTTTCCAAGGGGCTGATGGCAAGCCAATAATGTGCCAGGTGCACAAGCAAGAAGGCTTCAGTTCAGATCTCCATACCACTGAGAAAAAGTCAGGTACAACAGTTGTAAGTATCTGTAACCCCAGTACTGGGCAGGAGAAAGGAGAATCCCTGAAGCTTACTGCCAGCCAATCCAACCAACAGGTGATCGTCAGCTTCATGGAGAGACCCTATCTCAAAAGAAAGGTGGAGAATGATACAGGAAGACACCATCATAGACCTCCGACCTTCACACACATATACACATATGTGCATCTATGATACACTTTCTCTGTGTGTCTATATTCCCATAGTTGTCTCTCTCAGTATCTCCATCTCTCCTAGACACACACACACACACACACACACACACACACACACACACACACAGAGTACACTTGCATGAGGGCCTTGCATAAGACCCTCCCACCCCATAAAGAATTCTATAGGTGGGAGGAAACAATGCTACACAGAGAGGCCAATGTCATAAACAGACCTGTCTAGCTGAGACTCCTTTGGTTCATTACTCGTAGGTCACATCCATCTGGGCCAGTCATTTCTACAGAGCTCTCTACTCTTCACTGAAGCATAAAAAAGAGTCACACCGGCCTAAAGCTTAGCATCTCTATAAAGTTAAGGCCTATGTAAAACTATGATTAAATATGCATTTGTACTTCTAAACTTATATTGTGTATTAGTTAACAATAGGCATGCTATGACATCAGCCTCTCCACCACTGGTGTGCCGACCTGGAAGTCTATTAGCTAGCTAAGCGTTAAAGATCCGCATTTTCTGACACCAAGGTTTCAGATGCTAGGAATATGGCATAGGTGTTGATGTGCACAGGTGTTGATGTGCATAGGTGTTGATGTGTGGAGACCATCTAGCTCTAAACAGTATCCCTATTACTTATAAACTTCATGGATATTAATGAACCATGCTGTGCCTTATTGTGTTGGTTCTTTTTCTGGGCAAACAACAGAAAGAGATAACAACAACCACTCTAGGTGCATGCATTAGACACAATAGCACACCGAGTGTTCAGAATGGTGCCTGAGAACTATCAGAATTATCAGAATGGACTTGCTATGTGCTCATGCTCTATTACCCTCCCCTTACCCAGTGGCTCTGTCACCATGTGTATGCCACACAGCCACCAGCTCAGCAGGGTGCTGTCTTAAATGTCCTGGGCTGAGTCTGATATGCGAGGCTACCTCATGGATTTGTGGCCAGGAAAAGAGTCTCATAACTGGTCTCTAAGAAATCACAGGTCCAGTACCGAGAGTAATAAAAATATGGTAACAAGCCACAGGTCCTTTCTCTCAAAGCACAAGGAAATCAACTAGTGAGCCATACTGAGCAAATACTAGGATAAATCACTTTTAAGGTTTGTGGATTTTGTAATTCAGTTTTGCACAGCGAGACTATATAAAGCGATCCTTGGTGCTAGATTTTAATTAAGTCTTAATACAAATCTGTAACTTGAAAATAAATGTTCTCCTTTGGATCCTATGTATCTGAGAAGGAAAGAGGTGATGCCAGAGAACGGGAGTGCCGAATGTGTAGACATGGGTGACTCACACTACTGTCGTGTACTTTTAGCTGGAAGGGGACAATGTACCTTAAGAGAACGGCTGTGCACAGCAGCTGTTTCCATTGTCTTCCTCTGCGTTAGAGCCCATGGGAACACTGGGAAGATGTTGGAACATGGGAAATTCTGGTGTGTTATTTTGGCTGATTGGTAGGATTTTTTGCAAGTCTGAAACTTGCCCTCATGCATCTTGACTGTAAGTCAGTTTTACTCATTGTCTTTTGTCCCGCACATCCCAAGGTTTGGGAAGACAGAGTGAGTCCATCAAGAAGGAAAGAGCCACTGTGGCCCTGCAGCATTAGAATCCCTTCCATCCAAGTTCGAACTCAAATAACTACTTTGAGTTCATTATGGTGAGGCTAGTTCTCAAAGATTATTCCTGCCTCAACAGGCCTACTTAATGTTTTGATATTGTTGCTCTCCGCTGTGCCAAAATAAACAAGAATAAGTCATACAACCACAGAGCCTATCATTTTATTACGAGGATGGTCATAATGGGTGCCTAATTTGTGATGGACTCTAAAGCCCTTGATAGGTTGAAGGTTTTGAGTTGTGAAAATGCAGTCTGTTATTTAGAAAATCATCAGATTTGTCCAGATTACCTATGGGTCAAGGGTCCTTCAACTCAACAGCTTCTAGCTCAGAGCTGTTGGTCATGGTGGAGCATAATGGGGTCCTGTAACTAAATGTGGGGGATGCAGAAATTTTGGCAACAAGTACTAATGAATGTGCATAATAAAAATTAATTTGACAAAATGCATTTGAATTTGAGGGGCTGCATCATGAAATTCTACTGTACCCTTTTATTCTGAACACACAGTGTGTGCAGAACAAGTACAGTTTGTGCCTGCACATGCTACATGTCAAGAAACACCGCCTCAAAGACCTTGGCTCACATCTGTGTCTGTCATTGGTCACTAACTGCAGTGCTTTTTAGTGCATTCGAAGTTTTCTGCTTTGATTGAAACATGATGGTTTCAATGAAAACTGAGACTAATATTTTTAAGACCTACTTACTTTAATTTTGCATATGTGTGTTTTGTCTACATGTGTATGTATGTGCTAAACCGTGTCTGGTACCCAAAGAAGACAGAAGAGGGTGATGATGGATCTCCTGGATACACAGGTACACAGCTGTAAACCACCATGCAGGTGCTGAGAACCTAACCTGGGTTTTCTGCAAGGACAAGTGCTCATAACTGCTCGGCCATCGCTCCAGCTCCAGAACAAAAATTTAATGGTTTCCTTCTGGGACTGTTTACATGAGAAATGTCCTTCAAAGAGACTGATAGTTGAAAACTTGGTCATCAGTAGATGGCACCCTTTGTGGAGGGGTTGAGAGGTCAGTCATTGCTAGAGGAAGTATGTCACATGGGGGCTGGCTTTGAAGGCTACTTCCTGTTGGCTCTCTGCTCCCTGCTTTGACTTCCCTATCTGTTGACTGCTGGCAAGCTTCCCCACTCTGGTGGACTCTTATCCCTCTGGAAACAAAACCCAAATCAACTCTCTTTTTCACAAATTCCTGGGTCATGGTGTTTTGCAAGTTGCTTGCTTGGTCATGATGTTTTATCTCAGGAACTGAAAAGTAATCCGCATATATCCCTCAGCAAGGAGGAAGCTGGCCAGTGTCTCTTGGGGTCAAGCTGTGGCATTCCGTGTTTGATTATTAAAACTACTGCTTTAGTTGCAAACTGTGTTTCATAAAATTACATATAAATAAGAGAGAGACAGACAGAGAGGGAGGGAGGGAGGGAGGGAGGGAGGGAGGGAGGGAGGGAGAGAGAGAGAGAATGAATGAATGAATGAATGAATGAATGAATATATCTGAATTTGGATCTAGAATAGGATTGACAAAAATTCCTGAAATGGCCTTAAATTCACTTTTGACACTTTATGTTATGCATTCATTTGAAGCATCATTCTCAGAACTGACAATTAAAACATGGAGGTATGCAGCAACCCTGGGAAATACTGACATGGTTTTACATCCTCTTTATATTCAGTCACTATTTGAGTATGCAATAATAAGCAAACATGAATTCTGTTAGCGTGAGATTTTGTTTTCACATTAATAAATGACTTATTAGTAAATCTGTGCCTCCATAACTAATTTATAAACTTAAGTATCCAGGGCTGCATAAAAATATTCCAGGATGAAAAGTCACAAGGGCAAAAGGTTGAAGAAGCTCCGATCTGAATGGTGTTCTATAAAACACACGTGCACGTGCACACACGCAAATTTGGAAATCTTTAAACTGTAGATGAATTAAGTACTACTCTTACCAAGTGGCATTTGATGAAAATATGAAAGGTGAGGGGTGACATGGAAGGGACATATCTCATAAAACACTGTAAATGTCTGTACAGATGTCCCAAGCAAGAAATTATTTAATGATATAGCTGAATTCATAAGACTAGAGGTTCTGAGTAAACTTATAATACATAGATGTTAAACACTTATTCTCCATTTAATAGAGAAACAAGCCTAAGGATAACAATCACACACTGAAGTGGTTTTGTCTTCATACCACGATATTAACCCAAAGTACTATTCATTCAAAATTGTAGATCAGTTGTCAACTAAATCAGCCCTGGAGCCAAATAATGCCTTTGTACCATGACTGATAAAAATAGGAACTTACAAGGTCTTAAATAAATTCTTAGGCAGAATATTGTTCTTAATTGGCTGAAGTGCCAAAACCTTCTGTTAGGCCTTAGTAGAAGTGAGTTCTGTTTATCTTTAAGCAATGGACGGGACAGAAACATCCTTCTAAGAAATGGGTGGTGGAAGGAAGGATGCAATCTGAGCAATGCCCTGCCTCTAGGAATGCAGAGACTATTTGGTGCAAGCTCTACTTTTCTCCAGCATAAAGGGAGTCCTGTTGTCCTTCTTCATCCCACTTCTAAGCATCCCTTCGTGAGGCTCGCACAGTCAGCCAAACAGAGAGAACTGAATAGCTAAGCAGTCAAACTAGCAGAGTCTTCCATTTACACTGGGCTATGCTCCAAAACGACTGTCAAATAAAACAAAATTCAACTAATGTGCATTCGTTATATTCATAAGGAATATCTGAGGCATGTTTTCCATCAAGGCAGAGCAACGTGTCCATCAGTTTTGGAATAAATTGAGGGGAAGGAGCATATGGGAAACAGATGCAGATTTAGACTATTTCAGTTGCCCACCCAGAATGTAGGTATTGAAATGATTTTTCATAGTTTTGGTTATCTGATTCTATTCGGTTTTGCTCAAGATAATGATAAAGTGTTTGTTTTAGAAGCAAAGAGAAAAAAATCCTCATAGTGACACTATGAAGGTCTCATCAAGGTGCTTCTGTGCCCAGTAAACAACAAGTACCCCGAATTTTTCTACTACACACCCGGTGAAAAATGGCACAATGAAAATGTCTGCTTTATTTATACCTAAAGGTTAGAGACCTGAGGTGGCAAAGTCACAAACCAGCAACTTTAGGCACCATGCTGTTGCGTGTCCTTTATGATTTTCTTTGTAGGTCTGCCTTCTTGAAGCTATTAGCTACTGGTGACTGCTATATGTAGTTTCCCCTTTCAGCAAAACTGAAGGGCATTTCAGAGAACTGTCACCGGCACTTGGCTAGAGTTAATGCCAAGAACTCACTGAGTCAAGTCAGTGTAGGAGCAGGGTCAGGCTGCACAATGGGGCAGGAACAGGACCCACCAGGTCTCCTCTGTGACTATCTGGCATTAAGGAAGCTTTTGGGGAAGCAGATATGCTTTATTTTTATTTTATTTTTTGAGTACAGAAGGGTTTATGAAAATATTATCATTTATACAAACTTCTTTGTCCATATCAGAACTTAACTTTGGCAAGCTGAGACCAGGAGTGGATTTGTACAGTCATGGTAGCAGCTGCAAGGGCCTCATGCAGAGGGTCAACCTGCACCCACAGTCAGGATCAGCTGACCTTCTACATGACCACCCAGGAAGATTCCCCTGTCCAGGAATAGTCCCAACCAGAGTCAAGATGGGTCTTTGTGCATCAGTGAACAGTTCAGTCAACTGCACAGGAATACTCAGAGGCCCATGAGGCAGGTGATTCCTCTTTTACAATGCCCCCAATTTTCTACTATGGCACATGGACAAAGAAGGGGTAGCCGATCCTACAGGACAGATGAACACAGAAGACGGGATGAGTGGAGGATGGGGTTACAACTCGCCTGGGTGTTTCTTTAACACATTCCATGACTGGATTGTACTAACAACAAACAGAGTCATTGTTAGTGCCAGAAGACGAGCAGAGTTATGTGAGGTTACAGATAAAAGCCCCATTCCCCAAACTTTGGCTTACACACAGCATCAAATTTGTTAACCAGCTTCTCTTTCTCGCTTTCTACTTCTAAAAATCTAAGTGTAGATCGTTTTGAAAACTTTCAGACACCAAGAGAGTACTGAAAAGTTACACCTTGTGATTCAGGAGCACCTCTGACCTCAGCGCTTCCTGGAGAGAAGACAAGAATCACTGGGGCTTTCTGGCCGCCAGCATGGCTCCATTTCCATGGTCAATGAGTGTTCCTGTCTCAGAGGAATAAGGTAGAGAATAACAGGACATGTGACATCCTCCTCTGGCCTTTGTGCTTGTACTCCATATGTACACACTCCAAACATACACTCACACACTTACACACAAAAATCATTAACTGTTGTGGACTATAACTCACTATCTTCTGAGTATGTATCAGGGAGGCAAGGCCTAAAAGAAAAGAGGATTACTAAAACAATGTAAAATAGTTTAAGACTAAAAAATGATGAATAGGACATTCACTCTTTAAAAAAAATGAAACTTAAAACACATGTGTATGTTTGAAATGTCATCATAAATATTGGTGTATCTTAGCAAACAGTTATGATTAATAAATATTAGTGTACTAGTTATGATCACATTTCTAAACAGATTAAATGTTTTTAGAAGTATGCCCGCCCCTTGTGGGGAACCCTAGGAAACAAACACAGACAAGACCTCCAGGTGCTTACTAAGATGGGCTAATCAATTGATGTTATTACCAACCAGGCTATAAAGACAATAAATACTCAGACCCTTCCTTAGTGGGTTCTTTTTCTCATTTAGTGGTATGTGTTACTTGAAAACTGATGACACAGGAAGTGATCGCTATGTGAGCCTCAGATCTGATATCTGCATGTCCTCCTTGGCAGATCATTATTGTGTCTAATTAATGTTTTCCTCACAGCACAGTGGCCAGATTACTCTCCACAGAGATGCTAATGTGTCCCACAGGGGACAACACACTAGCATTTTCTTAGGCTCCTTACGGCTTCCTCCAAGTCGCTCATTCTGTCTCTAGATCTCCGGATTATTTTGTCATATCTAATAAAGAGATGTTAATGGTTTTGTGACATCTGCCTCTTTAAGTTCAGGGAGAAAGGGGGAGGGGATCTACTAGGGTAGACTTCTATCCAGTTTTAGACTCCAAAGTTTCAGTTTCTATTGAGCAAGTGCAATCTGAAAGTAATAAAGGCAAAATTCCAGAAATTCGGGCCTTTGGAACTGGATATCGTTCCAAGAGGCCTGATGAAATCCTGTAGCCCAGGACACAGAGTATCTTGGTCTAGTGTATCCACAAGGTATCTGCTACTTGTTGCTATGGTGGCATTAGAGTGAGTATGTTCAACTGAAGCGGTAATGGCAGTGCAACCTCTACGTAAACACTGGGGGCCATGCAACCACAAAAGCATCTCCTGCAGGAGGACCTAACTGAGGACTGCCTGAGAGACTGAGGATTGCTGATGTAGACAATGTCAGTCGATTGGAAACTACTGTTTACAAGAGATGCATTCTGGGGACCAATGGAGCACGGGTGGAGGATATTAAAGGAGCTTACTGCTGCATTCAGATTAGCTTGCTACTTGCTTGTTCTCACCTGCTCCTGGAGTCTGTGTCATGGAGCCCATGCCACCTCACCTCCAATCCCCAAGGGCAGCAGGGTGGGGCAGTGAGTAGTCCAGAGTACAGATAGCATTCAACTAACATTAACGGGGCTGAATAATGCTCAGGCATGCAGGAGAAGTGGTGCTGGTGGTTTATAGGACACCAAAGAGGAGCCACAAAGAGCTTATTAGAGGTGACAAGGCAAAAAAATTATATGAGAAATGTAGGTAGAGGAAACACTGATCAATACTACTGTTGGTTTAAAGCATCTACTGGGGTCTGGAAATGCGTCCCCTGTGGATATGCAGGGAACACTGGCAGCAAGTCTCATTGATTCCTTCATTTTCCTCTGAAAGCAGCTCTTGCTTTAGGAAATACATCAGGCACTTTAGTGACACACAATAGTTAAGTGGAACCTACATGACTATTAGGAAGGGTTACTACACCGCATAGAAGAGGAAGAAAGAAGAAAATACAAATACTCAGATGTCAAGAGGCAAAGTCCTGAGATAGGGAACTATAAAGAATAACCAAGGCAGAAAAACAGAACAAAACAAACAAGAAACCAGAGAACTCATTCCTTAAAAGCCAGTATTTTCAATAAAAATTTGCAGAAGCATCAGACTTACAAGCTGACTTAAAATCTTAATACATAATGCAATGCTTCATCTAGAAAAGAATTGAGTGTCTGGAAGAAATGAATTAGAATAATCATCTTTTTAAAAAAATTCTGAAAGAGTGTTCCAATCTGTATCATAACCACAAAACACTGTCATTTGTTTCCTGGCCATGCTCTATGAGAAGACCTCCCTACTAGATTGTAGATCTGTGCCAATGCTTTCTTTCTATTGCTTGCCCAGTGCTTCATTCTGTAGAATAGTGACAAGGACCTCCACCTCACTGAGCTATTGTATTTTTCAATGAGGTTAGATGTAGGTTGATATCATTATGCAGGTGAAGGCAGGTACAGGATAGGACAAGGCCTGTCATTGGATGAGAAGGAAGGGTGAATGGGAGTAAAGTTTTAGAGAGGGAGAGGAGACCAGAGCGAGGGGAGAGACCAGCTGAGAGAACATGGAGGCAGATATTAAGATTTCTTCCTGCACATTTGCAGGTTGTTATGACTATTTTTAAGGGATGGATGTGTACAGGATTTTATGTGTCTAGATGAGCAAATTATATCTTATCTAGATGGGTGGTTTCTATTCTTATCAATTGGTTGTAAGTTAATTGTGTGGATGTATTGTACATTGAGTATTTAACATATGAATCTGGCTGTTGGGTTACAGTTTGTTGAGCCATGACTTCACTGGGTTGTTGGGAGTGTGAGCAGAGTCCATGACAGAAAGCCGTGCTATAGAATATCTCTTAGCTTCACTAGCACCTGACACCTCCATCCCTAGACTTATATATCTCTTTCTGAAGTTCTAGGACAAACACCTTTCTTCTAAGACTTCAGAAGTTGATTCATGGCTATGCAAATGTTCCTGGTAGATGGAGTGGTCTAGAACATCTGGAAGCACACTGGTGTGGCTGCCTTACAGACAACAGATGACACACTGGACTTATCCCCAAAGGTATAATTTGTCATCTACTGCTCAGGACAGATACGTTCTCTGCCATTCATTTTAACAGTTAATTCTACTTTAGATTTTATTCATAATTGGTGAACATAATGTTTCGGAAATTATAGTATCATGGGAGAGATGGGGCTAGAAGAGGACTCACTTCCCCAGACCTCATTGAAAATGACTTCACCTAGAACCCTTAGTAATTCACTGGATTGCACTGATTTCAGACATGGGAGGAGAGTCAGCATGCCATTAGCATCTTCCCTGCCCTGGAATATCTGCTGAGGTAGTGACTCTCGGGCACTCTGATGGGTATCTCATCTTGCTGAGTACTATTCCCCCTACCTGTACACACATGTAATACATGTGTACAATCTGCCTTACATGGTAATGGGGATGAGAAGGGAGCAGACACATAGAGGCTACTAATCTGATGTCGATGATCCTGTTATATATGTTAAACTCTGATGTGAACAGCTATAAGTTATGGTGCTACAATTCTCTTCCTCTTTGTGGTAGCTTTTAAATGTGCTATGCACAATGACATCTATCTGGATAGAGACTAAGAAATTCTCCTCTCATTGTTCCATGAGATATCCAAATGTGACTACGAACTCTGATGCTAAGTGGAAACTTCACCCTGAATTTTTATTGTTTTATTGGTTTTTGGCAGCATTGATATTCATAGCTGAGTATCCTGCTCTATGCTCCCTAAACCAGAAGTTTTCACACATCGGAAAGATGCCTGTTATTGGGAATTCATATGTTGTTTCAATCGTGAGCTCTCTCTTTGGCTTAGGCTATAAACTGCTGTGCTAAAACTCACAAATGGTTATGTAAAGAACAAAATTCTTCATGACAAAGCAAGTTCTTCATGAAGACACACCAAAAAATAATAGAACTGAAATTAAATGATTAAATCAATTGTTCATTGTTAAAGATATTACTCACTTCTTTAACAAACCAAGAAATGGGCTTCCCTGACTTCTGAAGATGAGCAAGCGGGGCTCTGAGTGTTGATAGATAGATTTTATTCAAATGCTTAGTCGTGGCTAAGTCAAAATCAGTGGAGATCTATGTGTTCACTCCCAGCCTCTGATCCAAGAGAAAATGGTGTAACCCTGAAAGAGAAGGCCACAGCACAAGACAGACCACAGAGAGTCGAGTTCTAGATTTCCATCAGCTTGCCTGACAGATTACTGAGAGACATGTTCTAGACTTATGAACAGCTTGCCTCAGAGACATAACTGTTTCTCTTTTGGGCATTTTAATTACTCATACGAGAATCCACTGAGAAAGTATTACCAACTTTATTCACATCCGTCACTGAAAATCTACAGTTGTATTCAGGAGAACACGGTATGGGGGTAAAAGATCTCTGACTTTAAATGTGCCAAAAACTCTCTCTACTGTGTTCAGACATCTGCTGGAACCCACCAGAAAAGGGCCTAGGGCCTCCTTGGCTACTGCCATCCCTTATGAGGGAACTGAGAGTCTGGTATTACTGTCAGGTCATAATGGTCCTTCACTTCCTTTCTTCCGTAAGCTCTAATATGTTAGGATATCATTAAGTTCCTTACCCTTCCTTCAAATGCTCCCTTTAATATTTTTTGATATTTACTAACGTGTGTGTGTGAGTGTGTGTGTGTGTGTGTGTGTGTGTGTGTGTGCACATGCACACTCGAGCTCCTGAGCATATGTATAAGCACTGCATTCAGGAAATGCCCACAGAGGTCAGGAGAGAGTGTCAAACCCTGAATCTGGAGTTACAGGCAGTTGTGAGCTTCTAAGTGGTGCCAGGAAGCTAACCCAGGTCCTCTGAAAAAGCACCAAGTGCTCTTAAGCCCTGAATCATCTCTCCAGATCAAAATACCCCCTCCAAATAACAAGAGAATCTTACCTTCCTTGATAACCGTGTGATGAGAGCCCAACTTACTAGACGTCCATTGCTGGTCTCTTGTTTTAAACATTTCTTAAGGGCTGTTTGCTTCCAAATTGTCTTAAAAACCATCGGAGCACAGAATGCTTGTAAATGCTAATAGATACATTTTGAGATTAACAGTCTAAATCTAGAGAGCTCCTCCAAGAAGATATGTAACTGTAGCGAAGTGTTCCACCCCACGAATGAATTATCTCAGGTATGACATAAGAGTAAAAACAGCACTTCTAAAGGTTTCAGAAATCACGGATAAAGTACAATAATCCATCTGACACACACATACACAAAAAACCTATCTTTATTCATAAGTTATCTATCATATTTTCCCTAACAACTTCATTGGTCTCATGTCTCTAAGCCCTGTTATTACACATATGCGTACATACACACACACACACACATACACACACACACACATACACACACACACACACATGCACACGCACACATGTACACACTTATATCCCCAATCTCATCTATCTCATTAATGTACAAAAGGCAAAATTTGTATTGGTTACTGTCTTGGTTAGGGTTTCTATTGCTGCAACCAAACACCATGACCAAAAAGCCAAGTTAGGGAAGAAAGGGTTTATATGGTTTACACTTACACATAGATGTTCATGACCAAAGGAAGTCAGGACAGGAACTCTCAACAGGGCAAGATCCTAGAGGCAGAAACTGATTCAGAGGCCCTGGAGCATGCTGCTTACTGGTTTGCTTCCCCTGACTTGCTCAGCTTGCTTTTTTTTTCCTTTACATTTCTTTTTAATAAAACAAACGTGCCACAGCTCCAAACCCTGGCTCCACATCAGTCTTTCCACAGGGGAACAGTCTCCTCCCTGATGCCCTCTTTGGTCACGATGCAGATCCTGAGGGCGTCTCCAGTGTACACATCCCTCTCGGCTGCAGAAATGAAGACGTCTTTCACCAGCCTCATGGCTCTGTCCAGAGTCAGGGGGACATGCTCCACATTCAGCTTGCTTTCTTATAGAGCCCAGTACCACCAGTCCAGGGATGACATCACGCACAATGGGCTGGGCCCTCTCCCGTCAATCATTAATTGAGAAAATGCCTTACAGCTGGATCTAATGGAAGCATTTCCCCAATTGAGGCTCCTTCCTCTCTGATGACTGCACCTTGTGTCAAGCTGACACAAAACCAGCCAGAACAGTCACCTAATTTCCGACTGAAATCACAATTTAAAGTGAAGTTTCCTTCATCCCTCCCAGTGGATTCTTCCCCTGTTAATTCACTCCCCTGAGGCCACAGACAAAAGAAAATAATGCTCAGTTCTGTGATCATAAAGCAGAGCTTTCAGAAGTAGACCCTACGCATACCTTGATTTCCTGCTTCCTGGCCTTCCTAATTCACCTCACAAGATTATACTGATGGCTAAATATGTCATGAACAGCAGTTCAAATTGTTCAAATAAGTACCATTATCACTCAAGTCATCTGTGCTTCTAGACTTTCTTAAACTTGTGCTCAAGAATGTAGTGCTCATGAAATGAAGCCCAGCCAAATCACAGGAGAAGCAAACAGAGAAATGGAGAATGTTAACTAGACAGAGGAAACACGAGGCTTATAAACTGTCACCATAGGGACATAGTTGCTCACTCAACCAAGAAAGAGATTTGTTTTACTGGTCCCTGAAAACTGAATAAACACCTTGGAAGAACAGAGTGGATTTAGTCATAATTGGAACCACCCTTAAAAAAATAGGTTCCCTTCGTAAGTATCCTTGAAAGGAATGAGTGTGGTTTACTGGAGATGCTGAAGTATGCCATGCCTGCCACTGAAAACACTCGGGTGCTCTCTAAAGTCCCTGCCATCCCACAATCCACCAAATGGCCAAAGAAGACATAAACTTACACATCATTGTCCCTGACATCAGAAAAGCACAGTGTGCTGAGGAACAAAAGTCTTGTACGAGGGCAACAGACTTAAAGCAAATAAGACGTTGGAAAAGCAGTGTCACCAAAGGTTAGAAGCCTCTGACCTCTCCTGAGTTGGAGAAAATTTGAACGCAGAATCTAAGCTCATCTCTGAAGGTAAAATTGATACAGGAATAGAAATGCTAGACAACAAAACAGCTTTTCAGAAGGAACGGGTAGCATGGCCAAGGCATGGTGCGTGGGACACAGTGAGTCTGAGTGAGGAAGGCATGGACACATTTAGTTCAGTCTGTCTTTGGTGACAGTGAAAGCTGAGGCAAGAACACTGCTTCAAATTATATCCTGCGGGGATACAGGTAGTGGGAATTGCCTATATTATCACTACTTATTTGCAGTGAGGTGGTCTGCTGCAGGAAGAGTATCTAACAGCATGTGTATTTTAGATGTACATCACCCACAACTTTAAAAAGTGACAGTGAGAAAAATGACAGGCAAGGAGGTCTTTCAAAAGTCTAGATTACTGTGGCAGCAGTGAATGCACTGTGGAAACAGAAAGGAAGGAAGGAAGGAAGGAAAGAAGGAGGAAATAAGGGAGGAAGGAAGGAGAGAGGGAGGAGGGATGGAGGGAGGAAGGAGGGAGGGAGGAAGAAGCAAGGAAGAAGGGAAGAAAGAAAGAAGAAAGGAGGAAGAAGAAGGGAAGGAAAAAGAAAGGAAGGAAAGAAGGAAGGAAGGAGGAAGGAAAAGGAAAGAAGGAAGGAAGGAGTGAGTGAAGGAGGAGAAGGAGGAAGGAAGGATAGAATGAGGGACGGAAGAGGAAAGAAGAAGAAAGGAAAAAAGAAAGGAAGAGGAAGAAGGAAGAAAGAACAAATGAAAGAAAAAAGAAAGAGGAAGGAAGGAAGGAAGGAAAGAAGGAAGGAAGGAGGAAGCCAGTTTTGTGGGTGGGTTAGTGTAACAATTGCTCTACCAGGATTTCTGCCTGGTCACAGGAAGCAGCCTCCTCAGAGAGGGGGCTATTCCAAAAGCTTTTTTCTGTCTGTGGGATACTACCTTCTAGTTAGGTTGGCTTGCCTGGCCTCAGTGGGAGAGGAAGTGCCTATCTAGCCTTGCAGAGAATCAAAAAGTGTCAGGATGGGGAGATACCTGGGGGTGGAGGGGTAGCACCTGATCAGAGGAGAAAGGGAGTGGGGGGGATGTAAAGTAAATAAGTTTTAAAAAGAAAGAAAAGAGGCTACAGGATACTGGAGGTGTCCTTAGTCCTGCCTAGGGAGCTGTCCAGCACAAGTGTGGTCATTTCTAAGCCCCAGAGTTTGGGGGAAGGGCAGGGCTACATACGGTAGATTTCGGGTTATGTCTACATGTACTGCTTCATCCAGGTAATCCAGTGCTGAGAACTGAGACCAGGATGCTGTGCCCTCTACTAGCCAAACACTCTATCAACTGAGCTACAACCCTAGCCCAGCCCAATTGTTTGGAGCTTTACGATAAGGCCATGCCCTTAAGTAACTGAGGATACCAGCATAAGATTACAGAATCCCAACCCCACTCTGAGGTGTGGCCCTTTTGTCTTTTAGACATTCCCACCATAATATGCCACTATATCGTCACCTTCACTAAATAGAAACAAATGCCCACCGTCCCGGTGGTAGGTGATCCTTTAAGACTGGGGGTTAAACGAACAGATTTTATTTCCAAATTGACTGCCTCAGGTAGGCCAGAAGAGCAGTATAAGGCTGACCAATACACTATGGTGCCAGGTAAGCTGCTTTAAGCAGAATCTGGTTAAATTGATTAATATGGTTTTACAGTATTATTAGTGGGAAAATAAGCATTTAAAACATCTTCTTTGGAATACCATTGTTTTATATAAATCATTATCTAAGCAAACATTTCACTTGTATCTGCTTAATTAAGATGCTTTCCACCTAAAGCTATTATAATGACAAATACTGCCAAATATTAATAACTGGTTTCTGCCAGTTAAACTACATGAACACTGCCATGGAAATACTCATAAATACCTTTAACAGAAAAGAAAACTGGAGGAAAAAACTTTCCCTTGGCACAGTGTAGCTGTCACTCAAAAGCTTTGTGGGATTTTCAGAAACTCTGTAGGGAGTTCAATGAATATTAATGGAAGTGCTTGCAAGAGCCTTGTTATTAGGTCAGGAAAACTATTTACAAACTATGTGCATCATTTAGCAACACCGATATTTACACACATATGGGGGCTGTCTCTGGTGAACCCAAGTATAAATTAGTCCAGCCCTACCTGGACTGGTTTTATGGTTGTTAAGCTCAGTGTTTAATTTGTAATTAACTATTTCTACATTTTTATAATGTCGGGAGTGGAACCCTAGGCTGTTTGCATTCTAAGGCACATTCCCCGGCTCCTTTTCTAATATTTTTGTTTTTCTCAGTTCATATATACATATGTAAACATATATAGTATAGGTACATATGTATATATTCATACACACACATGCACACACACATGCACACACACACACACACAGCAGCTGGTTTCAAGTATGGGTGGGGCTGTTGCTATTTATCTTTTACAAATGGTTGTGGTGCTCCATTACAATCAGTGGATCTTCCACTAGCCTTCAGAGTCCAACATTTAAGGGACCAACTGAGCAAATAATGCCTTCCCTGAAATACTTTTAAATGTTCTGTTGCTCAATAAATACCATGACAGAGTTCTTTCCCGATGCCTTTCCTGACACACAGAACCAACGTTTTTCCCCTCTCTTTGACTCTTTAGTTAGTTGGTTCATTGGCTGATTTCTGGTTGGCTGGGTGATTTAGGGTCTGATTTGTTTCGTTTTCGTTATAGAAGTGTCTCATGTGGCCCAGGATGGCCCTCAAAACCATTGCGCAATGGAAACTGGGCCTGCACTCTTGGCTGGTCTGACTCTCCCTCCCAAGAACCGCAGTCACGGTGATGGACTTGAATACCTGGCTGATCCAAACAGTTTTGAGAAGGCCTGCCACAAAACAGGGCGCCAAATAAATGAGCCTATTCAAGGTTTAATTATGCACCACCAATATGTCATCTAGCTGGCTTTTCCAATCTGTTAAGATAAACAGGCCAGTGAAGTTGGAAATAACCTTTAAAGCCCTAAGGCCAATATTAATATTGGCTAGCTACAATGCCTTAAATTATTTCTATGCATGTGTTAGCTCTAAACTCTATGCCACTTAATCTTTCTAATCTATATGAAATGTGTTCTTATCTTCTCTTTACAGAGAAGGAACCAAGATTGGAAGAGATTTAACAACTAGTCCGAACTGGATAAAAGCAGGGCGGAAAAATCACAATACAGGCTGGCCAGTCTTCTGAGCCCTTGCCTTGATCTCTGCTCTCATCCCAGATGAGTCAGATATTTGATCTCCATTCCCAAGACCATGAAGCCCAGAAAAACACATGATTTCTCTAATAAATATAGCTTATGGTAAAATGGAATATCTCACTGAAGAGACTCCTGGGTCAATCTCAAGAAAGTTCTGGTGAAGACAGCTGAGGTCAAGACATGGAAACCAGGAGGGTCCTTAACCACTGAAGTAAGTCAGAGGCACAGTGTGTTGTTGTAAAAATATAAAAATAAAACGGTAATGTTGGTCTTTTACCCCGCTGGGTCTACACCTCAGTGCCCCAAGATATCTGCTAGATATCTTGGCGGAAACACATCCCAACTCCACGGCAGCCCAGACCAGTCACCCCACACTCCATTACATTACTTAAATCTACACATTAAAGAACACACAACACAATAATCTTTGACCCAATTGATAAGAAATAATTGCCCACTTAAACATACAAAGCCCAGTACCATCCATCTTTAATAACATTTAAGAACATTAATAACAACCTGTAAATACACAGAGCAGAATCTTAACATCACCTGCCACCCTCTCTCTCCGTCTCTCTCTCTCTCTCCTTTCTCTCCCTTTCCTCGTCCTTCCAACTTCTCTCCTGCCCATCCTTCCTTCTCCTCCAATGACAGGCCTCCTTCTATCCTGTACCTGCCCCTCACCTGTACTTTACAAATTCAGTGGGGAGGTGGTTCTGGTGAAGTCACCTGAGTTCTGAGCATGTGACTAGACAGCTGTCCTTGGGGCAGTGGAATTAGCATCAAAATACAGTAACTCCAGGGCAAACCACAACAACAGTGGGAAAGGGAGGGAGGTGTGAGGAAGTCTTCCCTGGTTGTTGTGTCCTTGACAGTTTTCAGGTCTGACTTAGGACACCTGACACTTGTTACATTCAGCATCTTCTTCCCTGTTTGAGAGTATCGAACAAGTTCAACTCTTACCTGGCTACAAAGCTAACCTCTCTCTTAGGATCAACTTAAACCCAGAGTCCATGAGGGAGTCTTTGGTGTGTGTGTGTGTGTTGAGTGGCTTTGAGTGGGTTTCGCACTGATATTTAAGGTATGTGTGCCCCATTTGCTAATTCACCATCCAAGAGAAAAGACTTCTCTAATTCACACAACTACATCTTACAGACTCGATGGCTGAAGGGGCCATGAGGCTAAGAGCTCCTCCAAAGGGTTATGGCTTTCCTGTCTTGGAGGGCAGAATCCCCATGGTAGTCCCTTCGTGAGTCAGTGCTGGAGACAGAGGAGGGTCAGAGCCCTACTCTGTGTAGTTTTCCTTCCTCTTCACCTCATGTCAGTCTGATTCTGTTGCTTGTGACTTCATTCTTTCTATAATTTCTCTTTCAGAACTGCCACGTGCCATGCACCGATGAACACAACAGAAAGAAGTGTTTGCCCTTGGTTAACTTCATGCAAGACAATTTGGTATTACACAGGACCTAGAGATCAGGAAGCTGTTTGTCCCAGCTCTCTCACAGAATACTTGCTACGGCTTCAATCTGGTTTGTCCCCAGCAAATCTCATGAGGAGCCCTGAACTTCTTGCGGAATGGTGTTGCGCTAAGAGCTTCTGATGAGATTAGTGAAGTCAGTGGGGAGCAGTTCATTAAAACTGAGGACCACCCCACAAGTTTGGCCACATTTGCATATACCTGTTTACTCAACTACATTAGCGTGTTATCACGTTACCAGGAGATTCTAAGAACATGCCAGGACCGTGAAGTTTGCTATCACCAGGCAAATCAGCCTTTTTGGTTTTTTAGTTTGCTATACAGTATCAGATGTTGTGTGAGAGCGACAACACCTCATACTAAGGCACTAGCTAGGCCAATAGAGTAAGCCCTGAGCCTGTAAATATAAGTGTACACAAATCTACCCTATAAAGTTCTTATGTTGGTAGGAAAGAGTAGCAGGATGCCTCAAGATAGTCAGCATCCTAAAGACACTAAGGATACTACACTTCTCAGCTTCCAGGAATGTGTAAATGACTCTCATCTAATAATATAAAGAAACTACAACTCAATATCTTTCCTCAAAGGGGGGCAATCAATTCATTGGCAAAGACAGTCTGAGGGAGGGACTCCTGAAGGAGGAGTCTTTCTATTACCAATTCATACAGGATCACTCACAATGAGCAAGAGTACAGAGCCAAGCGCCTAGGTTCCCTGAGGTACACCACTTCCAAAAGGTGCCTTTTGGCAGATCTGACAAAACCTTTTCACAGTGGCTAAAGTCTGTTTGGATTAACTGGGATAGAGGTCTCATTTATAGAGGACAAAAGGAAGTGGAAAAAACTGAAAGACAAGTGGTGCTGAGAAAGATTAGATAACTAGAACCTCCTGCTTTTTGTGTGTGTTTGTATTTGTGTGTGTGTTTGTGTATGTGAGTGTGTGTGTGTGTGTGTGTGTGTTTCTCAGAATGTGAATTTCTTGAGACCACATCATAGTAACCCTAGAAGGATGACTGAAATGAATGAGGCTGGGGAGTCAAAAATTAGCTAACATATGTTCTGAGGGTTTGTCATAGTTTATTTTCCACAATGGTGCTTCAGAATGGGTACAACCAATCTCATTTTGTAGATAAAGAAAGAAAATGAAGACAAATTTACAAATAATATACTGCACCTTACAAGAATACAGAAACCATTGTGGTCTGTGGGTCTTACTCTGTATTTTGTCTCCTTCTGTCCTATGTGTCTCTCCAGAGTGTTTGATGAATGAGTATGGAGTCAAAAGCACCATCTAGAGACAGGTAGAGGTCACTCTGCCCTCCCTCCCTGTTGGAAGGCTAAAGTACACGGCTGATGTTATAGACGAAATGTGTGTGTCTAGAGACAAACTGGGCATTGTAGGAATGTGTACTGATTTGTGCATGAGAAAACATTAGTAACGTGGCAGATTGCTTCAGAGCCGTGGCACTTGCCTCTGACCCCTGTTCCCAGGGAGGAGGGCCAATGCAAAGTCTCCCTGAGCTACACAGAATCCAGCCTTGCTAGTTTAACAAGACTTTGCTTCAAAATAAAAGTAAAGAATAAAACGTGGAAGGGGGCACTGCACAATAATAGAGCTCGGAGTTGAGTCCTCGGCTGCTCCCCTACAGTTTGCTTCCCGCGTTTCTTACTTTATGAGTTGTTGCTGCGCACGCTGAGCTAGCGGCTCTCTGCCACGCCCCTCCCCCATCACTAAAATTATTCGGATACCCTCCGGTGTAGATGGGCTTAAAAGCAGAACATTGGGTTAGGATTGCCTTACTGTCTTCATATGCCTTAATTTATTCAACACTTGTCTGCCTTCTGCGGCCCACGCCCAACTCTGATTTTCCTCTTGCCTTCTCTGTTTGCACACCATCCTGTGGTTTGGGTGACAGAGCACGGTCAAGTGAACCTGGGAAGGCTTTGAAAGTCTGCCTGTCCTAGCTGACTGGGTTCAGCCATGAAGCCTGGAGTGCCCAAAAAAAGCATTTGTGCCCACGGTTTCCTCTTGCCGAGCTTTTCAGAGTCGTGCGCATCGCTCCTGCTATTTTTATTCCTTCACTGCATCTACTTTTGGTTTGAGGAGGAAGACATGGATTTTTTGTACTGCTTTTGTATTGCCACCTCACAGTTTAATGTGGCCCTGTCTTATTTCTCCACCAAAAGTGAGTTAAAGAAACACTTGCAGAGAAATTGGTGTGTGTGTGTGGGGGGGGGGGGTGTGTGTGTGGGGTGTGTGTGTGTGTGTGTGTGTGTGTGTGTGTGTGTGTGTGTGTGTAATTCCCCCAGAGTGGTCCAGCCAGGAAGTGAGAGAGACCTAGAGCACTACTGCCCCTCCCAAAGTGATCTGCAGACCTCTTAGCTAGTGGAAGAAGAAAAGGATGCAGAAGCCAGCTGGCTGAAGCTCACAACCACCTGTGTGCTACCTGGCCGAGACTGGTGTCCCCAGCGTGATGAAGTAGCCCAGGAAGCCCAGAGGACCACAGAGTGGCACCGGCCCTTCTCAGGTCCCTGGAAGACAGTCTAACCTTTAGGCCAGGCCACAAACTTCTCCTGCATCAGCCCAGCGGTCTCCCCCCAGGTTTCCCGGGACCGAAACAGAACACCTTCCCTTCTCCTTCTCCGCGGGCGCGGATCTTCTGCTGAAAGGGCAACCATTCCCTCCATGCACTTCCCCACCCATCCACACCCACTTGAAGGACACCACCCCAGATGCTGTGGGTCCGGGGAGATGCTGGCGAGCAGTTCAGGGATATTCGCCTGGCAGTGCCTGCCCAATGTTCAACAGTGCCCAGGAGAGGCGCCCACAGCCTACAGGAGCAGCGCCAGCAGATGGTGGCCTCCACTCTGCGATCTCTGAATCCCCGAACCTCGGGGACCCTGAAGTTCCCGTCGGAGCTCTAGCCTGCTCATCTTCGGGATTTTTGTCTATATAAGGGCTCGCGGCACTCGGAGCGCCACTGGGCTGCCATTTCTCCACACCCACCTGCGGTCCCCGAGTAACCTCACTCGCCCTCCTCCCGCCTCGTCGTCGTCCTCCTCCTCCTCCCATCCTCCCTGGGAGCACCGCCTTTACCTGGCTCTGACACCCGGTGCGCACCGCTGCTCTCCCGGTCCCCCCGCCCAGCTGCAGCCGCCTCGCCTCGCTGTCATCCGCTGAATGGAATTATTTATTTATTTATGTCCCCTGACGTGTCCTCGCCAGCCGAGGCCCGGGGGAGGGGTGCGGAAGCAAAGACGGGCTGGGGTGCCCGGGAGCGCGCCTGGGTGCGGTGCGGGGGGTGAACGCGAGAGCGGGGCGCGGGCTGGGGGCGCGGGGAAGGGAGGCGCACTGAGCATGCTCCTGAGGGCGCAGCAGTTTGGCGCTGGTCTGCGTGGGTTCTGTGGCTCTGGCTACTCCACTTCGGGTTTTAGTTCTGACCCGGAGCGATCTACTGTGGCTGAGCAGCCCAGACTTGCTCCAGCCTAACACTTTGGCGCCCAACCCAAGGAGGCAGGTGTGAGGTAGCCTGAGAGACCTGGCTGTTATGCAATCTCTAGATAAGGATGCAGAGAGGAGCCTGCAGAATACAGAGAAAAGAGCTAGGACAGAAAAGGCTGCGTGATCCATCCATCCATCCATCCATCCATCCATCCATCCAGTCATTCGTTATTCATTCACTTAAGGACTTCCTTAAGGAATGAGTACTGGCTTGATTGAGGATGGAGAAAGGTGTGCTTCATAGCCTAATCCTTCCAAGGAAAACAAAACTTACAGGAAAGGAAAACAGCACAAGACACAGAAAGTGTGGAAGTTGCTGGGAGCTGTTGGCTATCAATTGTAAATGATTCCTTTCCTTTATGTCGCTCATATTAAGTTTTCAAGAGGAGATTTAGTTATTTGAGCAAGAATAACGCTAAAGACTATGATAAACCCCACAGATGTTGGTTTAAGTTTCTCCCCTCCCCCCAACATGCCCTTCTTGGGGAAGTTGAAAAGAGGAAGGAAGGGTTTGAACTGAAGGTTTAAACAACTCAAAGACTGACCTCTCTACGTACAGAAAAACCTTGTGGCACTATAAGTGCTTGAATTTGAGAACTGGGTCTCCATTTTCTGCCCATTTAATTGGCCTTTGCTGTCCTGATTTCATAATGTGATACTCTGTTAGATGCAGTCACGGCTATTCACTTTACACACATTTGGAGACAGAGACAGTAAGGTAGGATCACTTGTGATACACATTCAGGATGTCTTACTGTGTCTCCGCTAGTCTGTAGGCAAGGGCAGAGTTTTAATTTCAATTTCTGCAATTACAAAATAGGAACACTGTTTCCATAAGACTTAAGCATGACAGTATGGGTAGTGATCAGAAGATAATTTGAGAAGCTGTTAACTTCAAAATGACCTATCCACAAAGTTCAGAGGCTAAGGATGCTTGTCACCTAGCCTGGTGATCCGAGTTCAACCCTCAGAATCTACACAGCAGAGAAGACCTACTGTTGTAAGCTGTCCTTTGACTTCCACATACCTGGCAAACAAGACCAGTTACATACACACAGACACAGACACACAGACACACACACACACACAGGTACACACATGCACACACTAAGTGTTAAGAAAGTTTTTAAGAAAGTTAATGGTTCCAAAAGTAAAAATTGAGGCAAAATCAACCCATTTCCACTGAGGGGTGAACAAAACAGTATAGATGGAAAATTGTGAAAGATAAGAGTTAAGTATCTAACAAAGGCTATAAACATGTTTATTTTATTGGCAATAAAGAGTGATAAACATTTTGAAAGAAGCAAAGTAGAGCTACAGCAAGGTTATGTTCTTTGGTGTTTGCAATTAAGATGATTTTGGGGTTTTGTTGTTGTGGTTGTTTCTTTTTCGTTTTGGTTATCATTTTATTTTTAAAGATCAGGAAGCAAAGGAAACCATACAGTTCTTAAATTAATCCGTCTCTCCCTCTCCTCCTGGGCTACTGTGTGAATTGTTTCTATCTCTCTCTTTCTATGCTCTGGAACTATTTAACCCATTTGCTAAACTCTCGAACTTCAGCGCTCAACCCTTCAGGACCATAGCAGACTTTCATCATAAATGCGCTTCCCTAGAATTTAAATCTCTGAATCCAGATGGACCTGGGAGTGCAGCTGAGGCAGGAAGATCGTACCTTCGAGGCTACATGCCTCCATGCCCCTTTGTAGACTCTGGGTATCTGGATTCTAAACGGTCAGTGTGATATAGCCAAGGTCCAGCTCAGAAAGTTGGCTTTCTCTGTGATCACTCAGTGGCCACTCTCCTACGAGATTAACATGCTAATGACTACAGTTGCTCCAGCTGCTGCGGTAGAGTATAATCCATCCTGTAGCTTAAGAAATGCCCACTTCTGCCTGAGAGGCAGTAGTGTACCAGCAGGCCAGGTAGACTGAATTCTGTTCTGTCATCTCCTAGCTGTTCCACCCAGGTCAGGAGCCTGCTGGCCAGCTTTGAGTTTTCCTGGAGAGCACTAATTCTTGCCACCTTCATGGACTCACTACAACGAATTGCCTTCCTGTATAACTTTAGCTCCAAGTAACCATAGCCAGTATGAGAGAGTTTCAATCCACAGATTGTTGAAAAGATACAGATACACAGCCATCCCAACCAGACAACTGGAGAAACTCCCATGCTAAGCCATTACTTTCTTTAAGGTAAGAAAGACATCATAGTGAAAATGGCCAAATGAAATAGTGAAATGAGCCAGGCTCATTTTTTTTGTCAAGAGGGTAAAGCCAATCAGTGTCCCGTGGTGATGGGGGGACTATGGAGAGCTAAGGAATCTGGGTCCACTCTAACCGTCTCACGGTGGCTGTGATCTCTGGATAATAAATGTAAGTTCACCGACGTGGCTGCCACAGAAAATGGATCATCTCCGAGGAATGATCATGAACGCTCCGCTAAGCAGTAGGCCTGGGTACTGCCTCCATGTGGGACACTGGCCGTCTTTGCTGTAGGTTAGATCAGCCATGAGTATGAAGTTTAAAGTCAGTGCTTGGGAGAGTCTATTCTTTTCTGAATGAATCGATTCATTAAAAAGAGAAGGCAAGAGTGACCAGACATATCTAAAGGACAGAAGTATTGTGTTTGGAGTTTTGCTTCAAAACCATCAAAACTTTCCAGCACTCTCTCATTTATAATGGATCATAAAGAAATGTGTTCATCTGAGCATTTCCCGAATCCCATACTGATCGAAGACATTGATCACAGAATCCTGACAGGTTGCTTACCTGAAGTGGCTAGCACACTGGGGTCCTGGTAAGATACATCATCCTGCTGGAGAGGAAGTAAGCATCCTGAACGATGGGAAACATTATTCCTCTGGAACACGGTTGGTAACTCAGTGGCCCTGAGTTCCCCATGACATTCTCCCTCCAACGTAAAGGAAAATGTGCACTTCTAATATCTTAACCCTGTCAAAGTAAGGACATCACCAGTTTGCCCAGAGTTTACTGGTGGCATAGTCCACATGGTATTTACAGCTACCACTATAGCCATAGCCTGAGGTATTTGTGGTTGGTAGGTGCCACATGGAGACTCTACACAGTACCTTTGGGGTTATTTTTTGTTGTTGTTGTTGTTGTTGTTGTTGTTGTTTGTTTGTTTGTTTGTTTTTGAGAACCACAATTCAGCATTCTAATTGGTTTGATATCAGTAGTAAAGAAATGCATGTGCAGATTACACATCATCTGTCATCTATATAACATCTATCCTGTATAACCATTTAGCGTATCTATCTGTATAATCTATGTATCATTCACCTATTAAAATACATGTATACCTTCATGCACCTGACAAGCTAAGCATAGAGCCCTCAGGCCCCCTCACTTTCTAAACTCACATTCATCTAATACCATGTGAAGGAGACTATGCCTTTCAGTAGACCAAGTCACCCATGTGTATGTACTTTTTCACTTAAAATAATAGTCTTACCATTCTAACCGAAGCATGTCCATTTTTAACATTTTTCATGGGGTTTTGATGTGTGGCTTCCCACAAGGAAAATTCACACATTGTAGATGTTTTAGTTTTGAGCTTCGGTAAATGTGCACATCCCTGTAAACAGTTCTGTGATCAACAATCAGTTCTTTAGCTCCATCTCCAGCATTTGACAACTACTGATTTGGATTTTCATTTCCTTTTGTATTTTTCTAATATTAAAAGAAGAAAAAGACTCTTGTAAATTTGGTTTCTTTCTCTTGACAAGTTATTCCATTGCACAGGCTGGCTTCCCATTCAGTGTCATCCCAGCAGCCCTAGGGAAACTCCCTGGACAGTTCTGGAGGAGCTTACATTCACCTGAGAGGTTTCCACTGCAGCTCAACATAATGTGTTCATCCAGCTCACAGGTTACTTTGCTCAGGGGCTTTCCCTTCGCCTGTTTCCAATCAGTCAAGCTAGCTCCTTCTTCCTCAGAGGTCACCGCTCCAAGGTTCTCAGACCTTCCCCTCTCACACTGAGTGAGCACAATGAGGCTGCAGGACTGGTGAGCTCAAATGAATTTATGCTAACACTCTAGTAACTCTGAGCGTATCCTTCTCTATCTCCCTATAACCGTTAGATCTCAGTGGCTTTACTGCTTCATTAAATTCTAAGTCCATTTAATAGGAAGCGACTACTAGAACTTGCAGTAAGGTATTATTAAGGATAGAAAAGTTTATTTTTAGGCAATGTAAATGAATCATAACTCAAGCCCTAATCGGGATTCCCCGAATGACTAGAATGTTCCTCTGAATTAGCCACTTGCATGTGACCTTATCCTCCACCTTGCACTTCATCCTTTGTGAGGGCAAGGCATTATGTTTCTTCTGGGAAGCTCTTTTCGCCAAAAGTGAATGGCCTGAAAGTCAAGACAAAAGAACACTCCCATGTGCCTCTACATCACGTCCTCAGGATCCTGTTCCTGGCGGTGGGATAAGACTCAGTGGTAAGACATGGCTTCTTGCAGCAGCTTGAAAGAAAAATGAAGAGCTTTTTCTGAATTAGTCAACCAGGTGCTAGTATCCCTGACTGCACTCATACATGGAACCTAAAAATGTTGGTGTCATGGGATGGAGAACTGTGATCCTGAGGAGTGAATGGGGTTGTCATGAAAAAGATGCTTAAGGAAAGAGGAAAGGAAAGGAGAGGAGAGGAGAGGAGAGGAGAGGAGAGGAGAGGAGAGGAGAGGAGAGGAAAGGAAAGGGAAGGGAAGGGAAGGAAAGGGAAGGGAAGGGAAGGAAAGGAAAGGAAAGGAAAGGAAAGGAAAGGAAAGGAAAGGTGAGGAAAAGAAGAAAAGAAAAGAAAAGAGAGAAAAGAGAAGAAAAGAGAGAAAGGAAAGGAAAGGAAAGGGACAGGGAGTGGTGGGGGCTTAAGAGGAGGAAGTTCAGGGGATCTGTAGATCTGTTGTATAGAAGGTGACTGTAGCTAATGACAATGTATTCTTGGAGAATATGAAGAGACTACACATTAGGGGTTCTTACTACAGCAACAATATCTACATTGAATGGTGCGTGTGGCTTAGCTAGATTTTATCATTCCTATGGACATGCTTCAAGATAACCTGCTGTACATCATGCATACGATTTTATTCATAAAAGAAAGGGAAGGGTAAATAGAGACCGCACGTTAAAAGTTGCTATGAGTTTTAAAAGGCACTTGTTTTTATTTCAAACAAAGCCTCCTCTCACCTAGGGAAACTCAACTCTCGGTTTGGAGATCATATTTAAGAAAGAATGATGCGCATCTGATGTTAGTTTCACAATGATAGCCACTGTGTAGCTCTTGACACATTTCCCGGTCTGTCCTGTGTCAAACTCACAGACAGCAGGTCAGGTGTTGTGGTACCTCTCCGTAGTCTGAGAAAGGAAAGCCAATTGTGCCTTATCTTGTGCCAGCAGTCAGAGCATTCTTCAAGGAACGTTTCCTTAGGAGAGCACAAAGCGAATAAAGCACAAAGTTGGATGAAATTATCTTCTATGACTTCTTTGCAAAGAAAACGGTTTCTATGGAGAACAATAAAACACTCATGAAATAATTAGTTCTCAGTCCCAACTGATCTTATTAGATATTTATTCTTAATATTTCTCATTTTAATTTCCTATCTTATAAATATAATTAGCCTTAATGAGGGTTTTGAATTATTTTTCATTGTACAGATGGAAATACTGTAATATTATGGGCAAACTTTCAAATAAAGCGGAGCTGAGGCCTTCTCTGTCTGCCGTCATGTGAGAATTATGAGTATAATTTTGTATGCATAAGAATTATGCATCAGATAAAAATAAAACTTGGTTTTTTCATGTTCGAACCACAAGTAGGTGATTAACTGCACAATATAGACTAAGAGAATGCTTGATTATTATGACATTTTAAACACATCTTCCGTGACTTTAACTAGATGGGCTACTTCATACTTTTCAGTGGACACAGTCATAGGTAATCCCAGTGACAGAATCAATTTTCCACACATATTTATGAAAAGTTTGTTATGTTCAACAAGTAAGGAAAACAATAGACACCCAATGGGTATCAGTCTTCACAACAAACACAAAGAGATGTCTCTCCATTCCTCATTAGAGGAAGCTGAGGTGTAAAGGTTTCAAGCTCCACCACAAAGCAAGTCAGTCGCATGGAGTCCACTCAGCTTTGATTTCAGGATTTGTGGAGGATCTAATCTGCTTTTGGGTTACATTTTCTTAGGTTGCAGACACAGAGAAAGACTTTAAAAGACCCTGCAAAGCAGGAGATGTTCAAGTTACAACATTTACGTAGATGACTACAGATCAAAGAGGGGAGATAGCCCATGTGGACATCCCGATCAGGCAGTTTAGCCATTCAAATGAGACAACAGGCAGCAATTTCCTCCTGAGGAAGGGGCAAGGATCTCTTCTTCTAGAGCAGAAAAGCATCAGTGGTCAGTACCAAAAGGCACTGCCTAGCTGGATTCAAACCCTGGTTCTGCAACTTAGGAACTAGAACACTGAGTCTCAGCCTGGGCCCTAACCTGACTGCTTCAGAATTGTATATCATAATATTAATTGCCTAGGTTGGTGCTGTGAAAATTGAAAGCTAATGTCTTTGAATCAGTACAGATGTCCCTAGTACATACTATGGATTATTAGTAAATTTTTATTATTAGCAATTTATTAGTTATTAGTAAATTACTTGTAATTTAAAGGGAAAATGGATCCGAAAAGACAAATGCTTATGCGTGGAGAAAAAATGAGATATGAAGTGGCGAGGAATACAATTGTGTGTGTGTGTGGATGTATTAGATCCTTCCAGTTGCTACAAAAATATGGTTACGATGTAAATTCTCTCTGTGTCTCTCTCTTCCCAGTGTGTATGTGTGTGTATGTGAATATGTAAGTATGTATTTGTATATATATATGTACATACATACATATATATTATATATGTTTGTGTGTGTGTGTGTTCTTTTTTCCCCCATTTTCATTTTAAACAACAGACTTGAACCTAATCTGTAGACATCTGAAAACCCCACAAAACTATCCAGGTTCAAAGCCAGGCAATGGTTTCTAATCCCTCTCAGACTGGAACTGGAAACAAATTATTTCATTTTGCATTTCTGGCTGGCTCAGCAGCACTTATTGTACAGAGTCTCCAAGGCCCAGCCAGCCTCTCTTTTCAACTGCTTTGAATTATGCCCTAAACGGCCTTTCTACCGGTGTTCGTATTTTGGAAAAACAAAGAACAACAAATCCCTGATACCACCTCTGAAAGACCTGCTAAAAACTGGTTAAAAATAAAAAGGAGGAGGTTCAGTGACCAGAGCCCTACGAGGCTCTGACAGAGTTAACAGGAAGATTCCTTAAGGAACCTTGGGAAACTCCCATGCTAACTCTTCTCCCAGAGACCGTTCAATCAAAGCATATGAAAGACTGGAGGTAGTCTCTGAAGGATGGTGTAAAATGGATTCACTAATGTGTGAAAGCTTTCTATGACAGACACTCTCTTCAGTTGGCTTCCATCATGACACTGACACACTCTTGTTTGCTTTTCTACTTTGTTACTGAATCATTTTCAAGAACATTTTCACTAACTGTGGATAATAGGGCTCAATTTCTCTCTCTCTCTCTCTCTCTCTCTCTCTCTCTCTCTCTCTCTCTCTCTCCCCCTCCCTCCCTCCCTCCCTCCCTCCCTCTCCCTCCCTCCCTCTCCCTCCCTCCCTCCCTCCCTCTCCTTTTTGCTTTTGTTTTTATTTTTGCTTTTGTTGTTGTTTAGCAGGGTTTCTCTATATATGTGACCTAAGATGCCATCACATTCATGATCCTCTTACTGTAGCTTCCCAGTATTGCTGGCTTTAACATGTGCACCATCTGACTGGAATCACAGCTTGATCCTAGGTCGCCATTGCCATCATTTCTGTGCTTCCTTAGTTTCCTCACAATCCGTAACATAAGTTAATGTCTATAAGCCAATTACTTCTTTACTTAGGTTAAGATTGTGCCCTTAGCTACCAACCTTCCATTTAAGGAAAATAATGGAACTGGAAAGATTAAATGGGTTGGAGGATGGGAGGGCAAAAATGAAAATGGAATACGAATACGGATAAGCAGTATTAAGGGACTTCTGTGAAGTCCGTATAGAGATCTACCACTGTAGACAGTTTCCCGAAATATAAACATGTACACATTTAAAGAAGTTCAAATGAAGTCACCCTATAACGAGGACACAATACCCTCAAGAGAGACCGTGTTACCTTTTGGATTTTTTTTACTCAGCAGTGTTCCATGGATCTGTAATCACTTAAGGCTATTGGCATTGCTCTTGTTTCCTCGACAGAACTTGATGAAACCGATGCTAACTTTCATCCTAGTGCTTTCACAGCAGTGGATGCTACCAGAGAAACAGCACTGTGTAGCTATGCCTGCTATCAGAAGAAGAAGGAATCATCAGTCTTAGCCAGCTGTGAATCCAGTAAACCTCAACAGTGTCTGTCACGGCAACATATGCCCACTAGTACAACGGTGGCACAGAGGTCAGGAGGGTAACCAACTACTTTTGGATTGGATTTCAAGCCTGTTTCATGTCCTTTGTAATGGTTTAGATGAGAATTCATATACTTGAATCTGTGGTCCCTAGTTGGTAGAATTGTTTGACTGTTTGGGGGGGGGGCGGTATTAGGGTGTGTGGTTTTTTAAGGGAGGGATGTCACCAGGACACTGGGGTGAGGTTTTGAAGTTTCAAAAGACTTGTGCCCCCCCTCTCTTCTTATATGTTATATATCATTATATGTTGAAGACATATGTTTTCAAAAGAAAAGATCACTCTTTGAAACAACTTCCCTGAAAACAGGTCAGAAGTTACTTGTAGTTCTGTCCAACATCCAGGTGGAAGGAACTCCAAGCTGAGAGTCCAAGCAGAAAATGAGGAAGCATGAGGAAGCTCGAAGAAGCAGGAGCTGCTGGTTCTTCCACTTGCCATATCTGAATGCTTCTCTTAATTCATTGTGTCCGCACCACCATAAGAATACCCACATCTCTCATCAGACCTAGCACGGAAGCCAGCTCTGCTTGAATTCTGAGTCCTCATTTCCAAAGCTTCCTTTGCCATACAAAACTGATTGTTTTTTCTCTTCTTGATCTGCCTTTTGTGATAGGAGTGTTAGGCATGATGCATATTATGGGTAAAGAGAAGATATCATCTTTTCACCCCTAATGTTCAAAACTAGAGATAGGAAGATAAAAAAAATGTATCGTTGATTCTATGAGATGAGGCGAGGAGCTCATGCCATTTTACTTTTTCTCTTTATCTTATTAGTTTTTATGTATAGGAAATTAAATATCATTTGCACACATATACATGCACACACACACACACGGAGAGAGAGAGAGAGAGAGAGAGAGAGAGAGAGAGAGAGAGAGAGAGGGAGGGAGGGAGGGGGACAGAGACAGAGAGACAGATAGACAGAAACAGAGAGAATTACTTTGGGTTTAATAAAAAAATTAATAGGCTTAAGAACATGGGTTAAGAAAAAGAGAGAAACTCAAAAGGAAGATAGAGACACCTGAGAACACAGGTGTGGGCTTCTCGTAAGAGGCGCGTGGAACTACTTTCGATATAGGTCACACTTTATACACAGTGTGAAGCTCAGGCTCCCAGTCTTCTCACCACCTGACTGCTGGGGTTATGGGAGATGCCATTACAATAGGCCAGGTCTCTACCTTTTTAAAAAGTTAAATTATTTCTGGAACATGATATTAGCTACCAATTCATTCTTAATTGTTCCTAACTAAGACAATGATTTTAGCTTACCTGCTTTTAGAATTCAGAAAATAATGTAATCCATGGGGGCCATTTCTAATTGTGAGATAGGCAACATGCATGCTGCTGCTGCTGCTGCTGCTGCTGCTGCTGATGATGATGATGATGATGATGATGATGATGATGATGATGATGATGACCAACGACCATGCAGCTTACCTGTATTAAACCTAACCTGTGCAATGGCACTGGGATATTCATTTATTCATTCATTCATTCACTAACTCAAGTCCTCTGTCCTCTTCTAGCTTTGCCCCTTGACACCCCCTCCCCAGTGCTTACCAAAGCTCACCAAATGCAGTTAGCACCATGCCATTACCCTCGTCTCAGACGGCATCGAGTTCTTTCACATTTCAGTTTACACTGCCTGTCTTCTGTTCTGTGCCTATCTCCAGAGATGTCATATTCTGCCAAAATGTCATTCCACTAATACGAAGGGCACGTGTCGGATTAGTTCTTCCTGTTACATACCAAGAATCTTTTTCCATCTGGTGTGTGTAACACGTCACATTGAATCATAATCTCTGTGTTGATTTTATTAAAATCTTCCTTCTCCCTACATTCCACTGGCATTGCTTGTCAACTCACTTTACACTCGATAACTAACACAGAGTAATTCATGCATCTGGATGTGTTAAATGAAAAATATTTCAAGAATCGTGCACAGTATCTTCTATAGTACGTTACTACACAGCCTCTTATTTTGTCCCATGGTTCTGGAAAGAACCTTTGTTTTACTGTGTAAATCTGTTTTCTCCTCACTGTTCTTTGTTTTATCCATGGTCAAAAGGGATAGCGTAGAGATCTGAGGGCACTCGTTGCTGGTCAGCGGTAAGCAAGTATACACAAAATACTTATTAAAACTGACTTTAATGCTTACGGAACATGTGACAAAGTTGAGAGCAGGACATTTGAAAGTAATTCTACAGGTCACATATAACGAAACCAAAGTTGACTATACTAAGCAGGTTAAGTTAAACTCAGAGATCTAGAAATAGCTTTTTAAAAATAAAATTATAGGAGGTCTTGGTATCGGACTGAGTTCCTCTACAAGATCCAAAGAGACCAAGCATAAATGGATTCCATGTGGGCACGGTCCAAAGTAACAAAGCTGAAGTGTCAAGAAAGCTAGAGAATCCCCCGAGGAACCCACGTTTTACTAGAAGCAGGAGGGTCATTGCCACCAATAATGAAGGTCCCAGCCATTCTAGGACCATGACAGGAAGTCCCCTTTGCTCGTCCCTTACAGGGAAGGTAACCTGGCAGAAACTAACCTGCCTTTCTGTATCACTCCATTCTTTGCGTGATCAAGCTCCCCTCAAAACCAACTCTCTCATCACATGTAATAAGAGTTTCTTCTACTTTGAGAAAGGCTGTGTCAGATTCATGAACTGGATAATGAAAGCCGAGTGGATCAGCAACTTAGGATCCTCTGGAAGTCTGGTTCCTTCATGGGTCTGCTTAGAGAGACTCTGCATGATGACCAATGGATTTTGTCAGTGAGGTGCCACCATGCGGGGTTGGTGATACTTCACTGAATTATGTAGCAGGGAGATATACATTGGTTTAAAAAATTGCTTCATCATTTTTGCTCCTATTTTTCCTAAGTGCCTCAGATTTTCTTTGTTTTCCTGTCTGAGCAGATTGTTAACCTTGGCAAGACTCTGGTCAGAAGTAGTTTACAGGAGAAGGTTCTTCTCCTGTAGCTTAGTAGACTCCTGTATCTGCCACAAGAGAGTTCTCAACTCCTAGCACATAAATTCTTATCTTCTAACATTAATCTTAGGTTACTTCCCTTTTAACTCATTCCTTGCTTTAACCTCATTATCGCTCAGTTAAATTCTTCACCACTGTACTCTTATGCTTTCCATTTAAACACACCTCTCATTCCCTTTTTCTCTCCTGCCTTTAGTTACACTCCTCTACACCCCCTACACACTAACACTCACACACACATATATACACATACAATACACACACACAAATACACACGCATACACTCACACACATACACACCCAAACACACACATATATACACATATACAGACATATACTCTCACACACATACACATATACACACACATATATACACACATATACACACATACATACACATACATACATATGCATATACACATATACACACATAAAAACACATACTCACATACACACATACATACACATACACACATACGTACACATGTACACATACATACACATACATACACACATACACACATCACATACTCACATATACACATACACACACACATACACACACATACTCACACATACACACATATACACACGCATACACATACATATATACATATACATATACACACACAAATACATACACAAGCATACACACACACACACACACACACACACACACACACACACAACATGGTCCCTCTTAGCTATCCCTTGCAGAATAACCAGCGCTGTTTCTCAGGCAGAAGGATCATAATAAATCTCCCAGTGGGTGTTTGTTTCACTTTGTTTTCAAAGCAAATGGTAGAGTGGACGATTTAGCATTTTATTGGTTCTTTGCAGTTTCAAGGAATAAAATCAAGTAAAAAAGAGTTCCAAACAAAAATGCTGTGCTGGATATTTTTGCTTAGATATTTTATTTTTCAGTTACATGACTTTATGTATGAGGAAAGAGCAGCCTAGCTGAGGAAAACAGTTACTATAGGAGGAACCAATAGACGCTATTTTTATGGGCTTAAAACATCCAAATAACCTTAATAGTTTAAATTTATGAAAAATCTATGATTTTATTGCTGTCAAGGTTACAGGTTAGTCTATAATTTTCTGGTTTTAAAACAATGGTGACTTTAGTCACAGTTAACCTAAAAAACCAACCGTTGAGCTCTCTTTATGGAACGCAGGTTAACAATCCCTACTTTTAAGCATAATTGGTCTTCAGCAAGCAGCCAGGCAAATACATTCATTCCATAAATATTTATTATACACGATAATGTGCTGAATATTGGTTCTTGAGAAATCTGTATTCTAGCGAAGATATACATGCAAATAAAGTACAAAACCAGATCTTAAAAGTGGGTTTTTACATGCTGTTAAGCATTAAACTTTGCTCAAGTGACAGGGACAAGAATTATGAAGAAGTAGAGCATGTTAAAGTTGGTGACTGTGTTGTATATTCAGACTCGGTTTTTCAGTTGGGAACACTGGCAGCATTATAGGAGACAAATTCATCTAAGGACTACTGAAAATATTAAGGATGATAATGATGATGACGACAACAACGATGATGACATCAACAACGATAATGGGTGTTTAGAGGAGGAAACAATGTGACATGTTGCTGATAGAGAGTAAGAAACTAACAAAAGTTTCCAAATTCCACTCCGGCTAACGCATGGGTGGTAAAGCTGCTTTTCAGACCCAAGCATATAAGATGTTATAGCTTCATGGGGAAGTTACACATTACATTTCATAAACGTCAAGTTCAAGCATTGGATAGAAACGCCCAGAAGATGATGGAAATTACAGAAGTAAATATGGACTATGTAGGGGTGGCTAGTTATATATATGTATAATTTATTCACTAGAGAGGATGAGGTTACCTCGTGAAAGAGCAGAGAACCAGGAAGGAGCAATAGAACCCATTGGTATTTCAGGAGCATCAGGGGAGCTGAAACCCCCGTAAGGAACTCGCGAGAGTAGGAGAAGCCAGAACCTGGGTACTAGGAGCGATTTCCCCTCAGGTCCTTTACTGTTCACGCTACCACCGTGTCACACTTCACACCCTTACCCGGCGTTTATACACTCAATCGTGGAAGGTCATGTTGGGGATATTTACACATACCCATTCCTAAAGAAATTGGCAGACATTTCGTAGCAGCCTACATTTCTCTCTCTTAATTACGTAGCGTAGGAACATAAAATACTATTACCTAATTTTTTGGGGGGGGGCGGAGAAAGGCCATTGAAAGGCCAAATCTTTTTAAGTTCAGACTTCATTTTAGAGAACCTGACCTAAGTTTGAACTCAGGTAAACTAAAAGGCTGGTACCTAGCATTAGTTTCCAAGTTGCCCCCCAATGAAACCTGAGCCTAGCTCCAGTCTCAAGACTAATCCCCAACAAGACCCTCAAAGAGACCAGCGTCTCCAGGTTATTTTCCCCAACAAACCTGCACCCCAGGTTACAAACTTTCCCCCCAATGACCACCAATGCAGAGGGGAGCAGAAATTAAGGTTTTAATATGATTCCCAGCACCCAGCAGTTATGTTAAAGGCCACAGTAGCTTTCCAATGAGATGCTAGCACACTCACCCCCAACTTGCTGCTTACTATTAAGGCCTTGCTCAGATAGACATTCGGAGCTCTCCCCTCCCCACACACACCAAAACCATCCTGCGTGATGGTGGTGCATGGGGGCAGGAGGCAAGCTAGCTCAAATAGAATTGAATTGCATCAGATAAGCTCCTGTCTGGTTTTGGGGAATCACTAACATTTCCCTGGCGCTACACCATGATGTGAGTTCCTCTGTTCACTCATGGATTTCTTTTGCTGACGTATTTGACCTACTTTGTACATTTACAACCTAGCCTAACATTTTCCCACCAAAGGCTATTTAATCGTAAAAACACAATTCCTTATTACTTCCCATTTGCATTGAGAACTAGAAATAATATTGTATTACTATTATATTATGTGATAATATTTTTATTATTATTAGCCTCATAAACCCATTCTGGGGGTTTGTATCTGTTCATTTTCCCCTCGTTCTGTTTCTGAATAATCACTTATTATACTGGATGACAACCTAGATTACTTTGCCCACTCAGAAATGGTCTTAGCATGTAAATTTGGTTACAAAGGTTAGTGTGAAGACAAATCAGAGATTTGACCGAACATCAGAAATTCAACCTGCCAAGCTGTTTACAGTTTATATAGTATTTAAAATATGCTTTAAGTGTTCTACTTATGGAAAATATTGATGTGTCTTTGAGGGTCTGTCAATCTGCTCTAAGTTGTCTGTTTGGTTTCCATTTAAAAAATCTTTATAACATTTTACATATTTGTCTATAAATCTTACTTCCCGTATCTACTTGTTCTGATGTGATTGAGTTTGTATATGGAGAAGGGTAGACATATGAAAAATGTATAGCTTCACAATTTCATTACATGAAGAATTAAATATATAGGTCAGGAAACGATGGCGAGTTCATGAAAACTCTCCTTTGCCCTGTTCTGTTCCTTGAATTCCTTTAGGTATGTACAGCCACAGTGTATTCCTAAATGTAGCAATATGACAGTTTTTAAAATAGTTATGGAAACCAATTATTTCTGTATAAAGTTTTATTTCAGTGTTAGTTTCTTTTGTTTAACATTTATTATTTATCCGGTGACATGTCAGGACTGTTTACATTTTCGACATATTTCGTTCCATTGTACAAATAAAGCAGGAGACAAGGACCTTCTTTATTATTGATGGAACTTTATTTTCTTCCTGCTGTGTTGTTATTAACATTTGTGATCCTATTGCCCACTACACATATGCTATATGAATAAATTCCGTAGCTCATCTACAGATTGGGAACAGATCCACACTTCTGAGGTTTTGTATATTTCCCATTCCAATAGATCATACCAGGCACCGCTTTGGAGTGGCTTCACAGTTCATTTCCCTACAGGCATCGAAGAAGTCCTGATAACTTCCATCCAAACACGACATGTCCTCTGCCATTTCAAGAATTGAATATGTCATTAATTACTGCATGGTAAGATTTGATGTAGAACCCAAAAGAACTGACTCAGTTCAAGGTCCTATCTTTTTATATGTACATTGGCCAGCTGCGTGTTTGTGTTTGGAAAGTTTCAGTTCTTCGTTTCACTCTTTATTTTGTGAATTTGTTTTATTGATTTCTAGGTATTAAGTCATTGAGAATCCGTACAATATACTTAGGTGGCAGTTTCCTTTCTCGCCACCTTCTCACCCATCCAACCCATGCCTTCTTCTTTTCTTTCCTGTTTAGAAAAGAAACAGGCTAAAGGAAATAAAAATAAAAATAATACTCGAAAAAATCACAAGAAATACACACACACACACACACACACACACACACACACACACACACACACACCACAAACATAAAGTTTGGAAAGCAAGTAAAAGAACAGCAAGATATAAAACTGCCAAACCAAAGCAATGTCAGACAAAAAAAAAATCTATAAAATACTATTGAGTTCACTTTGTGCTGCCTGTCTGCTGGTGGCCATGGAGCCTAAATATGTTTCATGTGTCCTGAATACAAACCGTCAGTCACTTGCTCTCTGTACTAACTCTCTCCTATCCTCTGCCTGCCAATTTTATGCTTGCAATGAAGCTTTTGGCACATGGGGGCGGGGCTTAACATTACTCAAGGTTTTACCTTTTTTTTTTTTTTTTTACTAATTATTATCATGCCCTGTTAACAAACTATTTCCCTGAACTAAGCGTCCAAAGTACTCTGCTTCAGTGTCGTTTAAATACCCTTTACATGTTTTCTTCCTTCTCACACTTAGTGCTTTAGCAGTGGGCAGTCGGCTTGGATTTCTCCACAGGAACAACTTCTCACCTGGATCAGGACTGTTGGATGCTTTTGTTTTCCAGTGCTGACATTCAGGTAAGAGCTGCGTTTGCAAACCACCAACGCTCCGTCATAAGCACTCAGGAGCATTTATTGATAGGCTGCAAGGCACAGTACGCTTTGTCATATGTCAAATGTTGTACCACAGGGACTGCAATGAATCATCTGTTGTAGTCCATGGCCCGAGGCAGCCTATATCTACTAAACACCATTAAAATCAAATAAAACAGGTCCCACTTCCCTTCTAGCTAGTATTGGGTGCTGGTTTAATTCTTACATTATTTTTTACTATTGGATGTGTCTCTGAGTTACCAAGAATGCACATGGCTATTACCATGTTATATATAATAGGAAAATGGTTTAGAATGGTAAGGGAATTCATTACTGTGCTACTGATGTGGCAGAACAAACAAACAAAGCCTAAAACAATTAAAGAAGGGAAGGCTTACTTCAGATCTAGTAGGAGGTGGAGTCTGGGTGGTGGGAGCCTGAGGCCGCTAACCATCCAGGATCCTCAGTAAAAAAGCAGAGGGATGAATGTTGATGTTTGTTTCACTTTTATTACTTTTAGTCACTCCAGAAGTTAGCCTAGATCCACACACTTCATTTACCTTATTCAAGATAACCCTCGGATCTATCCCATATGCAGCCACCAAACCAGTCACTATTGTGGATGCCAAGGAGTGCTTGCTGACAGGAGCCTGATATTGGTGTCTCATGAGAGGCTCTGCCAGAGCCCTACAGATACAGACGAGGATGCCTGAAGCTAACCATTGGACTGAGCATGGGACCCCAATGGAGGAGTTAGTGAAAGGACTGAAGGAGCTGAAGGGGTTTGCAACCCCATGGGAAGAACAACAATATTAACCAGACCCCTCAGAGCTCATAGGGACTAAACCACCAACCAGAGTACACATGGAGGGAGCCATGGCTCCAACCACATATGTAGCAGAAGATGGTTTTGTCTGGCATCAATGGGAGGAGAAGGTCCATTCCCCAATATAGGGTAGTGAGGTGTGAGTAGGTGGGTGGGAGGGGGAGCATCCTCATAGAAGCAGGGGGAGGGAAATGAAAGAGGGGGGAACTTGGAAAGGGGATAATATTTGAAATATAAATACATAAACTATCCAACAAAAATTCAAAAAAAAAAAAAAGGTAACCCTTAAAGGCATGCCCTTAGGTCTCTAGGTGACTCTAGATCCTGACAGACTGACGGTCAACATTAAACGACACAGTTTTTTTTTCTTTTGTCAAATGTCACTTTTAAGACACAACCTTCTATCCTTTATACCCACAGGGTCATCGCCATCTCATAAGGCAGAATTCCCGCCTAGAGGCATCTCCCTTGGTGATCCTACATTCCATCCAATCAACAACCAATATTATCCATCACATTAAGTCCACTCATTTAGGATATCCTGTCAAAATACGATTCTGAAGCTAGATCTCAGACTTTCTGCACTTTATTATATTACTTTATGGAACATAATTAAAATTCCAGATAAACAATACAAATACTTTGCCAGTTATTTATTCATTATATAATTTTAACACTCTCTTCCTATTGATAACTGTGATTGTGCATCCTATGATTTCCTGGCATCTGAGCAATCTGGTGTTTCAGTGAGGACCATGTCATCTGTGAGTCTGCCATGGTTTTTATTGTCCAATGGAAAATCAATAGAGACACCTTTGATGAGTTTGAATTCTGTAAGATAACTCTGGTTCCTAATTTTGGCCAGAATTAAATTAACTTAATCATTATTAAGTGTATGTAGCTGGAGTTCTTATTAATCCATTGTTCACAGGAATGAGATTTTAGGATGTGAATATGAAGAGTAAAACATTAAAATGTGGCTTTAAGAAAAGTTAGTGTGAGAGTGTTCTGGTAAACTTACTCTCTGAAAATTTACATCGTCTTTGTCACGCAACTGACTTGACACCGGCTGACAGCTTTATGAATATGTCTACTGGAAAGTGTGATTCAACTGGAAGTTTTTGAATTAGGGAAACCAAGTTTTCAGGGTAATTCCTTATACTGCATCAAATTTTCATGGAGTTATTCTTTTATTATATAAAATAAATAAGTCTGAACTTTTGAGTGTCAACTTGAGGCACTTTATAAATGTCTAATAATACATAACATGATATTCATGGTTCTCTAAGTTGATTATTACAGCATAAGTGCTGTTAATATATACGTATTTCTCAATGAAAATTCTTCAACAAAACTCATGTGAAGATTATAATGAAGCTCTACAATACACACCTACTGAACTAGATCCTGTAGAAATAATATCCCTACTTCTAAGCTCTGAGAACATTTAAATTGGTACATCATGAAACAAAGAATGGTTTCTGAAATCACATCAATATACTCATTTTCAAGATTCAATGCATGGCTTTATTGTTCTTATTTTGAGGAAACTTTATATATCAAAATAACTTTGTGAAAATATTTATGAAACATATTTTTGTAGTTCATATAGAAAACTATCGCACGTTTTACTAAAGTATTTAAGTAAAATAGAGCTAAAGGCAACACAATTTACACATCAAATATTTTTATGTAATTAACTTCCTAATATGGTATGAAGATAAATTTTACTGTTTCAAAAATTGTTTCTGAGGGAAGATAAATGATACATTAAGACTTTTAATTTGTGTCATGTGCCAATAATAAATTAGTCCAATTTACAAACATTAAACTGAGATGATTTGCATGAAATAACTTACTATTAAGCAGTAAGAGTAAATGTGGAATGATTGATTGAAATAATATTCAAGGAATGAATACCATATTGCCCAAACCAAGCAAACAAACAAAAACAACCAAACTGCTAGGAGTTACACATCATTTTCAAACAGATGGATGTGTTTCCAATACTGCAATATTAAAATGATTAATACAGTATCTTTAAAGGTTTTAAAAATGTATTTCAAGTTATAGAACTATATTTCATCACATGTAGCATTTATAGATTTCTACTTATTTAATTAAATTATAATGACATCATTTCCTCTCTCCCTTTCCTCCCTGTAATCTCTCCCATGCTCTCCTACCCCATACAAATCCATTCCCTCTTTTCCTTTGATTGTTATTCTTATGTATGTGTGTGTGAGTAATTATATGAATATAACCTTCTAAGTCTGTTTATTGTTACTTGTGCATATAATTTTTATGCCTGACCACTTGGCATTAGATGACTACTTAGGGGTTGATCCATGAGGAAGGTTAGAACTACCTCTCTTAGGAGTCATCTGTTGTCTGTCGCTCTTTAAGGGCCCCATGATTTTCCTCCATCCGTGTTACTCTATGTACAGATGCTGCCATTGTAGTCATATTGTTCAGATTCCATGGATGTAGTTTCCTATCTTATCTAAAAGGCACATGGCAGCAGACCTCTGGATCCTCGTAGAGTCTTTGCAGCCCCTCTTCTCTCATGTTCCCTAAGCTTAGGCAGGAGGGCTGTGATGAGGATGGGTAAGCTGGGTAAGCACTTCACAGTCATCTGTTAACTGCCTTTCAACCAGGGAGTGGCTATCTGCACTGATCATTGCTATCTGCCCAAGCAAGTTACACTTAGCTGTGAACACAAGGATGCGAATTTAGCAATGGGAATAATGGGCACAGGTGATATGAAGTAGGAAATGGGAAAACAGAGGGAGTTTAATTAGAGAGGAGGAGGGGGTACAAAACAGATTTAGAGGAGAAAAGTAAGTAACTAACACCAGAGATAGCTGAAATAGCCATAACAAATTGTATGACCTTATATTGGCCTAAAACCACACACACACACACACACACACACATACACACACACACACACACACACACACACACACACACACACACACTGTTTGGGATGTTAATGTTTACTTCAAGAGCCATACATTGACTTGTCTGACAGAAACCCATCACCAGGCACCGTGAATCTTGTTTTGAGCCATTGGTTAGGGGAGTCAGGGAGGCCCCCCGCAAACAACATGAGCTATTGCTACTGCCCTTTGTCTGCTGTGCAGAGGCTGACTCACCCAGTAGGATGCATGTCCCCACTGCTGAAGATGCCATGCACCTTGCACATAGGGTTTGGAGCTGTTGACTTGGATCTGAGGTCTACCTTTCAACAAACTAGAAAGTGCTACTCAAAGCTGCTCAGGGGGAAGTGGTCATTAAATAGTCCCAACTACCCATGATGCCTCTGAACCACAACAGTGGCAACCATAAGAAGATATCCCTAAGAATACATGAGTGACACTCTTGTCAAACAACGTCTAACCAATTGGACTTCTGGCCATCTCAATAAGCATCAAATAGTGCCCGGAACTGTGAATCTAGGCAACCTCCTGTGGTTAGGGAGGCCATTAATCATAGAAGAGAACAAAGTACTGTCACTTTCCTAAACATTTTATCTTTCAGGGTACTTTCAGGTTTGTAGCAAACTGAAGGAGAAATTGCAGAATTCCCTTCCATCCACCTTCCCCAAAATGCATGATTGCCTCATGAGTACCGGCATCCTTATACCAACAGCCCCATAACCAGACTGACCTCACACTCAGAGTCCAACTACTCTGCCTCTGGACTGCTGGAATTGAAAGTGTGCATTACAACACCCGCTCAGCTAAATTATTTTCCATGGGAAAAAGAAATCAATAGGGAAAATGCCTTACATACTCACAGGCCAATTTGATGGAGGCCACACCTCAACTGAGGCTCTCTCTTCCCAGGTGTATCAAGTAGACAATCAAATTTAGTATCACACAACTCTTCATCTCCACCCTCCATTAACAACTTCAAAATGGGTTAATAATAGTTTTTGCCTTTTGGAGAATATCACGTGGTTAGAATCAAACAATATGTAGTATTCTCAAATGGTTTCTTTCTTATAAAGTAGTGAAATTAACATTGTATTAGCCTGTATTGATATTTAAAATTGATTTAACTTATCTTTCTTCTCTTTTACCTTTGTTCTTATTTCTCTTTACATTTTTTATTGAATACCTTCTATGACTCTTCTCAATTTGGGAGCCTGAAGTTGAATATATATATATATATATGTAATCTCTTTACCCCTGAACTTATATTCTAGTTGAATGCGATGTTCCAATGTTCTAGTGAAAATCATTAGATGTAAAATTTAAATGTTGGTCCTAAGTAGTAAAGCAGATGAGGACTGACTGCCAAGGTTGTCCTATGAACTACATATGCAAGCCATGATCTCTCTCTCTCTCTCTCTCTCTCTCTCTCTCTCTCCCTCTCCACACACACACACACACACACACACACACACACACACACACACACACAGTCACACACACAGAGACACACACACACAAAAGAAGAAAATGAAAAAATAAAATAAAATCAATATCTGGAGATGTGGAAGTAGAAGACATAGTTCAAGTTTCGAGTTTGTTAAGCAGAGAAATAGGTGACATATTTTACACACAAAACAGCATTAATAAGATGTATTCTGTGGCATAAATGCAGCTGGAGAATGTAGGAGGGGGCTTGGAAAGTGGTTTTAAGACACCAGGCAAAATCTTGTTGTGATCTGGAGATCATTTAATGAACTCTCATTTTATCTTAACTTCAAAGGAAAATACTCAACATCCCAGTGAGGATATCAGTTGAGAAACTGACCATTATTACATCTCAATCTCTTGCATCACTTAGTTAAATATATAACTTGAGTGAACACAGGTGTTTAGGACACCATACTCTTAAAGCCTCTTCCTTAAGCACCCTAGCCATCCCGCTGCCATGTAACATGATTGCTTTGGGGAAGGCTCATCTAGAAATTCTGGAACATCAGATCAAGAGCCAGAAGCAGCTTCAAACACGGAAGTGAACTTGCAGTTGTTTGTTCTGTGAGTCAATCTGTGGTTTCTGTCCATAAATATTCAACTAGACGCAAAAGAACAAGGAAAATGCAAGAAAGTGAGCATATTGTGACCTATCTGTAAGGAAATCTAATGAAAGTCACCAGAGAGCGAGCACAGTCTGTGAAGACAGGGTGAAGAAAGACGTCAGACTTCAGGAAAAAGTGAGTCCTAAGGCTTTCACAGGTAAGAAAACAGCTGTGGGGTGAGCGCCCAGGAAGGTACTGTTATCAGTTCTGGATGTTCCAGTCTTTGGATACATTTTAAGTATCCGCAGACAGTCTGAAGGTGAGGCCACAGCAAGCCATGCACTGACAGGATAGAACGCAGTAAGGCTAGATATGATGACCAAAGGAGCGAGCGCGGAGAAAATCGGGTTCATTCCTAAAACTTCACTTCTGAACATTTATCTCACCAACTCTCGCATATAGATACACAGATATCAAATTCTACTCTTCAAGACTTCCAGAGCTTGAGTTTGACAGACTTCAGCTTTTAGGACAGGAATTTCAAGGCTACCATTTGGAGTCTTCTGTTTCCGGTTTACCTACAAATTAGCTTTAGGATTTGCTACTTTCGAGAGCGTGGGTGGCACTCGTTATTCGGCTCTGCTCACTACCCTCCAGGCTTTATCTTGTTTCTTACTCTTAAATTCTTGTCTGTCTTGTGACTCGCCCAGCTCCTCAGATGTCCCGTGTTTTCACAACGATCCTGGTGCTCTTGCCTGTTCCATTGAACCGCACGGATCAATCACTTACAGACTGGAGGTAAGGACTCCTCTGTACAAGGGTGTCTCAGAACAGCGCCTCCTGAAAATGTAGGGATGGGACTGAAAGCTTGGCCTTGTGAGGAAAATGTCTGATCGTGGGGCAGCTTACTCAGCCTCTGTACCACTAGAGTGGAGATGATATATACATTTATTTTTAATTGCCAGTGTTATGGCGTGAGCCTCTGAGTGAAATGCACATTCACACAGTGGAAGCTAGATGAAGTAAACAGACAAAACGGGCTAGGGATTTAAGTCTAGGTTTCATTATGCAGAGCCATTCACAAAAAAAAAAAAAAAAAACTCATAAAACTATGGAAATTTGTGTTTTATCTTCATTATCAATGATAAAAATAACTCCAGGGGCTCATTAAGCTGATTGTGGCCTGGAGGAAACCTTCCTTAACAGGATGATTAAAGTGTTTCTTTCTTGTAGTCAAGAGGTAACACCCTATCAGCCTACCAGTACAGTGAAAGAATTAATCTGATCCTTTATTGTATATGTCTGTGAAGTACGTGTGTGTTGGAAGGATGAATCTTTTGGGGTCTTGGTGAATTTTTTGTTTGTTTATTCATAATAAATTTCACACACTTGTACAATGTACATTAGTCATACCCATGGATCTTTACCTCCATTCAGTCCCCCATAGTGGCCAACCCTATTGCTTTTCTGTTCTGGATGGCTCTGTGCTGACCTTTCCTGCATACACTGCTCTTGGACATGATATTTCCTTTCAGCAATAATAGCCCTGCCTAAGGCAACTTCCACACTTATGTTTTTTGGTTGCTTTGGTGATTTTCATTATTAATAATTCCTTGAGCCCCAATTAGTGTAGTCCACGTGCACATGTGTATGGGGTCATCCGCTGGTGTATACAAACAATGACCATCTCTCCAAAGAGAGTGTTTGAAACACAATCAAAAGGCATGGACCGGGAGAACTACTGTTGTTCTGGTAAATCAATCATTTTTGCTAGTGCTGGTTAAATGTTTCATTTTTCTGATTTGGAAAAAATTTTTTTTCTTTTTTTATTAGATATAATTGTTTACTTACATTTCGAATGTAAATTCCTTTCCAGTTTTCCTGTTCATAAGCTCCCATTCCCTCCCTATCCCCCATACAGGTATTCCCCCCATCCATCCCCCTTACTGCCCCCCCCCATATTCCCCTGCACTGGGGGGTCCAACCTTGGCAGAACCAAGGGCTTCTCCTTCCACTGATGCCCCAACATGACTATCCTCTGCTACATATGCAGTTGGAGCCCTGGGTCAATCCATGTATAGTCTTTCAGTGGTGGTTTAGTCCTTGGAAGCTCTAGTTGGTTGCCATTGTTGTCCTTATGGGGTTGCAATCTCCTTCAACTCTTTCAATACTTCCTCTAATTCCCCCCAAGAAGGACCTGTTCTCAGTTCAGTGGTTTGCTACTAGCATTGACCTCTGTTCTCTGGATGTGTCTCTCAGGAGAGATCTATATCCGGTCCCTTTCAGCATGCATTTTTTAATTTTTTTTTTAATTTTTTTTTTATTAACTTGAGTATTTCTTATATACATTTCGAGTGTTATTCCCTTTCCCGGTTTCCGGGCAAACATCCCCCTCCCCCCTCCCCTTCCTTATGGGTGTTCCCCTCCCAACCCTCCCCCCCATTGCCGCCCTCCCCCCATAGACTAGTTCACTGGGGGTTCAGTCTTAGCAGGACCCAGGGCTTCCCCTTCCACTGGTGCTCTTACTAGGATATTCATTGCTACCTATGGGGTCAGAGTCCAGGGTCAGTCCATGTATACTCTTTAGGTAGTGGCTTAGTCCCTGGAAGCTCTGGTTGCTTGGCATTGTTGTACTTTTGGGGTCTCGAGCCCCTTCAAGCTGTTCCAGTTCTTTCTCTGATTCCTTCAATAGGGGACCTATTCTCAGTTCAGTGGTTTGCTGCTGGCATTCGCCTCTATATTTGCTGTATTCTGGCTGTGTCTCTCAGGAGAGATCTACATCCGGCTCCTGTCGGTCTGCACTTCTTTGCTTCATCCATCTTGTCTAATTGGGTGGCTGTATATGTATGGGCCACATGTGGGGCAGGCTCTGAATGGGTGTTCCTTCAGTCTCTGTTTTAATCTTTGCCTCTCCCTTCCCTGCCAAGGGTATTCTTTTTCCTCATTTAAAGAAGGAGTGAAGCATACACATTTTGATCATCCGTCTTGAGTTTCGTTTGTTCTAGGGATCTAGGGTAATTCAAGCATTTGGGCTAATAGCCACTTATCAATGAGTGCATACCATGTATGTCTTTCTGTGATTGGGTTAGCTCACTCAGGATGATATTTTCCAGTTCCAACCATTTGCCTACGAATTTCATAAACTCGTTGTTTTTGATAGCTGAGTAATATTCCATTGTGTAGATGTACCACATTTTCTGTATCCATTCCTCTGTTGAAGGGCATCTGGGTTCTTTCCATTTTCTGGCTATTATAAATAAGGCTGCGATGAACATAGTGGAGCACGTGTCTCTTTTATATGTTGAGGCATCTTTTGGGTATATGCCCAAGAGAGGTATAGCTGGATCCTCAGGCAGTTCAATGTCCAATTTTCTGAGGAACCTCCAGACTGATTTCCAGAATGGTTTTACCAGTCTGCAATCCCACCAACAATGGAGGAGTGTTCCTCTTTCTCCACATCCTCGCCAGCATCTGCTGTCACCTGAGTTTTTGATCTTAGCCATTCTCACTGGTGTGAGGTGAAATCTCAGGGTTGTTTTGATTTGCATTTCCCTTATGACTAAAGATGTTGAACATTTCTTTAGGTGTTTCTCAGCCATTCGGCATTCCTCAGCTGTGAATTCTTTGTTTAGCTCTGAACCCCATTTTTTAATAGGGTTATTTGTTTCCCTGCGGTCTAACTTCTTGAGTTCTTTGTATATTTTGGATATAAGGCCTCTATCTGTTGTAGGATTGGTAAAGATCTTTTCCCAATCTGTTGGTTGCCGTTTTGTCCTAACCACAGTGTCCTTTGCCTTACAGAAGCTTTGCAGTTTTATGAGATCCCATTTGTCGATTCTTGATCTTAGAGCATAAGCCATTGGTGTTTTGTTCAGGAAATTTTTTCCAGTGCCCATGTGTTCCAGATGCTTCCCTAGTTTTTCTTCTATTAGTTTGAGTGTGTCTGGTTTGATGTGGAGGTCCTTGATCCACTTGGACTTAAGCTTTGTACAGGGTGATAAGCATGGATCGATCTGCATTCTTCTACATGTTGCCCTCCAGTTGAACCAGCACCATTTGCTGAAAATGCTATCTTTTTTCCATTGGATGGTTTTGGCTCCTTTGTCAAAAATCAAGTGACCATAGGTGTGTGGGTTCATTTCTGGGTCTTCAATTCTATTCCATTGGTCTATCTGTCTGTCTCTGTACCAATACCATGCAGTTTTTATCACTATTGCTCTGTAATACTGCTTGAGTTCAGGGATAGTGATTCCCCCTGAAGTCCTTTCATTGTTGAGGATAGCTTTAGCTATCCTGGGTTTTTTGTTATTCCAGATGAATTTGCAAATTGTTCTGTCTAACTCTTTGAAGAATTGGATTGGTATTTTGATGGGGATTGCATTGAATCTGTAGATTGCTTTTGGTAAAATGGCCATTTTTACTGTATTAATCCTGCCAATCCATGAGCATGGGAGATCTTTCCATCTTCTGAGGTCTTCTTCAATTTCTTTCCTCAGTGTCTTGAAGTTCTTATTGTACAGATCTTTTACTTGCTTGGTTAAAGTCACACCGAGGTACTTTATATTATTTGGGTCTATTATGAAGGGTGTCGTTTCCCTAATTTCTTTCTCGGCTTGTTTCTCTTTTGTATAGAGGAAGGCAACTGATTTATTTGAGTTAATTTTATACCCAGCCACTTTGCTGAAGTTGTTTATCAGCTTTAGTAGTTCTCTGGTGGAACTTTTGGGATCACTTAAATATACTATCATGTCATCTGCAAATAGTGATATTTTGACCTCTTCTTTTCCGATCTGTATCCCCTTGATCTCCTTTTGTTGTCTGATTGCTCTGGCTAGAACTTCAAGAACTATATTGAATAAGTAGGGAGAGAGTGGGCAGCCTTGTCTAGTCCCTGATTTTAGTGGGATTGCTTCAAGTTTCTCTCCATTTAGTTTAATGTTAGCAACTGGTTTGCTGTATATGGCTTTTACTATGTTTAGGTATGGGCCTTGAATTCCTATTCTTTCCAGGACTTTTATCATGAAGGGGTGTTGAATTTTGTCAAATGCTTTCTCAGCATCTAATGAAATGATCATGTGGTTCTGTTCTTTCAGTTTGTTTATATAATGGATCACGTTGATGGTTTTCCGTATATTAAACCATCCCTGCATGCCTGGGATGAAGCCTACTTGATCATGGTGGATGATTGTTTTGATGTGCTCTTGGATTCTGTTTGCCAGAATTTTATTGAGTATTTTTGCGTCGATATTCATAAGGGAAATTGGTCTGAAGTTCTCTTTCTTTGTTGTATCTTTGTGTGGTTTAGGTATAAGAGTAATTGTGGCTTCGTAGAAGGAATTCGGTAGGGCTCCATCTGTTTCAATTTTGTGGAATAGTTTGGATAATATTGGTATGAGGTCTTCTATGAAGGTTTGATAGAATTCTGCACTAAACCCGTCTGGACCTGGGCTCTTTTTGGTTGGGAGACCTTTAATGACTGCTTCTATTTCCTTAGGAGTTATGGGGTTGTTTAACTGGTTTATCTGTTCCTGATTTAACTTCGGTACCTGGTATCTGTCTAGGAAATTTTCCATTCCCTGAAGATTTTCAAGTTTTGTTGAATATAGGTTTTTATAGTAAGATCTGATGATTTTTTGAATTTCCTCTGTATCTGTCGTTATGTCTCCGTTTTCATTTCTGATTTTGTTAATTTGGACACACTCTCTGTGTCCTCTCGTTAGTCTGGCTAAGGGTTTATCTATCTTGTTGATTTTCTCAAAGAACCAACTTTTGGTTCTGTTGATTCTTTCTATGGTCCTTTTTGTTTCTACTTGGTTGATTTCAGCTCTGAGTTTGATTATTTCCTGCCTTCTACTCCTCCTGGGTGTATTTGCTTCTTTTTGTTCTAGAGCTTTTAGGTGTGCTGTCAAGCTGCTGACATATGCTCTTTCCTGTTTCTTTCTGCAGGCACTCAGCGCTATGAGTTTTCCTCTTAGCACAGCTTTCATTGTGTCCCATAAGTTTGAGTATGTTGTATCTTCATTTTCATTAAATTCTAAAAAGTTTTTAATTTCTTTCTTTATTTCTTCCTTGACCAGGTTATCATTGAGTAGAGCATTGTTCAATTTCCACGTATATGTGGGCATTCTTCCCTTATTGTTATTGAAGACCAGTTTTAGGCCGTGGTGGTCCGATAGCACGCATGGGATTATTTCTATCTTTCTGTACCTGTTGAGGCCCGTTTTTTGACCGATTATATGGTCAATTTTGGAGAAAGTACCATGAGGAGCTGAGAAGAAGGTATATCCTTTTGCTTTAGGATAGAATGTTCTATAAATATCCGTTAAGTCCATTTGGCTCATGACTTCTCTTAGTCTGTCGACATCACTGTTTAATTTCTGTTTCCATGATCTGTCCATTGATGAGAGTGGGGTGTTGAAATCTCCCACTATTATTGTGTGAGGTGCAATGTGTGTTTTGAGCTTTAGTAAGGTTTCTTTTACGTATGTAGGTGCCCTTGTATTTGGGGCATAGATATTTAGGATTGAGAGTTCATCTTGGTGGATTTTTCCTTTGATGAATATGAAGTGTCCTTCCTTATCTTTTTTGATGACTTTTAGTTGGAAATTGATTTTATTTGATATTAGAATGGCTACTCCAGCTTGCTTCTTCTGACCATTTGCTTGGAAAGTTGTTTTCCAGCCTTTCACTCTGAGGTAGTGTCTGTCTTTGTCTCTGAGGTGTGTTTCCTGTAGGCAGCAGAATGCAGGGTCCTCGTTGCGTATCCAGTTTGTTAATCCATGTCTTTTTATTGGGGAGTTGAGGCCATTGATATTGAGAGATATTAAGGAATAGTGATTATTGTTTCCCTTTATATTCATATTTGGATGTGAGGTTATGTTTGTGTGCTTTCATTCTCTTTGTTTTGTTGCCAAGACGATTAGTTTCTTGCTTCTTCTAGGGTATAGCTTGCCTCCTTATGTTGGGCTTTACCATTTATTATCCTTTGTAGTGCTGGATTTGTGGAAAGATATTGTGTAAATTTGGTTTTGTCATGGAATATCTTGGTTTCTCCATCTATGTTAATTGAGAGTTTTGCTGGATACAGTAACCTGGGCTGGCATTTGTGTTCTCTTAGGGTCTGTATGACATCAGTCCAGGATCTTCTGGCCTTCATAGTTTCTGGCGAGAAGTCTGGTGTGATTCTGATAGGTCTCCCTTTATATGTTACTTGACCTTTTTCCCTTACTGCTTTTAATATTCTTTCTTTATTTTGTGTGTTTGGTGTTTTGACAATTATGTGACGGGAGGTGTTTCTTTTCTGGTCCAATCTATTTGGAGTTCTGTAGGCTTCTTGTATGTCTATGGGTATCTCTTTTTTTAGGTTAGGGAAGTTTTCTTCTATGATTTTGTTGAAAATATTTACTGGTCCTTTGAGCTGGGAGTCTTCACTCTCTTCTATACCTATTATCCTTAGGTTTGATCTTCTCATTGAGTCCTGGATTTCCTGTATGTTTTGGACCAGTAGCTTTTTCCGCTTTACATTATCTTTGACAGTTGAGTCAATGATTTCTATGGAATCTTCTGCTCCTGAGATTCTCTCTTCCATCTCTTGTATTCTGTTGGTGAAGCTTGTATCTACAGCTCCTTGTCTCTTCTTTTGGTTTTCTATATCCAGGGTTGTTTCCATGTGTTCTTTCTTGATTGCTTCTATTTCCATTTTTAATTCCTTCAACTGTTTGATTGTGTTTTCCTGGAATTCTTTCAGGGATTTTTGTGTCTCCTCTCTATGGGCTTCTACTTGTTTATTTATGTTTTCCTGGAATTCTTTCAGGGATTTTTGTGATTCCTCTCTGTAGGCTTCTACTTGTTCTCTAAGGGAGTTCTTCATGTCTTTCTTGAAGTCCTCCAGCATCATGATCAAATATGATTTTGAAACTAGATCTTGCTTTTCTGGTGTGTTTGGATATTCCGTGTTTGCTTTGGTGGGAAAATTGGGCTCCGATGATGCCATGTAGTCTTGGTTTCTGTTGCTTGTGTTCCTGCACTTGCCTCTCGCCATCAGATTATCTCTAGTGTTAGTTTGTTCTGCTATTTCTGACAGTGGCTAGACTGTCCTATAAGCCTGTGTGTCAGGAGTGCTGTAGACCTGTTTTCCTCTCTTTCAGTCAGTTTTGGGGACAGAGTGTTCTGTTTTCGGGCGTGTAGTTTTTCCTCTCTACAGGTCTTTAGCTGTTCCTGTGGGCCTGTGTCTTGAGTTCACCAGGCAGCTTTCTTGCAGCAGAAAATTTGGTCTTACCTGTGGTCCTGAGGCTCAAGTTCGCTCATGGGGTGCTGCCCACGGGCTCTCTGCAGTGGCAGCAACCAGGAAGACCTGTGCCGCCCCTTCCGGGAGCTTCAGTGCACCAGGGTTCCAGATGGTCTTTGGCTTTTTCCTCTGGCGTCCGAGATGTGTGTGCAGGGAGCAGTCTCTTCTGGTTTTCCAGGCTTGTCTGCCTCTCTGAAGGTTTAGCTCTCCCTCCCACGAGATTTGGGTGCAGAGAACTGTTTATCCGGTCTGTTTCTTTCAGGTTCCGGCGGTGTCTCAGGCGCAGGGGTCCTGCCGCTCCTGGGCCCTCCCCCACGGGAGCCCAGAGGCCTTATACAGTTTCCTCTTGGGCCAGGGATGTGGGCAGGGGTGAGCAGTGTTGGTGGTCTCTTCCGCTCTGCAGCCTCAGGAGTGCCCACCTGACCAGGCGGTTGGGTCTCTCTCTCACCGGGTCTCTGGAAAAAAATTTTTATAATGCTTCATAATCTTTTTATATGTCTAGGTTTAAGAAAAGGTTGTCAGGATTTGTAGTATGAAGGCAACCATCCTTGGGACAAATGAATGGGCCATGCTGACCTGTGTGTAAAGTGTAGGAGAAGTCTAATTATGAGATGACCAGCAGGAATCTGAGTATTAGCAAGTTACTGCTGCAGTGACCAGGGTCTGCACATCAGATGCACTGGGCTCCAGAAGTTCTAAAACATAGTTGGAGAAAAATGTAGTTGTGGTGAGATTTCTCGGGTTACACAGAGAGCAAACTCAGCCTCTGCCTCATAATAAAGGAATGGGTGGTTCTCAGAAAAGTTACAGTGGGAAGACTTATGGCTATGTTATTTGGGAGTAATTAAAAGTAATAAGCTAAGAACCTCTCAAATAGACGGAATCCTAAAGAACATCTTAAGTAGAAATGTATGGGACATTTCAGATAAAAATAAATAAATAAAAATAAACCCTGCAAAACCACAAAAAGCTCATCTGATCTTGCCATTCCTTTTGTTCTGCCCCCAGAGCCTCTCTCTGGAGTGTATATACACCTTACTTTAGTTTGGGGAGAAAAAAACCACAATTATGAGGAAAATTTAGTCTAGTGGGTTTTTTTTCATTTAGTCATCTAAAAACGGAACAGATATAAAAGTATATCTATTTCACAGCCATATAATCAGACTCAAATTGGTTCCTACAATTTAGCTCTCAGGAGAATCACAGACAGAATTGAAAAATAGGAGAATAGTGTGCTCTTGACTCCTGAGTTCTGGTGCTACTAATAGATTAACATTTACTCCTCATCTCTCCTGTCTCTACATGGGCTAAAGCATATTCAGTCCACCCTTTGCCTCCAAAGGAAGCTTGTAGCTAACCTGGAAGGGCCCAAGATACTCCATCACAGAAGGACTGCAGTAAGTCACAGACATTTCTATTCTTGGGTTGATTCCAACCTCACTGTGGAACAGGCTCAATCCTGTTTCACCTTTTACAGTCTTCAGGGTTTACCAGATGGAGGGAATCTGGATGCTGACATGTGAAGGAAATTTAACATGTGGAGGATGACTTCCTGAAGCTTCCTCTCGTCCCTCCCTTCCCTCTCTCCTCTTTCTTCTTTGTTACTCTTGCTCTGTAAGGCTTTCAGAAGCTGAGCATAGACATGATCGTGATTGAAACCCAGCACTTGTGCGGCTGAGGCAGGAAGGTCAGGAGCTTAAGGCCATCTTGGACTACATGAAACATTGTCTCAAAAAATATAAAATGATAAACCTGAATAAAAAATCTTTTTATTTTTTATTTTAGATCATTCAGGCAAAATTAGGAAGGTGACTTGGTATTAATACGTATGATGTCTTTCAATTTGCAAGTAAGTTTTAGGCATTCACTTGACTTTAAGTGTAAGCCCAATTTTAAGTGAAGCATATATCATATCAATATATCTCAGAGGACATTATTTCAAAACTTTTTTAGAAAATTATTTTACCTTGTCATTTGTACTGGCCAGTCTTGTGTGTCAACTTGACCCAAGCTGGAGTTATCACAGAGAAAGGAGCCTCCCTTGAGCAAATGCCTCCATGAGATCCAGCTGTAAGGCATTTTCTCAATGAGTGATCAAGAAGGGAGGGCTCATTGTGGGTGGTGCCATTCCTGGGCTGGTAGTTTTGGGTTCTACACAAGTGCTTTTCAAAAGACCCAACAAGCAGCTAAAAGAGTCAGATGCAGATATGTGCACCCAACCAATGAACAGAAGCTGCTGACCCCTCTGGTTGAATTAGGGAAAAGATGGGGGAAGCTGAGGAGGAGGGCAACCCTGTAGGAGGACCAGCAGTCTCAATTAACCTGAACCCCTGAGATCTCTCAGACACTGGATCACCCACCAGGCAGCATACACCAGCTGAGATGAGGCCTCCAACACATACAGCAGAGGACTCCCGGGCCTGGGTTCAGTCAGAGAAGGTGTACCTAACCCTCAAGAGGCTGGAGGCCACAGGAAGTTTAGAGGTTTGGTGGGATGGGTAGGGTGGGGACATCCTTGTGGAGAGGGGGACGGGGATGGGGACGGGGATGGGGGTACTGCAGGGGTAGGTATGGGATGTGGAACCCTCAGAGGGTGGACTAGGAGGGGAATAAAATCTAGAGTGTAAAATAATTAATTTTAAAAAGGAAAGAAAGCTGAGCAAGCCAGGAGAACAAGCCAGCAAGTAACATCTTTCCATTGTCTCTACATCAGCTCCTGCTTCCTGACCTACTTGAATTCCAGTCCTGACTTCCTTTGGTCATCAACAACAATGTGGAAAAAATGTTAGGTGAATAACCCCTTTCCTCCCAAATTGCTTCTTGGTCTTGATGTTTGGGTAGGAATACAAAACCCGACTAAGACACCAGTCTTACGTAATAGAAGTGACTATGACCCAAGGACGCCTTAAGTCACATAAACTTTTGCCCAATAACAAAGGCTGTTTACACAGTTTAAACTAGGCTAATTATTCCCAGAACTTTACCTACTGTGATACCACGTACTTTGTATTTTTGCCTGGTTCATTAGATCATAGTTTATCCATAAATTGCACATTTTCAATTATAATTAATTATTTTCATTTAAATGAAATTAGGTTTCTTGTGTTATGAAGTCATACCTTAACACATTTCTCCCTCCTAATGATCCATAAAGTTCTTTTTAACATTCTATGCCATTATCATCAGGCTTGTGCTGAATGGTCTTATTTCTTTCTTGTATGTCTTTACTTATTAAGTATTCTTTCATGGTTCCTGGGAAATAAGAACAAATATTTATATATCCCACATGGCACACAGAACACAAGCCAAAAAAGAAAATTATTCCACCAAATTCAACTCTTAAAGCTACTGAATTTATTGGGGTTGCTTATAGGAGGGATGTGGATGAGGGTGTAGTATGAAATGTTTTATGTGCCTGGCCCTTTAAATAACCAGATACTCTACAGTGATGGTTGGCTCTTGGACTTCTGGGAACAGGAGAGGATACAGAAGCCAGCAGAGGGTAAGTGTGAGCAGCAAGAGGCTTAGGGCATAGGAGGAGAGTGGTCATGTAGACTGGGGAGCATGAATGTGAGCTAGAAGAAAGTAGGAGGATTAGGGAGCAGGAGTAGAGGAGGGGAGCAGGATTGGGGAGCAGGGCCTAGAAGAGAGTAGGCAGATTGGGGAGTAGCAGAAGTAGGGTCCGGGAGACAAAAGAGTGGGTTCAGAGAAGAAGACAGAAGAATGAGGAGGGCTAGAGGAAAGGAGAAGAAAGGAGAGGAGAGGAGAGGAGAGGAGAGGAGAGGAGAGGAGAGGAGAGGAGAGGAGAGGAGAGGAGAGGAGAGGAGAGGAGAGGAGAGGAGAGGAGAGGAGAGGAGAGGAGAGATGAAGGGTGAAAATAAGAGAGGGAAGAGTTGGGCTAGCAGACACAGAAGGCAGTGACAGCTGAGCCAGGAGAAGCTGAGCTGACCCAGAGCAGATGTCCTTAGGAGACATAGAAAAGAAGACCCACTAAGAATGCACAAAGTAGAAATATAAGATCATCATCAAGACAAAGAATTATAGAACAAAAAGCGGCATTTTTTTTCTTTTTCAAAAAGCTACATGAGGGTTACTTATAGAAGCTGGAGGGCCGCTGCATCACAGAAACCCTGCACACTCTTAGGCAATGCATGCAGAGGCTACATTACTGCAGCCTCTGCAGCACTGGAGGACCCTGGCCAGGTTAGAGTCCCCTGTCCCCAGGAGTATTTTCCTGCTCATATAACATCCGGGAGGGGCCTCGTGAATCCTTTAAGCTTTAAGAAATCTGAGACTTTCCAGTTGTTTCCTTTGTTTTAATGGGCGACTATGTAGCACAGAACCGTTGAATCTGAACTAAATTGTGACACACTTGCCTTGTGGTTATGGAAATGTCCAGTAGGAATGCTGCTCTGTGGGACCAGCACAAGCTTAAAGTTTTGTCTCTCCTGAAACACCTTATGTTTTCAATGCTCAGAAGACCTTCATCAGGTCTCCATACGAACTGGAATGTATTGAACTTGCCTTGACATTTCTTACGCTGTTCAATGATTTCCTCTAGAAATACGCATTCTTGATGCTTTTGCAGAATGCAGGGCACAAAATAAAGGATTGTGTGTCCGTGTCCCAGTGTGGGGTTGTAGGATCTCCTTTCCCTATTGCCTTCGGCTTTCTCTTCTCACTAAATATACCTGGATAATTTAGAGCAAACAGGAATTCTGGTTGATCTGTCAGGTTAGGGGCATCTGCATTTATTAAATTTTCCCTTAGATAAACTCCTATCACCTAATTTTTCTTATATATTTTAGATGATAATTACATCATTTCCTTCTTCCCTTTTCTCCTTTCAAACTCTCACATACACCACTGCTTTCCTTAAAATTCGTATCCTCTCTTTCTTTGTTTTTGGTGGTAGTGTGCATGTGTGGTCATAGAGTGAGTGTTTGTATGTGTGTATAAATAAATAAACGAACAAACAAACACAACTCATGTAGTTTACGTAATGGTACTTCTCTGTGTATGGTCTTGGGGCTGACCCTGTGGTATTGGATAAACAATCGGCGTTCTCTTCTCTGGGGAGGGCTGCTTTCCACTCAGCACTCCTCAGTCGCCTGTAAGTTTTTGGGTAGGGTTTAGGCCACATGTCCACTTTTTTATGTCTACTCTTGTTGTCCTTGTCCAGCGCATGTTTAGGTGGCTATGTTGGTGGCTTCAGCACCTGACATTTCCAGGAGATAAAATCTCACAGCAAAACTTGCTGTTTGTTCTTCTGGTTCTTTCAGTCTCTCTTCAGCAAATATCCCTGACCAGCTTTACCTCTCTAGTCAAACCTAAGATTTAAAGTATTACCCAAAGCTCTTAGATATGAAAAGCAGAACCAAGCTGTTCTGTTTATTAGGTTAAAAGGCAACACAGTAAAAGGGTATCAGGCAGCTCTCGGTGTCTTTTGTAAAGGTCGTGAACCGGGACTCTGTACAGAGAGAAACACTGCTTCTTATCTTTAGTTCCTGAATTGGAGTGAACTTTGACTGTTGTCAGAAACAGTATTTGACTCTCATACCCTATTGCTTCTCCTTCTCTAGAGATCACTGACTAAATAAAAGGCCTTCCTTTTATTCTAGATTTATAAACCTATGATTGCTGTGTATTACATAACATTGTTCAATAATGTTAACTAACTGGACTTGTAAACATGAACGTTCTTAAATGAGTAAGTGGAGACAACTTGAAAATAGCACCCAGCTCCTGGTACTATCTTTACACATGTTTTTGTTATATTCCTTTTTCTGTTGAAGTTTTGATAGCTTAAAGATTTTTGATATATGACACCTTAATATTTCATGATGATTATTCAAAGTATGATCAACACATTTCTGTATAAACAAATCAAACTTTCCTAACAAAGCATGTTTCCAAGTTCCATTTCTACTATGTGGGGTTGGAGGCCTGAAGAATATGGATGTTTAGAAATATGGGGGATTCTGTGCATAATAAGATGTCTGCATATTAAATACTAATCACATAGTCACTTAACATCTTTGAGGAAACTTTTCTAAGTTGCTGCTATGACTAAAATGAGAGGCCATTGTGACAGATGTATTTCCACACTGAAGATAATTAAATGGCTATTTTTTTGTTTTCTTTTTTTAACATTTAATCTAGTTTAGTTTTTAGGTAGTGCTTTGCGTTGGCTCAAAGTCAAATTATGCCAGCTTCTCCTTGTGTTTATATCCCTCTGAAATCACTTTTATTAGGTTATCATGTGCTGTTGTTTCTGAATAGGTAACTTTATTGTCTTTGTTTGTTACAGAGGATAGCAAACCATATACTATTCTGAACCTTGTTTCTGTTGCTTAAAAGATTTATCTCTTGGGAGCTGGAGAGATACTCAATAGATCAGTAGTTAGTACACTTGTAGAGCATTCATTTCCCAGCACTCACATGGCAGATCGAAGAGCGGTTTTCTTTATTTTTTTTTTCTTTTTTCTTTTCCAGAGCTGGGGACCGAACCCAGGGCCTTGTGCTTGCCAGGCAAGCGCTCTACCACTGAGCCAAATCCCCCACCCCTCGAAAAGCATTTTAATGACTTCTTCTGACCTCTTCAGCTTTTGCAGAGATATGGTACAGGAACATATACTTCAGAACATGCACATAAGCATAAAATAAATAAATCTCTCTCTCTCTCTCTCTCTCTCTCTCTCTCTCTCTCTCTCTCTCTCTCTCTCTCCTCTCTGCTGTTCCAAAGGACCTAGGTTTAATTCCCACCATCCACAAGCCACATGGTAACTCATAAACATCTGTTAATTGACTTACAAGGGATCTGAAGCCTACTGGCCTCTGTGGACACCAAGGATACACGTGCTACACAGGTATCCATTCATGTAATATACATAAAATAAAATTATAAAACATAAAAATATATCTTTATATATTAGAGATATAAATGTTACTGCTTGTTCAATATTTCTAATTGTCCTTTTAACCTAAAAGGTTTAACATTGTAACATTATTTTTGAAACGTGTTCTTCTGTCTTCTAGGCACCTTATGCAGAATACCAGAGGCTGCCAACAGAAAGAGCATAGGGAACGGAGACAGCCTAGGCAGTGAGCACAGAGTAACAAGACAGCACAAGTGGAGACTCCAGTTAGGAAAGGAAAAGCAGATGTTACCTCTGCTTTTCTCCTTTGGGGAATTTTTATTCTTATTCAAAAATACGAACCTTCACTTAGTATGACTTTATGCCAGATCCTGTTTTCTGAATACTTTGGGAATACTTGCAGACTACAGTTTAACCCTTCAATACATACAATGTCTATTTATCATTCCAGGATCATAGATATATTTGTTGTTTCAAACATTTATGATTCCTTTGTGTAGGGAGCATTGAAATGTTCTCTCTCCGAGACAAGACTGTTGTGAAACCACCGATGCTCTGCTCTGCCTGGGAACAGTGAACTCATTCTTCCTACCCAATAATTCCCCAAGACCTGCTCACCACTCTCCCTTTGCGTGTGCCTCCCTACCCTTCCCCACCCACCATTCTAGTCTTTACTGCTACATCTGTCGATTTCCACAAATAGACAGGGGATGGGGGTGGGGGGGATGTTCTGCTTGTCTTTCGTTTGGACCTGTTAGATTTGATAATGCCCACCAGTTCACCATGTTCTCACAGTGATAGGAGACTGTTACTATTCATGGCTGAATCATCATATTACATAGTAAGTATAGTCTTTTTTTTTTTACTTAGGCATCCATCCTCTTGTGGACATCCTGGTTAATTTGATGTCTTGCACATTCCGCATACCTTTCAATAAATGCAAGGAGGCGGGCATCCCTGCGTGCTGCTCGCACTGGCTATGGCTTCACGTGTGCTGCCATGGTTACTGCATCAGAGGACAGATGTGTTGCTGTTCTTTTTGGAAATTCTACACAGTTCTCCACAGCAGCTGCACCGTTTCACATTCTAAGAGCAGCAGACGGGGATGCTCTTAGCAGTATTTGCTGCTGGTGGTCTTTTCCATACTGTGCCCTCTGCTTGGGGGTAAGATGTTATTTGACCAGGTTTTGACTTGGATCTATTTAGTGATTAGTGACCTTGAACACTTTTTCATGATCCTTTTGGTTATTCGTGTATATTTTAGAATTATATACTCAGATAATTTAACCATTTTAATACTTTTGAACTGTAAGAAAAAGCATGTGATGGTGGTGCATGCCTTTAATCCCAGCACTGGGGAGGCAGAGGCAGAGGCGCAGAGGGATCTTGGAGGTCAAGGCCAGGCTGCACAACAGAGCGAGTTCCGGGACAGCCAGGGCTACACAGAGTTTCTCTGTCTTGAAAAACCAAAATAAGAAAAAGAAAATAAGAGAAAGTGTGTGTGTGTGTGTGTGTGTGTTGTGTACATTCATGCATGTTCCCTAGTGTCTGGGAGATGCTCAAACGACAGCTTTTGGGAACCAACTCCTTTTCCAATTCCTTTGAGGAGGAAGTTCCTGTCCTGGTTTTCATGCTGCACATGACTAGCAGGAGTGGGAGCGCCCAGGCAGTTCTCCTGTCTCTGCTGCCATCCCATCCTAGAAATGCTGGGGTTACAGATAGGCATCGCCACATCTGGCCTATCCCCTTAGTTTCGAAGAATCAACTCAGGCTGTCAGTCTTGAACTAAATTGTTTTTGTATGTAATTAGAGAGAGGAGCTAATGTTTTCATTTTGTGAAACACTATGGAGCTACAAAAGAAGCGAAAACAGGAGTTAGGAAGAATTTGAAAGATCTACTTTTAAAAAAAAACCTTCAAGTGGTCATAACTTAAATTACTCATGCTATATCAAAATAAAGCATTGAAGTGTTTTGCTCTTACCATATTTGTTTATTCTCCTGGTTCTGTATTTAACTATGTGCCACAGTGTGGATAATGTATAATCAAAGCCAGGGAACAGGGTGCCGACCTGGCTGGACTCTGATAAGGTCAGGACCTTCTTCTTATAGATGATGCCTTTGCAACACATGCTCATGCCCTAAACTGGACAAATGATCTCCCTTTGACCTGCTTTTATGAACCCACTAATCCCATTCCTGCCAAGAAGCGTTGACCCACAGAAGCTTGCATCCCTACGTAAAATGTCACAGCATCTTCCATGTCGTTTACCATTGTTCTCCTGCATAATTTATGTCACCTACAGATCATCTTTCATATCTCATAAAATTAAATAGAATGGACAGGATGTATAGTATATTGCTAAGGAATAACAGAGAAAGACGTCTGTTCAAACTTAGTACAAACAAGCATTTCTGATTATTTTCAGTTTGGGATTAGTTGAATCCATGGTGGGGGAACAGCAGATACAGAAGTCTGAAAACATAATTGTGTTCATACTAATATCACGAATTTCTGAGTTTTTATATTCCTTTTCTGCTTTTAACCTTGTAATGTCTCTAGACTATTTCCGGCCTCCTTTGTGTGTTAGGACATAAAAATGTTCTATTTTACTTAAGTCCTCCCACTCATTTCATTGTCAGAGCTTTGCACAGGGTACTAGCTGATTCCTAAATTTCCCCCATTAACTCCTTTTTAATACATATGTGGATCAATTCATAGAGAATTTGGATAATATATTTTAACCATATTCACACCTTCCACCCTCGGCTCTTCCCAGATCTGGTCCTCCTTCCCTACACACACAGACACACACATGCTCACACACACACACACAGAGACACACACATGCTCACACACACACACACACAGACACACACATGCTCACACACACACACACACACATAGACATATACTCACATTCACACACAAACACACACAGAGACACACAAACACACTCACACACACACACAAATAACTCTGTGTCCTGTTGGTTTTTGTTTTAACCGGTTAAGAACAATACTCCATTGCCCAGACATTCTTGGATGTTAGGCTTCGGTTGGAGTTCACAGTCAGTCTACCAAGGGATACAGTCTTCCTCTCTCCCAGCATTTATCAGTTTCTAGTCACTCCTGGGGGTAGGACTTCACAGAAGCCTCCCTTCCCATGCTGGTGTTTCTTGAGCTTGCCCAAGACCTGTGCACACTATCAAACCCATGCATTCGCATGTGCAGCTGCCCTGCTGTGTCCGTAAGACATTAGCTCTGGCTTTTACGCTTTTCTGCCCTCTCTTCCACAACGGTCCCTGAGTCCTGAGGGGACAAGGTGTGACACAGATACCCCATTTTGGTTCCACCCCTCAACTGCCTTTTATTCTCTGCACCTTGGCCAGCTGCAGGTCTATGCATTGGTCACTGCGTGTTGCCAATAAATGCTTTTCTCAATAGAACTGAGAGATGCATTATTCTATGGGTGAAATAATAAATTATTAGGAAATGGTTTAAGGCTAGTTACCAAAATGGTGGCAGTTTCTCTGTTAGAACCTATGCCTAATCCACCTTAAGGGCCTTGGCCAGACCATGGTGCCAGATGCCAGTTACACCACATGGTGCAAGGCTTACATCTGTCAGAACTTTAATTCTTGGACAAAGCACTTTGGGAGGAGACTATATGTTTCCTCTTCATTTAGACATTGTATTTCACTTTCTCTCAAGCTATGTTATCTGATATTTAGCCATTAGACTAAAATTACGGAAAATTGAAATTCAATTTCTCGGTCACAAGAGCTGCATTTTAAGTGCCACACTAAAGTATCATTTATGTGTCTTAACATAAAACAGGATACCATGTTTGACAAAGTGCCAGATGGGCCTCAAATATTTTTTATTTAACTATTTTTTCAGTGTTATTATCTTGGATGATCTTGAGACCTTATCTCCCCTTTATCAATAAAAAAATATGAAATACTACCAAAGTCAATCTTTCTGAATTTTGACTTTGTTATTTCAGACAGGGCAAATTTACATTTTAAAAAAACAGTTACTTAAAAGCACATTGAAACTGGTGTAGCAGCAATCTGGGGTTGCCGACATGAGAGAGATGTAGGAAATTAGTAAAGGATATTCTTGTGGATCAGTCTCTGAAAATGTTTCCAGAATCATTAAGCAGGACCCACTTGGCTGAAAAAGTCAAGTTTTAGACATAGTTGTCCTTACCACAAATCCTGCAGCCTGGATGAGACAAGCAGAAGAAGACAGGAAGAGGTTTCGTGTGCAAAGGACTTGCTGTGGAACACTGTGGATCTGATTTTCCACAGACCCTAAAGCCATGCATGGCAACGAGTGCTTGTAAAGGTTGTTCTGGGACGCATGGCAGGAAGGTAAGCACAGGTGGATGCCAAGGGACTCTCTGACCATCTAGTCCAGCCCGAGCAGCAAGCTCTAAGTTCAGCAAGAGACCCTGTCTCAATGATAATAGTAATAATGATGATCATGATAAGGAGGAAGCAATACCCACATGCACATATAAATGTGCACACAATACATACATACATGCATATATACATATACACTTTCATAGATACATACATATGCACATACATATGTACATGCATACATACATACATACATACATACATACATACATACATACAGGGGGTAGCTTTTGGCAATTTCCTCCAAATTGAATCATTTCCTCCTTGAGGGAGGAGAGGGGGCCATAGTACTCATGAACCAAACAGACTTAAGTGTCTAGGTAGGAAAGCTGAGGTGTTCAGGATTCACATAGGCCCTTCCTTGCCAAGGTTATCCAAATAATAAAACATCTCTGAGAAGGGCAGTCCAGCCAACTGACGTACCTACAGGTCCAACAGAGAAGGTTTTATGAGTTGTCTATCCCTCTGGGGCAGACTTTCCATCTGCTTGTGCAAGCCGACCTAGCAAATGTTCATTCTATTGATTCTGATCCTGTAGAGAACCTTTATGAATGAGTTTGGGTAAGGATTCTGAAATAGTTGTAAACCATTCCCACCCAGTCAATATTGCACCGTAGAAACAGAACAAGACAAAAGAAAGTCTCTTGAATCTCAGACACCAGTGTGCCCCTGTTTCCTTTATATTATCATAATCACAGGCTTGTTTTCATGCAAAATTATGACATGCATTTTTCCAAATATGAACTATACTGTTCATAAATTATGTAAGCACAGATAATAAAAGACACTCCATTTTTTTAACTCCCGTTTACCAGGGAAGACTATCTGAATAATGGAAACCGTCCCTCCATAATTTTTCCGTGGTGAAATAGGGATTATTTGTCAGATGTTGGAAGAAGTATGAGTGAGGATTTTCATCTCTGCTCAGTACTATTAAAAATACATACAGGGACAAAGGGATTTCTTTTATGGCTGCCTAAAACCATAGTCAGATGAAATATAGTAATTTTCCAAATTTATAGAATACAGTGTGGCATAGATTATACATCAGTCATACTTGGGGTCAGCGTCTACAATGTCTTTGTGTTGGACACATTTGTAACCCTCTCTATTAGCTCCTTTAAATACTGAATTGGTTCTCGTCAACCACAATTGAATTTTTTCCTATCCACTGAATTCCTGCTATGAGCCAACCTCTCTCTGTCCCTGCCTATGAGCTTCCAAGACTCTGATGACCAGCGCTGTATAGTTCACGTTTATGACACTAATGTCTCAGGTTATTCTGTAGCTCTAGTAACTCGATGACTGTTCCTCCCTCATAACTGACTTCATGTTACTTCCCCCTTTGCTCCAGATCTCCAGGACAGTCAAACTGCCTCTTCCAGGTCTAGGCTCAGCTGCTTTTAAGTGGGAGCTAATGTGTCCAGTTTTCTTACGTGAGTTCTGCGGATACAGCCAGGTTCTCATGCTTAAATGGTAAACACTTTGTGAGCTTAGCCATCCCCATGGCTCCTGTACAAAATGTTCAACTATGGAATATTTCACAGCAACCGTATTGAGTGTCCTCTTTAAAATGAACACGACAGTACATCCCGCCTTTGCTTGGAACTTCAGTCTGAAATTTAAAACCCCCTCTTAGAGATGACTCAGATCTACAAATCTCTCCTGCATTTTTATCCACGTGTCTCCTAACCCTGAGTTATACTGACTGTATTTTGCTCTGACTATACTCATTTTCTCTTTGTAAACCTTGCTGACTTTCATGCCTTTAACTTCCAGTGTAACTCTTTGTAATACATTTCTAACCTACAAGAGTAGGTAAGCACTATAGCGTTTTCTATTCACTTATTGTCTGAGTACTTAAGAACAGTGTGGGGCATGATCATTTGGTCACAGCGGATGTGAAGTAAGCAAAAGCCATCCTTTTTAAAGTCTGAATTTTCATTCTCATCAAGAATGGTGAACTTCCTCTAAAAAGAGTCTACTCTAAAGAAGAGGGCAAGGTAGAATGGACATTTCATTTCACAGGATGAAAATAAAGCAGATCCCACGGTAACTTTAGTGATTGAGATCAGTAAGGGTGAAGATTGTATTGTCTCACAACTGTATGGGGAAAGCCTACAGAGTGGTACCAGTACAGAAGAAAGTGACAGACAACCAAATCCCCCAGAGCTCCTAGGGACTAAAACACCAACCAGTGAGTACACATGGAGGAACCCATGGCTACAGTTGCATATGTAGCAGAGGATGGCCTTGTTGGGCAGCAATGAATGGGAGGAGAAGCCATTGGTCCTGTGAAGTCTCCTTTCCCCAGTTTAGGGAAATGCCAGGGTGTTGAGGTGGTAGTGGGTGGGTAGGAGTGGGAGCATCTTCATAGAAGCAGGGGGAGAGGGGATGGAGGAGGGGATGGGACAGGAAAAATGGGATAACTTTTGAAGTGTAAATACATAAAATATCCAAGAAAAAAAGAATGTGACTGATGTGAACCCTGTAATGCCCCGGATACTGAGTGATAAGCAGGGAGACCAAATGCAAAGGGATTCATACAGTCTTTGAATTATCATCTAGAGATGAGCCCACGAGAATGAAATAGAGAAAGCAGCATGAATGAAATAGAGATTGCATACAGCATCTTTGGAGTGATGGGGAAGGACCAGTCCTCTATAACAAGACTGTATAGCCCTAACAAACCTGAGAAGGCTTCTGGAACCTGGCTGAGCATTTAACTCACATCTTATAAACCTTAGGTCCTCTTACATCATGAAGGAGGATCCCAGCAACCAGTAAGTAACCAGTGCTTCTTGAAAGAAGCACAGTGCAAAGCCTGTTGTAAGCAGATGTGACTTTATTAGTTTTGTCTGCTTCTGCTCCATATAAGGGCATAAGTTAATTTCTTAAAAGATCTTGTATTCCAATTAAGCAAGAAGTCTCATTTTTATTAGAATGAAAACTATTTTTCTTCTCGGCTTCAGTGCCGCTTATAAGTGATATTACGAACCTTGAGTTGGGAAAAGAGAATATTGACTAAGTCAAGTGATAATCTCCAGCCTTCCTGATGACTTTATGCTGTGATTACCTTGAAGGTTACAAAGAATCCTGGGTTTCTTGACAGACACATATCATACTAATACTGGCAGATTTAAGCCAATGGTTAGCTTTTCCTGTTCAGAACTGAACTGTTATTGTCCCATAAGAAGTCATAGATATATGAACGAACCAAAGATATTAAATACTCTTGTTTTGCAACCTGCTAAACTCAGTAATCCTCTCTAAAAGGCATGTGGTCTGACCTGCTCTGGGTGCTCAGTTTATTATCCAAATCAGGTCTGAAAGCACATTCAGTCTTTTGGTATAATTGGCATTTCAGTTGTTATGTGTGAGTTTCAACAGCGGGTACAAGGGATGAAAGTCAGCTGTTTCTGACGTAGACATATGTCAGTTTCTGACACAGAGAATGATGTCTTTGAAAACAGGGTTTCTTAGGAAAAAGATTCTCCACACTTTGGTATGCAGAGGTTCTGACTCACTGACTACAGTGACTATTTCAGAAGCCTGCTCCTGCATGTTCCCTGAAGCAGCACCCACTGGCATATTTTTTGTCAACTATACCCGTCTGCCTACAGGAAGGCAAAAGTAACTTGATGTCCTGCTCTTTCGCACTTAGTTATTATTTGAATACAGATGTAGAGTCTTACAAGCAGCAAAGCAGTGTGCTGACACTTTCTTTAACCTCCCTTGGCCAATACACATCATGATATTAACATGTTTGCTAAAAAATAAAAAAATAAAAATAATAAAAAAGCTCTCTTGTTCTCTTGTCCTCTTGCCTCTTTCCTCTTCCTTCTTGCCCTCTTCCCTTTTGTCTCTTCTGTCTGTCCCCATTCCCCTTCCCCCTTCCATCCATGTGCTCATGGCCGGCCTTTACTCCTCTCCTCTTCTACTCTTCTTCTCACATTAAACCTTTCCACATTGGGGAAAAACATGATTGCTTTAGTAATTTATTAGAAGGTATGTCAAAAGGTCTAGTGGCAGTATCTAAAGCCAGATACAATGTGGCTTCCCCTCTTTAAAGAATCCTTTGGCTCCATCTTCCATAGCTACTAGCTACCTCTATTCACTATTTCCGTCAGCTCCCAACTTCCTGACCATTGGACATGAGCACTTACGTAATCACTCAACACTGAAGGAAGAGGGGGAAAAACTCAGTGTGTTAGACTTTTGCTTTATAATCCTTCGTTTTGATCATGGCAATATTAAAGTTTTACAAAGGGAGAAATCTGTGGTCCAGACGATGAGGTTGCTGGTCTGAGTGGAGAAGTAACATTCCAGCTAAGCGGAGTCAGTGGCCTGGCTGAGGGTCCAACTCGAAGAAGGCAGGTTCACCTTTAAGCCATACTGAAAAGATGGAGGGATTAATTATCCTTTTAATTAGATAACATGTGATTTCTTCCCAGAATTCCCACCTTCCAGTACAGGTAAGAGCACGGTAAAGGGATGGCAGTAACAGCCGTACAACTTACTGCCGTGTCAAGAAAACTATGGTTACAGATTACTGTGGCCTGCAACTGCTCTCCTAAACCCAACTGCAATGGCCTCTCAGAGCTGACTTTTGTTTTTAGGTTGGTGGCCATCAAAGTGAAGGGCATGACTTGCACATTAGTATTTCTGAATAGGAATTCTGCATCCAGCTTGTTGGAAAAGATATATAATCCATTCTTGCTTCAACTGATATCTTTGTCTTCTAGTGCTTGGTTATTTTTATCTCCTAAGGAGTAGGGAAAGGGATATCAAAGTCCCATTTACAACCCCAGAAAGGGTTTTCTCAAACCAAAAACAAACCAAAACCAAAAAAATGTATAGTTGTCATTCACATTTCTTCGATGGTATGGGGATTATATTTTGAATTTTAAATTTGTAGTAAACACAGCTCTTTCTTTACTCTAGCCCCCATGGTGTGCAGAGGAAGACAGTGCATTCTAGTAAAGTATCAGTGAGGAGGTAAAGAATTAGTAAGTGATGTGTGGGTCCTTCAGGAGCTGCTGGGACCCTGCTCATTAAATTACTCCCCTCCTGATAATGAGCTTTGTGTTTAGTGAGATTACCTTGGGAACGAAGGTAACTCTGAGGTGTTTCTTAGCTAAGATGAGGATCAGACATGTTAATCACTGGTTTATAAAATGTTAGGAGTCTGAGTTTCCTTGAGGGTGCCTGGGGCCACGATGGTCAGTATTGTTTGGAAATGGTTAGTGGTTTATGCATTGTTTCCTGTTACACAGCCTGACTTCACACAAGTGATAGAATAAAGAAATATCCCTGCCCTAAACTTTTGCTTGGACTCCATTGAAATGAAGATACGACCTGCATACGTTCATCTTTACAATATGAAAGCAAAGTGCATTTTATCAGACTGTGGTATAGTCTTGGGGATAAAATGATTGGTGACTGACTGTCTGTATACCTCTTGCTGTGCTAGACCCTTAAATTTTATAGATGCTAATATGAACTATTCAATTATTGATGATATGGATTCAATACAAGGGCATGCTCAAATTTGACATTTCCGTGTGTGTGTGTGTGTGTGTGTGTGTGTGTGTGTGTGTCTGTGTGTGTGTGTGTAAGTATATGTGTGTGAACATATATGTCTGTGTGTAAGTATACTGGTGTCTACATATGTGTGAGTGAGAGTATTGCTATATTCGCCCTCCCCCATTTAATCCTCTCACTCATCCACTTCCTTTCCTAGCCAGTCCTCCTTCCTCCTATTTTTGATTCTATTTGGACCCCATTCATTTATTTGCAGTTACTTTCATGACCCTTGGCAAGGGTTAGTTACCAATAGTTTCTCAGAGAAGAGCAGGGCCTCATAAATCCCCACTAGAGTGTATCTATCCGCCTATAAATCCTCAGGGAAGACTTTCTGGACCTGTTCCCTCACCTTAATGGAGTCCTAGATGCTTTGGGTCCATGAGTACAGTAACCATGTCATATGTAGAAGACATCAGTCTAAAACATTTAGTCTCTTCCTTGAGCTCTTATATTTTCTACTCCCATTTCTGATATTATGTGATTCCTGGAGGACTTGATACAGATGCTACATTGATGGCTGAACCTTCGACGATCATTTACTGTGAGCCTTTTAACCAGTTAGGGGTCTCTGCAGCTGCACGGCCCACTGCATAAGGAAGTGTCTCTGATCAAGGCCTAGAATAGCTATAACCTATGGAATCACAAAGGTGTTCATGAAGCTATTTCATAAAGATGGCATGCTCGTTCAGAAAACAAACAAATAAAAACCAGCTTCCTTAGTAAGTCACATGAGCACACTAGCCATGGAATTTTGACCAGGTTTACACAACCAGACATCAACCCTCTCCTATGGATCAGGCCCTGTATCTAATTGTAAAGGGTTCAGGTGCCTCATTAACGGTCATGCCACTACTATGCCAGACAGCATGCCATGCTTGGCTAGGGTAACACACAGGATCTATCTATACCTCCATATGTTTCTTAATGACCTTTCTCCCTCATTAGCCTCCAATATTGTGAAAACCACCAACAAACTTCATTTCCCTCTAACCTGGAACCAAAGTGTGTGTGGCATCTTCAACGTCTTACTTTCTAGTCCTGAGAAGCAACCAAAAGCTGTGGTTGTAGCTTGTACTGTCTGTGGGCCTCCAAGGATCCTAACCAAGAACGCTGAATGAAGGAGCCCATCTTCAGTACCTGGTCATTTGGTAGCCTATTGCTTCTAGGAGCAGCTTTCTTCATTCAGGCAGGAGGTAGCCATTCAACCTTTTGATTTCCTTTACATTGAAGTAGCAGGTTTCTTTATAGTGTGTTTTTTTTTCCCATGCATCAGCAGTTTTGGTAGAACCTTTACCCTCCTCTGCCCCATCACCCTACCCAGTCATCCTCACTTAAACCTTAGGAGAAAGAGAAAGTCACAGAGTAAATTTTCATCTGGAATGTAAAAGGCTCTTGAGTACTAACACTGCTATTAGAAAAGGTTTTATGCACTGAGAAAAATGAGAGCAGTTTAGTGATTGTTTTTTTTTCAAAAAAAAAACCATATATGTATACACACACACACACACACACACACACACACACACACACACACACACCTGGAGGTGTGAATGACAACATATACATTAAAACACTGCATGCAGGTCAGTGCTGTAGTTTCTAAGGTCAGGATGCTAGTACTGTTATTTATAAGTCATGGAAATCACGGTGAGCTTGCATGATTTATTTGATGTCCCTCAAGCTCCATATCTGTAAAAGGTACATATCAGTAGTAGGTTTAATCAGCCCACACGTGGCTTGTAATAACGACTCAGAATTAACTCATACTATCCCCTTCATCAAAAGTATCATATACACAAAAAGATATTGAAAAGGAATTAAAGCTATCCTTATAAATCGGAAACTCTGAAGATTGAAAGTGTAGCTTAAAACCAACTTGTAGAAGGAACAGCAGCAGCCACCTCGAAGCAAATGCCAGGGCCATGCAGCCACAAAGGCATCTCCTGCAGGAGGACCTAATTATAGACAACTGAGAGACAAGGATTGCTGACGCAGACAATGCCAGCCAATAGGGAACTACTGTTTAGAAGAGATGCTTCCTTGGGACCAAAGGGGCACGGGTGGAGGGTATTAACAGAGCTTCAGATGAGCTTCCTGCTGGTGTGTTTGACTTCCAGTCACCTCACTTCCAACCCCCAGGGGCAGGTACTTGGGCAGTGAGTAGGCCAGGGCACAGGCAGCACCAACTGACACTTTCATTTTGATATTTGCATTCTATAGTGGTTTAGGTATTAGCGTTAAAGCTTGCCCGTGGATGAACTCTACAGATGTGAACCTCATTGTTCCTGGATCCTGTGGAATGCGCCAAGCTATACTAGAAAATGTTAGCGTGATTGTTAATTTTAGTCCAGTTACAGGGGACGCTTTGCTAACAGCTGGTTATCTCCCGCAGCGCATCTTTTGAGCAGAGGTACGTGAATAGTCTTGGAACTCCCACAATGTACTGATCGCAGGGACCAGACTGGTTCAACATCTTGGTGCTTCGATTTCTTAATAAATCAATCTCCAGACTCGTCTCTTTTGTGGAGTAAGGCTACTTACCTGTTCAAAGTACATCACTTCTGTCCTCCAGTTTTCATATCGGCTTCCTGTCAGGTTTCCCATTGATTTTAAAGTTTTATCGTGGACGTTTAAAGCACTTAATGGTCTGATACCTTCTTATATTAATGATTTGCTTATCCCCACAGGACAAGAATAAATTTTGAGATCTTCTTCTGCTAGGTGGATGTCAGTCTTAAGTGTCACCTTGAGAATCAGAGGGAAAAGGCTTTTTGCTTTTGTTCATTTATTGTTGAGATCAGATAAGACACCAGAAAGAAAGCGGCCCATATCTGTAAAGGTCAACGAGGCAAACAGGGAAACACGATATATCAAGACCTTTGCTTTATCAAATTAATGCATCTTCTCAAATTCTCAAATAATGTTTGTAATGTACCGAGTTAAATTATCAAGTCTCCCAGAAATATTACAGTGAAAGCCAAAATCTATAAAACGTAGACGTCATTAAAATAGCATTTGATACTTTAGAACCTTTGAAAATAAATCTTATTTGTCACAATAAACTGATAGCCATAGAATACAGTTATTCAAGTAGTGGCTTTAACCGCCTGGAACACAGTCTCTATTATACGGACTGAAAGGACCATGAGCTGAAAGGATATTATTCATTTTTCTCTTCTGTGACAAATAAAATTTGAATGTAATTCTTAAAGTCACTTTCTCAAAGTTTATTTTTATATTTTTAGATATTTATGGTAATTTTTATAGGTTAAGATCGTGTTATCGTTCGGGAAAGGGGATAACATTTGAAATCTAAGTAAAGAAAATATCCAATTTAAAAAAGGGAAAAAACAATGTTATCATATCATTAATCACTGATAGTCTTTTGGGATTTAATACTTAATTATAAAAACTAGTTTATTCTATGCATCTGTGTTAGATTGCTTGTTTAATGATATATGGCTAATGCTCAAATCTGTCTGGTTATTTAGAAAGGAAATAACTGCATTAAGTTATTAAAGCATAATGTAGGAGTAAATTGATTATTATCCAGGGTACTCTATCAAAAGAACATTTAGCTCATGATAAAGACAGATCAGTTTTATGATTCCTAATCCATCTACCTATCATCTATCTATCTATCTATCTATCTATCTATCTATCTATCTATCTATCTGTCTATCTATCTATCTATCTACCTATTAGCTATCTATGTCCATATCATCTATCTATCCATCTATTATCTATCTATCTATCTATCTATCTATCTATCTATCTATCTACCTATTAGCTATCTATGTCCATATCATCTATCTATCCATCTATTATCTATCTATCTATCTATCTATCTATCTATCTATCTATCTATCTACCTATTAGCTATCTATGTCCATATCATCTATCTATCCATCTATTATCTATCTATCTATCTATCTATCTATCTATCATCTATCTATCGATTATCTATCATCTGTCTATGTATCTATCCAGCCATCCTTCCCACCTATTATTCATGCACATACAGGTTACTTTATCTTATCCAGTATCTTCACCATCACCTTGACACATTAACCCTTTACTCTGATTATACAGTGAATCCTACTGCAAACAATACAAGGTACCTGAGAGTGTTCCGGACTGTTGAGAGAAACGTGACCGACAAGTCTAATTTCACTGGATTTTATTCTATAAATAGCTTTGTCATCTGTGAAATTGAGAAAAGTGACTTTAGAACATCTCCTTCCCTCCCTGACATTGTTCTCATATTTTCTTCCTCTAGATGTACACTGGGATTTCTTGTGGATGCGGAAAAATGGGAAACTCTTGAACCTCTGTGATATGGCAAAATTCAAAATAATATTTTTCTAGGCTATTAAGGCTGTGAGTTTTTAAATATTATCCTTGAGTCACGTGCATGTGTGTATGTGCTCATGTTCATGTGTGCACATGTGTGTGCATGTGAGTGTGTAGGCTAGAGCTCCAGGTTGGATGTTTTCATCTATCGCTGCCTGTCATTTATTTGTTTGTTTGTTTGTTTCCTGTTAAGCTTGTTCTTGGATGTTTTTGCACATACGAATGATGCTTTCTGGTTTTTGCCACTGCCTGCCGTCTCCTTCCCTCTTCTATCAAACCCCTCCCTTTACAAGTATTTTTTTTAATTATATTCACGTGTTTTTGTTTTGACTAGAATAACTGGCTAGCAAGCTCCAGGGATACTCTTGTGTCTTCTTCCCCAGCACCAGGATTAGAGGATTCATAACAAGACTTGCAAGCTCCCTAATCTGCAGGTGAGTCATGTAAATTTGGTTATAAGGCACCCATTTGACATGGCTTTTAGCAGAATAAACAGAAGCAAGAGGAAGGTAACTTCACTCTCCTGTTTCCTCCTCCTGACAGAAACATCTTAAGCTGCTCAGTATCTCCTTTCAAGTCCCTCCTGGGTAGTGAGGGTGGGTTCCTGACTGTTTGTGGGTGCTTGGGATCCAAAGTCAGGTTCTCATGTTATGGAAGCAAGCATTTAATCACTGAGCCATTTCAAGGTCTCCCTTGACTAGTCGAACCAAAAGGGGAAAGATGAAAGAGATATGTATTGATTGTGAAGCATTTTATTTATTTTAAAGGTATGTTTATTTCTTAATTATCTTCCCATAAGAAAATTCAACATGTGCTGCTATAAGTGCTAAAGGAGAAAAATTACTAAGTTTATTAAATTAATAACACAAAGAAACAAGAAATGATGTTAAAATATAAGGAATGCCATTTCAATTCGAATTCCAAAAGAAAGGTTATAGGAACTTAGAATAAGGCAAGCTCCTGTCAGTATGCAATTCATACAAATTTGGTTCTATGATTTTAAAGGGAATGTAAAAATAAAAAAGAAAGGCTTTTTTCCCAAAAATAACCATTTTCTGTACTAAATAGCTCATTCTTTTGGTCTCTGGGGAATCATGGGAGGAACAACTCTACACTTGATACTAGAAGTTCAGACTTGGAGAAATGCTGTGGGGACCATGACAAAAAAGTAATGAGAAAACAACTTTGACAAGAACTGCCTTGTTCTGTTCCTGTGGCTGACTTATTTTAACCTCAGTGTCCTGGGGGTTTCAGGGACATGTTCCTGGAAAATAGGAAGATGACAATTCTATTATGACAATGTTATTGAAGGTGTAATGGATGAGCAATAAACTATGAATCCGAAAAGTGGACATATTTTAACACATGTGTATAGCTGCAAAGTCATTATCACAAAAACAAAACCCTACTTGGAAGAGATGCAGTTTCAAGTCAGGGGGATGAGGAAAAAGTCAGCCATCTTGGAAATTTACCACCTTTATTAACTAGCCATGGCCCTTCCCCCTCTCTCCCTTCCTTGTCCATCTGTCTACCAGGCAGTCTGACTAACTCATGGTCTCTCAGAAGTTCCTCTGGTCCTTCTTGTCACCTCAGTCTTCTGCCATTCCTTTGCAGCCCAACCAACCACTGCACAATGTCACACTAAGTTGCCTAATATTCTGGATTTCTTTATAACTAGAATCATACATTTTTGTATTCTGGTCTAGCTACACTTCCTCTAAATAAGAATTATACCTTTTAATCCACTTTGTAAATAGGAAGATTTTATTAATTTTTTGATAAAAAATTCCATGTTGTAGGTATTATGAAATTTATGTCTACCTGTTGGTATATAGCATGCTTCCAGATGGGAGCTATTAAAATATAAACTTTTATGGACATTTGTACACAGTTCTTTCATTTACTGTGGATGTATACATGTATACACACACACACACACACACACACACACACACATATATACATATATATATATATATATATATATATATATATATATATATATGACTATGGTAGTGGTGGTACCATATGGTAGATATGTGTTTGAACATTTTATGATAGCTGATCGCTATTATATTTATTGAGTCTTGTTTTATGGCATAACATTTCCTCTTGGGGAACATTTTAAATATACTTTTACATTTTCCTTATTGAATCATTGTATAAACACCAAGCAGGTGTATTTACTTGCCAATGATATTCAAGTTTTCTATATTCTTATTAGTCTTTGCAAATACTATAACAATAATTAAGAGAAGAGACTGATGTTTTTTTCTCTAATTGTGGATGTGTCATTTTTCTCAATAGTTATGTCAGATTTTTTTCATAAATATATTCTGGCCTATTTACATGTTTCAATAGGTGATATCCTCTGAGTTAGGATTTGGGGGTTTATACAATATATTGAAATGTAATTTGTCTCAAATTACTGTAAATGTTCTAGGTTATTAATTCAGCATACTACAGCAAGTGTTTTAGATTATCTTACTATCTTAATTTACCCCTCCTGTTCCTGTGATACAATACCCTGACAAAAGTAGAAGAAGAGAAACAGGCTAATTTTGGATTACAGTCCAGGGTTCAGCCCATCAAAGCTGAGAATCACTATATGGGGAATCCTGAGGGAGCTGATCACAATGTTCATACAACTAGGGTACAGATGATAAATAGATGTTGCTGCTCTGCTCTCTTCTTTGATGCAGTCCAGAACCCCAACCAAGGAATGGTACCTCCTACAGTGGGCAAGTCCTCTGACCTCAATTAACACAACCAAGCTCATCCACACAGGATGAGCATAGACCAATCTCTCATGTTGTTCTAGATTCTGTCAGGCTACCAACACTGACCATCATAGTTATTTGCATGGTAGTGTCATCTTCATATTTTATGCTTAGCAAACACTTAGGTGAAGATTAGATATTTATTAGTTGAGGTATTTATACCATTTATATTTAATATAATTAGGATGATACTAGCTTTTACATGGCAATTTTCTTAATTCCATTTTTCCTGGTTTTTTGGATTAAATGCTGCTCACATGTCTCTTTTGCAGCATTTGACGGGATGTTCATCTTTTCACTGGTCGCCTCTGTGTTATTATGAATATGTTTGTTAGGGGCTTGGTCAAGGATTTTCCCTAGTTTTAATGAACTCCACCATTCTCTTAAATAGTTAGTTTAGGAAAATTGTGTGGACTCTGTAATTTATATCTTGGGCTTTAGCATTCTATACATTTAAGTATTCCTTTACAATCTATTTTGTACATATTTTTCTATAACTACTGTAACATAGTTATGGTATTTACTTTAGAGACACGATAACTGAACATCTGAGTTACATGTCAGTTATCTTCTGTTGACTGACTTAACAACAGCATGGGGTCTCATTTTTATGTCACTTGAAATTTTATGCCAGATGTGGTCATTAAAATAACCGTTAGGATGAAAATACATAGTATTTTTCCTTAATTAGGTTATCTTTTGCATTGAATACCTTATGTTGATCAGTGCTGTTTGATCTGTAATTCTACTGGCTTGTATCTCATTTCTAACCTCTCCCATTTAGAAGTTCTTTGAGCTGATGAGCACTGTACAGTATGGTCCTTGGAAGAAGTTTCCGGCCTAAGCATTAGCTTAGAGGGAGGAGCTCAAGGTTTAGCCTTTGGTATGTAACATCACCCTACCCGGCACTAGTAAAGACCCATTGGAGTGATGAGTGGATGATGGAAGAGAATAAGTAATCTAACTGTGGGGCTCCTGTGCTTCCCATCTCATTCACGTCCAAAGGGGCCGTGCCTCAGTGTTTTCTGTCCTTGGCACAACTTGCCTCTACATACATCAAAGCCAACCCCGAACCACATTGCTCTGAGGTTGACATCTTCCCCTGGTACAAGTAAGCCTTTGCTCATCCAGGGTCTCGGTTTCCTCTGAAAGTGACAGAATGTGTCAGATAAGCAACAGGTTCCAGAGGTGGCTGTCCACAGTTGCTGTTTCCATGTTTACTGAGCATGGGTGACAGGGGAGGTCATACTGCCCTCTCCCTGAGATCAAGAAGCAGAGAATCAAAATGTGATCAGAGACATTGTGTTTTAAAATCAGGTCAGTAGTTACCTGCTCTCTGTTTGAACTGATCAATGATGAAGCTACTATCCACATGATCCAATCATCTCTCCCAAGCTCATTAACCAACAATCAAGCCTTATGTGTATAAAATGTATGAGTATCAACAAGAGAAGCATTTCTACTTGAAGCTTTCTTTAGATTTCCACGTTCTAGCTTTGTGTGTGGAATGTTATTTTCCAGGAGACACTATAGGTGTTGTAAGCATTGTGTAATGTGTGTCACTGAACACAGAACTATTCTATTTTCACAACATTTTCTGTTTTCTCTATTGTGATGTCACTTATGGGGGATAAGAATACAGATTTCTTTTGCATTGTTTTTTTATGGGAAAACTCATAAAAGCAATGGGGGATTCTGAACAAGCACCAATCTGGAGCAGTCATGCTGCAAAGCAAAGGAATTGACACCTCTCTCCCTGTCTAGAGCATCTTCTTTGATGACTTCAATTCATTGAAACAGCTATATTACACCTTTTTAAAATTTTACACATAAAATTATCCCTTTCTGTTTTGTTTTTGATACTTCATTGTTAGTGAACATTCATGATTTCTCAATGATTCAAAAGTTCACCGGCATTGTCTGAACCTTGTCAGTTTCTTTAACATATCCATAGGAGATCTGCTTTTAGATGTTTCTCAGCAAGTGACAATATTGTGAACTCTTTATTAATCCAGAGCTATAATTCCCTTTCATGATGTAGAATTTGACTTTTCTCCAGGCAGAGAAAGAAAGGACATGTTTGGATTACTAGATGGATGAGGCAGAATTTGAATTAAAAAAGATCCTATGTTCTGACGAATTTTACATTTCAATATGTTTGGAAAAAAGGAACATGGAGGACACACTACACAATGTGAGCAACGCAAACCTAAGACCATCTGAGTCTGATGTTATTCCTCAGATCCTTGGGAAGCTGGTTCAAAGATCATATCGGGGAGAGAACTGTGACTGAAAATAGCTGGTGAGGTCCACATGAGATTTGTGTTTGAAGATCAACTTAGTATTGTCCATTAGGGTGTCAGCATAATTTAGTATTTTGAAGGATGATCTGGTGGTATTAGTAGTGTCCAAAAACTGACCAAAGCATTTTGAGATACTCTTGATTAAGGTGATTTTGAAGAAGGGGATTTTTGCTTGTTGGAACTTGGAGGAGAAGAAGACAAATAATATTTTAATTAATGTTTTGAGACCTTCGTAAATACATGCAATGTACTTTGATCATTTTTGCTATCTACTCTCCCCCCAATTCATTATAGACTCACCCCTCACCCTCATAACTTCATATCCTCACTTGGCTTTTGTAGCCCACTGAGTTTAATTTGTGTAAGTCACAGACCTATGCCTGTAGGGCTATCCATTAAAGCAAGGTGAAATTATTAGAGGGCCATGCCCTTAAACAAAACTGAGCCTCCTTTTCCCAGAAGCCGTCAAGTTTCGGTAACTCCTTACTGAGCAGTGGGACCTCAGGAACCCATTTCCTCCACCATGCTAGAGTATTGACTAGCTTGATGTGGTGCAGTTTTATGCCAGTGACCCCAGCATTTGTAAGTTTGTGGATAAAGGAGTCCAGTCATGTCCAAAAGACACTGGTCAGCCTTGTCCTCTCTGGCCTCTGGGTTTGCCATTGTTCTGGTCCCTCTTCCCAATGGTTTCTGAGTCTTGCCAAGGTGAGCATTTCCACAGTGGCTTCCTAGTCCCTCCAGGGAGAGTGTGATATAGAAAGGCAGAAGGCAGTGGCTTTCTTTCCAGCTTAACTTGTCAAGTCTTCTAATTTACCCAACAGAAAATGTGTCTTACTTTTAGCACTAAGAAGTCAGAATCTATCTCAGATTTTCACAGCTCAACTATTTTTTTTCCTGACATTTCAAGAGTCAAAGATGGTGAGTCTCTGAACTATCTCTGTTATAAATGTGAAACTCGGAAGATGATTTCCACAGATCTAGAGGAAAATATGTTTACACGAATAAGTTGGCAGGATATAAATTTCATCTTTAGTGTTTAAGCAACTGAATCTAAATTCATCAAAGTAAATGTTATACGTTTAAATAATTTAATCACTATTAAAGTATTTCACAGCATAAGCAAAAATTATTTATTTTAAAACTGGAAGCATATCCTGCATACTTTTACCCTGTACAAGACATCTAGAAGATATTTCATACCAATCCTATGTGGTATATGCCCTAAGCATCTTTGTAACTGGATATTCAATTTTATTTCTCACATTCATGTTTTAAAAGAGACGACTAAATTACTCTCACATAAGAAGTCGTTGGATTTGAAGTGTTTAATATCAGTCACTTTAAAAGTAACATTGTATATGGGGAAAGATTTATCAAGAGATGTTTAGAACTTGCTCGAGTTTTTAAGGATGTTATGTAAAATCTTCTGTTTACAATACTTTTCGATTGTTTCATTCCTGATAACTTCACATCTTATAGCTGCTGCTTCATAGAGAAAAGCCTCTTTTAAAGAATGTCCTTAATAAAATATAAACCAACACGTCAAGACAATGAATAATAGTGGATTTTCTTCCTGCAAACACATTACTTCTGAAGTGCATCTACATTTATAATATCATGTCTCATTGGTACATAGAGTTCCTTGCGAAATACAAGAATACGCACAGGTGTAAGAGCTGAGATTTATGTGCAGCTTATGGTATGGTCTGGTGCACAGTGCCTTGGGGGAAGGGGATGCTCTTATATCTTCTAATTTCAGCATTAAGTTTATTTCATAAAGCATCTTGAATAATCCTACAATTCAGAAGAAAATGAATGTGCCCTTTGAGAAAACACAGTCTCGTTTATCACTGTTGGCTTCTAAAAACTTTGGAGTTTGGAGAGGAAAATACCGCACCCCAAACTGGGTTGTGTCGAGACAGTGGTCATCAAAGTGGAGCTAATGGAACACCCACTTTGTTCAGTCGGTTTGATCAATATGCGGATGGGTCATGCAGAAGCTTGACCAGAGGCCAAGGGCAGAAGTCTTGGAGCTTATGCTTTGAGTGAGCTCTCTGAGTAAAGATAAGACAACAGACACATCCTCTGATCCGTTTGCACGGCAACTAACACTCTGGCTCGAAAGTATGGATCCATGTGATTGTGGAAGAAGGTGGTAGACAGTTGTACTACAGATAGTATTTTGAGTCATTAGGATTGCAAGCTCACATCCATGCAATGTCTGTATTCCTTAGACATCATGTTACTCAATGTACTGCTGACCACCATCTAGCAGGAATAGATCCCATTACAGTCAAAGATGTTAAGTAACTTGACCAGAGTTAGGCAGATCTTAACCAGAAAATTAAAAATTAAGTCAAGTTACTTCAAACTAGTATCACTGTGTATCTCTGGCTTGAATACAGCGGAGAACAAGGTGAAGAAATAGTAATAGTTTGGCACGAGTCCACCCTAGAGGCTATGTGTTTGCTACTACATTTGATGGAATAACCTGGCGGTTTAAGTTGAGATGGAACTAAAGTTATAGAACTTATAATACATTGTTGTTCATTTCCTTAATGAACAAAGCATGCTCAGTGTCTCCCCTCAGGGAGCTCATGGATTGAACAAGCAGAGAAGTTGATGTATGTTGCAACCATGTAACTGTACTGTCACAAGAGAAAAATAATAAGAGAAACACAATTTAGCTTTAACTTTAAAAAAGCAAGTATAGAAAAGTGATGCTCAAGCCACTGATTAAGATGGTCAGAGCATCCCCTAGAAGACATACTGAGAGGCCACGGCTCCTTTGGGAATGTGAAGACTAGTGTGGCTGGCATGGAGGACAGGGCACAAAACAATATCATGTGACATTACTAATCAGTAGACAGATCTTTGATAATTAAAAATCGCCATTCAATGTTAAAATAAAATGCTCTATGCATCTATTTAAGGATGTTTTGTTTGCACACATGTCTGTACACCACATGCTTACAGTTACCACAGAGACCAGAAGAAGGTATTGTAAACTCTGGGACTGGAGTTCTAGATGGTTCTAAGTCATTAAATACTGGGTATTGAATGCGTGTCCTCTGGAAGAGCACAGCCAGTGCCCTTAACCACTGAGCCATTTTTCCAGCCCAGGGAGGAATGTGATAGATAGATAGATAGATAGATAGATAGATAGATAGATAGATAGATAGATAGATAGATAGATAGATAGATAAGGATAGATATATATATGAGAAACACAATTTAGTTTTAACTTAAAAAAAGCCATCATAGAAAAGTGATGTTCAAACCATGGATTAAAATCATATCCGTACCTAGATATGAGCTTTGAGACATAAGGAAATACCATATGGAACATTATTTCTAATTTTCTATTTTTAGCAACAGAACAGTATGTCATGTGTTGAAGAACAAAGGAACATTTAAGTGGAAAGGAGAAAAAGTTAAGAAGGAAGAAATTTGGTTTTAATCTATGGCACTGGATGAGCTCCCATAAGGAGACAGAGCAAAATAAGAAAACTACAAAGATGAAGGGAGATAGAAGTGAGTAGCCTAAGAAAACAAAAGCATAGGGAAGAAGAAGATTGGTGATGTCATGGGGGAAGCAGCAAATTGATGACGTCATGGGGGAAGCAACAGACTGATGATGTCATTGAGGAAGCAGTAGCTTGCTGATGTCATGGAGAGAAGCAGCAGATTGATGATGCCATGGAAACCAAGGTAAAAAAGGCTCAAAGCACAGGGTAGTTTATAGTGAAGAGTCTTTCGAAAAGAGCTGATAAGAAGGAAGAGTGTTCTCCACATGGTCAAAAGCAATAGACTCTTTTCTCTCTTATTCTGTATTTCCATGTCTTGACAGAAAATCGGGATAAGAGTGGAGACTAGTTAGCAGAGGGGTTAGCATTTTAGAGAGAGAATGTGTTAGCTCCTATTCATATAACAATGGAGAGTTGGAGAGGTACAAACATGACAGTGATGAGCTAGGAAGACACCTAAGAAACAAGTCAGTATTTGCAGAGGGCGGCGGCAGGTACAGGACTGTGGACCAGAGAAAAGGCACTCTTCCTAACAGAGGTGGATGAAAATAAGGAGGAAAGCTAGCCTCCGCTTTTGCTACCTGTTACATCTTTTCTTAATATGTGTGAATAACTAACTTTGCTGTGTCACATTTGTTGAACTGATGTAGCATACTAACTTTTTAAGATCGACTTAGTGACTAGCTCTGTACAGAAATGCATTAGAGCAATAAGCGCTCCCTTAGGTCTCACAGTTAGCAAATGTTGAAGTCGGATTGACCTCGAGCTGCGGACTCAATGGGGAACAGAAATGATTTGCTTCCTGTTGGTTACTTCCTGTCTGATCCTAGTATACTCCTAGTGTATACAGAAAGTAAGGTCATGAACTCAAGGTATAGACATGGTGGTGAGAAGGGCAAAGGAAGATTTAAGGATATATAAAGTACTAGTTAGGGAAAATGGAAGAGCAAATCTGGAGAAACAGGACGAGACTCATATACAGCGAAGTATGTATGTACTTGTGTTGGTGTCCCTGGTTGTAATCCTATCTCAAATCTTCTGAATGAGGCAACATGAAGTCGATGACTGGGTTCATTCAGGGCGACTGTGTTTCAGGTGTAATTTTCTTCTGGCCAAGAATAGCAAATCAGTGGGGTAAATGTACATCTGTCTACATTTTACCTGGTGCTGTTATGTTACCGCAAGGAATCAACTAAATTACTCTGGCTAAGTAACAAATTAGTAATAGTGTATCCAATTGTGATTCCAAAAGATTAAAATCACAAGGAAACATTCAAAGGGAGGACACTGAAATATGCTATGTAGCTAATTACCTGTCCTGGAAGAATGGCTCATGATCGCAGAAGTTCTTGAGAGTCTTCTGATTCACAACAGTAGCAGTGTTGACTGTACTTTCAATGAGCAAATCTGCCTTTATTTTGAGTCACATCATGCTCCCAGCACACCACTGACATTTCCTCTATTTTCCCAAAACCTTTAGCTTTCAAACAGAACTTCATTTTTCATACCTTTTTTTGTATTTCCCATTAATCTTTATTTTCTTGATGCAGTATCCATTGTTAATAGGGACTAAGGATGTTACAATCTCATGGAATTTAATGTTGATTAAAATAGATTTTCTATCATTTATATAGGAAAGACATGATCCATAGTTGCTGGTAGAATGTGAGCAGAAGCAGTCATGCATAAATTGATTCCTTTAAGAGAAATGTGCTGTTTTAAGGTCACTATTTCAAACATGCATCATTCATTACCCTTGGTGACACTACATCCCCTCCTCAGAGTTATCTCAAAGAGAGAAACAAATAAAGAGTTAGGCCTAACTGGTAAGGAATGCGGGTGATTAGCATTTTTACAAGTTCTTGCTAGCAAAGTTGCACTAAATGAATCCACATGGGAATGGCCCCCGAATAGATAATTTTTCTGCATACCTTTCATCGTAAGATCAAGGATTATGAATTTTACAGCCATAGACAGAATTAAATTTATTCGATTCCAATCTCAGATACACATTAATTTTTAAGTTTTATGTGAAATCAGCTACCATATATTTCATGCAAATGTTTTTTCTGCATGTATTGTAATTACAAAGTAGATTCAGAAATCAATATGTAAAACTTGGAAAGAGCACATCTATTGGATACTAGAATTTATTCACATGTCTACATTCATTATGATAAAACACTACTGGTGTTGATGCTTGCTCATGTCTATAAAATGGCTGCTATTTTAAAATATCAGAATGTTTTGGGGGCTGGAGAGATGGCTCAGCAGTTAAGAGCACTGTCTGCTCTTCCAGGGGTCCTGAGTTCAATTCCCAGCAACCACATGGTGGCTTACAACCATCCGTAATGGGATTCAATGCCCTCTTCTGGTGTGTCTGAAGACAGCTACAGTGTACTCACATAAATGAAATAAATAAATCTTTAAAAAAGTGTTTAGACCTTAAGTGCTATAAAGATGGTGATCTTCAGAGGACGTCTTCACACCCATGTGTAATTAGGCAGCGCTACCTTTTGACTCAGTTAAATAAAAAGGAAGAGGACATAAATTTGAGCAAGGCACATTGGGAAGGGTTCCAGGAGGAGGTTCCAGGAGGGGTGGATATAGGTGGATATGGTTAAAATGCATTGTGCACATCGGTTGAATTTTTAAGAAATATTTTAATTCTTTAAAAAGCTAAAGAATTAAAATAACATCAGATAATTCTGGTTATCATTTGACTTTGTTGGGCTTGTCAGAATGCAAGCACTGCTTAGTATTACAGTGGAGAGGGAAACCCAAGGCTCTATAACCAAAGCCCAGGAAAATCTGTGTGCATAAATAGTAAACTTAAGAATGGGTCTTTCCAAGAAGATGGGAGACAAGCACCAAATCAGAGCCTAAAGCTGTTAAAAGTGTTCAAGAAGCAAAGTGCTCCAAGCCAGTGTGTCTGCAAGTTCTGCTCGAAAATAAAGGGTACGATCAAATAGGATGGTTAACCAATAAACCCCTGGTTATTCCTAGCATGTGTCACTCTTGCCTGCCATAAACCCATCTAATGATGGGGGACAGGGAAGGAAGAAAAATTCCATAGTCATGTGGACTTTATATTACAATACAGAGAGAGAGAATAAGTACTAAAGCTAAGAAAATGGCAAACTGTTAAGAAATAATAAGGCCATTGGGGGGGGACCAAGCAGAAAGTGGGATAATTCAAGGGGGACTGGTGGGAACTACTCACTCTGGGACTGTGACAGAGAGGAGGTGATAAGACTTCCTTTGAGGCAGGAAGTTAGCATGGGTAGTAAACTTAATTCTTCATGTTGCCACACTGTCTTCTTAAAACCAAAGTAAGAAGTGCACTGTTATAGTGTTCATTTTATTTAAATACCATGTCACGAATATGAACGAGTACGAAAATAACTGGATAAATTCTAGTAGTGCCTAGAGAGGCCAGCAGAATGTTTAGTAAGGCATCAAGCAAGAGGAGAGCAGATTCTCTTTTCGGTCAGAGCAATTGGGTGTTTGATTCAAATGCCACACCCAATCCTCCTCATCAGTGTAATTTATGTTTTTAAAGACAGTTAGATTTATTTAATTTTCCAGATAATCCAAGCATTTGAGGCACTGATTCAAAATGAAATCATGACATAATGCTCAACTACTTGAGAGTGAGTCTTTTCCTACCACTTCCAACATGATCGTAGAGAAATAAGTCATTCCTTAAGAATAATTAATCTAGTTAGGAAACTTAATTCTGTGGGCCATTAACCTCCTCTGCATATCTTCCCCCGCCTGTACCCACGTCTAATGATGATGTCGTAATCACACTCAAAACACGTTCGAGGGCAACGGAAGCTATAACATTAAAGTAATGAGGTTGTTTCATCATGAGCATAGCTAATGGACATGAGGTTTAGAGAAGGGGCCTTCCAAACAGTAAGCAGAAGGCAGCCTTGGTTTCTGTGTGTGTGTGTCTTTGATAGAACTTAGCACTTGGATATGGAACTTCTGATCTATGGAACTAATGCTATTGTTTTCTCAGTCACACGTGAGGGAAGGCTTGGGGGAAAAGAGAAAAAGTTTAATCTAGTCTTAAATGCTTTTATCACAATGCTCATCTTGGCTATAAATTTGGCTCTGTGTGTGTGTGTGTGTGTGTGTGTGTGTGTGTGTGTGTGTATGTATGTGTGTAACATACATATATATGTGTTCATGTGTGTATAGGGGAGGTACATGTAGACCCCATGAGTTGAGTTTTTTCAAGTGTTTCATTCCCCGGCTCCTTGTGCTTGTTTGTTTGTTTGTTTGTTTGTTTGTTTGTTTGTTTTTGAGACAGGGTCTCTTATTGAACCTGGAGCTCAACAATTTGTCAAGCCCACTGAGTTCCAGGATCCATGTTTTGTTCCCCAGTTGCTCTTTGTCTCCCCATTGCTAGGCCCACAAGTGCTAAACCACACCCGACTTCCTGTCTGAGTTCTGGGAATCTCAGGTCTTAGTGCTTGAGTGAGTGCTGGGCACTGCCATCTCTCTAACGCTGCCCATTGACTTTTGGAAGGAAACGCCTTTGTGGTGTGGACCCTTAGGGTTCTAACAGTTTCCATTTGTCTCTGCCCCAACACAGCACTCAGGAAGCATGGAATTATCAAGTGAAACTCAGGAACATTCTATTGCTTTGTTTTCTCAAAGCTTAGATGTGTAGATTACTCAGAACAAAGGCAGCCAACAAAACTTGAAAAACCAAAAACCCAGAAAGAGAGACACATGGAATAGCATTTTCACCAAGGGCATCCTTTCTTGAAGAGCAGGAAGTTATTTGACTCTTCCTCAACCTTCCGGGTCTCTTCATTCCTGGCCCTCAGATGAACAGCATTAAGGCATTATTTCCATGAGCCCAATGCAGTCATGCTTAAGAACATTGATTACCATGTCACAAGTTCCTTTCCTACAATGTAACTGTGGCAGTTATGAATGAATATGGAGCTCAAGCAAGGTGAGGGATGATTTCAACTACTTCAGCAGCGGTCCATAAACAGCAAACTAAAATAACGGTGTGCTTTCAGCAACAAATGCAGAAAACTCACCCCTACTGTAAAAACAGCTATATTTCAAGCCTATCAAACTGGATTTAATTAGTTTGCCTTTTCAACTACATGTGAGAAATTAAATGTCCTCCCTTCTCAGAATGAATTTTCCGCATAACTCTAATATTTGAAATGTATTACAAAATTAGTTGAATCTATGACTTCCCCGTCTAGTAAATTTATGCCTAGATTGCTTTCAAATTAATTGCAATAGGAAGGAAAAAAATTATCCAGGAGTATAGTAATAAAGTAAGACACAAACAAGCTTCTCAAAAGAGCTATTTGCTCCTTGTTCACCACGAACAACAAAAGCCGATAAAACATCTGAATCTTATTTTTTTTCCACTCTAAGGACTCCCAACATAGAGATCATACTTTTTAAATAGACACCTACCGAAATAGAAATGAAATCAGTATGTCACACCTGCATCCCACTCACGAGACACTGCAGAATATTTCCATGCACCCAGCTCACATGGCCTGAGAAAGCTGAACTCGAGGATGCTTCTCACATCACAGCACTGTGCATCAGGAGCAGGATGGACTCTGTTATCCATCCTGTCCTCCATTGTTTCTTGAGCAAATCATGACAATGCCTTTGTTCAAATGCAACCCAGATTCTGTCGTTGTGAGCAACTTTAGAAAGAGCAGCTGAGGAATCCGAGGTCCCAAATAAATGCTCGAAGAGGAGGCTGATGTCTGAACAGCGATGATGTTTCTCCTCCAACATGCAGTGAGCGCTGGTGACCACACATTAGATCAAGGGAAGTTCAGCCACTCTTGACTCCTCAGCTAGCCGACACTGGGGCACTACCATGAGAGGGACTTCCCAACACAAAGTAAATATTGTATTTATTCATTTTATTTGCTTATTGTCTCCCTCTCTTCACCAAAGTTGAAGCTTTCTGAAACCAAGATCCAGTTACAACTCCAAACATGGGATGCGTGCATGGACTGACCCATGATAGGTGCTCAATATTTGCCAAATGAGCTACAGGACAAAAATGTTGTTGCTTTAAGGCAAATTTAGTCAGTAATTAATAAAAATATTTTGTCCTGTGTCTTAAAATGTAATGATTCTTAAGGCTGACTAACAGGATGGCCACACTCCTGTTCATATATGCGTATGGTGTGTGTGTGTGTGTGTGTGTGTGTGTGTGTGTGTGTGTGTCACTTGTCAGTGTACCTGTGCTATCATTCCCAAGAAGGACAAATGTGCAAGTGCCAAGAGCTTGTCAACACATCAGTGGCAAATGTTCCAGTGCCCGTGCACTTTTACACATTAGCCCTTGTCTCTCTGAGAAATACTATAGCACGAGTCTCATGATGGCAGGTAATGTGTGCAGGGCCAATGTGTGAGGTGTTTCCCATGACTGTTTATACATAATATCAGATAAAGAGACTGCTTCAAAGTCCATTTGTTTTTAAACCTTCAGTTTTTATTCATTTCTTTCCCCTGTTGATCAAAGGAACTGAAGACCCAGACATAAACCTGCAAGCCCATGGATACCATTTCTGATCGAGAAGGCAGAAATAAACACGAGAAAGGATAGCATCTTCGACAAATTGTGCTGGTCAAACTAAATGTCCACATAAAGAATGCAAATATATCCATTCTTATCACCCTTTACAACACTCAACTCAAAATATAGGTCAAAGACGTAAAGTCAGATACACTGAAACTGATAGAAGAGAATGTGGGTAACGGCCTTAAACTCGTCACAGGAGAAGACTTTCTGAACATGACCTTAGTGCCAATACTGTCTGTATTAAAAGATAGATAGATAGATAGATAGATAGATAGATAGATAGATAGATAGATAAATAAATAAATAAATAAATAACAAATAGGCCATTTCAAAACTGAGAAGCTTCAGTTTGTTTTCTAATTGTATATGAGGAATGGGCTTGTTGCCTGAGGTTGTTTGTCATAAAGGCGAAGGCTTGCCTCATATGCACAGGGCCTCAGACTCATCCCAGAATGAGCAGCCAAAAAAGAAAAAGAAATAACAAGAACAAATACCAAGAACCATTTTAAATCCCTCCTGGTTCCATTAATATTCTTGCTATTAACTATGTCAGGGTCTGTGATTACCCTGCTAGTTCAACTCAGACACTAGTCGATCAGTTTCATAAACCTCTTCTTACAAGTACGTTTCTAGTTTACATGAGGAAAATAAACATAGGGAATAACTCTAGAAGGCTCACAAGGGACCAGTGCGACCATATTTCCTAGCACCCACTTTCAATTAGATTGCTGAAAGACCAGAGGGGGAAAGTTTAAGTAACTTAATATCCAAATGTCTCAAATTAACAATTCTTTCTGTTCTGGTAGAATCTTTAGAGAAAGATACAGGTTACTGAACACACTTAAATTTCTCCTCAGTACTTCAGACATGGAGCTAACAGCTCAGTATGTGAAGTATTTGTCTGGCTGGTACATGGACAGCACTTCAAATCCCCTCAGGACAGGGCAGCAAGGAAGCACCTAGAAAAAGTCAGCTAGTCAGATTAGCCAAACTGGGGAGTTCAACTGCAGTATTTGTAATTGAGCCTCTGGACTCACGTGTAAGCACGGACATTTACACACATACATAGAAGCAATATGCATAAATGCATGAGAAAACATTTTCAATTAGATAATTACTCTAATGTTTATGTTTCTTTGGTTGGGAGAGTATTCTTTTATTGATCAAGATTATTTATGAAGCCCAACTTAATATTTTACACTTCTTTTTCTGAGACAGGGTCTGAAGAGTTTCAAACCTCCTTTCTCCACCTGTAAAGAACTGGGAAAGCTAAGAATAGTATAGTACAGCTATCCCAAGCAGTAAGTATTATGTTGTGTGTGATAGAGCAAGAAGGCATTTGCAAACTTAAAAAGGCATTATGCAAAACTGAGGTATCCCCTTTAAAAAATTACAATCAAAATGTGTCAGGTCACATTTTCCAAATCCTGGCACAGAGAGAATAATACTCTATTTACTGCAAGTCATTTTCTCATGTCTGTTGAAACCCTCTTCATTTTTCAAAATTCTCTTCAAGTGTTCTCTCTTCCATGACAACTCTTGATCATCCCAGCTAGACAGAGCGACGCTTCCTTCCATTTAGATGGCGCAGGGTAACCCACCTAGTTTCTGAGGAATCTGTTTTATATGAACTTGCGGTGCTATTATTTCCATTTGCAGACATGTCATTTAAGCATTTGGAGAACCATTCTTTTGGAACATCTGGAAACCCAAAATATACATTAGCTGATTTCTTTTTCTTAAAACAATATGTCCTGTGACGAGAGATGTGATAGCAAATGGCACTTTTCGCCCTGTAACCCACACAAAATCCATGGTAAGTTGACACAAACAAAGGACATCTTACTGCTGTGACTGAGCACACTAAAATTCATTTACAACTTGAGTTAGTGGCAGTTCATGGCTGCTGAGGGGAAGAGAGCTATTGTTCTTTGGGGGTCTGGTCCCTGGTGAGTTGATCTTGTCCTAGCAGATGCTCTCTCATTTATATACATATGGAGAATGTTAATCAGAGTCAGTGGATAATTTTCAAAAAGCCAAAGTTGTGAGGGAGGTGTACTGAGGGCCACAGGAGAGTCAAAGGAGGGCTTGGGGTGGGGGGGAATGTGATCAAAGCACACTGTATACACATATGAAACTCTTAAAGAATAAGTAAAAAGACCAGTTTTGGAGTACAAGCAAGATGCACGTACACATGTATTAAATTTTCAAAAATAAACAAAAAGACTAGTCAGCAAAAGGAGTGGAAATTGAATTGTGATGGGAAGTAAACTCCAACCGTTGAGAACATGATAAAGAAACTTCTATACATTTCAGATTAATATTTAAACATTTAAAAATAAGCGAATAGATGATAAAGCTGGTTTAAAGACTTGGCAAATACATGGGGCTGTTCTCAGGATGATCAGGCCGACAGATACAAAGGGTCAATGGCATGGAGCATCAGACTTGAGGAAGGAGGAGGTGTGAACTTGTCACCAAGAGGCAGACTGAGCAGGATGCTGCAGAAGGGCAACCATGGAGTTACTAAGTCGCTTGTGTATAAGGAAATGGTCTTTACATCTTCATCTACAGAAAGGTGACCCAGGTGTGACTGAAAAAAAAATCTGAGATGTACCAAATCTCCTTTCATGAGTACTCTAAATGTACAGCTATTATTCATAACAAAATTCACTTAACCAATTCAACTCTCTACTACACAATTTCTGGACAATATCTGACAAAACTCCATATACATTTGTTTCGCAATCCCACCCATAGGATTTCACCCTTGGATATGATTCCAATAACACAAATATCATTACAGCCACAGCTATTGGTGTTAGCATCTTTTATAATCGTGAAATACTAGAAAAATACCCAAATATACACACTGAGATTCAATAAAGACAATAATGGCAGAGAGAGGCAGAGAGCAGAAATGGAGGCAGTAGCTCATGCATTAATATGAAGTGATAGTCTGAAAATATTGTTATAAATAATATTTAAATATAAATAAAATAAATGATAAATTGCAAATAATCACTTAGAGTATGCTAGTTTGGTGCAAGAGAAAAGGGGGATAAATAACAAAAGTTATATATGTTGCTTGTAGTGAAAGGGAAACTGGAGGTACCAGAAGAGAAGGAAATTGGTCAGTTACAAAGTGTGGGCAAGACACAGAAAAAGCAAAAAGAGGATGGTTTGTTTTCTAATTCTGCTTCTGATGCATGCTGATTTAGGAAGTATTCAAAGACACATAGATTAGAAAAAGGAGAAGCTGAAAGAAATCTGAAACAGAGAAGTCTAACTGTGCCAGCTGAGCAATATTCACTCATCAATGGGGAGAGAGAGAGAGAGAGAGAGAGAGAGAGAGAGAGAGAGAGAGAGAGATCCTTGTCGATAATACAGGAGGAGAATATTTTAGGAGGCTGGAGCAGCATCCAAGGACTCACAACAAATTTTGCAGTCTTTCTTTTTGAACTAACACCATGACCAAAAGCTATGGAAAGGAAGGGTTTATTTCATCTTACCGCTCACAGTCCATTAGGAAAGAAAGAGGCCTCGACAGAACACAGGTTACCAGTCTGCTTTCCATAGTTGGTTCAGCTTGCCTCTCCATACAATCCAGCATCACCTGGCCAGGGGGTAGCACTACCCACAGTGAGCTGGTCTCTAACCCCTCAATCATCAATTAAGATAATGCCCTACAGACTTGCCTGCAGACCAATCCGGGAGAGGCAATTTCCACATGAGGGTTTCTTCCCACATGACTAAAAGGAATGAGTGTTCTAGAGAAATGACAGACTATGGGAAGTTGGGGTGGAACTAGGAAGAAACAAGATGAACTGAAGGCACCTGGGAGGGAGAGAGGGAAGGAGGGAAGCAGGAAGGAAGGGCGAGAGAAAGAGGAGTAAGAGGACAAAAGAAGGAAGAGGAAGGAAGGAGGAGGAAGAAGAAGAAAAAAGAAAGGAGAAAGGAAAAAGAGGAGAAAGAAGAAAGAAGGCCAACGTGTCTTCAGTAGACAATCTGAGTACAAAGAAATCCATACTACAACTAATATGACCATTGAAGAAAGCATAATCCCTACACAGATACTACTATTGGGTATATAAATGTTTCTAAACTACACCAAGGAGAAAATGCTAGGTAGAGAACAATTGTACTGGACACATCATAGCTGCAGTGGGTTCCCAGAAGAAACACAGTAAAAGTTGAATTCCTGTTCATCTTCATGTGTAGGATGTGTATGAACTCAAACTACCTACCAATAGATTATTTTTATATCACAGAAAAACCAAGTGTACAATGATCCCAATGATAACACCAGTAGGCTCTACACTTGGCGCAATGATGACATCACATCATTTCTAGAGCTTTTCAGGTGGCTTCAGCTAAGTCTAATTATAATGAGACCTGGAGCAAACCACCCTAACAGAAGCTCTGAGTGTTCTACTATAAAAGTAAGGTTAGAAAATATGACCACACTTTTGAAAAAGGCAAAATAAAACTAAACTAAACTAATAACATAAAACTAACCAGCCAACAAAACTAAAACACCTAGGCTGGCTGAGATTGAAGTCAAAGGGTCTTGGCAGCTGAGTTTAATACTTGAACAGCTTAATTCTGTAACAGACCTGGATTTAGAACACACGGTGCTAATTATGTGATTAGTTTCAAATTGTTATGTGGAAACCTACTGGTATAGAAGTGTCCTTAAATGCATACAAACATAAAAGAAGTTTAAATGGAATCACTTTATAATTGGGAGATGGAGCAGTATCCCGTCTAGACACGACAAATCCATTTCTGGATTAAGCCAATGTGGTCCTATAGAACCCACAAACATCACAGACTAGTGCCAGTGCAGCTGGCTTCCCTCCTAAATGCTGATTGTAAGACGCTATTGCTGAAAACAGTGCATACTTGAGAACATGGGGACATCCTGCTGATAGTCACTTGGAAGCTCCACTTCTGGCAAGCTTTAGTAGTGTTAGATGCTGCTGTACTCAGGACTGGGGGGAGGGAGAGTAATTATTGCCATCAGCCAGCTATGAAGATATACTGAATGTTCATTACAGATGCAATTAACACAAAAAATCCATAACTAGTGTATGTGAAGGAAATAGTCTTCAAAACGCTCAACTCTAAATTCAATGTTTATATAACAGCCGTCTCCTCAAGACTGGGGATTTTTGTGCAGATTAGGTGCAGAAATATTGTAAGGATAAGAGATGGAGGTGACTTCAAGGGAACAGTGCTTTCTAGATCTTTAACAGGTCGATGCACAGAGAACTCTCAGAGATTGTGACAGCACAGGCTGAAGCCAGATAAAATGTCAGAGCAGAAGAGGGCCACCACAAGTAAAGGATCCATTGGCATTTGGTTGCTGCTGAGGAAGTCGGTTTTCTCCAATGGAGAACTATCTCATCTATTGATCCATTCAAAGTCAGACTCACATACAGCGACCAATATAAATTGGATGAATACAAAGAAAACAGGGAGGGAAGAACATACAGTGGCATAAATAGGGAGGGTAAGGAAGGTTCTGGAAGGAGTTGTGGTGGAGATGCATTATGATCAAACGGCACTGCACAAAGTTCTCAATAAATAAAACCATCATTTAAAACTTGTCAGAGTTGGAACAGGAGTCTTAGGTTCCTTCTGTTCGTTGTGTTGGCATGGCAGCTCTAACACAGCTATTTGGTGCAGAGCTCTTTTTGATTCTGAACTATGTGGTCGAGAACATTTGGAGCTAAGCCCATGCAGATGCCATTCCTGGTACAGGAACTGTTGTGTGCCCACTCGCCTAGGCAGCAGTGCCCAGCAGTTTCCATCAGACACTACGCTTGAAGTGTAATTACTTCTTCAGTGAATAGTCTTTCAGAAAATCAGGATGCCCTCCATAGCCGGCATGAGCTTTGCTCACTCACAAAGTTGACAGTCTAAAGAAAAACAGCCTGTCTGGGCTCAGTTACAGCATCAACTTCATCAAACTCACAGACCCAGCAGGTCTCCTTACGACGCTAAGTTATGCTACTGTTAATTCTGACTACAGTGTTCAAGGGATGGAAAGAAGGAAATGATGCCTACATTTTGAGAGAATGGTGAAAAGAAACTTTGAGAGAGTAAAAGTTCTCTACCAGCAGAAGACATCACATAGGGACATTACCAGTTAGGATGAAACGGCAGAAGTAGAAAATTTAAAGCAAGACACAGAATATTTCAAGGTGATTACTTCAGAGGAACTCAGAAGGGAAAAGGGAGAAGGCAACTTTAATATTCATAATCACATTCCCATAAATATACATGTATTAATAATCTTTGATATTATTTTTCTAGGCAGAATTGGGGTTTATTAAAATACATTTAAATTTTAAACTGTATTTATTACTGTGAGATGGGCATTCACGTGGTGTTGAGTGTGAAGTGTGTGTGTGTGTGGACTTGTCACAATGGGTGTGGTGTAAGTGTGAACCGTGTGTGTATGCATGCCACCATGGGGGTTGTGTAAGCATGAAGCGTGTGCACACGTGCCATGGTGAACGTGGGGTGAGTGTGAAGCATGTACACACATGCCATGGTGAACATGGGGTGAGTGTGCAGCGTGTGCATGCGTGCCATGGTGAACATGGGGTGAGTGTGCAGCGTGTGCACGCGTGCCATGGTGAATGTGGAGTGAGTGTGCAGCGTGTTCACGCGTGCCATGGTGAACGTGGGGTGAGTGTGAAGTGTGTGCACGCATGCCATGGTGAACATGGGGTGAGTGTGAAGTGTGTGCACACATAACACAGTGGGCACATTGGGGTCACAGAACAAGTTGTATGAAGTGCCTTTCTTTCCACATAGGTTACTTGGATCAAAACTGGATCATCGTGCTTGTACACACATCTCTTTTATTCACAAAGCCATCTCTCTGTCCCTGAAAGACATCTTGAATATATATTTTAAATCATAAAACTCTCTTATATCTGAAGCTTTACATGTGTGTTATCATTTAAATTTTTTCAAAATAAGAATAATATGCCTCTTGCATAAATGTGATGAGGAAAATTAATTGTATTAGTATTTGTAGAAGAAAGCAATGATTCTAATATGATTGCTGTTTATAATGCATATCCATCTTTGCAATTAGAAATACAAAAAATTTGAATAAAAAGCAATTCAGACTGAAATACTGAGAATCTAGTTTATAACAAACCATTTTTAATTCTTTCAGTTTGTCATCTGACAGAATTTAGGATAACCGCCCCAGGCATTTAGGAAATCAATTTCACTAATACCTACATGTATTCCTTAAATAGAAATTTGAGTGTCTGATTAGGGTATTTTAAAGATTGTCATATGACTAACATGACTGTGACTAGACATATATATGACCCAGACTGCTTGCTTATTTCAATACCCAGGGAAGAGAGATGTGTGGGAGGCAGATCAAATGTTCTCATGATGAGTACCAGTCAGACTTCTGTTTTATAAAGATGTTTCTTTTCATGTAAGTCCGGTTTCTCCTTAACTGACAGAATAGGAATACATCAGTTTTCTTTCTCTTAGGACCTGGAGGACTTAAAATGCAAACTAGAACCAAAGCAATAGAAATGAACTGATTGTAGTCATGAGAACAGAAGGCAAGGAATAGCTTGACAATTGATCATCCAGTGAAAACCCACGCAACTTGGGTTCGGCACACTGGTTCTACACATGGTTAGAATAACAGGAAGTGATGGAGTTATTGCGAAGGGTTAATGTATATTTACAAAGACGCAAATAGAGTGCAATAGTAATTGTATTAGTTAGATATGAGGAGACAGATGACACATGGTGCCTCAGCCCAGGCAGCCAGCCACAGGGCAGAATGTAGGTTAAAATAATTGCATTATTTTAAGTTCTGATCTAGTCAGAGAAGAGCCTAGCTATATGACTAAGGTATTTAGAGATACACTTTGAGTCTGAGTCTTATTTCTGGGGGCATGGAGCTGGGAGGAAGACTGACCACAACTTCTCCACGCTAACTCATTGTCAGTCACCTGCCCATCCCTGACACACTGCCTGCAAACTCTAGGCTATGTTCCCTTGGTGGGAAGTTACTTAAGCTCTTGGCAGCTGAGCTCTTTCGCTCATTCATGTCATTACTCAGTCAAGATCTTGCATTGTGTATTACCTTTTTTTTTTTTTTTTGGCTTTGACTATGCTATATGGTCATGCCACTGTTTTCCATTTACCTTAACATGTATCACATGCATGTATCATATATATGCAGATGTGTTTCCCCTTTGGTTTGCTTGTGGTAAACAGTAAGACATCAGCATAGATATCTTCCTTTATTGCATTCTTCTGTATTTTTGAGACGTAATTTCTACCTTTTATACCTGAACCTAAGTCTTCCCTTTTTGACTAGACTGGCTGGTCATTGACCTGGGGGAATCTGCCTATTTCTGCCCCGTGAATCCAACAGGTTATAGGCGTGCACTATCACATTGTTTTTTATTATTTGTGTCCTCAGGTTCTCTCATGCTTGTGTGGCTAAGACTTTATCAATGGAGCAATCTCCCCAGCCCTGAATATGTCACATTTGTATATATACAAATCTAAGTATGTGTATATATGTGTGTATGTACATATGTACACATTATTATACATGCATAAATATTCATTGTATATAATTTGTGTGTGAATATATATGTATATATATTTGTATATATATGAATATTCCAGCTGTGGATTAGTATGAATGGTGCTTTTATGAACATCGGTGTCTAGGCTTATATTTCACGTACAGTGGTATTATCTGATTACATGGTGATTTGGCATGCATTGTTTGGAGCCTAACTCTTGCCTTCCTTGGTACCTGCACCACTTTACATTTCTTCCAGCAGTGTGTGATGAAAGGATCAAGTTTCTGCAGCTTTGCCAAAGTCTGCAAATTGTCAGTCTCCTCTCTTCCATGGCAGTCACACTCGTGGGTGTGCAGTGTGATCTCCCTCTGTTCCGGCTTGATTTTCCATTGGAGCTAAACACGTGTTTTCGAGGGATTTCTGCATCAATTTTGGAGAAATGTTCACATGAACAATTTGCCTATGTATACTTTAGCAGTGTTTAGATTTGTGGTTTTGTCTGTTTTTGTCAGGAAATGGGTCTTTTTCAGACACTCTGAAGTTGGTTCCATTCTGGAGGGCTCTGAGCTGTCTTTTCTTTTCTTTTCATTTATGTTTCTGTTCTTACTTTTTGTCAACCCAACAGAAACTAGAGCCATCTGGGAATAGCAAGTGCTTCTTTCAGATTGATTAATGGCATCTTCATGATTACAGATTATATGGGAGGGGTGGGCCTACTGTGACTGGTGCCAACCATGGCCAGGTGTCCTCAGTGAGGTAAGGCAGAGAGCTGAGCAAGCCATAGGAGGCCAGCCAGTAGGCATCTTTTCTCCATGTTCTCTGCTTCAGGTCCTGACACCACGGTGCTGCCTCAGGGGCCTTTCCTGATTCTCAATCCCAAACAAACTCTGCTGCAGCTGCTTTTGTCTATGGCGTTTCACCACAGTGACAGAAAACAAAGTGAGCAAGCGCCTTCACAAACAACGTCTCACAATTAAACCATTTTAAGATGCTTTTTCTTCATCTTGTTATACTTTTAGTGTCATGTTGAAGTAATTACCTAAGCAAAAAATTATATATATGTATATGTAGATAGAAATACATATACATATATACACCATGTATACGTAGCAATAATGATTAAAGAATAGGTAACTAATTTTAAAAGGGCATAGGGGTATATGAAGGAGGGAGATCAAGTAGTGGAAATGACATAAATCTTTAAAATCTTAAATTAAAAAGAAATATGAAGTTGTTCACATGTGATTTTATAAAAAGAGAGCTTGATTTCTTCCAAGATTCTTTAAACAGTTCTTACACTTAGGTCTATGATCCAGCTTGAGTCAATTCTCCTAAATGGCCTAAAGTAGGGACTTAATTCTCTTTAGTTGCTCTGTAAGAAGTTGAAGGGAGCTACAAATATGATTTTAAAACACCATGGCATGAATTTCACCCAACATATTAGTTGTGAGTAGCCTTTGATATCTGAGCAAAAACGAGAAAAAATATTATCGGTTATTACATCATTCTTCTCCCTAAGTTTATGCTGAAACTTGACATTGTTGAAATGTTTATGATGTACAAGCTCATGTTGAAATGCATCCCTCAGTGCAGTAGTGAGGGGAGGGATCTCGGCACAGTTATACCCAAATCGACCCTCATGTGTGGGATTCAGAACTTACTTACAAGGTCAATGGAACTGCCTTGCCCTCTGCCTTGTGGAGCTGGTGATTCTGCAGTTGTCCCTTCTGTTACACAGACAAGTCTGGTTTTGGAAGCCAGAGCAACCTTCATCAAATTTCAAATTCAGGTACCTTGATAGACTCAGATAGCAACGCAATGGACCAAGTTGGCGTCCTATGGGGAAAACAATACACGTAAACATGAGACCTCAAGTTTTGGGGTCTAAATCCATTCTACTTACCTTGTCAGCACTATGTGACAGCGCCATGTCTACTGCAGCATGCTAGTGAAGCAGAAATTTTTTAGAAATCTGACAGTATAACTTTGTCTCATTTTCCTAGGATGTTTGGCTATTCTAGGTCCCCAACATTTCCATGGGAACTTTGATGCCAGGTAGTCATGTATCTACGAACATACTAATGGAAGCTTTGGAAGGGTTGCTTTCCATTCACAGAGCACTAAAGAGAATGTGGCCATCCTAAAGGCTCGCAGTGCCTCTTCCTCTCCCGTGCCCTGGGGCCGGTTCTTTCAGTGTGTGAGAGAGATCTGGGTCTCCTTCACTGTTCACCATAAACATTATACACATTTTATTATGTCTAAAGTTACTGTATTATATTTGCTTTCTTGATTTCATTTTCAGACCATTCCCCTGATCTTTTATTTTTTTATGATTGATTTTTGTATATTGAGCTTGTGTTCTGAAAACTTGTTGACTTTTATATTAACTCTAATGGTATTTTTGTAAATTATTTATGATTTTTCTCCATCCGGCATATAGGATATGAGCATGTTTTAAAGTAAGGATGAAAGAAGAGTCAAGTAAACTCACAAAACAGTAACGTGTTTGCTTATTTCCAGATGCTTGGCATTGTGTTCAAGCATGTTTAAGCTAGGGCTGGCAACACAGTCATTGTAAGTTTACAGTGCACAGCAAACTCTTGATGATACCTACCACTGGGTAACGTGAACTCTTCTGCTGTGTTAGTCTAACACACTCTTGCAAATATGATCTATTGCAGAGCCCTAATGAATAAAATCCCTGCATTAGGGTTGCACCACTACGTTTTCTTGTGCCATTTGGTATATTTGTTCATTGTTTTCAATCCCTGCCCCCTCTCATATCCCTCTATCAATACCAGCATCCCCGAAAGTCCTTTTCCCACACCCATCTCCCTCTATCAATACCAGCATCCCCAAAAGTCCTTTTCCCACACCCAAAACTTTTGTTTCATGACTCATCCCATCTAACCAAGGCTGCTGATATGGCCAGGGTTTTAAAACCACCCACTGGTCTGGTAGGCTCACCTGCGGATACAAAGGAGAACACACAGAGCTCTCCCCATCTTCCATATTTATGAGTAACCACAGTTCAGGGGTTCAGAAGAGAGGTACAGAACCATGGGAGCCCTTCCCCCATACAAGGCTGTTCTCCATAACACATGTATAGGTAATTGCAGCTGCTGTGAATTAGGACAGGGATAGCTATGCAGTTCCCAGAAGGTGGCTACTGTACCTCTTCCTCTTCAGCCCATGCATCATTTCCATCCCTTCTTCTGCACTGTCACCTGAACATTAGAGTGGAAGGCATGCATGTTTTCTCTAGGGCTCAGCACTCAACTAACACTTATCTTCAACATCATTAACAACCATGTCTTCCAGATTCACCGCCATTCACTGTAAAGGTGTGTGTGTGTGTGTGTGTGTGTGTGTGTGTGTGTGTGTGTGTGTGTGTGTTCTCTGATTAAAGCTGAGAGTAGCATTTGTCTATGGGTATAATCACAGCTGTTTAGAAGTCAGGATAACATCATGTCAGTTAAGTAAGCAACAGTCTTCACTTCCCTGATCTGGTCCGGTGCTTCTCCGTCCATGCATTTTTTTAAACTGGGATTCCAGTACCAGGGGTTGATCCCCTCCTGCGGAGCAGCCTCAGATCCAATGGAAGAGTAGTTATAATCATTGCTTTATTGCCTTTATTGCTAATGTAGAAACATGCTGCCTTACAGGATGGTGTCATCATCACTGTTTGTAGATCTCAAAGCTGAGTGAGGCTACTAATATACTTTTCTCTTTCAGTAGCCTGTGCAGCACCTTCTGATGCTAAGGAGACTAACCCCAAGGAGGAAGTCTTCAGCTCAGTTCCAGGATGCTCAATGTTTTGCAATCATGGTTTGTTGTATCTTCAGCAATAGGGTCTTACTGTCTAATTCTGTGGGAAATCGAGTGAAATGATAAGAGACTGTTTGAAGGTCATAGAGGACTTTATGGCCCATATATTAAGGGAAATATTCTATACCTGGAACTAGAATATGACACCACAAGTGCCAGCCCAGACTTCTAACACTGCAAATTTTTCAATCACAATTGATAAACAAAGAAAATCCATTAAAAAAACAAGATATAAGCAATATGTATATACAGATCCAGCCCTATGGAAGATGCTAAAAAGTTAACTCCAACATAAGAGGTTAACAAAACCAAAAACCCACAGGGTTTTCTAGACCATCAAAGCAAAAGAAGAGAAGCACATGCATACACACACACACACACACACACACACACACACACACACACACACACACACACACACCACAACCACCACCACCACAAAACGACAACAACACAAGACAAAAATCAAGAAGCTTGTAGAAACGTTGCTCACTGATATCTCTCAGCCTCATTGGTCTCAATGCCTCCCAAAATGACACAGATTCACAGAATGGATGTGAAAACACGTTCTTCTATTGCATCCAAGAACACAACTAAACATCAAGGATAACCATTGGATTGGAAAAAAGTATTCTAAGCAAATGTACCTAATAAGTAAGCTTGTATAGCCATTCTACTATCTGAAAATAAGACCTCAAGTCAAAAATAATCATAAGAAATAGGGAAGACTACTACATACTCATCGAAGGAAAAAAATTCCTCAAGGTGACATTTCAATTATTGTCATCTATGCCCAAACACAAGAGTACCTAAGTTGGTAAAAAAAACAAAAGACAAACTGCTTCAGCTTAAATTACATATTGACCCTCACTAATAAACAGGTAATCCAAACAAAAACTAAATGGAGAAATGCTGGAATTGGCTAATGTTATAAACCAAATAGACCTAACATTTTGCCCAAATACAAATTTTCTCCAAAACGAACCATGTAGTTAGACACAAAACAACTTTCAACAGATAAGAAAGAAAGAAAAAGAAAGGAAGGAAGGAAGGAAGGAAGGAAGGAAAAGAAAGGAAAAGAAAGGAAAGGAAAGGAAAAGAAAAGAAAAGAAAAGCCTACATCCTATCTGATCATTACACATTAAAGCTGGATGTCAACAACAGAGACAACAGAAAGCTTAAAAACTCATGGAACTTAGCAACACTATATTCAATAAAAAGAGTCAGTACAAAAATTAAGAAAAAATTAAAGGCATCATAGAATTAAATGGAAGTGAATATATATATGTATATATATATATATATACATATATATATATATATATATATATATATATATATATATATATATTCCAAACGGGCCATTTTAAGAGGAAAGTTCAAAGCTTTACAATACGTAATCAGAGAGTTTCATACTACCAACTTAAAAGAACACCTGAAAGCTCTAGAACAAAATGGAATTATGCCCCAAAGGAGTAGAGAGCTAGAAATGATCAAACTCAAGGATGAAATCAATAAAATAGAAACAAACAAACAAAAAAAAAACCAAAGTACCAAGAGTCAGTGAAAGAGAGTTGGTCCTTGGGAAAATCAATAAGACTGGCAAACCTTTATCCAAATTAACTAACAGGCAGAGAGAAAATATTCAAATAAACAAAATTAGAAATTAAAAGAAAGATGTAACAATAGACACCAAGAAAATCCAGAGAATTATAAGGACATATTTTCAAAACCTGTACTCCACCAAATTGAAAAATCTCAGAGATGAATATTTTTCTTAATAAATATCATTCACCAAAGTTGAATCAAGATCAGATAAGCAACTTAAACAGACCTATAACATCTAGTAAATTAGAAGCAATCATTAAAAGTCTCCCAACCAAAACCAAAACCAAAACCAAAACCAAACCAAACCAAACCAAACAAACAAACAAACGCTTTGGGCCAGATGGTGTTAATGCAGAATTCCACAAGACATTAAAAGTTAATGATAATACTTATAAAATTATTCCACAAGACAATAAAGAAGGAACATTTCCAAATTTGCTTTATGAGCTCATAGTAACTCTGATGTCTAAATTACACAAAGACCCAACAAAGAGAGAATTACAGAACGATTGTCCTTATGAACAATGAAACAAAATTTCTCAATATAATACTTGAAAACTGAATCTAAGACACATTAAAAAATCATTCACCATGACAAAATGACTTCATCCCAGAGATGCAGGGATGGTTCAACATAAAAAAACTAAAAATGTAATGCATCATATAAACAAACTGAAAGAAAAAAATTAGATGATCATTTTACTAGATGCAGAAAAAGCCTCTGATAAAATCCAACACCCTTTCATTATAAAAGTCCAGGAGAAATAGGATACAAGGAACATGTTTTATTATAATAAATGCTGTTTGTAGAAAGCTTATAGTCAACACCAACTTAAATGGAGAGAAACACAAGGCAAGTCCACTAAAATTAGGAACAAGAGAAAGCTGTCTACTCTCTCTTTACCTATTCAATATAATACTGGATGTCTTAGCTAGAGCAATAAGACAAAGAAGGAGATAAAGAATATACAAATTGACAAGAAGTCAAAGTATCTTATCATTCAGATGATGATAGTATACACAAGTAACCTTAACAGTCCTACTAGGAAATTTCTACAGCTGATAAGCCTTTTCAATGAAGTGACCAAATACAAGATTAATTCAAAGAAATCATTATACAAATGACTATATACAGATGACAAACAGAATGAGAAAGAAGTCATGGAAGCAACATCTTTCATGATAACCTCAAATAATATAAAATATCTTGGGGTAACTCTAAACAAGCAAGTGAAAGACATGCATGATAAGACATCAATTCACCGAAGAAAGAAATCGAAGAAGATATCAGGTGATTGAAAGATCTCCCATGCCCATGGTCGATGTGGGAGGAAATATAGGGAGACAGATAATATTAAGGGCCATTTTAAGGGCAGTATGGACACCAAATACAGTAGAAGCTTCCTATGTGAAAGCAATCTTTATGGAGCCATCAAATAATGGGGGAGACTGAGCCCAAATTAGCCAACTTGTGTCACCAAATGAAGCGTCCAGTACTGAGACAAGGTTATGCCTAATTGAGTTTTTGGCCAAAGGAGATCCATGGGAATCCTCAAATAATCCAGCTTGTTGCCAAAAGTATAGATTGCTCTCCACAGTCTGACAGCAAGATGTCATTGCTGAGGATGGCACGTACATAGCTCACTGAAGGTGGGGAGGCTGAGCAGGGGCCGACATAGAGCCTTGACCTGTATTTTCTAGCATTTTTGGGTACAGGATGGTACTCTGTGTTGCCTAAGGAGAAACATAAATATCAACCCAGCCACTGGCCCTTTGATCTACAACGCTCTCTTGACTGAAAGACAGGCTAGTGTAATAGTGATACAAAGTCTATAGGTGAAGCCAACCAATAACTGATCTGACTAAAGGCCCACTCCACAAGATGGAACCCATTCTAGACGGGGTTGGATGACCAAGAACTTTTAAAACCAGTTAGCTCAGCAACCTAGGGTAAAACTAAATTCTAATTTTCTAACGCAAAATAGCAAAGAACAATACTATGGATTGCATTCTCCTGAACTTGTAGATCAGATCCTTTTTTGGCTAATATCAGAGAAGCTTCCTCCTGTAGCAGGTGGGAGCAAATACAGCGACCCACAGCCACACATTACACATAGAATGAGGGACCTTGGACCACTCAGCAATAAATGGAATGTGGCTATCAAATCCCTCCCCTCAGTCTCAAGGAACACTGTGGAAGGGGAGATTTAATGAGTGTAAGAGTCAAAACAGAAGAAGGACACCAAGAAAAAGCCCTCTATGCCAACACCACCATAGCCCATATGAACACAGAGACTCAGGTCTTCATTGAGGGGACACATGGACACATGTCCCTTTCCCTAATCTGAGGAAATCTCCAATTGAGGGCCACTTACAAATTAAAATTCAGTTTCCTCCAAGGGTGTCTCGCAAGGAAAACAAACTACAGTTAAAGGTAGGCCACGCCCAGGATTAGATGACTAAGGAAAACAAATTCAATGGCATCTCTGGGGGTTCCCTGACACAAGATGTCATATCACAGCTTTTGCTTTTTTAAGAAATTATCATGTTATTTTTATTTTATTAATATATCTGTTTCTCTGCTCTTTTTACCCTATGGGCTTGTATATGTGTATGTGTATATACATATGATATGTATGCATATGATGTAGATGTATATGATGTAGATGTATATGATGTGGCTGTAGAGTGGTTGTAGTAGTTTCTAGTTTGGTACTCTTTTTTTTTTTGCATCAATGGGAGGGGAAGCCCTAGGTCCAATGGAGGCTTGATGCCCAGCACAGGGGGATGCTATGGCGATGAGGTGGGAGTGGGATGGGTGGATTGGGGAACACTCTTATAGAGGCAAGAAGAAGGGGAAGCTGGGAAGGAGGAACAATACTTCAAATGTAAACAAAATAACGATGAGTTTGGTAGTTTTCTGGGATTCCCCAGTGTGAGAACAGTGGGTCTCTATTTGTTGAGCCATCTCTCAGGCTCTTCCTGATTGTTTTCTTGGTCTATTTCCAATGTGTTGGTTTTTTATCTAATTATATTTTATCATTATCCCTTGGAGGCATGTTTCTTTTCCAGTAAGACACAGAGGAGGGTAGATCTGGATGGGAAGGGATGTGGAGAGGAGCAGGGGAAATGGAGGGAGAACCCATGATGGGAATGTGTTGTGTGGGAAAAAATGTGTTTTCAATAAGAGGAAAAACTACTTCCGTAGTTCTGTATCGAATATAATAGATTAGCTTATATATAAAGAGGAATTTAGGTTTTAAGTGAGGCATCAGATCCTTTCATCGACGGACATGAGGGCAGAGGTAAAAGAGAGTTCTCTCCACTTGATAACCACAGTGCACCATCCATCCAGTACGATGCAACTTTCTTAAAACAGTTTCCTCTCATTAGCATTTTATTTAAAGGTGAGTTAACTTTTCAAAGTTTGGACAAAAAGTAGGAGCAGGTGAGGTGCTCTTCTCTAGGGCAGAGCAAGCAACTGCTCGTCTTGCTTAATGGTCAGCCTTAAGTAATAGACTGAACCAGATATATATATGTATATCTGTATATATATGTATGTGTGTGTGTGTGTGTGTGTGTGTGTACATGTATGCATGCAATCACAATGAGTAAAAATGACGTCATGGCTTATAAGAGTAGGGAAGAGTACATGGGAAGTTGTGGGGGGCAAGGAGAACAGGAAGAAATAAAACTAATCATATTATAATCTCAAAAAGCTTTGACTCCATCGACCTTCTAAGGACTTACACTACAAAGCAGCCCATGCTAGCATCTATTTAACCATATTCTTAAAATATAGATTATTTGGGGGCAAGACTATGTCTGAAATACATTCTCAGTTACATGCTGATATCTGTTTACAATAAATAAATACAACAGGGGAGCATAATAGCCAGAAAACAAAATTCTGATGTGGCAACATTATCATTCACTGGAACACTCTTCCCATTAGTGTTCTAAATGAAAAATTAGCCCCAGTCTCCAATTTGAATTTAACAATCAAGTCTGGACACAGTGATATTGATTCAGAATTTCGGAACATCAGTTTTCATCACATCATGTTTCAGCAAAATGTATCATGGCACGGTGAGCCTGGCCTGCATTCTGGATATCAATAATTGCAAGAAGAAAAGATATGGATCAGCAGCATCAAAAGGAAACCTGAAATTTGCATTTAGTGACATCTACAGAAAGGGGGTACCCAACAGTTAGAGGCCCCTAAGACTCTACTGTGGATGGTCTTCACCTCCTCCTTCCTAGTGAAAAGGAGACACGAGGATGAAATGGTACCTTTCTAATAAATAAATAACAAATAAAACCTTCGAGAACTTTGATCACCCCATGTTCCCTTGAGTCAAATTGTCTCCAAACCTGTGCCCACCCAGGGACAATGAGTGACATGATCTTGCAGAGATAGGCAAGATCAGGGCTATGCAGAAGTATGCAGAGTTCTTCAAAGTATCAAGTGTCTGCCATCTCTGGTTATAAGGTAAATGAAAGCCCTAATTGGACTGTGGCCTAGGGGGATTTCTATAGACAAAAGTGTTTTGATCACAAAGGCAACAACAATAACAACAAGCAAGAAGTTATAAGCTTCGGAGCCTCCTTAGTCTCAGAACTTCTCCTGAGTCATCCGTGCCTTTGATCAGGTTAATATACATATTACTATATGTATATTATGATTATATGAATATATATATATATATATATATATTATGTATATTATATGTATGAGGAAGAGGGGGAAGGAGAGGGAGAGAGATATTGAAATAAAGATTAATGTGGATAAAACAAAAACACATGTTCACTTTTGGACAAACTCTCAGGTTAAAACCACAAGACACATCAGCAGTAGCATCACAAAGTACCCAGAGACCATTGAAGATGAGAGGAAGAAAGACTTAAGACCCTGAGGAACATGAAGTTTGCCATGAGATTTTTGTTTCGTAGAAACATCAGAGAAGTTACAACCATGGAACATCACCAACATGTCTGCCCAAACATGATCTGAACAAGGAAGATACTAATAGACGTGGAAGGTGGAAAGCCCATGGGGCCTTGATCCTAGACAAAGACCTACAGGCAACTAAGGGACGCTAGGAGCAAGAGAAAGAGTCTGCCCCAGGGAAGAGCACACCAATTTGTTGTCCTGTTCCAAATGGGCAGCGCCCAAGTCATATATGCAAGTGACATTACATGGACTAAACATGATGTTTTTAAATATTTAGGGCAACAATCAATGAAATAGAGGCTGTGAACTCATGAACGTGAAGGAGAGCAAGGATGGTACATGGTTGGCTTTGGAGGGAGAGAAGGGAAGCGGGGAGATGATATGTAATCTTAAAAGCTGAGAACATTTTCTAAATGACAGTCGTAGGCAGACCTTCCAGGTAAGTCCAAAGCAGATCTTAGTAAAGGAAAGACTGGGCCACTCCCAAACAAACTACCTGCTGTGCACTTTGACTCAGTATCAGAGTGCCAAGTGCCCCCTGCACATAGGCAGACCAAGTTTTCAGCCCCACGAAGCAATATAAGCAGATGCCTTAGTGAATTCTTGGGAGTAAGCAAGGTCATCGCTACTGTATGTCTACAATGAGAATTAGAAATAACTTGAGAATTAGAATAACTAAATTATTGTCAGATAAATCCATAGACAATGCCATTTATTGTAATGGGCAGTGAAGACAGTCTTTTTGACATGCTATGTGAGAAGGTAAGATCCATTTTTAGTATATATTAATATATATTGAATATATTAATTCATATGGTATATTCATTATATACTGAATATATACTCAGTATAAATATGAATGATATCACATTATCACATATATATATACATATCACATATATGTATATCTATGTATATGTATATCTATGTATATGTATATGTGTGTGTGTGTACATATGTATATGAAAGCTATTTCTGAGGAAAACTATTTCTCTTGCTCTCAACATCCTTTGGTTGCCTGTAGGTCATGTGTGTGTGTGTGTGTGTGTGTGTGCGTGTGTGTGCGTGTGTGTGCGTGTGTGTGTGTGTATGTGTGTGTATGTGTATTCATATATATAAAATTCATTGTATATTGAATATACATTCATTATATATGAATGGTATGATATATACAATACATATTATATTGAAAATATTGTTATATATTATATGATATTCTACCATATCATATTTCAGATATCTATATATAGCAGTCTCAGGAAGTTCATGCATAATATGAGTTATATTTTCCAGTTTATTAATGCTCACTTCTCACATACACCTTTCAGGGTCTGGATTACTTTGCATTAGCAACATTGACAGTTTCATGAATTTTTGTTGATGTTACGGAGTCAGGCTGTACACAAATCTGTCTGTAAAGTAGCAGCTGGACAGATGCTGCGTGACAGCAAACACACAGTAGAATGTATCTAATTATGGCTGTGAGCAGCCATCCCAGCACAGGAGCAGAGAGTCACACAGGCACACTTTAGACAAGGGCTGCTGAAACTGACTCCCAAAAGAGAGATTCATCATCTGAGTCTGGGCGGGTATGTTTACCTCCTCGTTTGGTCTCATGAGGATTGTCACTGAAGTCCCATTGTGTTGGCACAATCATGGTCTCCACTTCTTAAGAGCATTATAACCTGACCAGTTCATAAACTCGCATTAAAATTTCTGAGTCGAAACCCTGAGAGTGTACATGCAAATTATTCAAGTTAAAAGAAACCCAGCAGGGAAACTCAGAGCTTCAAATCCCCTTACTAATTTTAACTTCATATAGCTCACAATTTTGAAATAATAGGAAGATCTCAAGAGTAATCACAATACACAGCAACCAGCAAGTCTGGAGTAATAGTGAGAGTCTCTTTGTTCTTTAGTTTAAATTAAACTAGTTTGCAAACAAATAAGGGATTGCTCTTTTAAATTCCTGGGTTTCTTCTGTTTCTGGTGTTACACTCTGACTTAATGTGTTGCGATTCTATGCTGTTAAATCCATCCCAGCTAGCAATCAAGGATCCACCATGCCTTCCACCATAGAAACATGAGAGGAGACCCTGCCACCTACTTACCTTTGGCCCCTTGGGGTAAGGGTATAATTATAGCCCTCCCAGGGTTGTGCTTCACAGGCAGAGCACACCAGACTGTAGGCACCAGAACCAAATAGATTCAGAGTCAGATGTACCTTGTTTATGCCTTCATTCAAAAACCCAGAAATAACCTGGGACCCTGAGGATAACTCAGGGAATCAGGTAGGACTGCCATCCTCTCTACCTTGTTTTGATTTGAATGTTCTAGATGGAGGTCACAGTAACAAAAAAGGAGAAAGTAAATAACCTTAATGTTCCTGCAGACACAGCCTGCTGTGAAGCAGAAAGGCCTTTCCAGGCAGTCCGAGGTTAATTCACTAGCTCTGTTAGCTGGCGAAAATGGTCTAATGTCCCCAAGCCATTTTAAAGTTAGATAGGTAATAATATTACCACTTTCTAGGAGAACGTGCCAAACACCGAGAAGGAACACAAAAGTCAAAGCCATTGCTCTCACTACTAATTAAATTTGTTAATTAACCTTGATGTTCATTTTCTTTGTCTATGACTACTTACATTTATCCCTCAGATTAAAGCACTATTTATTACTTTCGAAACTAAAGCGCTGTTTCACTGTGGCTGCACATGTAACAGAAAACAAAGATTAAACAACTCCCTGACCGCAGGGAGTTAGGTCTCAGTCAGTGTATGTGCTTTTATTAGTGATACATCCAAGAAAAGCTGCATTTACTTGTAAAAACAGTTAACTGAGGAAGTTACTCAATGTAATTTCTCACAGCTCTGAGGGTGTAGGGATGACTCCCAATTCTCATTCATATAGGATGAACTAGTTACAGAGAAGGAGATATGAGGGTGAGCTACATAATCCTAACTATGCCCTGGTCAGAGCCAATGCTTATCATGATGATTCAGGATGTGTAGCTCAATGGGACTTGAGGAGGATATTTCTGGGCTGCCATTGCTCTCTGTATAAAGATGGGTAGAAAGCCCTCCCCGGAGAAGGTCACATGGGTAGAAACTGCCTCTTCAGAGACAGTCACATGGGTAGAAACTGCCTTCTCAGTAAAAGTCATGTGCAGCACTCATTACCAAGTCAAATAACCTGTTTGAGACTCAGTTTGCACATCTCTGAGACATGGACCATTACGTACTTAGTCACACATGACATGGAGACCTTGCGCTGGAACTGTTAATTTGGATGTTAAAACAGGAGGCAACCTTGAGTTTTTCTTGCTTAACATATGTGCTATTGTTCTCAAAGTGCCTGCAAAGTGGGCATCTGAGAATTGTAATGTGGTCCTGAACTGATAAACATTCAAAATCGGAGGGGCTTGTTCTGCATGTACCATCAACTGTCCCTGCCTTCTGGTCGCAAATTCAGAGAAAGAATTAGATTTCTACTGAAGACACTGTAATTCCCTAAGCAATTCAGCATCTATTTCCATAACATTTACTTTATTTTAAGACCAAAAAAAGTAATTTCAATATGATTTGAAGTCCACTGGAGGAAATGTACCAGTTATATGCAAATATTACACCAATATATGTAAAAAAGAAAAGACATGAGAGAACATAGGTTTTAGAATCTACAGGGTGTTGGAGCCAATCTCCTATAGATAATTACTATGTGGTATTAACAATTGAGATTAGAGTGTTTGTACTGTGGTAAAGAGTCCTGTGGGCTAACACTGGCACAGTAGGCTTTCTGTCATTCATACAAATTTAGGTATCTTTAAGAAACACAAAAAGGTCACTTTCCTTTCCCAAGTTAAGATTACCAGCAACACTAGTAATTACAATAAAAAGCTATGATACCAATAGCCAACATTTACAGAGGTCTTTTTATGCTTCAAGTCCTGATCCTAGCAATTTATATTATTTTACTTAAGTAGACTTGAGTTATGAGTCAAAAGGCGTGGCCTGCCGCTGCCTGGGTTGATACCACATTTGGACATTTGTTGTGAGCCCAGTGTCTGTCACATTTCTTTTGGAAAGTGGACTCTCCCACTCTCCTTACACCTCAGTCATCGTGGCTCTTCAGAACCAAGCTGCCTATACTTTGTGTAATGTGTATGGACTACATCCTTACCATCCATTTGTTAGTTGGAGGCATTTATGTTGTTTCCATGTCCTAACTATAGTGAATATGACAGCACACATAGCAATGTGTCTGTGAGGCAAGATATTGAGTCCTCTAGACGAAGCAAAAGAATGTTGTATCTAGGTCATTCCCATGTGTATTTATTTTTAACTTTTTGAGGGTTCTTTACACTGATTTACAGAATAAATGGGCCAGTTTGCAAGCCACAAATAGTGAATGCAGGTCCCCATTCCCTCACAACCTCTCCAGAATTTTCCTGATTTGCTCAGTATTTTAGCAGCAGACTAGGGTAAGATGAAATCTCAAAGTTATTTTGATTTCCATTTTCCCAATTGCTAGGAATAATAAACATTTTTAAATATATTTCTCAGCCAATTTCACCTTTTTTTTTTTTGAGAACTCTCTCTTCATATCCCTGGCACAATTTTTTATTGTGTTATTTGGGTTTTGAGGAGTCTTTGTCTTTTTCTTGTTGTTGTTCTTCCTCTTCCTCTTCCTCTTCCTCTTCCTCTTCCTCTTCTTCTTCTTCTCTTCCTCCTCCTCTTCATCCTCTTCCTCCTCTTCCTCCTCCTCCTTCTTATTCTTCCCTTTCCCCTTCCCCTTCTCCTCCTTCTCCTTCTCCTTTGAGTTCTTTATATATTTTGGATATTAATCTTCAGTCAAATGTATAGCTGACAAAGATCCTCTCCCATTCTGTAGATTTCGCTTCACCAGGCTGATGTTTGCTTATCTGTGGAGAAGCAATTTTAATGGTAGGAAGTCCTACTTGTCAATTATTAGTCTCAGTTTCTGGGCAAGTGGAATCTTATTCTGAAAGTCTTCTCATATGTCTACCCTCTGTGGGATACTCTTCCTCCCCCTTTTTTCTTCTAACCATGTCAGTGTTTTAGGTCTTTGATCCATTTGTTGTTTATTTTCTGTGAGAGATTAGAGGTAAGAGTCTAATTTTATTTTTCCATGTGTGGAAATTCAGTGTTCCCAGCACTGTTTTCTGAAGATGCTTTCTCCAGTGTATCCTTTGGCAGACAGCTATAAAGAAAACTGGAATGAAGTCTTCTGGTGGGTGGCCACACATACTTTGGAGGTGACCAGAACTCTCTAATTGCTCTGGAGAGGGAAAGCATGCCTGGGGCTGGAAAAACATAACCAACCATAGCTCATGAAGTTGCAGATGTTGGAGGGGAACTCACAACTTCTGCATTGCTAGTCAGCAAAATTCCTAACTACATTCTTGATATTTATCTTTATATGCCAAAGATAAGTGCAGTTCTCATACCTCATCAACAAAACTTCACTTTGCAACAGAAGTCATTACAGAAAAGCACAACTGACCTAAATGTAGAGAACAGGAGATTGTGTGGTTCCAGTCAACACACACACACACACACACACACACACACACACACACACACACACACAAAACCTTCACTTAAGACTCAGGGTCATGCAGAAGAGAGAGCAGAAATCGTGTAAACAGGAACAGGAAGCCAGAGGAACAGGAAGTTAACTGTGAGATAGTGTCCCCTAGAGATATCAAAAAGGCTGCACCCATGAAGCCTCACTCCTATGGAAAGCCAAACAAGACTTGAAAAACTTGGCATTTGGCAATACCAATGGTCATGCTGACATAGAAAAGGGGATGGGGAAAAGGTAAAGAATTTGTAAGAAAGCAAGAGGCTGCATGAGAGGGTCTCTGGGGGCAGGAAAGGGAAGGAGGGAATAATCTAATTATATCATTTGATTAAATAAAACTTCAATAAACAAATTAACAATTATAGAAAAAATAAACCTCTTTATGAAGCTTAGTCAGTACCAAAATCTCACCTATAGGTCATTCCTCTTCTTGGTTTCCCCTTTGCCCTTGTTTGTAACCTAAACACAAGGAGTCTGGAGAGAGTGTGCTTTTATTCCAGGTTTAACTGAACTTGACTCTGGGTCAAGCTCACTCTTACACTGTAGATACCGTGGACATAGTAGTTCACACTGAACTCAACCATACATGAAAGAGTGAGCCAGGGGACTTGAAAGTCCAATTTTTTCTTAGCTTTTTCCTATTGGATTAAAAAATACCATCTTAATTTCAGGTTTGTACCATTTGATCAAAAATAAATTATATTTTGTTAATAAACTAACTTTGACATAAAATATACCAGCTTACTTAAATGTATTCATTTATATTTAGATATCTAATATATGATAGTCATTTAAATCATTTTGCTGCATATATATCAGAATATATATATATATATATATATATATATATATATATATATATATAATTAAGCAATTAGAACACTGTCAATAAACTCATTCCAAAGAGAAAATAAGCCACGTAGCTCATAGGTAAAATCCACTTCATGAAAGTTCTTTTTTCTTAACCAAAATGAATTTTCTTCAGAAGGAAGTCAATAAACATTTAAAGATTAATAGAGTGAGTCAAATCAGGGGATTGCTGGATGAATAAATGATTGGTAGATGCATCCTGGCTTTCAGACCAAGCAGCAAAAGGAGTGAGACAAATTTTTCTCTATAGCAGCTTAATTCCCCTACTCAGGCCCACCTGGGTTTGACCTACCCTTCCCCAAGCCCAGTGAGCACGTAGCTCTGCACACTGACAGGAGGCAGAGCGAGCTGCTGCAGAGCAGGTGACCAGGCCTTGTGGGGGGCTTTTTTGCCACAACTGTTTCTGAGCATCAGGAGATTTAAAAAGGAAGAGGAAGACAGAGAGGAGGGGAAGGAAGAAGAAGGGGAGGAAAGACAAAGAATGGGTAACCAGGAACAGCAGAAAAGTCATTCAGAAACTTTTATTTCAGCCAATTTAATTTTCAAATGAAATACCCGTCTCACCTCTGGCTTTGACTTTTATCATTCCGCTGGGAACCTGTTAGGAAGGTTGTGGTTTGCAAGGCATGACACGTGTTGTAGGGCATGCTACCACAGAGGAGAAAACATACGACAATCTGTATGACTTGAAGGTTGTGTAAACAGCTTCCTTTTTATAAATCTATAGGGAAAGTCTAATGAACTTGAAAGTCTAATGAACTGAGATGCCTAATATCCACGGGGGGTGGTTGGGGCTAAGTAAATGAATGAAAGAGGAGAGAGTGTCAAAAGGGATTGAGAAATTTGGCAAACTCAGGTCAAGTTCAAGGACTGAGTCACATGCAAGTCACCAAACTGGCATCAGGCTAAAAGTCCTGATAAATAAGTAACCAAATGCAATTGTGCGTTTAAAGAACTCCAACGTGCCCTTGCCAGTGAATGGAGGTCACGGGGCTGTTAGTCTCAGAACTGTGGACACCTGAGGGAGCAGGACATTGATAGTTCCTTTATTCAGGATCTGGAAACGGCCCTACTCTGTACCATAAAAGTGGTTGCCACTTGCTTCAGCAGTCCTAGCCTGGCTCTACTCAGAAAAGAAAATCCAGCCTAATTTGCATGTTTCATAATACATTTTTTTTACCAGCAATTTTGTCATGCCTACAACCTCCTGGTGAATTTAATCCCAAAATATTTCCATTAAATTCCACAAATTGGCTCCCGACCTAACAATGTTCAAAGCAGTTATTTCCCTTTGGAGGAATTGGGTGTTGCGACTTCTTACATGTTCTGAGGCACACAGCTCCCATATACCATAGGCAGAAATGAGCAGTTTTAAAGCTAGTAGCCCACACCCAGCTCCCTACTCGTATCTTTTCTGAGTAGATCCCAACTGTTATTTTCCGTCTTTGGATTTTTTTCTGGTCTCTTATTTGTGCAACTGCAACTTAGAAAGCCCGCCTTCCTGTGAAACTCTTAAGTCATTTTGCCAATAGTTTCTCAGCAAGGGGTGGGGCTTTATGGCTACCTCCCTGTTCTGATGCTGGACTTTTGTCTGGCTTGATGGTTCCCAGGTCTTATATATGCTGTTAGAACTTCTGTGGGGGCAACTTCCCTGTTATGTCTAGAAAACATGGTTGCCTGTAGTCGTCTACCACCTGTGTTGGCATCACTATGGTCTCTGTAGACATTGGTACTCCCCTTCTGCAATGGCTCCTGAGCCACAGAGGAGTTCATATGACACAGATGTGCCACTTAGGGCTGAGCGTTCCATGGTAACTTGTTTTCTAGGTTTCAGTTTATGCTCAACAGCTTCAAATGGAAGCTTCTGTGACAAAGGTTAAGAGATGAATCACTATATGGGCATGAGTTATTAGGGCTCAGGTTACCACTGTCTCTCATTAGCACAATTACAGTAGTAAGTTCTCCCCTCAGACCTAGGACCTGTCCTGTCACAAGTTCTTGCTCCCAATAACTATTCTATGTTTGGGTTCTATCTTGTGAACTGGGACTTGAATGCAGTCAAAGAGTGCTTGATTACTCTCATGATGTTTTTGCTACTATTATACCAATGGGTATCTGATAAGATACGTTGATTTTCACTGGGCTCCCAGCTAGATGTGATTGGTGATTACTATTTCCCTGTGGTACCGTGCAACCCTGTGAAATTCCCAGATCAATCCCAACTTGATCTCTCCATGTGCTATGACTCAAACATGGGGTGTCTTCAACAATAGTGCCTTACCATCAAGTTCTGGAGGGGAATAAAGACCAAGATCAATAGCTTGTAATTTGGGGGGAGTGGTCTATAGGACCTCACTGACTAACAATTCCAATAGAGGTAATACAATTATGGGCTAATTTCATTTGTGTGTGTGTGTGTGTGTGTGTGTGTGTGTGTGTGTGTATCTCTCATTATATCTAGCTATGAGCCCAGTGAAAAGCAACCTATATATAAAATGTATTTTATAGTATATACATTATTCTACACTCTAGATTATATTCTCTATTATATAGAAGTGTGTGTGTGTGTGTGTATGTGTGTGTGTGTGTGTGTGTGTTCCCCATCTCATAGGACTTTTCCAGAGCTCTTCGGTGTTCATGCTCTACCAGCTGTTCTCTCTCCACCTGTCCCCTCCCACCCTTGCCCCATCTTTTCCTTGCTGTTCTATGATTCACTTTATATCTTAGCATTCCATTTTCCCTCCCTTGAAAGCACCTTTCCCTGCGGCTCCTCACTAGTTTCCTGACCTCCACAGGGATTCTGAATATGACATGTTTATGTAAAGATTCAAAGCTAATTTCCACAAACTAAATACAATATGGTATATTTGTCTTTGTTGCTTGGAGTCCCCTCTCTCACAATGCTTGTTTCCATCCCAGACATTTACTTAAGAACTTTTTAATTTCATTTTTAACAGATGAAATCTACCACAGCTTTATTATCCATTCATATATTAACTGAAATCTAGGCTCTTTTCTATTCGCTGGCTGTTTTGAGTATAGGTGGACCATGTGGCAAATACATTTCTGCCATCTGAGGGATCTCCACTCTGACCTCTATACTAAGAGCACTACTTTTTCTCTCCAACCAGCAGTGAATAAGTGTTCCCCTTTCACCTATGTGCAGCCTCTATGTGTGTTGCAATTTTGAAGAAGGCTATAAATAACATCATCCCCTCACACACATAATCTAGCATAGCACAGTATACTCATAAAATTGACACAATTATGGCACTCTATAAGATCAATAATCATATAATTAATATAAAAAGGACACATGAAGTATACTTATTGACTGTCTTGGGCTTTAACCTTAATATCATTCTATAATTTTGGTAACCCAGAACTCCATTCTTTGGCTTGAATTTGTGTTTGTCTTCTTTGTTTGTTTCCTGGTTGTGTGTTGATGGGGAGGGGCATACACATTTCACTGTGTTGGTCAGAAGACAACCGTGGTTATCAGTCTTTGTCTTCTACCTTGTTTGAGAAAGGGTTACTTGCTCTTCCTTGAAGAATGTGAATACCAAGCTGTCAGAAGCCATCTAGGAAAGATTGTGGCAAAAAGTGACTTTTCCAGAGATGGCTCACCATTTTGCATGGCTGCAATGAGTGAGCTCTGAGAATGCAGGGTCCTTGGAGACTTTGTCTCAGGATTGATTCCAGCTGCTGATATTCCTTTCCTGCCATTATTACATAGCCCAATGATTCCTTGGCATCAGTCTACCCTATGGAGCAAATTTCCTGAGATGAACATGAAGATGAACATTCATGAATTGATGCTGTTAGATGAGTTCATTAGTTTATAGCATTCCTGATTTGCTATATTTTTAAGAAGAATGTTTAAAAAGACAGTTTTAGCTGTTTTGCCAGAAAGACATAATAAAGTTAGATTCAAGAATATAGTAGTGTGCCCCCTCCTCATAGGATGGTAACTAAAGACAGCATAATTAGGAGTACAATGAGCTTTCATAAATTACACTGAGAAGAAAAATAGCCTTGGACACTTGTGATCAAAATATAAAAGTTCACTCTAGGTGAGGTCCAAAGATGAGGCCACAGGTTGCACTATGATGAAACCAAGCCATATGAAACTTTTGCTTTGAACTTCCAATGATATTATAGAGTAAAATACTACTTTGAACTTAGTATCTTTCTGTAACTCCCCCTTTGTGTAACATTTTATCTATGAGGTAATTTAATAAAGAACTTTTGTCTTAGAAGGTATAAGAAGGCCAAAGAGAAGAAATGAAGTGTGGCTTCTGGAGTTCAGCCCCATTTGTCAAGTGTATACATGGTATATGTCTGTTCATCTATATGTATATACATCCATATATGTGTGTATGCATGTATTAAGTATGCACGAACACTTGTGGAATTGTCGAGAACAGTAGTTGGAGCCAGCCAAAGCCTCTGTGTCTGCATGTGTCTATGTGTATGCTTGAACTCTCCCTTCCTCCCTCTTCTTTTCGCTCTGGCTCATGAAGAGGGAATGAACTCCAAGCCTCTTGCCTGTCCTGGCCAGCGAAGGGTCCGTGAACCAGAGAAAAAGGAGCGTCCAGTTACAAAGCCTCCTTTCTTAGAAGAATTGCCAAAAAGCAAACAGCTTTTGGCCACTCAATCACTGACAGAAGAATCGTCATGGGTAAAGCAGCTCTGGCTCTGATCACTGACTCCACAGCCCTGTGCTGCCTTTCTCTCTACTGCACACACGTGTTCTGCCTTTCTGTGACTCAGTACCCCTTCACTGCCTTCCTGGGGAAATTGGATGCAGGGATATAAGCACCAGCACAAACTAGCTGGCCCAGAGTCCTCTAGGGATTCTCCTGCTTCTGACAGCCACCTCCACGTCAGGCAGAGGTTCTCAACCTGTGGGTCACAGCCTATTGGGGTTATCAATTGAGCTTTTCACAGGGGTCATCTAAGACCGTCAGGAGACACAAATGTCTACATTATGATTCATATAAGTGAACTTCAAAAACTACCATTATGAAGTAGTAATAAAAGTAATTTTATGGGTGGGGGTCACCACAACATGAGGAACTGTATTAAAGGGTCTCAGCATTAGGAAGGATGTGAACAACTTCCATAAAGGGTGTGGGGATTTCAGCGGCAAGAGCTTCTACTGCATGTAGAATTTGGTGGGCATTTTTAACTTGAAGTCATTACAGATGAGGCCGTATGAAAGATTTCCTTTATGAAAACTAGAACTTTTGTACACTAAAATAGGTCAGTGGGTTCAGGAATATTTGATTGATATAAACAGGCATTTTAATCTTTGACCCAGCGTTTCTGTAGGCCCGAATTGTGACTGTATTAAAAAATGGTCACCTTCACTTAAAACAGAAACACATTTATCTCCCAATCAGAAAGAAAAATGAATTATTTATAAACTTTTATTGGTAAACATTTATATTTTAAGTCAAATGACTTTGAGAAGAGATTGCTATTGTTATCTTCTAAAATAATAGGAGTAAGCCCCCAAATTATCCTGCCATGAAAGTCAAGATGTGTTTCGCCTAGTCTCCACCAGGGTAAATGAAAATATCAAGATACTACCAGAAGCACCATGTCCAATTATGTTGTTATCTAGTTCTAAAACAGTCTCATGACCACAAGTGGAAGCTTCACGACCATTAATCAATCATCCCCCCACTTATTTCCTAGCCCATGCCAACTACTAACTTGATTTCATCATTCATAATTTGATAATAAGTTATATTAATTGATCATAATAATATGGACGTTTCCTGTAGTGTCAGAATATGTAGATACTCTATATGGCTTCAATCACTTAGCCTGCTTTCTGAATCACCCACATGATAGCAGGTATCACTATTTTATCCTTTTGGTGGAATTCTTCATTGCATATGTATACTGCATTTTATTTCCTCCTAGCTCTCATTATTTCTCTTATTTTAATAGGACAACTATGCATGCCCACATATAGGTTTTTATTTGAATATCTATTTTTAAATTACTTTTAATAAATAGCCAGAAGTGCAAGTTGGGAGGTCTCAGATAATTCTATGTTTAATTTGTTGAGATACTGCCAAATGGTTGTCAACACGTTCTTTCATATGAAACAAGTTTTAAAGATAGTTCTCAACACTTTTCTATGAGGTAAATAAAAGGAAATGCTACATCAATGACATGCCCAAGTGTTTGAAGAGTTTCTAACTTATTCAAGGTCAGTACATGTAATTTGTTTCTCTCCTGATTGTGGAGCTCTCTACCCAGAAGACTATATCAAACCAAGAAAAGACAAAATAACATTGACAGGAAACCATCTCTGATGTATCTATTTCTTACAATCTACAGACTCTCTGTGCTGTGGTGATGTTTATTTTGTTGTCGACTGAATTAAACATTCTCGACCAACTTTCTTATTTCCTCTTATGATGAATTACTTCTAACAAATCAAACCTAACAACATGTAACTGTGCTCATATGACACAGAATCCATCAGTTTACGCTGTAATCATTTTATTCTAAGATGCAAAGCAGGAGGATGGTTGTATGTGTTTTCTCCTTTGCTTTAAAAGATTATCTAATGACTGGAGGAAGAAGAAAATATCATTGAAACTATGATGTAGACGTCAAGTGAATGCTGTCAGTTCTAGAAACTCCATGCATCAAAGTCACAGCTTGTAAAAGTGTGTGCATGTTACGCTATGCTCTATTCTATATGGAGTTCTTCTTATGACATTCTAGAAGTATCTGAGTATGACGTGTGAACAATTCTTTTATGCGTATCCATTAAATAGTAAGGTCGAACATCCTTAGCTACATTAATAAACTGCTTTAGTTTGATTCCAGGTACCAAAGAGCTCGTGAAAAAAAAATCCAGTCATATTGAGGGGGATCTCAGAGATCACCCCATTCCTTGTGTATATGGATATTGGCTAGAGGATGATGGGGGAACGTGATCACACTAATACAGTAGCGGCGAGCGCTCTGGGTGTTTCTAAGAGGATCAGAGAGTGCAGAGAGTTCCTTGAAGCCATATATTAAAGAATGGTCTCAGTAACAGAAATAGAGGGGATTGTGTAGTGTTATCACTGAAAGCATATAATTAATCTTTGAACATGATTTCATGGTTTTTTCCAAGCAAGTTATAAGTAGGTACTTAAAAATACAACTGGGAACTGTGTTCCACGCTGCACCCACCTTGTCTCTTTTCATATGCATGTACATGAGAAGCACAATCATGAAATATTCATGAGTATAAATTTATATGAATGTGTGGGCATCTATCCCAATGTGATCGTTTAAAATAAAATAACAAGATATTTATAACTTAAAGGCTTTTATTTTTTATGTCAAAGTGAATAGATTGATATGTGGTCCTTCACTAGCTGAAGCTCACTTGGCATAGAATATTCATGAAATAAAGATTTAAACCCGTTAGACGGAGGTGGTGCATTAGGACAGGGCTTTGAAAAGGTAGTGGCATCTAGTCTGTAGTTTGAGTGGCTAAAGGGTTTGGTGCTGCCGCATGCTGGGAACAACTTTCTGAAAATACTGCTTGGAGTCACGGAATGCTTGATACAACTGCAAAAATATTTACACGTTATTTAAAAAAACCAAAGGCAAAGGTTGAATCAGTCATTTGATCTTCCTTAATAATGCATATTTGGTACTAGCTAGGCTGCCTATGTATGGAGTATCTGCCATTAAATTCCACCTACATCTTTTAAAAAAGGAAAATAAACAAGTCTACAGAATCATATCCATTATTAGTGAAATTTAGAGAAAAGGGCTGGAGACATAGCTTACAGGTTAACAGCACTTGCTACTCTCCTTCAGGTCCCAAGTTCTACTCCCAGTATCCACAGGGCAGCTCACAAGCTCCTGTACTTAAGGCCCAAAGGACCTGATATTTGTTTCCGGTTTATTGATGTATGCATGGTTTTGCAAATATTCTCATCTCATGAGTGTGTGTCACACATAGGCATAAAAATAAACAAGAAAGTAACTACTAAACTCAGGGAGGTTAATCCTGCACTGTACACAGATCACTTTACCTGCTGTAGTCTGTTGTTAACAGGCTACCACGCACTTTCTCTTGGATTGTCTGTGATTCATTGAACATTTTTATGAAGTTGTTCATTATGGACAAGGAAAAGATCACTTGCTAAGTTGGGTTTTGGAAAAACCCAAGTGAGGGCCAGCAAAAATAAAGCTTCATTAACATTCTTCCCAACTCTCCTCCCACCAGGATCCTACGAACAGGCAAAACATACCAAACTTGAAATCTTTGCAGATACCCAACACATAAGTGAGCTTACAGATGTACCAGAAACCTTAGCAAGCAGTAGGCCTCCATCTCTCAATGACACACGGAGGTTCAATGTAGAAGAGAAGAAAGGCCTTTCATATCATTAGGATGGTGAAAACATTTGAAACACATACAGCAACCAATCATTTGAATTTCTTCGACATGGGCATTCTAAGTGCACCTTTGTTTTCTATTTAACTATATAAATTGTCATTTGGTATTGGAAATAATCGTACTGAGTGGAAACCAAAAGCAATAAAGAAAACGTTTGCAATACTTACAGTGCCATCTATTGGTTGTGGGATTTGTTATTTCAACACGAAGCCAAACTGCCCCAATTATTACTAGGTAGAAAAGGAATTACCACATTCAAGCCAGGAAAACCCACGTCCAGTTGGCTGCTGGGGTGTTTAAAGATAACACTACGTACCTGAGAGTCTTACAATTGGCTAATATGACTGAGCTGTAAGGAAACAGACACGTGAGAACGTTTTAAACTTAAACTGTAGCCCAACAAGTGTAGTGTAGGCTATATTACGTATCTACCATGTAATGTTTACTCATGCCACAAACAAAATAAAGCTGATTGTCCTTTGCATAGTGGATAATTCTCTGAAAGCTTTGCAGCCTTGACGAACGCAGTGCTGATCTTCCTTTGTCATTGAAAGCATAAGGGAAGCTGTTTTGTGTCACGAAATTGATTCAATTAATAATACTTCTCCCTTCGTGCAAAGATCAGAAATGAACAGGCAAGACAACAAAGTACATTTTTAAAAGATGTCTTTTCTAAAAGCCCCCTTTTCACACGTGCATTATAACTGCCATTGAGTTGGATAATTTGAACATTCAAATGAAAGGACATGAAATTAATTAATTCCAGGTAAAATTATTTTCTTGCTCAATTTTGCAAGTACAACTAATTGAATAATGAACAGTTCAGCCTAGAAAAAAAAGGGATGCAAGCCTTTTAAAGTTTGGCTCCCTCTGCTTCATATAATGGTTAGCTTAGTAGCCATTATCATCTATAAATGATGCTGTCAATGATGGGGAGAGAGGAGGGAGAAAGAGAGAGAGGAAGAGGGAGAGAGAGAGACAGAGAGAGAGAGAGAGAGAGAGAGAGAGAGAGAGAGAGAGAGAGAGAGGAGGGGAGAAGAGAATAATATTCCAGAGGCAGAGAACGAGACAGCAATGATGGGACATACTTGGTAATTATGGTTGACTAGAAAACAATATAATTTTTGTTGTATAATGATTTATTGAAAATTTCCCCTTTCTTAATTTCAACCCACCTCATTTTTGCTTTATTTATCTGTATAGTTTTTGAACATTTTGCTTTTGTACCCTTTCCTATAGGATATTTTATTTAATATTTCCATTCCCCTAGTACATTAAAGAATATATGAATTTACAAGGAGGTAGATTTTCATGATGTTTTATAGTGAGCGAGAAATATATTTTAAAAATAAAATGCAAAAGAACAGTTTGACGTTTCGTCTTCCAGAATATGAGCTCTTTTCATTTTTCTAGGCCATTTTTGTTTGTGTGCTTTTCTGTGCTGATATCCAGTTTTACCAAAGAGAAAAGGATGTCCACAGCAGCTCTGAAGGATTGCTTGCATGATACAATTCTGTGGAGCTAAATCTGCTCAGAAATGGAGTCCCATTTTCCAATATTTCCTCTATTCAAATAGATTGTCTGCACATGTGAAAGTTATATAAAACAGTGCATTCCATTGTCAATGCTACCACTCTCCTCAGGAGGGTTGGGTGGGCAATGAAACGTTCAAAATGACTATAAAAGCACGCAGGTACTTGCCTCCTGTCGATCATTCAGAATTGCTGTACCTGCCCCTCATTCTTTGTTTCCTCCAGTGTCTCCATGTGAGATGTTTCTGATTTCACAATTTATTCGATATTCAGAGAACACGCGAAGGAAACTGCTATTTTGTGCTTAAACGTTTAAAGAAATCAACACTGAGAACTCCCAGACAAATACACAGGTTTTTTTTCATTAGATTGGAAACCGAAGAGGCTTTTGCAGTTTTAAAGTATGCTTTCTTCCTCTCCATTCACTTTACTAGCTTCAGAAAGGTCATTCTTGAGAGCACCGGGCTTAATGACTGTAGGCACGGAGCATCAGTCACGATGGACCTCAGACTCCCATACAGCAAATGACTGCATTTAAATCATCAATAATTAATAAAGCTCAAAGGGCTCATCAGTACGTGGCTACTTGAGTACAAGCTGTTATTGGAAAACCTATCCTGCCAAGAAAATATGTGTTCTAAAATCAATTTACATAGGAAAACTGAGAAAGAAGACTCTTGCACGATGGAACAAAGTAGGCCATTTCCGTAGTCAATGACATAGACCTATTCTGTGCTTCACATCCATATCCGTATGCTGGCCTATTATTACTTTCCCTGTTTCTGCTTAAAGACACTCTTATAGAAACAACCTAAGGAAGGATGGTTTATTTTAGCACACCTCTGAGAGGACAGCTCATCGTGAGCAGTGCCTAGAGCCTGAAGCAGCTGTTGACATTGAGTGTGTGGTCAGCAAGAAAAGAACGATGAATGTTGCTGTTCAATTAGCTTTCCTCTTCCACCTGTCTAGGATTCAAGCCCAAGGAAAGCTGGCCACTCCTTCCCACCTCAACCAACCTAATCAAGGCAATCCCTCACAGAATGTGCAGAGCCCAACTTACCCTAAATAATCCCTGGTTGGCATGCCTGATAGCTTACTCTAGGTGATTCCAGATCCTACCAAGAAGACAAGCCGCACCAACCAGTAAATTATGCAAGTACTACTTCCTAGAGAGAACTATGCAGGTCACATCAATTTTCATTTCCTCTCTCAGTCTAGAATCATTAAGAATTTGAACTGAAGAATAGATGGTGTACCTGACCATCTACACCCATCCCCTGTGTAAACATGGGCAACTTACGTAAATCTGTAGAGCCTTGGTTTCTTTATATATAAAATAAAAATGTAAAAATCCTGCTGAGCACAGAGGAAAGTACTATTTATTGCAATCTTGCTCGGAAAGTCTGGTGTATAATACATATTTAACAAGCTTTAGTCATTACTATTTTGTAAGCTCCAAAGTTGTGTTTTTCAACGATGTGTTTTATTCTACAGAGAAACAGTAAGGGTAAATGAACAGTCAGCCTCCAGGCTGCCTAAATTTACATGTAGTTTGATGACTCTTATTTGAAAAAAGAAAGATTCATTTCTATAGCTGTCCCTTGCAGATGGTTGAGGTCTGTGGGACAAACTGTAGTTGGTATCAACCCTCTAACCATGCAGAGAGAACCGGATACTGGTTGAACGACAAAGGTTCTGTATCAAAAGAGTCTGAAGAGTTTGTGCTTTTCCTCTCAGGATGGTTCAGGAGACTGTTGGAGATTCCTGTACAACATTAAGAACACCTTGGAGATTAACTCTTGGAGAATTTCATGCAAGATGTTTTGATCACATTACCTTCTCCTTTAACTCCTCTTGGATGCACCTTTCTTCATTACCCACACAATTCCGTCTTCTTTTCTATTTTTTTTATATTTACAAAATACAGTGTGTGCGTGTTCTTCCACTAGAACATGGAGCAAGTATAGTTTGTGTTCCACTGGAACATTTAACAGAAGTAAAGCCCTTAAAGAAAATGAACTCTCCCTCTTGCAGAAGCAATTCATTGCAAATAGCTAGGAGTGAGACCTCATAGCCACTTCTCTCCTCCATATTGGGGTTTGGTCTACCTTGAGCTTGCACAGGATGTGTGCAGACTATCTCCACCATTGAATGTAGTGGGTGGGTCTGATGCTGCTTGAATTCTAATGCTAAATACTGGTTTCTCAAGATGTGGTTGTCCCAGACTGAGCAGACGCTCTTGTACTCAAGGGATGCCTTCTCCCCAATGTCACAGATAAATAAAAGGCTAGAACCTGTAATTGGGCAGGTGGAGAGAGAAAGTTGGTACTGGAGGTTCGAGAGGGGTTTGCAGGGAGAGAGAGAGAGGGAGGGAGAGAGGGGGGGGGAGAGGGGGAGAGAGAGAGAGAGAGAGAGAGAGAGAGAGAGAGAGAGAGAGAGAGAGAGAGAAATTAGTCATGGACGTGGCCAGGAGTAACAGGAAGTAACATGGTACTTTTTAGTTTGAATGAGTTAGTTCAGCCCTAATCTGGGCAGATGGATTGTAAATAAAATACCTGGGCCATGTGTGTGTGTGTGTTTTTTTTTTTTTTTTGGTTCTTTTTTTTCCGGAGCTGGGGACCGAACCCAGGGCCTTGCGCTTCCTAGGCAAGCGCTCTACCACTGAGCTAAATCCCCAACCCCGTGCCATGTGTTTTTTATACTGGCTTATTAGCATTATAAATTCCAACTACAATTGTGAGTCATTTGTGCAGCTTCTTTGTCATTCACCTCCTCTGGCTATTATATGTCTTTCTGTCTTCGCTGCCACAATGATATCTGAGCCTTAGGAAGAGGAAGTGTGATATAAACATCCCATTTACAGATTCCACGGTCCCTTATTCTCTGCACTTTGCCCTAAGGGAATTCTGGGTTAATCACCATCTATGGTTAAAAGAAGCAACTGGACATTCCGAAATCACCCTCCAATACATTTCATAGTCCAGTTTCTTACATCACAGATCTGAAGAATATGCTTTTTGAGAAAGTTTTAAGCCAAAATGGGGGTAGGAGAACTGAGTGGAAAGTATAAGTAGGTGATGCATGGTGGGCAAATTATTTGTGCCCCGTTGAGGGACCCCCGTGGTGTGAGAGGAATGAAGAGTCTAAGAGAAAGAGTTGGGATTAAACAAGTCATGAAGGCCAAGAAGCTTCTGAAAACAATGGGGAGCTGGGTGGAGCCTTCCGTCCACCATCTTGTTCTTCCAGGCTTACTTAGGTACATGCTATGACTAACATACTCCTCACAGCGACTGTGCGAGAGAGGTAGTTGCTATCACCATGACCATTTTCACAAAGAAAGACACTCAGGTACAAAAGCACCAGTAGCTTGAGGAGACACACATGCTTCTTTTTGCCTTACAGGAAATGAGGTAACCACCCTTCACGCTCAGGGCATATTATTCGATTGAAGAAGATGCCATCTGCTTTCAGTCTCTCCTCGGTGGTTCTAGTCTAAGCATCAAGACACCGCACGAAAACAAATTTCTGTGTTAGCATTCTGCATCATGAGTGATGGTGATCAGAGTTTATCTTGCATATTCTGAGGTAGACCATCACAAATTCAAGTGTTTCCAAATGCTGAGGAGAGGACATGGAGTATTTAAGGGGGACTGGGCTGCAAGCACTCTGCCATTTGGAATGGTACTTTAGTTGCCTTCAAAAATGTCCCCAACACCGTGGGACTGTTCCCTTTGAAAGAGTCCTCTCATAATATAAGAATCCAGCAAGAAGTGCTGTCAGGATCCAATGGACAAACTTTGACCTTAGATTTCCCAGACTCAGGCTTTGGAACCCCTAATCTAAATTTATATGTGTTTATATATCTATGTATATTTTATATTTTATATTTTATATATTAAATTAAAATTTACAAAATATAAATATGTACATATTATATATATGATATATACATTTGTAAATAATTTGGTGTGTGGTATTTTGCTACAATAGCAAAAGAAAAGTCTAGAAAAACTTTTTTGTAAAATGATGGGCTGGGGACATAGTGCTGTTGATACAGCACTCACCCAGCATGCTCAACACCTTGGCTCTCCATCACAGCATCCTGCAGACTCAATCAAGGTGAAGCATGTCCATAACCCCAGCACGTGGAAGCTGCAGACAAAGCCATCCTTGTTTACATAGCAAGCTCAAGCGCAGACTGGGGCACGTGTGTGAAACTCTGACTCACAAAGTGAAATGAGAGGGTATGACTGCTGGATATTTAAAATTCTTTTTAAAATAATAAAATTAACTTTATTCTGTTTCAACAAGGAGGTATGAAGTGGTATGCAAATGATATAAAGCTTCTCAAGAAAGCTTACTTCTTTAAGGGATTTAAAAGAATGAGCCTTTTCCTCACTTTTGGTCTGGATAATACTTTCTCCCTTCTGTGAGGACTCACTGTCTGTGACTAAGCTGAGTGTTATCCTTGCCATTAGCATTTCCTGCCAACAGAATCATAAACCAAGTAAGTTCAGAAACACCAATAAATTACCAAACTACCATGAATGAAAGTTTCTTGGCCATCCCATGTTTTCTTGATCAATGGTATTTCAGAAACATTTAGAATCAACCATGAGTCTTAGAATTTCTTTCTAGTAAATCTTACGCTTTTAAATATAAATATATACGTCTTTTGTTTATTCTTTTATTTTCTTTTTATACTTTCCCCTTCCCCAGCTCCCCTCAGTTCCTCCCAACCTTCCCTTCCCTCGGGATACACTACGTTTCTGTCTCTCATTACAGAAGAGCAGGCCTCTAAGTGGTAACAACCAAACACAGCCGAATAAAATATGAAGCAAAAACTATCGTATCAATAACCCAACAAGAGAAGAGTCCCAAGAGCAGTCATAAGTATCAAAGTCCCATTCATTGTCATATTCAGTAATCCCATAAAAATACTAAGCTAATAACTATAATAAATATGCAGAGAACCTGGTGTAGACCCATGAAAGCCCTGTGGTTGCTGGACTAGACTCTGTAAGGTCGTATGTGCCCCGTTAAGTGGATTCAGAGGACCTGTTCTCTTGGTGTCCTCTACCCCTCTGACTCTCACAGTCTGCCTTCTTCTTCCACAGGAATGCCTGAGCTCTGAGGAGAGGGATTAGAAGGAGACCTTCAATTTAGACTCTTTCCAAATAATGTCTGGCCATGCGTCTCTCCATCTGTTCCCAACTTCTTCCAGAGGAAGCCTCTCTGATGGTGGCTAGATATGTCACCGATCTATGAGTGTAGCAGATTATCATTAGGAATCATGTTACTGATCTTTCTGTTTGGGTTTGGTTTGATTTGAATTTATGCAAGTTGTGTTTGGTTTTACCCAGGTCTTTGGGCCATGGAGTCTCTGGGTCCTGATTCCTCAAGCAGTATCAGGCATGGGTTCCTTCTTGTGGAGTGGGCCTTGGTCAAATCCGACAATGGTTGGCTGTTCCCCCTAGTTCTGTGTGACCATGGCCATTTCCCCAGCACATCTTGTAGGCAGGACAGATTATAGGTCAAAGGTTTTGTGGCTGGGTTGGTGTCCAGATTTCTTTCAGTAGCTTGCAGAGTTGCCTCACTCAGGATATTTCTTTTCAAGTTCCATCCATTTTTCCATCAAATTTCAAAAATGCTATTTTTAAAAAAACAGATGAGTAATACTCCACTGTGTAAATGTATCACACTTTCTTTATCCATTCTTCTGTTGAGAGATATGTAGGCTGTTTCCAGTTTCTGGATATTTTGAATAAGGCCACAAAGAACATGGTTGAACAGGCATCCTTAGCTTATGGTAGGATGGAATATCCTTTGTGTATAGATGCCCAAGAGTGGTACAGCTAGATCTTGAGGTAGATTGATTCTCAGTTTTCTAAGAACCAAGTATATTGATTTCCATAGTGACTGTACAAGTTTGCACTCCCACCAGTAACGGAGGAGTGCTGCCCTTGCTTCATGTACTTGCCAGCACGAGCTGTCACTTGTGATATTGATCTTAGCATGCTGACAGGTATAAAATGGAATCTCATAGTAGTTTTGACTTCCATTTCCCTGGTGGCTAAGGATGTTGAGCATTGCTACAAGTGTTTCTCGGACATTTGACTTTCCTTGGTTCAGAATTCTCTGTTTAGAGATACACCCTATTTATAATTGGATTATTTGATTTTTTTGATATCTTGTTTCTTGATTTCTTTATATGTTTTGGATATTAGACTTCTATAGGATGTCGAGTTGTTAAAAACTTTAACTTCTTGGCAGATTGCTGCTTTGTTCAAATGACGGTGTCCTCTGTCTTACAGAAGTGTTTCAGTTTCATGAGATCCTGCTTTTGAATTGGTGATCTTGGTGCCTGTGCCATCAGAGTTCTGTTCAGAAAGCCATCTCCTGTGCCAATATTTCAAGGTTGTTTCCAAATTCCTCTACTATTAGGTTCAGTGTACCTGGCTTTCTGTTGAGGTCTTTGATTCACTTGGATTGAGTTTTCTGCAAAATGATAAATCTGAATTTATTTGGATTCATCTACATGTAGACATCCAGTTGACCAGTGCCATTTGTTGAAGATTCTATCTTTTTAAAAATCCACTCTGTATTTCTGGCTTCTTTATCAAAAATCAGGTGTCCATCGGCTCTTATATTTATGTCTGGGTTTCCAAATACATTCCATTAATCAGTGTGCCTCTTAAAATAAGGGAATGGTAAGACCTCCAGCTGTTCCTTTATTATTCAAGATTATCTTAACTATCCTGGGTTCCTTTATCCATATGAAGTTGAGAATTGTCCTTTCAATGTCTGTAAAGAATTGTGCTGATGAGTTCTGATGAGGACTCCAATAAATCTGTAGATTGTTTTTGGTAGAACAGCCATTTTGTACTATCTTAATTCAACCAATCTATGAGCATAGGACATCTTTCTATCGTCTGATATCTTCTCCACTTTCTTTCTTTTAAAGATTTGAAGTTTTTATCATACAAGTCTTTCACACGCTTGGCTAGAGTTACCCCCAAGAAAATTTATATTACTTGTGACTATTGTAAAAATTATTATTTCCCTGATTTCTTTCTCAGTCCATTTCTTATTTGTATATAGGAGAACAACTGATCTTCATTTTTGTATCAATCTTGTATCTAGTCAGTTCAGCTATAGGAGTTCTCTAGTGGAATTTTTAGGGCCACTTATATATACTATCATATCATCTGTAAATAATGATTCTTTGACTCAAATCACTGCTGTGAAGAAAGTAGGTGTGGAAGATTCTGTGATTATAATTAGATGACAATTGGATGTCTTAAACTATAATTTATGCACAATAGCTTAAAATCGGTTATATCAAAATATAAGGAAATTAAAGTTCATGCATGAAGCTCTTAACTATATATTATACTGCCAATTTGAAAATACATTGCTTTTGAATGGGATGTAGAGTTTTAGGAAAATCAGTCTTGTGGCATGAGAATGAAATAAATAAACTGGAATGAAAAACTTCGCTGTAATAATATTTTTTGAATTTAGCTCTCAGTCTGCAAGAATGAAGCAACATAGTGTATTAATCTTAGAGGTGCACGTGGTAGATGCTTACCCTGATTAGGTTGTGACTAACAATAAAAAAGTAGAGCAAGACACAAAACAGGGGAGAAATAAAAAGGAGTAAGCAGAGAGTAAGGACATACGTTAAAGCTGTGTTTATAGGACCCTGGCCTTAGAGCAGATAGTATCCTGCGCCATCAGACTACCCAGATTTTACATCCTAAAGGACTACAGTTCCCTCGTGATCCCACTTCAAAGGAAGCACATGCGAAAACCCTGGTGCTAGCCTGTCTCTCAGGAAGATATTTCACAGAGGCCACGTGGATTAACATTTGCTCATGTTTTGGCTGTGGTTCATCTTTTCCAACACAGTTACAGCGCTGCCCCAGGATCACAGAGAACCTAGGAGGCTTCCTTTCGTTTGCCCTGACAACAAATAAATCCATTCAACTGTGTCAATCCGTCTCCTACTTTTTCCTCAGCAGTGGCAGGTTTAGAAATGTCAAGTGTTTCCTGTAGCATTACCTCATAAACTTCAGGCCGGGGAAGATGGTTCTGCAGGTCACATGCTTGCCGCACAAGCATGAGGACCCGAATTCAGATCCCCAGCACACATAGGAAAGCTGAGTCAGAGAAGTGTGTCTATGGCCCTAAAGGTAGGTGTGGTTGAGGTAGAAACAAACAGATCCCAGGGGCTCAATGTCTCAAATGGCAAGTTCCAGGTTCAATGAGAGACAATGTTTTTTTTTAAAAAGAGAAAGAAACCCCAGTAAATATTCATGACTATAGAGTAAGAGGCACTGAGAAGCCTGACAGAGATAAGGGTAGATGGATATAACCAGTACATATTCAACAAATGCATAATATATTCAAATAATCAAAAATATTTTTCCAAAAACTTGGACCCAGTGTTTATATTAATTACCTAAGGTATTTAAATTATAATATATACATTATATACATGTATATGTATAAAATATTATATACATTATATACATGTATATATATTATATACATATATGTATGTCATCAGTATCAAAGCAGAGCAGATCCTGAACATCTCTTCAGATATTCCTTGCGTGTGTTTATTCACTAAATCAATTCAGCATCAATGAATAATCATTTTACCATATGGTCTCCCAAATTGAAATAAAAATAATGCCTATTTCTAACAACTCATGCTTTATAACCATTTTGTAACATTTAGAAAGTTTAACTGGAAATCTTCCTCTTGGGCTGTATTCAAATGATTTATGATAATGTCCTTAGCAAAAAGACTCATCATTATTGTGATGAATCTCTCCTGGTGACAGCGTGATTGCAAAACTAAATCATTGTTCGAGAAAGAAACAAAAATCACTAACGGCATTTAGCAGATTTGGCAAGGGCGCTCATTCAAGTATTGGGGAAATTCATACCCAATCACATCCACATGACATTAAACACTGCCCGGCCTGTTGAAGACCTCAGTCTAATGAACGGAGCTTTGTTCTTCCTGATGCATGTGTTTGGATTTATCATCTGTTGAGATCAAACTGCTTGTGAAAGGTGACGTCACACTTCATGAAGCCATCCTTTCCTGTGACTTTTAAGTGAGCAATTAATGTCTTATTGGAATGCATGTTTTTCGGTATTCATGGCCTCATAATATTCTCCAGAACTCTTCACCCTTGGCCAAGAATGGATGGCATTGCCAAACTTAATGCTTCTTTCCAGTCCTAACATATTAGGTTCTAGCATGCTGGGCTTTAGAGCACCATTGCGCTTTCTTTGATGTTCAAGCCCAGTTGGAGTCTGATGGAGTACTGAATCTGCAAGTTTACCAAAGCTACTTCATTGCAAAGGAAACTGTAATGCGTTTTTTTTATCTTCATCTGTTTTCTGGTCTGTGTACATTAGTCCCTCCTCTCCCACACAACATCGGCATGTATTTCTCATAATCCATTTCATGCAACTTACAGCTGTATACATTCACTGTCCTTATGGGGAGACAAGGTCAGTAAGGACAGGCTTTTGCTATGTTTATAACTGATAGCTCAGAATCTAGCTGCCCCCCTACATCCACACAATAACTGGGAAACAAATAGGGGACTAGAATGATTTCAAAAGCCTAAGGGCTACGACGACCAAAGAAGACAATGGATTACAATAATAGTCCTTGTGATTTCTGTTTTTTTTTTATACTCTTTAAAAATGCAGGAATTCAAACTCAAATGATTCGATCACAACTCACTGCACTGAAACACCGAGTGAACTCAGTACCCACGAGCGAGCGTGGTCCCTTAAATTCCTCACTGGGGAGGGCTTCGAGTTCAAAGAATAAGTGCCTTTAATTGCCAAAATCTTAAGACTTTCATCAGTTACATCTACATGAGGTCATGCTGCTTATCTATCATGGTTTGTATATTTGTTTCTTTTCAGAAAGAAAGACCCTAAACTACTGATAACCCAGAATAATTTGATATTTGCCTATATAACTCTTTTGGGGGGAGATGTGAACAGAGATCGAAGGTTCAAAACTGAAGTTATATCAAAGCAGCAACTCCATCTGATCCTAGCTTGATAAACCAGGGAGATTTCTGTTGTCATCAAAGCATAGGTGATTTAAGGGTAGCTATGTTACCACAAAGGTCGCCCCAGCATGGGTGCTGATCATGGAAGGCTCGTCTCTGGAGTGACCTGTCCCAGTTACCAGGAGTTCTAATGGAGTCTTCTCCTCCCCAGCAGTTGGCTGCTACTTTGCTGCTTACATAACCTCATGGAGAGGCCTTGTGAACCCTGCCATTTTCCTAAGCTTCCACATCCAGCAAGTGTCATGAGCTCCCTAAGCTTGCAATTCTGCTAGTCTTCTGCATCTAATGAGCCTTCCTCCCCTTTCAAGTAGTCTACATGTCAACCCAAAGGAACCAGCTTACACAAAACCATGGCCTACACATCCCTAGAGTGCTATTAACTGTAGCTGAGCTGTGAAGCCAACTTAATGATGGGTGGACAAAAAAAATAACATATTCAAACTTTGAAAGGCACAGATCCTGTCATCTTTACCAACAGAGGCCAACATAGAGAACATCATCATACATGGATTAAGAAGGTATCACAGAAAGGCAAACACCTCATGGCCTCACCTATATTCAGGATCTGTACAAATCAAATTCAGAGAGGGACATTATAGTGGTGGTAACCAGGGCTGTGGGTGAGGGAGGAGGGACAGATGCTAGTCGAAGAACATAACATCTCAGTTGGAAAGGATTAAGTCAGGAAACTCTATTACACATCACTGTGACAGTTAACAGCACTTGAAATTTCTTAAGAAATTAATTATTTAAGAGTTTTGATAAAGTAATACACATCCAGAATACTGGATATTTTAGTTTCCAGAGTGTAGATACTACAAATATTTCAAAATTTAATGTTTAAGCTATAAATTCATATGATTTTATTTTTTCAAGTGCATAGAAGTAACAAATAACAGAATAATAAATGAATAATAGAAATAATAAGTTGTTTTAAGATATTATCTCTAGAATAAGGCTTGCTTACACATAATGCAGCTCTCCAAGATCTAAGAATTCAGAAAACATGAGTTTGTGACTTACCACTCATGTTGATATTAGATCATTTTTTCTCCACAAACAATTCAATGTGACTAGTTTAGAAGACAAATGATTTGCAACAATGACAACTCCAATCAGTCAATTAACCAATCAATCAGTCTGCAATTACTGATAGCCTCTGAAAGCTATGAATCAAGAGTTCTGTCTCATGTTCTCAAGTCCAAGCAGATTTTAAATAGTTATGTGCTGGCGTTGCCTAGGAAACAGCTAGGCTATGTCATGAACTGAGACTATAGAAAGAAAAATGGGAAATTAGACAATGACCTGAAGTTTAATTTGGCCTCTCACAGGAGTCGAAGATTACTATCCAAAAATTATACTTAGTCCTATGTTTTAGTAATTGTCTCTTTAATTAATCCAGATCTTTAAAATCAGTATAACAATTATTATCTGGTCAATGTATATTGATCTCAGTTACTGACTAGAGTGGGGTTTATTCTGGAAGTCACTGTTTCTCCCTGATCTTGAAGCTATCTTCTCCACTGCAAAGACTGATCTCAGATCTACATATCACAGTAAAACCAGGTAGGAAATAAGCACTAAATTCTTGACAAGACGTAAAATACAATGTTTCGGAATATTGCCCGATCTACTTTTTGTATTGCTATTTTCTAACTTCAAAGTGGTTTTTAAAATATGAAGAAACTCTCCAGCTTTCAAGAAAAGAAATCAGGAACTGTGGAGATGGGTACCCTGGCAGCCCACAAACTGACCGTGGCCAAACTCACTTACTTACCCAGAGCAATGTTCATATTTCTACTTCTGAACCAATGCCAACTCAGAACGCCATCTGTCTTTTATTATGACTCCAGAAAGTTTCCTAGCCACTGTTATCTACACAGCTCTTCCTTATAGCCAATTGGAACTGCCTTTCACAATGAGCAAAAGCAATTCCTGCAGCAATCTCCACAACAGTTGTCCACTTTGTCACATTTTCTAGTCTTCATAAACCTGCACAAGCAAGGCTGATAACTGCATGTTCATCATCTGAGAGGCACTTGGGTCAGGTTAGCCACTCACTCGAAACATGGTCGTGGACCAGGCGTGTGTCTTGGTCATAAAGCGCTTGCTTAGCATGAATGAGAGGCTGAGTTCAGTCTTGGTATCATAAAGAAACAAACAAATGCCCAGACTCTCACAGCATCATTAACTCTAGTGCCCGCCAGCCAAGCAAGCCTGACTGTGGTTTTATATCTTGGAAGTCAGAATTTTTTGCAGTTCAGTCTAAATATGTATACTTACAAAATAATGTCTGATTTTAGAAGCCAATAAATGAATAAAGAGTGGTGTTAAAAGCCCTTGCCCTATAGAGATCAAATATGAACATCACACAGGAGACAGAAAAAAAAAAACAATCCTCTTCTAAAGCCCTTAACAAGTACTAAAGAGTTAATTTTAGAATAACTGAAAAAACATTTATGAAATAGTTTCTGAGTAAATAAAGTTGTATTTGCAAAAGAAGATAGGCTACAGGGTAAATTTATATGATGTGAAAATGTCAATTTTATCTGAAATGATTTCTTCCCTCTTGCCCGAAGTTATTTCCAAATATGCAGGTCCTCTCTATTCCAGTCGGCCTTGATTACAGAGGGCCCATTATTTTGTTGTTGAGATGTCAGGTTGTTCTTTTGATGAGTATATATTTTGAAGATGCTTTGCTGACACTTTATTTCATAGACTGTCTACTTTTTCTCTGAGGAAAGGTAACAAAACTGGATCCTGGGCTGAGCTTTAAGAACTCAGGACACTCTTGTTTCCTCTGACACTTGAGCAGTGGTAAGTGATCCTCCTCCCATATAAACGTGGCTGTGTCAAGCCTGGTTGAATTTTACATTTGCCTAGCTGGAAAATGGGCAAGAAGGACATTGTGAGCAATGTCTCAGGCTTAGAGTTTCCCTTCCCACTCCCTGTGTGATCTCAGACACATTCTTTAAATTCTGTAAGCTTCAGTAGCTCTGTATGCAAAGCAGGTGCAACAGACATGCCCGTCTGAAGAAAGCCTTTTTGAGATTCCACATGGTTGTTTTTGGAGCAGATAACAACATTTTAGGTACATCTTAATTACTTCTTAGCTATAGGCATTGCTCCAGTTTGATCTCAAATGCCCTGCAAAGGCTCATTGCCAAGTCCTTCCATGGCTTGAGTCCCAGAACCCTAATAAGGGAGTGAGAATAGAGAAAGGACAAACCCAGGACACTTGGACACAGGAACTCTGGGATTGGGTAGGCTGCCATCTTGGAGAATTCTAATCATGTTTATTATATACAGTTGAGTCAGGAGACAGGGTTACTAGACTCAGCTGAACAAGGAGGTAGGTTGAACTAACCTTCAGAGTAGCAGTCTCTGTAGCTAAGCCATCTTCAGACTGCAAACATTTGTTGGGAGAAAGCTCTGGCAGGATTTTCTGCACACACTATAGGTAGCAACATGTGGACCAAAAGAAGGCTTGGCAAGCCTTTGAACCACTTCCCTGTGGCTGAGGTATTTGGACTTGCCCTAGAGTTCATGTATTGAAGCTGATGGCAGTGTTGGGAGCCAGTAGAAATTTAGTAAGCAGATCATAGTGTATACTGATTGGATCATAGGGGTAAAAAGCCCAGGAAGAGGATATTGGAACCCTGGTTCCTACTGCCTTTGTTTCTCTTTCCATCCTTCCCTCTCTGTCACCCTTGCTCTCTCCTTCCTTCTCAACATTCAAGAGGCAAACTGTTGCTCAACCACCTGCCCCTTGCCCTGATGTTCTGCTTCATCATGGACCCCAAACCAGTGGGGCCAGCTGACCTGGAATGAAAACATAAGCCCTGGGTGGCAGAGGTATTTGAAAATGTTTTCTTTATAAGGAACCTATAATTAAAGGGAATTTGAAAGATATTTTTTTTTCTCGGAGCTGGGGACCGAACCCAGGGCCTTGTGCTTGCTAGGCAAGCGCTCTACCACTGAGCCAAATCCCCAACCCCAAGATATTTTATTTTTAAGACGTTTTTTCCTGATTTAAGCACAGTGAAGGAAATTACGTGATTATATAAGCTTCTCTCTGTTCGACAAATTTATGAATTGTTGACATTGGCCTGGAGCATGCCATTGTGTTTGCTGAATGAAAAGGAAACAAGGGAAGAAAGGAAAAAATCTGCAAATCAGAAATGAGCAGCATTTGATTCGTGTGGAAAATGGGGACCTGGGAGTCCATTTTCTCTTCAGCATATGTGACGTACAAAAATTTGCTTCCAAGAGTCTAAGCCCATACAAAAAGGAAGGAGTCAGATAGTGGATAACAAGGAAATACTTAGTGGTTCCTTCCAGAATGAAGATGAGGCCAGGTTAGCAGTTAGAGAGAAGCTCATGGCATGACACAGACTGACCTTGACATTCTGAGCTGAAAATGCTGTGCTCACAGAACACAGTTTATCCTAAAGTCAACAACAAACATCTTTTAAATTTTCACAGAAATGACAAGATCTATGAGGGAAAAAGAAACCAGAGTGATTCTAAAATTGGAAATACAGGCAAAACTTAAAGATAAATGTACAAACACTTACCAATTAGCAATATTGTGGAATGAGTCTCTCACTTGTTTGCTCATATGGGGTCGAACACATTTGCTGTATTCACTGTCACACCATGAATGAACTGCTAAAGTTTAGAGCTGAAAAGAAATACTGGGCCCCTTCAATCGACAGACAGTGCTTGAGTCCCGTTTCACAGAGACATGTTAAATAAAGAGAACATAATTTTTAGAGACATAGTGAAGTTAGTGACTTGAAAATTCAAGGATTCTTCAAATACTAAATGACCCAGGCTTTTCCAACAAGTGACTGTTATCTATCTGAAACCCAGAATTGGAGAATTAGGGGGTTTCAGCAGCATAAGTCTTGCTGCCTCTCACTAAAAGAGTATTTAAAGTTCAACGATGTTAGGATTTCTACACTAAGCCTCTTCCTTTTCTCAAATTCATGCATTAAATTGAGAAAGAAGAAAACAACATAGTGTCTCCTTTTTCTGATCATAGGCTATATAGTCACTGGTTGCAAACATTATTTTCCAAAGCTCAACACTTAATTGTGTGCCAGAGAGAGAAAAATTGGCAAATATTCTAATAAATAACCAAGGAGATGGAAGAAAATCTTGGTGTTTGAACTCTGTCCATAAAAGCATGTGTTCAGTAGAGTTTCACTACCACAAATGTTTTAGAGGAGCAAATATAAAGCCCATAATGTCAATAAATATAGTAAGTTGCACAGTTGAGATATGGTCAAAGGTTCGCCATAAGACAGAGGAGTAAAAACTAAATCATCTTTAGAGGGCTTCTGTTGGCTAGTTTTATGCCACCTTGACACAGGCTAGAGTCATTTTGAAAGACACAACCTGAGAATGACTCCACAAGATTAGCCGGTGGGAAAGACTTTGGTACAGCGTCTTAGTTGACAGTAGAGATAGAAGTCTCAGCTCCCTGTAGGCAGTTACCATTCCTGCAAGGGGGTCCTGGGTGCTATAACAAAGCAAACTCAGTATGCATTGGAACCAGAACCTCCCTCCAGGCCTCTGTCTTAAGGTCCTCCCCCCAACTTCCCCAGAGGATGAACTGTAAAATATAAGATGAAATAAGCTTTGTCCTCCCAAAGTTGCTCTCTCTCATTGTTTTATTTAATCATAACTAAGACAGAGATAAAGAAGTCTCCCCTTAAGGCACAATGCTTACATTAAAAGTGGAATGCTATCCAATGATTCCAGGTGAATAGCTGAAAGGAAGAAGAAAACCCATGGAAGATGCAGTCGTACCAACTGGAAAGACTTCGGTATTGAGGGAGATATAACATTTATAGTCTTAATAAAACCCATTTGGAGATTTTCATAAGATAGTTGGAATTAAATCTGAACAGGGAAAGACTTAAGATTTGGGAGAATCCCAACTGTGGTGATCAGGAGTTCAGTAGATTTTACTTGTTAAGAAATGTAATCAAGCAGAGAATGACATAGTCAGACAGCAAAGAAGCTCCTGAAAGCCAGGAGAATTGTATGAAGAGTGTGGTGTCTCAGTAAGCAAAGAACACTTTGGGGGTGAGAGGGTAAGGGAACCAAATTAGGCAAGTGGAATGGGTAGCAGAAAAAGTAAAGGAACTAAGAGTAAAAGCAACAATATGTCCACTCCTTCTTTAAAACACCACAGAACTCTATGATGGGTACTAGACACCGAATGGTTCCAGGTTAACTTGACACAACCTAGAATTTACCGAGAATATAGTATTAGATGAGGGATTGCCTAGGACACATTGGTCTGTGGCAGATTTGGGAGAGATTCTTTAAACTATTAATTGGCACTGGAGGGTCCAGGCCACTAAGGATGTGAACCATTCCCTAGCCACGTAGTCCTGGCTTCCTAAGAAAGTGGTATGAGTATAGGCGTGTCACACTTGTTTGACAGTGAAGTGAGTTCTTTTGCTGTGTGGAATAGTAGGTGGGTCAGCTTACAAGTTGCTTCCTTTGATCCATATTTTGGTTTAATGAAATGAAAGATGCTGACCTGGAGTTGTAAGCCAATGAGCTCTTGGCTCCCTTAAGTTGATTTTAGTCAGAGATTATTTCAGAGCCCCAGAAACGGAACTGGAACACAAACTGTGTCGTGGTCAGTCAATTAAAGAAAGCTATAAAGGTATGTCCATAGGGAGGGCCCTTGTAATAATTGACAAAGAAAAGAACCCACTGTATATTCTACTGTACCTTATGAGATAAAGTCCTTTTTCTCCAGTTCCATGAGAAGAGAGAAAGGAATAGTGGATAGCCCACCTATAAAAAGAAGAGAAAAGGACACACACACTCACACACACACACACACACACACACACAGAGAGAGAGAGAGAGAGAGAGAGAGAGAGACAGAGACAGAGACAGAGAGAGAGAGAGAGAGAATTAAATTGCTATTTTTAAGAGTATATACTTGAAAGTGAAGGGGAAAATGACATAGTATATTAATCTCTAAATTTTTAAATAATAAAAATATATGTAGATATAAAAATAAAGAAACCCCAAAGAATAGCAGTGGAGTAATCACTGCATATAAAATTACCATAATAACAAATCAGTTCATATCAGGAGTGTTGAGTCATGTCAACATACAGTCTGACTCTAAGGGAGGAGGTCAGGAGATCAGACAATCATCTACAGCGATACGACAAGTTCAAGGTCAGTCTCAAAAAATAAATAGGAAAAGGAAAAAAAGAAAGAAAGAAAAGAAGATTCTGACATTTATAATCCAAGTCACTCTGAGGCAGAGGCAGGAGGATTGCATGTTCAAGGCCAAGTCTAGGTTATATGATCTCCTTGGGCTGTCCCAGACTACATAGTGAAACCTATATATCAGTAGAAAGAGAAGTTAAGTCAGGGGAGGTGAGAATAATCCCAAAATCTGGCCTTGGGAGCCATCAGCTTCTATACAAGTTTGCTGATTCTTTCTATAGGCAGCCCTCTATACCAGACACCCTTCTCAGCTGCTTTAAATGTGTGGACCAGCTCTCATAATGCAGTCCAGAATGGCCTGGAACTCACAATGCAGCTTTTCTATGCTGCTAAGATTTGGAAACTTCCTAGGCAAAAATACCTGTACCTAGATAAGATGTAGTTTTCAAAAGTTTCTAGAGTTGATGACCACATCACAGGGCCACTTGGGAAGGGCGTGTCAACCTTGTGATTAGCTCTGACTATAGATTTTTATTTTGCTAATACTTGGTGCTTGGTATCAAAATACTGACAGGAAATAATCTATAACCATTTGCTTATAAATAAAACATTCAATCTGGAGATAAGTAGCTATTAATTAAATCACACACACACACACACACACACACATACACACACATACACACGTATATAAAACATTGATGTATTTTCTCTTCAAATAGATTCCATACTGTCAAATACTCTCTTTTGTCAGCTCACATGGGTTATGCAACAGAACCCTGGCTAAGGACAACTGAGGGATTGTAAAAAGGACATACACACAGATACAGTGAGGCCAAGACATGTGGGATTCTCTAAAACTACCATTGCAACCTGGACCCTCAGTGTGTTTATTATGTGTGTACAGCCCAGTGGAAGGGGTTGGCTAGTCCCTGTATAAGGTATATTATACAAAGATGAGCAATCTCTGTAATGTTTTATAAGAAAGAAAGAGGGATGGAGGGAGGGAGGGAGGGATGGAGGGAGGGAGGGAGGGATGGAGGGAGGGAGGGAGGGAGGGAGGACCAGGAATATGTTTGGTAGAGGCGCAGGTATGGTAATGTGGAAGAGGGTGCTTCTGCTGATCAGCGTCCACAGAGATGCTGAGACATCCCTTTCCCCTGAGGGATCAGCCACATGACAGATATATTATGGAATAAAGTTTATTTAGGGCATAGGGGGGAGATTTGAGAGGGTAGAGACAGAGAAAGGCAGAGAAAGAGAGAGGGTGGGAGAGAGGGGGAGGAAAGGAGGAAGGGAGGAGGAAGGGAGGGAAGGAGGAAGGAAAAGGAGAGGGAGAAGGAGGGAGGAAGGGGGGTAGGCTGGCCAGGAACACATGGAGAGAGAGAGAGGGTTGAGAAATGGGGAGAGAAAGGACAGAGAGGGAAGAGAAGGGGTAAGAAAGTGAGGAGGGGGCAAGCAGCCCCTTTTATAGTGAGTCTGGTACACCTGGCTGTTGCCAGGTAACCGTGAGGTGGAGCCTAGAAGGAATGCTAACAGACTCCTGTCTGTGAACATCTGGGAATAGCATGGTATGGATTTGGGAGACCAGCTGTGGTTCCTTGTCCCCTGCCTCCTCCTTCTCAGGGCGTCCATGCACTCCTGCTGCACAGCTGACTGGAAGGATGAAGCTGAGGGCCTTCTCTGTCTTCTTCACCTTCAATGAAGCAGCTCTCTGAGATGATCTTAGCTTGTGCACATACCTTTATTTGGGATGGACTTATATTCGTACACTTTACTCAGGGTGAGACATACGGACCTTCAGGAGTCAGGAGTTTTCAGGATAAATGAAAATCATTGGCTAGAGTTCAAAGTTCTGTGAATGCCTCGTTTTTATGGAGAGGCATTCCAGGAACCCCAGGTAGTTTCTGGACAGGCTCTTATTTGGGGGGCGAGGGGTGGAAGGGGGTTTTGGGAGGGAGGAAGTTTTTAGGTCTGCCAAGGATTACTTAACATTCTCCAGGTAGAGGGTGATGGGAGATAAGGTTCCCCAGAGAAGGTCAGAGAAGAGGAAGCCCTGCTGGTACAGGGAGTCCTCCATTTTGCAAGAAGCTTGGAGGCACTATCCAGTCATTGTAGACTGTGATCCTAAAGGGATTCCCCCCAGAAGAGAAAGCTATGGTTCCTAGCATTTGCATGCACTGGTTAATTGTTAAACACTCCTAGAAAATAACATAGGCAGGAAATAGCGTTGCCATTCCTCCTGAGTCTGAGCTTTATGAGTGATGGGCTTTGTCAATTTCTCCATGTGTCAAAGGTCTTGGGAATCCTTGGCAGGGACATTTCCATGTCACAATATACATTCATTTGGACTTCAGTTGCTCCTTCCTACACTTCCTGTGGGTTTATAAAATGAGATAGCAGATTACTTAGTTTGTCAAAGCTGAATCCTCATAAGTTGGCTTAGCAAATGTCTGATGGACTACATGTCCATCCAAAAAGAACTATGCCAGAGAAATGCTTTTATGAAGAATGATTTGGGAGAATGTGTTTAGAAATAAATCAGCCTTAACTGCCCCCTTTAAAATTTCAATCTAACTCACCATGCCTTGTAAAAAAAATTTAGAGCATAGAGGTATGAAAATCTGAACAGCCCAATGCTGGCTCACATAATAAATATTTCTTTCATTAATCCAGTAGAGTGTTGACTTGTAGCTAGTCAAGACTTGGTTACTCAAGCTAGAATAGGGGTTCTTTTCAGTGTCGAAAATTATAGACATAGATGGAAGGAAATACTGATTCTAAAGGAGTCAGAATCAATAAATGATCAATGATAGAATTATCTAGCTCTCATTTTAAAGGTTGTTAATCTCGAAAGTTCTCCATCTAAAAACAGTGAGAGCACATGAATCTCTGCCTATGTTGGTTTCCTTTGCTTGTGAATGAAGTACAGCTTCAACCCTCGAAAGCGTTTGCTTCCTTAGTTGAGAGCTCCAGTGTAAGCAACAGGAATTACTCCCTACCACAGATCTAGATCCACACCAACAAGTCTGAAGAGAACTGTCACGGAAGCCCTTCAAACATCTTCATCATGTTAAAGCAAGAGAGATTCACTGTCCTGCCAACTCCCAGGAAATTCACCCTCAGACAAATTTTTACTAGCTAATGGGAGTTTCGCTTATTTAAATAGACCTGGAAACCGAACCTTATGGCATTTGAGAAACTAGGGCTTCATACCAAAATCAGCACACTGTGCTGTCTGGGAAGTGGGGTGACAACAGCCAGGCAACCGACAAGAAGTACCAGATGAAAGGGAATAGGTAAGGATTAAGCTCAGAGTTCAGTGAAAGCCCAGAACTAGCCACAAAAACTCTCAAGGATGCCATGGGCATTACCTTCATGACAGCACTTGAGCAGCTGCATGTTACAAAGCACTTCCTGTGACTTATAGCAGTCACAGTCCTCTCCTCTCCCAAAGCCCTACATCAGGAAACCAAAGAAACAGTGAAAGCATTCTGAGAAGGTATTTTGAAATTTCTGTCACTTTTTTTTTGTATGAAGGTGACTAAAGTTTCTCCAGGTTCCCTGTAGTCTTCAGTTGTAAATGACCTTGTTTCCTGGTTTTCGATACCCATCATGCTTCCTCTGGCACTATTGACCACTCATTGTTGTGTGCTTAGCAACACTCTTGCTTTCTACTCTTGATGCCAGATGCCAGCAGCCTTTCCCATCTCCAACTGCAAACCCTGATGATTTTGCAAATGTTGTCAGATGCCCCACAGGGAGAAAAGCTGCCTGACTTGGGAACTATGCTTCCTGGGGAATAAGAAGCATGAAGCATGGGGTTAATAAAGCAAGAGAATGCAGCAGCTGTTTCTATTCTAATGAATTCATACATACATACATACATACATACATACATACATACATACATACATACGTATATATGTGTGTCTGTGTGTGTTTGTGTATGTGTTTATGTATAATGTGTATAGATAGATTCTATATACAAACAATTTGAAATCATTGTTCAACATTTTCATCTAAACAGAATGCTGTCAACTTTTTTGACTCTAAAAATGCAAGTATATTCTGAAACTCAATGTGCTCAAGAAGCGAACGACCTTGCCTGGCATATTTTGGAATAATTTTACCAATCCTTTTGTATGTTGGCATCCCTCTGCACTGTGGAGTTCATATTGACACAGGTTCTTTCCCAAAGGTCAGATTGGAGTCTCTCCTTTGGATTGGATTAATTCTTGTAGGTATGAAGGCCGGCTAATTCAAGACATCACATCGGACTGTGGTGACATTGAACAAGACTCATGCTGAATATCACGAGTTGGATACTTTTCTTCCACGTCCTGAAATCAGAACTGGTATTGGCTCAGTGTCTTCCAAGTTAATCATAAAAGGCAGATGTCCTCCAGTCGCAGTACCTTGGGAAATAGCTGGAAGTTTGTAAAAATTATGACAATTGAAGTAGAAACTCAGAGAAGGCAACTGAGCGTGAGTTTCTAAATCATAAAATTTAGATACTTGATAGAACTTCTGAAAAAAATAATAATTTAGTAGAAACATGCTAATTGGGCAGGATTCGGACAAAAAGAGGCTTTGTTAAAAATATCTTAACTGCAAGGAAAAACAGAATCTCAACCCAACCCCAATAGAAACTCAGAAATTCAGAAAGATCATCAGGACAGAGGATTCCAGACTTTGGAAGTCACCTGCATTGAAAGAAACAGAAATGTGATAAGAAATTGTTCCAATTGAAGTGGGAACATGCACAGTATTTTGAAGCTACCTTCTTTCAAACAGCTTCCGTCACAGGTAAACTCCAAGCACATGCACGACAAAATCGTCAAGTTAAGAAGTCAAGTTAACACCTCTGAACTACTTACCTTGTTCTTTTTACAATGGATCTACAGCCTTTCACCCTTGCTTTCAGTTACACTTGAGGAAAACGTCCCCATGAGGTATATATCTTCTACTTCTCCATAAATTTTATGTGCCCTTAAATGCAATGTCCTCATAGCTTTTGAGCACCTTTTAAGTTAGTTAGAGCCCTAAATTGCAAATTTTTAGCTTATTATCATCCAGGACTAAGATTGGAACATTCTGAGTGTATGAGAAAGACAGATGAGATACAACTGTAACAGATTTGGGATTGAAATATTATAAACTCCAAAGAGAAAATTATTTAGCTTTGAGTGTCAGGCGGGACAGATATTCGGCTTGCTTCCTGATCCAGGGAAGCCGGATTGAGTTTGTGGATTATTTTATTCTATTTGTCCATGTGTGGCAGTTGCCATATGTATCAGCCACTGATGTTCTCGATGTCTTATGTCTCATCCTACTTTCCCCTCAGATCCATCCTATGATATTTGCATTATTATAATCCCTTAGGACATACAGGAAAACCAGGAAGGTAAAGTCAGGATCCGAAACCCACCAATAGGAAGTCAGATTCCAAACCCCCACATTGCCTTTGTCATCCAGACCTTTATGAAAGTCTCCTGCCCTCTGAATCAGAAGGAAGCATTCAACTTACGTGGCACAAATCTTGTACCACGATCCAGGGAATGAAAAAGTCCAAAGATAGACAGAAGGAGCCAACTTTGGGAAATCTGTTTTATTTTATTGTGAGATGCAGGTCTAAATGGCCAGAACCTAAAAAGAAAAGGGAAAGAGAAAAGAAAACTCAGTTTTGAAAATTCGAGATTCTGCTGTATCGTGGTTGTAGTGTCGTCAGCTTGCCACAAATAAAACCGGCTGAGTAAGGAGCTTTTCCTGAGGAAGTGTCCTGATCTCCTAAACTGATAGTGAAGACCTGCCCCAAATGTGAGCAGTGCTTCCTAGCTTCCTATCAGCAGTCCTGATGGAAAGGGCGGGGCAAGAGGAGGCTTACCTTCCCTCCATTGGCAAGTTAATTTACCTTGTGGCCTCCTCTGCCAATTTCTTCTTTGATGTCAGAACCAAGCCAGGTTCTCAATCTGCATCAACTGCGAAGGACCAGGAGCTCTACCGGAACCCTCCAGGTCTTCTGGTACCAGACTGGACAGCTAAGGTATCTGACTACGAGGACCCAACAACCACCAGGCTGTTGGCTTCTCGTTTATGGAACACTGTTGTCAGTATTTCGACCTGTATAAGTGCTTTTTGTTTGGTTTGTTTTCTCCTTCGTCCTGTTCCTCTTAGAACACTATTAAATGCCCTAAGGCTTACTGGCCTTGGCGTGTGTTTTTCTTCCTAAGAGTAGCCTCAGGAAGGCCTGATTGGTCACCTTTACCTGAAAGTCTGGCCAGAGGGAAGCTAGGGGGTTCAAACAGTGTTTCCACTTCAGGGCCTAGATCCTCAGCGCAAGGATGTCTGCGGAGGCCCATCCCCTCTCTGTGTGCACACTCCCTGAGGAGAGCAGGGGAGCGGAGGAACTACAATGAAGTCTGCTGATGCTCACAGCCTCTGGCTGCACTGTGAATATCAATGCCTTAGCACATGACCTTGGAGTCTCCTGTCTTCTACCACTACTCAAGCTAATATTTTGGCTTAAAAAAAAAAAAAGACAAACACGGTTTCTAGAGTGGAACAAACATAAACCCTCCTCTACCTGTCGGATGCTAAAAATGCAGAATCCGAGAACAAAAGATGACATTGGTCCCCACCTCCTTGCCCATCAGACTCCAATAGATGCCTGAAACCACAGACAGCAACAAGCCCTGTGTCTGTGATCATTTCTTTAAAACAAAAGAAAACAAAATGAACAAACAAGCAAACAAAAAAACAATGCATACCTACTTATAAATTAGGGATGGTAATTTAACATAACTACTAATAAAACAACATTTATAAGGACATACTATACAAGTTAAGTGAATGAAATCACCCCTACAGTTGATGCTTGCAGAGTGAACGCACCCTCTTTTGATGATGTAGGAAGATGCAGAGCAGAGCACGTGAAATGGAGGCTCTCCCCATAGGCATTTCAATGCAGAGTTGCGCCCTTAAGTCAAGGACTGTGGTAGACATTTCCCAAAAACACAAACCTTAGCGCTCCCTCCCTTGGCTCATTCATGCACCCTGTGGCTTCCTCTACTTCAGCACAGGAACCGCACAGGAACTGCCACGCATCATAGTCAACCCGACAGCCAGTATAGTTTCTAAGTAACTAGCAGTCAGGTAGTTTCCATGGGTGTAGTCATGAATAATTTCAAAATAATTGTTTATTTGCGGAAGATCACATTTAGTGTTGTCAGACTGTCACCTTAAATAACACAAACATTCTCCAAAGATTAACAAGTGTAGCCATGAAAAACTGAGCGGTACAGCAGAAATAACTGTTCTGTGGTGAGCATTAAGTAAAGACACGACACAAATGGTTATACCAGACTTCTGGAGACAGTCCTCTTTGTCTTCAAGGACCAATGGCAGAGTGGCACAACCTTAAGATTCGAGAGCAGCCGTTTGGCCAACATCTTTGCAATATCATTTGCCCTGTGAGGCTAAAGTGGACTTCATACCACACAGTGGGTCTATCATAATCTTTGCAAATAGTTCTTATGAGGCACCCAATGGGAACTACCTTTTTCATAAATCTTTTCATAAGCATCCCTGGCTTTTATAATGTGTTTGTTTATTCAGTGCGTTAGGACATGACCAGAGAGACTTCATATTGATTAAGATGATGCTCAGTGTTAGCTGCAGTTAAGCAGGGTGACAGAAACTTCAGAAAGCAAAGCACCAGGGGATCCTGGCTGCAGACAACCCTTGAAAACACACACCAAGCTCTTTTTGTTCCTGAATCACTTAGAGGGTGTGGCGGCTTCTTCAAAGCCTGGCTACCTAAATGTCAGTTAAATGATTCATACAAATGAGCCATTATCTTAAGAGAGTACCAGCATGTTGGTGATAAGATCTCAGGTTCAGATATAATTATGAGTTACTCAAAATAAAAAGGAACGTATCTATGAAATGACTCCTTTTTTAAGCCATTATAATATCTGTAATTGGAATAATTTTAGGTTTAATTTTAATTGCAAAGAAATTGCTAATTATAGTTAATAACATCATTTTCTTTGGCTCAAGAAAACATTATTCTAAGAATTTTATAAATTAGCCTTTAAATAGTGCATATTTTTATATTATGTATCTGTTTTATGAAAATGAGTTCTAGTGAAATATTTCTACTAAAATTAAAAGTAATAATGAATTCTCTCAACCAATTCAAAGACAGTGAAGATGAAACTGTACTATTTCACCCTTTATATTTGACTTCCCCCCTCTTAGATATATGTAAGTCTAGTGAGATTCAAAAAATGTCAACTTACTGCTTATTTCCAAGAGTAAATATTACCTCTTAATACTGCAATGAATTTTCTTACCCTCAATGGCATTTCATCACCGTACTGAGAAACAAAGACAAAGAAAGTACAGTAGAAACTGTCTCCCTTTTGTGTATACAAAGTAGCTTTTGAGAATCTCCATAAATCTGCTCTTGACTGATAAGTTATTAGCTTCATGTGCGTCTACCTAGTTGAATATTCACTAACTAGTTACATCCTGTGCATGTGTGCATGTGTGCCTGTGTGCTCTCACATATGCAGATGAAGGAAACCTCTAGTCTGGAAAATGCTAATCAGATTAAACCAATGAATTTCCTTCAATATCTACCTTTACTCTTCAAACAAAGATGGGTTTTGTCCCCATATTTTGACACCATAGTCACTGCAGTGCTTAAATAGAGGATGTCATGCATTAAACACGTGTGTATTTCTACATATTTTAATTAAAATGTTATTATATTACTTTCCCCTTCCCTTTTCTCCCTCCTACCTTTCCCAAATCTCTTCCTTCCTACTCTTTCCATACCTCCTCTCACTCTGACATTTATAGCCCCTTTTTCCTGATTAATGTTACATATATAGGCATGTATATATATGAACAGACATGTAAATATAAACAATTCTGTCAGTTTTGTGTTATTTATGTGTTTCAGGGCTGTCATTTTATATTGGACAAAAAAAGTATGGAGTAATTCACAGGAGAGGCTCGTGCCCCACACCCAGCAGGCATCAGTTGCCAAAAGTGTAACCCTAGGAGAGATTTTTCTTCTTCCTTGTTAGCTTCTCTCTTAATATTGCCACTGTTTGGGTCTTGTTTATGCAACTCTGTTTTTATGAGACTATTTCACAGCAGGCTTCCGTTTATCTGGTATTCTGGCTCTTATAAATTTCTGGTCCATTCTCCCATGCTTCCTAAACCATAGAAATAGGACTGTTTACCACCATCTTTTGTTCTCTCCTTCTGTCCAATTGTGAGTATATGTGTGTGCATGTTCATGTGTGTGTGTGTGTGTGTGTGTGTGTGTGTGTATGTGTGTGTGTGTGTGTAATTATGATATGAGGTGAGGTAAATATAAACTAAGAAGATTCCTTGAGGCTTTATCAAACAACCTTGGTGTCATTGATCCCTGCTCCATTCTTCTCCTCCTGTATTGATCCGACAGAGTTGAACCCTCCTCCTGTTCTTTTTCATTCCCAGATTCATACTCCCATATCCTGCTACTCCCCTCTCAAGCCACCACTCACCAGGCCCTTTTTATATTTTCCCGGTTTCTGTGTCCACATCTGCAGAAGTGAAGCTAAGAGGAGCAGAGGAGAAAGAGAACACACACTGTTTGTCTTTGGTGTCCAGGTTACTTCACTCAGTGCAAAACTTTCTAGGTCTGTCCATCCACCTGCAATTTTTATTTTATTTTTCTTTTCAAATAATTGTGTTTCACAGCATACCACAGTTTCACTACATGCTCCTTTGTTGAAGGACATTTAGGTTGTTTCCAGTTCCCAGAAGTTGTGAATAGAGCAGCAATGAGCGTAGATGGATAAGTGTGGGGAGGAGGATGTCAAATTCTTAGGGCATATGCCAAGGAATGATATAGCTGGCTCCTATGGTGGATGGAATTTTAGAGGTGTGTGTGTGTGAGAGAGAGGGGGGGGAGGGGAGGGGAAGAGGGATGGAGAGAAGGGGAGAAAGGGAGAGAGAGAAAGAGGGAGGGAAGAAGGGAGGGAGAAAGAGAGAGAGAGAGAGAGAGAGAGAGAGAGCAATCTGTATTCCCACTACCAGTGAATAGTGTTTCTCTTCCCGACAACCTCACCAGCATCTGTTATCTTTTGATTTGTTGATCTTAGCCATTTTTACTGGGTGAAATCTTGATGTTGTTTTAATTGGCAATTTTCTAACAACCAAGTCTGATGAATACCTTTTAGTTATTCCTTAGTTATTTTCATGTCTTCTATTGAGAAATTTCTGCTTAGATCTTTCCAATCACTCTCTTTAAATGGGTTATTTCCTAGACTTCTTTTTATATTCTGGATCTTTTTTTTTTTTTGGTTCTTTTTTTCGGAGCTGGGGACCGAACCCAGGGCCTTGTGCTTCCTAGGCCAGAGCTCTACCACTGAGCTAAATCCCCAACCCCCTATATTCTGGATCTTAATACATTATTCAGATGTATAGCTGGTAGATTCTCTCCCATCCTCTGGGTTTTTCTTCACTTCACTGATTATTTCTTTAGCCGTTTAAGAGCTTTTTAATTTTATGAGGCTCCACTTGTTAATTGTTGGCCTTAATTCCTGGGCAAATGGAGTCCTATTCAGAAAGTCTTTTCCTACACTTATATCCTGTAGGTTACTTCTCATGTTTTCTTCTAGTCGTTTTAGTGTTTAAAGTTTCACATATATGTCTTTGATCCACTTTGTGCTAATTTTTGTGTGGGATAATAGATACAGGTGGAATTTCATTCTTCTTTATGTGGACCAGCACCACTTACTTAAGATGCTGCCTTTTCTCCAGTGTAGGATTTCTTTCTGGTCAAGTGGCTACTGCTAGGTTTGAATACTTACATTGGGGTCATCTATTTTATTCCATTGGTCTATATGCCTGTTTTTGTGCCAGTACAATATTATTTTCATAGAACTCTATAATGTATAAATATACTTGTATCTTAACTTCTAAATTAACTTTTAAGTGACTGTAATTCCTGTAGTTTATGGAAGACGTCTTCATAAACCCAACACAGAGTTGGAATGTTGAGTTCATAGGGAGATTCTTTGCATTTATGTAGTGGGCTACAGCACAATGCTGTAAATTCAACTCTTTCTGAGAGCAATCTTAGATTTGAGCCCTGGTCAAAGGAGTCAGGATAGTCACTTTTAAAAACATTACTGAGATCTATAAATTAATCTCTTTGCTGATGTGATGAAAGAGCTGACCAAGGAGACTTGAGGGAAAGGCCATTTTTCATGGCTTACTGTGCTAGGGTACACTTGACAAGTCCCACGCAGCAAACTTCTGTAATTCAAGCCACACTTTCCCTATTTGTAATCAGCCCATTGTAGGCTTGGTGTTTTTCTTTCTTTCTTTGGTCTTACTATGAAAGCACTAAGGAAGGCGAAACCTCACCCCTCAATTTCATACCCTTTGTAGTAACTGGAATCCTATATTGAATCTCTTACATACAAAAAAAAAAGGTCAATTTCACTGTAAATACCATGTCTGTCATCGAAACAAGACATTGTTTAGCTCCTGGCGTATGTAGTTACTCAACTATCAGCTTCCCCGGGGTCATTTGTAGTTTTAAATTCTAGCTGTCTTCGAGAACCATGATCCAGTAACTATAGTTCTATGTGCATAAGAAATCACCTTCTGCTGTCAAGAAGCTATGTGGCTTTCAGCAAATAATTCAGTGTCTCTGGACTCCCATTTCCCATCTACAGAAGGAGGATTCAAAGTTACTGTAGAAATTACATATGACAATGCATATACAAATTGTACACACACTGTAATGACTTTTTATGATCTGCCATTTCTGTATTAGTTCCTTTAAGTCTTTTTTGTATCATAACCTCAAAAATTCTTAACCTCTTATTCAACTTTCCCTTTGAATGTTTCAAGTGTTTTAAGACCGGATTGGCTTATCCATGTTTTAAGACCGGATTGGCTTATCCATGTTTTAAGACCGGATTGGCTTATCCATGTTTTAAGACCGGATTGGCTTATCCATGTTTTAAGACCGGATTGGCTTATCCATGTTTTAAGACCGGATTGGCTTATCCATTCTCTGAAGTGCTTCAGAACTTCCTGGAAGTAGACGTAATAAAATAAGGCCATCCCTCGATTTAATGTATATGCATGCATTATTTAGTTCAGTGTGTGTTTGGTTGATAAACCTTAACTCATCTCTTCAGAGGGAGAGAAGGCAGAACAGAGAAGGCAGTGCCAGAACTCAGGGTGCAGTTCACACAGGATTTATTTAGTTAATGTGCATTTTGGAAACAGCAGTAGAATGTAATGGGCTGATTACATGAATGTGCATGTAAATGGGAGACCTCCCATCCGGGAGCCTCGCCAAGTTCTGGGTTTATGGAAATTCTTCCCACTTGGATCAGCATTTAGCGTCATGCTATGGGTTGGCCAGACCTTGGTCACTCTGATCCAGCAGGGAGAAGATGACCTGATGGGCAAAGGTCTCTGTTTCCAATCCCATTAATATGATTTGTTCTCCAGTGCGATATAATTGTGTATTTCCCACATGCAGAATAATTTAATTAAAGGGAAGAAGTAAGCCTAAAAACGTATATGAATCGAGCAGGAAATAAAACAAAAGAAGGATCTTGTTTTGCTATATTAGTATTGACATTATCTAATCTTCAAAACCCCAACTCTAAAATTTCATGAGGAAAACACAGTAAATAGCTCTTTAAAGCATCAGGTATCTTTGTGCAGCTCTTGGGAACATAAAAATGGGCTCCCATTTGGGCAATTTCCACATAGTACATATTAAGAATTATTTTTTGACAGATGCTTTTTACTGGAAAATAAGAAAACAGTGATTTCTTGGTGCCTACTCCCTTTTCTCACAGACCCATGGATAGAATTTCTCAACCTTTTAACAGCATGTTTGCCATTCGAGCAATTACCCCATGACTTTCACCCTCACATTTAGTCTGTCTAGACATCCACAGGCTTTCAGAAGTCATGCTTGCTCTGCTCAAATAATGATCTAAACAATTGCCTCATTCTTTGAAGTAAATCCAAATTTTGTGCAACAACCTGATTTATTAAACAAACTTTTAGATCCACTGCACTAAACAAATAGTTAAGAGTCTATGGGATACTACTCCGTGTAGGAGCCATTGTTCAAGGAAGTCCTGGGGTCTGGAGAGAGCACAAGCTACTTCTATTGCTCTTGATTGTCCACAGTGACTAAAGGGCAGAAACCTTTGGCGGAAGACACCACACAGGTTTGTTGTCGGACATACAGAAACTGAACTGAACAGGCTAGGTAATTCTCCCTTGCTGCCTGGCTTCCATGGTCCTGGAAGGTGCTCTGTAGGCTGTTTGGAAGGAAAAGATATAAATGGACTGACCCAGCATTGGATCCTGAGCACTCTAGTACCAATCTGCCCAACAAGATGAACCACTGGTGCAGTCGGAGCTGTTACGGGCTAAACTACTGCCTCGTTGTTAGATGCGGGCTAATCTGCTTTGTTACTAGACGTGAGGCCTGTTCCTCAACAGAGAATTCATGCTGCAACTCTAGGCCTGATCAAAAGCACATGACTGAGGAGGTCATAATCCTCAGGGTGGGGGAAACTGGCTAGTGTTATTTTCCTAAATGGCTATATCGTCAAGCTGCCTTAATGTGGTTTACATTTCTAGCCATAGATATGAGCTGCTCTGGTCAGAGAAGCTTCTTTTTCTGTTGTGTGGTAGTTACTGCAGACCCACAGTTGGTCACCGTGTACAGAATAAGAGACTACAGAGTGCCGAGCTCTAAATAGGAGAGCTGTATCACATCTCCTTCCCCGAAGAGCTGATTAATCATCCAGAGATAGGGGGCAGAAAAAAAATTAAGCGCCAGAGGTGATGTACGTCTGCCGCTAAGCAGGACTGTTGTACAAATGAGCTCACAGCTGCTATTACTATGTGCTTAAGAGTTGCACAAGATCAAATCAACTAAAACCCCAGCATGGCTGGAGACGAACGCGTGAGGCCACACCCCTAACTGATGAGCTGCTTGGGATTGGTGGGTGCTGGAGGATCACCTGCTCCAGTCTTATCCCCTACAGAGGACTTCATTTGCTTAGGAACTAGTCCGATGCTTTTTGCCCCAAAGGAAACAGGGCACACATGTTTTAAATCTTAGTCTCGGGTACTCTTGTGTAGCACTTCCGAATTTGTTTCCTACAGTGTGTAATACTGTTATAAAGACATGTTTAAAACGCCTTAGAGCACAGGAACTTTTTCCCACTTCCATGAATTTCGTTTTTTAAGGAAAACCTGTTCACTGTTTGAGGGGAGTGGAGTATGAGGGGAGTTCAGGCGAGAAGGTATCACTGTCAAAACGTGAAGAAGTGAGATGGATACACATGAGTTATCTACACAGAGGAGGAGGGTCTGGGATGCTGTAAAGGACGGGTGAGCCTCTGGAACACAGACCTCTGAGGATCTTGGAGTTTGAAGACATCTAGTAGAGACATCTTAACCTTAGTTTTTTTGTCCATATTTGAAAAGGTTTATCTTTGCAAATAACTTTTGCAAAGAAAAATACACATTCCGAATATGAAATTATTACCATTTTCAAGAAACTCTGGGAGAACGCCCATAACTACACCAGTGACAGGTAGTCATCCAGACTTAAGCAATACTGCCCTCTAGCGGAACTGAAGGCTATGTGGGTGTTCGGTGGTCTATAGCATACCGTGCTCTGTATACATAGGCTCTACCATATCTCTCTTAAATCTGCCCTAAAAGTAGTGTGAGAAGCTATACCACAACCATAGCATTGCTCTCCCTTGAGTACCTGTCTATTTATGGTACTATGTGTTGAAGAGAATTCAAACAAATGTTAAAAAAAAATCAATTGCTCCCTAGAGATCTAGGTTCTAGAGGGCCAGCTGACATTTCTGCCTTTTAAGTGCCACCTTAACCCAGGGGGCAATTGGTTTGTCACCTGAAGCCTGAAAAGTAAGGTGTTAACAAAAACAGAAATGACAGGCAATGGTCTGGAAACCCAGACAGAACTGCATAATTCTCCAGTGGGAGTCTTTTCTTAGCTATCAATTCTATAAAACCAAAGGAAAGAGAGAGATGGGTCAAGCGATGCCTTCACAAGAGCTGAGTGGTGTGGTGGGAGCTGCTATCCATGATCCTAGGTCAGAAGTCATGAAAAGCAATGCCAACAGTGACCCAGATAGCTGTTGTCTACTGGAGTACTGTAGTATTACTACATAGGACAGTACTGTCATGTTAGTACTACATGTTAGTACTACATAGGACAGTATTGTCTTGTTATTACTGCATAGGACAGTACTGTCATACTTACAGTGCACAAGACCATGACAGAAGAAAATAGACAAAACTAGAGAAAGATGGGTGTCCAAGCATCCCCACTGTAATGGCCTTTACTGTAACATCCTTAGGGACTTCTCAAGGTTGCACTTAGATATTAGACTTAATTCTCACGTTTCTTTGTTCATCTCCATAAGCCCTTGATGCGGATTCCTTCTTCCATTGCTTGAAAAGCACATGAGAAGGCTTGATATTCCTAATAGAATTTACCAAGAGAGGAACTCTCTCAGTGCTCTGTTGCTGTAAAGAGACACCACAGCCACAGCTACATTTGTAAGGCAAACATTTCACTGGGGCTGCCTTTCAGTTTCAGAGGTTGAAATTATCATCATGGTGGGAAACATGGCAGCACACAGGCCAACAGGATGATAGAGAAGGAGCTAAGAGTTCTACATCCAGAACTGCAGACAGCAGGAAGAGAGAGAAGCCACTGGAACTGCCTTAGCCATCTGAAAACCTCAAAGCCCACCTTACTGATATCCTTCCTCCACACCTACTCCACAAAGGTCCTAATCCTTCTACACAGTGGAATGACTCCTTGTGAACTTACAGGAGCCATTTTTATTCAAACCACCACAGGTACCTATGCTTAAATTGTCACTGTGTGAATATTTTAAATAACTAATTCAATGTGGTTTCGGTAGTGGATCTCTTTATATTTGATTCTGCTTCCTTGATTCAATTTTGATAATCATATCCCCCTAAAAAAATTTGCCCTTTGCTTCAAAGTTGTCTCCTGACACCGCATTTTTATATTTCCTTCTAATTCCTTTTCTTTATGTGGGATCAGTGCCAGTGCCCTCTATTTTATTTCAGACTGGCCGCTTTATTTCCTCTTTTATTTGCTTTTGTGAGAAATATTTTTTTTTAGTTACATTTTTCTACAAGTCCAGAAGCACTGCCTGTGTGTTCCATTATCAGTTTCAGACAACATGACCTATTTTATCTGGGTAAGAAAAACTCAAATATACAATATAAGATTGTCACTGAGATAACTCTGGATATTATGGTGAAAACGGGATCAACAGAGAAATGGAAATGTTTTGCTGTGCTATATAGGGTTGGGTGGCCATAGATGGCTGATTAAAACACTGAAACAATCAAAAGCAGAACAAAACCCTATAACAGTTGCCATAGCAAACAACTTTTATGGACTTGCCCTGTGGTTTGCCTGTAGACTCTTAGAAGCAGTGTTTACCTTCATCCCAAGCTGCTCATTCTTTAGTATGTAAATCATATGTAGAAATCATGCATAGAAACATGATCAAAACTTAGAAACAAAAGAAAGGCTAGAAAGGGACTAGAAGGTTTATTTTCCCAACTATCTTGTACCAAAGATAAAAACGGAGAGACTTTGGATGGCACCGAGTGAGCCTGCTTTTGTTTTATGCCCATGACTTTAATCCCTGGCCAAGTTCAATCCCTTGGATTGAATTGAATCCTTTGGATTGGATTAATTCTTGTAGGTATGAAGGCCAGCTAATTCAAAACATCACATCAGACTGTGGTGACATTGAATATCATGAGTCAGATGTTTTTCTTCCACGTCCTGAAACCAGAACTGGTATTGGCTCAGTGTCTTCCAAGCTACTCATAAAAGGCAGATGTCCTCCAGTCAAAGTAACTTGGGAAAACATTCTCCTCAGTGACCACAGAACCCTGTCACCCTCTCATCAGCCCTAACATTTTAGTTTTTTTTAATTTATGTCTACTTTGGATGATCTTCCCTTGGCCCTTAGCACAGTTGATGTCTGCGTAGGGAACTCTACATTCCCCAGGATGTAGCCATGTCTCAACCCTGACCTCAACATTGATATTTTATTCATTTGGCCCAATTTTATGTTACTCTTAATGTGAGGTGATTTTATTAAGAATTTATTCCTTGAACAGCGACATCATCTTTTGGGTGATGTCAGTGACACCTTTGTATGAAGACCAAGTCCCCAGCATAAAAGGAAGTAAGGACGGTTTAGGTCAGGCCTGATTGGTGAGACTTTCCACAGCAATGGATGTTTTTTATGTTCAGAGCACCTGGTGGGATTGTACCCAGGTGCCTCATGAGCACATCCATGGTCGCCCATTGGAAACAATGAACTTCATGACTGGAAAGTATGGTTTTGGCTTTCAGAGACGTATGCTTATTGACTTAGCAACTAACCGAGTATTCTGCAGCTCATTCCTAGGCACCTTGACCTTTGCCGTTATTACTTTTCAATGACCGCTGTTGACTTACATTTTAAAATTTGAACACCTACCTTGTCTTCAGGGGAAAAAAGACAAGGATTCGGGAGAAGACAGCTTCCCCTCTGCATTTTCTTCAAATCCCAGACTCAATAAATTGACTCAATGTGGCTAATTTTTGAACATGGATTGTCCTACTTGTATAATTTTCATACCGGGGCACGAGGGTAATGATTTCAGTCACCTCTCTCTCCAGCACGTGGCACGCTATGGAAGTGATGCATGGAGTGGCTGTGTCAAGACATTGGTTTTTGACCTGGGAAAAATGGTGACACATTGGAAATCTGAATTCTCAAATTTCCATGGTTCTGTATCCACAAGGCCAGGCCGACTTGGCGATAGACGGTGGGGTACAAAGATGACAGAGAATCAAGAAACTCCACGACAGTACAAACGGAAGTACCTGAGATGCACAGAGGGAAGAAAAACTAACAGTCAGAAAGGAGGGGCTCAGGGGCAACATCTAGCTGCTCTAGCTACGTGGAGCACAGGAAGTTTAAACAACAGAACAAATGAAAGGAAAAAAATCCAAATTTTATGAAAACTTGATTCCCAGATTCAGGAAGACAAACAAAATGCAGGCACGAACAAAAGTGTAGCAGAGCAGCTAAAAAACCCAAAGAGGAAACCTGGTGCGGGCAGGAGGGGGTGGGTGTTATAAAACAAAGGAAAGTCAGACTTCTTACACAAAAGCACACAAGACAAAAAGGACACAACAAAACCTTCTTTATCCAGAAAAATATACAAAAGTTCTTTAAAATGGAAGTGGACTTTCAGCTTCTGGTTGAGGATCTAAAGTTGGTGAGAGCTTAATCTTAAATCAACTACAAGAAAAAGCCAGCTAATCTAACAAACAGTAACTTTGAAGAAGCCACTGAAAAACAAAGATCACAGGCCAGTGAATAAGCCTGAAACCTAAGGACAGACAGACACCATCTCCAATTGCTAGCTTTCCGAAGGAAATGGCTAACTACATAACCTTGGCCTTGAAGCACCCGTTAAGGACTAAGTATGGATTAGTGTTTGATTTTGCAGCTATTCAAATGATTTTCTGTAAGGATTTCATCAGATGTTCATGAAATACATCCAGAATTGGAAAATCATCTTCAGATGTTGATTTGAGGAAAGAGTGGTTGCTGTCATCATGGGAGAGGTACAAAAACCTGGACATCAACGGTTAGAAAGAAAAAACCAAACCTCATCACAGTGGTGTGTGTGTGTGTGTGTGTGTGTGTGTGTGTGTGTGTGTGTGTGTGTGTGTGGTGTATGTGTGTGTACACCACATCTAGGAGCATGAGAAAATACACATTTTTCTAGAAACATAAAGAAAAAAATCTGTCCACTTTGGCTAAAAAGACAATATATTCTTCTTGAACAACTAATACTTTATTCCCATGTAAAAGGTAAGATCATTGAAAGAAATACCACCCCTTCATTGAGAGATGTGGAGCTTGGCTTAGCTTAGCTTAGCTTAGCTTAGCTTAGCTTAGCTTAGCTAAAGAGTCTAAACTGCCACAATAAACATATACTATTCTGCACCTACTCAGCACCCAGTAACAGCCAACCATGGTGTACTAGGGGGGCACAGGCCTCTACAGCACATTTCAAACTGAGGGTAGAACAGGAGCTTGGGAAAAGTAGCCTCCATGTATCCCTAACTAAGCCTAGATGCCACTGGAAGACTTCTGAGCATGTGACTCACTGGGGACAGCAGTGATGATAACCTTCAGATGAATTGAAACAATAAAATCTGAAGAACTGCACCAGAGACAAAGTAAGCACCCATCAGGCTCCATAGACAGAAAAGGAGGCGGGGGACTGTCAGACACCTTAGTTCTAAACATCAAGAAACATACAAAAGATGGAAGAAAGAACTGACCAAACGAGATGTTGTCCGGGAACCAACAACCAACAGAACCAAGCAGGGGATTTAAAATGATATGATGAGCAAGATAACAGTCCCAGTAGGAAATGCAGCACGCATGAGCCCAGGGGACTTTGACAAAGAGGAACATGGAAACGCCACATAAAATAATGATACACCTGATCACTTATAAGTCGGAGATAGGAATCTGTGGCTGAGCCAGAGCAATTAATAGAGAAGAAATGGGGCATGGCACAGAAAAATGTGTGTGTGTGTGTGTGTGTGTGTGTGTGTGTGTGTGTGTGTGAGAGAGAGAGAGAGAGAGAGAGAGAGACAGAGAGAGAGACAGAGAGACAGAGAGAGACAGAGAGACAGAGAGACAGAGAGAAGGGGACAGGGAGAAGAAAAGATCTCTATATGGATCATTATAAAATACAACAACAAACATAAAATTAGAATCCCATGTAGCCAGCCAAGACACATCAAAGAAGAAGTATGTGAAGAGTTAATGCTGGGAATTTAAAAAATCATGGAGCTATATATCCAAGGAAAATGAAGAAGCCTGAAGATAAATAAAACAATAAATAAATTAACCATGCACAAGGCAGGAAGGGTGTGCAGGACCCACCAAATTGCAACTGAATGAAATAAGGAAGAAGAGAAGGAGGAGAGGAAAAACAAGAGGGAGAAGGAGAGGGAAAAGGAGAAGAAAACAAACAAACAAAAGTATGAAGTCCATTATCCATTGGCCAACTCCTGCTGAACATGAGGCCTGTCATAGAGCAGGTGAAACACAGAATGTCATTCTATTGGAGGAAACTGGTTTTCCTCTCCCAGCAGGTGTGAATGACAGTTTAGTTATTTCCCTTTACCCTTTTGTTTCCTTAGTTTGGGGAATTTTGTTGTTGTATTGGGTTTTTGTTAGTTTACTGAGAAAGAAAGTTGGGAGGGTAAGGAGTGGGAAAGGGTCTGGGAGGACTTGGAGAAGGGGAAGAATATTAACAAAATCATGCTTTAGGTATATTATGAAAAATTAAAATGTAATATTATAAAAAAGGAAAAACAAAAATGTAAAATGCACGTCTAAGTCATTGTGTTTAAGCTCATGTGTGTTGGTGATAGAAAAGATAGATACCGAAACCACACAGAAGAGTAAGAAGAAAACAATTGTGTCCAGACAACAAAAGTAGGACCTATGGAAGATGTCTCCTCAGACTTACTAAGCAAGGATTTGCACAATCATCTCAATAGATGTCAAATTCAGTCTTTGATAAGGTCTGAAATATCTTCATGCTCAAAGTCTGGAAGAAACTTAGGAACGGGAAGAATATAGCATAAATTAATCACAGCTAGTGGTATCATTGAGAGGAAACAGGATGGTGAGACCTTTGCCTTCATAAAATGTATGCATCTCCCTGATGGAGCCCCGATATGATGGCGCTATTAGAATGTAGCAGAAAGCAGGGCATAGAACCTACCTGGAGGAGGTGGGTCATACTGGGAGTGTGTTCCCAAAAGAGACACCGCATCTCTGGGCTCCTTCTTACTCTTCTGCTTCCTGGCTGCCCTGAGATGAGCAGCTTCCCCTCAATAGGCTCCTTCTCTGTGATGTTTTCCTCAGCCACACATGGTCCAGAATCAGTAGAGCCACAGCCGTGGATTAGAGCCCCTGAAAATACAAAGTCCTTGAAGTTGTTTCTCCGCCAGTGTGTATCTGCCATAGCAACACAAGTCTAACAGAATCATAGCTGTCTGTTGGAAACAACAGTCAAAATTACTTTGCTTGCAGCCCACCTTTAAACAAAATGTGCAGCGACACGGGCGTGTGCAATATTTGAGAATTGGGAGTATATGTAGTTGAAGGGAGAATTCAAGAATCTTACTGAAGTTATCAATAAAAAATAATAATAAATAAAAAAGGAAGATAAAGCACTTGTGTGAGGAACTGTTCTAGTAGCAGATACTTGGGAAGCCTCTGTATTTTTATGGCATACATAGATCTACCACTGTCTCGTGGTTCTCCAACTACATGTTTATTGGCTATCACAATGTATCAATAGTGCTTAATTTAATAAAAAAGAATAAGTAGTATACTGCCTATGAAAACAGCCATTTGTATCTTGTGTTTTAAACATTAAAGTTTAAATTTTTAAAAAAATATTTGATTGTTTAAAGTATTTTATTGGATTTCGTGTATTCCTCTGAGTCCAGCGACTATAATTAGCACAAAAATATTTTTTTATTTTATCCTTCTCTCCCACAGTGTACCCCTCCCTCAACTCCTCATAGTCCTCCACCCCTAACTCCCATTTCCCTTCCAAAAAGAGCAGGCTTTCCAGGATATCGGCTGAACACTGAGTAACACATTACTATACAACTGTGTATAAACACTCATATCAAGGCTGGTTGAAGCAACCCAGTAAGAGGAAAGAATCCCAAGAGTAGGCAAAAGGGCCAGAGATACCCCACTCACAGATTAGGAGTCCCACAAGAGCACCGAGGTACACAACCAGGACATTTATGCAGAGGACCTAGGGCAGATCCCTGTAGGCACCATAATTATGTCATCGGTCTCTGCAAACCCCTGGAGCCCAGCTTATTAGATTCTGTGGTCTTTGACCCTATTGGCTCTTACAATCCTTCCTCCCCTCTTCTGTGGGGTTCCCTGAGTTTCATCTAATGTTTGGCTGAGGGTCTTTGCATCAGCTCCTAGCACGAGAATATATAAAAGAAAAAATATTTACAGTCTGAAGATATTAGAATAAGTCTAACATTCTATTTTTCCTTTGCCCAAAGTATAGTACAAGAAAATGAGTTATTTCCCCACTGTATTTTACTTAAAGTTTGTGTCTATTTTCCCTCAGTAAGAAGTGAAGTCAAGGGGTTGGGGATTTAGCTCAGTGGTAGAGCGCTTGCCTAGCAAACGCAAGGCCCTGGGTTCAGTCCCCAGCTCCGAAAAAAAGAAAAAGGAAAAAAAAAGAAGAAGTGAAGTCAAAGAGTATCTAGGTAAAAGAAAATACATTCCTATCCTGTTGCCACTTCTTGGCAAAATCATTGAAGAAATGATTTTTGGCATGATAACTGACAAAAACAATACGTTGTAGCAATAGATAATGGAGCCCTTTTCTGGTGCAGACTTTGGATGAACAGCTACAGAATCAGTGAGCTAGAAGAACAGAATTCAGTCCTTCCCAAAGGCATGGGGATGTCCAACCAACTACCTCCATGGGGGGAAAAAAGAGAACTTGGTGTAAAAAAGAAAAAGCACCCATACCTTTTTTTCCATTAATATTTCCCTTAGTAAAATATAAAATTTTAACTATTTCAAAAATACGAACTTATTGCGCCCATGATTTGATCAAGTGACTTGCCTTAAGGAAATAGAATAAGCAAGTGGCAATTATTCCATAATTACCTCAAAATAGTAAAGAGAATGTCAAGGAAATTGGGAACAGGCTGACACCAGCGCTGTCTCAGTGTTTACCACCTTTCAAGTCAACTCAACTAATTCTACAGAGCAAAATTCTTGGGTTTTGTGGTCCATGGAGGTTTGCTTTGAGATTTAAGAGGGAAGCAGGAATCCCCGAAGCATGCTTCGGGATCAACCCACAACTTGATGCCAATCACTGAGAAATAAAGGATTTCTCTTACAAAAGGCCCTCGCTGAACAATGTATTTTGAGGATTGAAAAAAACACTACTACATCTGTACCGGGTAGATTTACACAAGGAAAAGTGAAATCCGAATAAGCAATACAGTCAGTTAAGTCCGGGGAAGGGTTTAAATGAGTAAAGTTCAAGAGGCCATCAAAGGCCATCTTGCTATGTGAAACTATACTGAGTGTGGTACTGAGGACCGGAAGTACTTCCACGAGCCTTGGTGTGTGCGCTGAAATGTTGTAGCTGCCCTGTACTCACAGGACCAGGGTTTCCTGGAGAGTGAAAAGTCAGCCCTTCTCTCTGCTTTCCAAGATCCCAGGAGTTCATGTCTCCGGACCAAGTTAGATGGTGACAGGTGCCCAGTCCAATAAGCAGTAAGAGGTCCAAGTGTCATTTCTTGAGCTTTGCTTACTCTGTGCAAGGAACGTACCACATCTGATAATGACATCAACACAAGGAGGGGAAGCATTCGCTACTGCCTCTATATCTCTTCCCCATCTAAGCTTGCTCTAAAATAAATGTGTACAAATCAAATATTTTTCCTCTCGGTCTTTGATTGTAGATGATCTAAATGTTAAAACAGAGGGAACATAATCGTGTGTTTTTTAAGCTACACTCCTTTTGAAGTGACAGGTCTACTTTGTAACCTTAATGTGCTTTTAACTCAGCCATTTTCAAAGAACTGATGGAATGAAACATTTCTGTTTATTTGGGTGGTGAATGAGAACAAGATAGGCTCCCATTCTCTCCTAAAATCGGGCGTTAAGAGTGCATGCTTCCAATGAAAGGCAGCTGTGGATGGACGGCAGCTACTTAAGAACAGCGAATAATACAATCAGGGAAAAGAGGAGCAATTCAGAAAAAATATTAGCCCTAAGGTCGCGAACAGGCTTTCTGCACAAGTCTAATGTTTCTGCCACTTGAAAGTACAGGGAGAGAATCAGGCTAGGATTTGTTTGAATAAACCTTTCTGCTTAATGATTTACCTTATTTCAGCCCGATGACCCATCAAAAGCACATAGACTGTCTGGGTTCCACTCCCACGTGACCCAGGCAAACCACACTGAAAAACCTCGCAGCAGGACTCCTTCTCCTGAGTTGTCTCCACAGTAGTAAATGTTGGGGGTTAGCACATCCGAAGGAAACACACTTCGTTCCTTTCTGTAAATTCCTGTGCAGACCACTGTAGCTTCAAGCTGTTGACAAACAGCTATGCCATTTAGCTGCCACCTCCGTGTTTCCATTAGAAAGAATATTTCTGATCCCACTTAGGCTCCCTACCCCCTGCCTTCTTCATGCTGAAGGAAATAACAGAATAAATTCTTAAGTGATCAGTAATCATTAATGAGTGAAACCTGAGAGAGAGAAAAACTCAAGAAAAGCTGAGAATCTCGCATAAGGAGTAAACCAGATCTTTCTCCGAGAAGGTGACATTTTGTGTAGCAACAAGAATGGAAGAAGAATGTAAACATAAAACCAAAGGAAAGTAAAGATATAAAAGTACAAATGAAAGGGCCTGAGGTTATCATGGGCTGGTCCACCTGTGGGAGCCGCAGAGAGCAAATGGCTGGAGGACACTATGTGTGGGGACAGAGGCAGAAAAATGGTAGCCAAAAAGATAGAAGGAAGACCGGAATTGAAATGAGGTTAGACCACTAGAGGATTCTGAGCAATGGAGTGCTGCAGACCAATTTATATTAAACAAACATATACATAACACCTCATTCTTACCAGAGGAAAACTCTGGGGCCTCAGTAGGAACAGCAAAATCATCTATCAAGGAGTATTCCCCAAACAGAGCCAACGCCTGGAGCACGGAAAAGGAAGTTCTGATGAATTCAGCCTTTGTGGACAGAGAAGTTATTAAAAGAAGGAGCGGTCAGCAGAGACGCTGAGATGAAATAGAAAAGGCACAAATGAGTGGGGGCCTGAGAGAAATGTGGATGAGGGCATCGCGCAGCAGAGCCACACAGCGGAACTGAACTGGACGGAAAGGTGAAGGCGTGCAGGCAGCTGTACCTACAGGTTCCGAGTTCACGTGAAGCTGTCAGCCCGGTAGGAGTCAGGATATAGCATCTGGGTATGCCGCTTTCTACAGTTCCTGGTTTATATCTTTACCAATAGAGTTTTAAACAATGGGTTACATTTTATTTTATATATTAAAATGGGCAACATTTTATTATATATATATATGATATTATATATAGTTTGTTTCCTTATGTATTTAGCAACATTTTTTAAGGTTCCCTGGGATACATGGTAACCCACATACAGAAGTAAATAAGACAGGATTAAAAACATCTTTTCCTTTTGCAAAAATCTTTTCCTGTTAAAACTCCTCAAACTTTTTGTGCCTATCTCTAGGGACCTGATTAGTAGTTAATATTTTTGACTGATCTTTGAATCCCTGTAATGATAATCATATTTTTGTTACTAGGCACACGAATTCAATCATCAGTCACCTACCTAGTGACAATGAATGCAATCTGGATAGAAGAAGAAAGGAACCCTTGGTATCAGCATCATGGAAAGATGCGGGAGGGTGTGATCACCAGTCCTAATGTAATGATCCTGGAACTCTTTCTACCATCAGTGATCTCTGTTTTGTTTTTGTTTTTAATCCAGTAAGACTCATTGGTCCATACCTGTCTTTGGCTGGTTGACCTCTGTTTCTGGTCACTTCAACTGCAGCCCCCATGACTTCTTAGTTAACACAGCTCAGGTAAAGCCTGTGCATTGGTATTTACTACAACTCTGTTCATAACAGCCTGGTTTTGGAGCAGTCCCCATGTCTGACAATGGAGGGATGGATTTAAAGTGTGTATAAACCACACGAGACATTTTAAGCCAAATGAATGAAGTTATTTCAGTTGAAGAAAAGTGGGTATGACTGCAGATCACCACGATAGGCAAACTGTCAGTCTTGCGTAGACAGACGTGAGGCTTCTCTCACTGGTGGGTGGTTGGTGGTACATAGACATAATTGAAAGCATGTTTTGATGTTAAAAAAATGTACAAGTGAATCTGCCCAGGATCAAAGGGAACCGGCAGGAGGGGAGAAGAATATGTGGCCTCTACTTAAAATACATTGTATACCTGCATGAAAATGCCCTTGTATAGCCCTGTACAGGAAGAAAGGAAGGAAAAGAGGGAGGGAAGGAAGGAGGGAGAGAGGGAGAGGGGGGAGAAAGAGAGGGACAGAAAGAAAGAGCCCAACTAAAAGGCTTATTTAAAAACTTCTAAATGCTGTACCCCATTTATAAGGCCAGGAAGTAAGAGTGCATGTAGGCTATGGACTACAGAGTATGAGAGCTTTGGCTCACCGCTTATTCCTGGAACTGAACTTGCTCGGTAACCAAGTGAGTGTGACACTTCAGTCATGAGAAAGAACATGCTGTCCTTCTGTTGAATACCTGACTACAAAACTGAGTGATTTTGCTAATAATATGTATTTTTGGGGTCATTTTGCACCTGCTTCTTAGATAAGGGAATCTGGCAATAGCATGGTGTGTAAGACTCTCCCTAGAGAGAGAAGGGAGGAGGTCAAGGCAAATACTCAACTTCTGGAAAAGACTTAGTCTCAATTGAGCTTAGCTTGAGTCTTGATATAATTTCCAAAGGGAAATGCAATAAAAGAGATTCATTCATTCATTCATTCATTCAGAGAGAGAGAGAGAGAGAAGAGATTTACCAGACCTCAGCATGTCACACTTTTCATATATAACTTGATGTTATTATGCATTATTTATATAATAGGCACTATTTGGATTTCAGATATCTGACTAATATTTATATTTTGCTCTAATTTCACTTGCACACTGGATATGACACAGCTATGGTATTTTAAACACACCTTCTTTCTGTCCACGTCTCCTTTCCTTGTCTAGTTTTCCACCATTATTGGTGGTGAGATTAAAAACCTTGGGTTTACCTTTTGAAATGTTATCTGTACGATTGTTTAGGAGGTCAGCACACAGGGGCAGCTCTGCAATGGATTCTGAAGGAGCAATGTTCCTGGGGGAGATGTCATAAGCCCCACAGTTACAGGCTAGAATTGAGTGATGCCAAGTGACTCACAACCAGATAGACAGCTTTAGGATTTAGGACGGTTTCCCTGTCTTTAACACAGTGGAAAGCAATCTCCAGTAGAAGGGGGAAACATATATATGTTTCATCTATGAACTCCATGAGATATGGAGAATGTAAATGTTAACTCTGCCACTGTGATAACAAGAAAACTTCTGTTCCCCCGAATTGTGTATTTCTTGCACAAAAACAAGCAGATTCTCTTTCTTAATTTACACCGGTTTTAAAGTGTGTTCGCCTCCAGTAGCTCGTAAATTAATGGGCTTTTATTGTATCCTGGCATCTTCACTAACTCAATGTGTCTCTGGTTTGAGTATTTAAATTTTAGTAAGACTTTACATATTCTCGGTTACATTCAGGGTACTAGGTTTGCAATAATACCGGTTTGAGAAAAAAAAAAAGAAGAAGCTATGAAATGCTTAGCCATATGGTTCCTCCATGCACAGCATTTAACACAAAACACAAAGTAAACATCTCAAAAGTATTTTTAGCATCATCACCAAATGCTGATGCTTCATTAGAAAGGCCCAACTGTTAAGCCTCCTTGAGCTGAGAAGCACTTTCATAATGAAGGGGGAAAAGAGTTGTCACCAAAAGGGAAAACTCCAGGCCCCTCTGCAGTGAAATTATGTGTGGCTACTTGAAGCTGAGAAAGCCATTGCTTTAGGCCTCTGGATCAGGTGGAAAGGATTCCTCCAAGGGAAACAGCATAGAGATATTTAATTTTAAACCTTCTAAAAGTGACTGTGGTTGGGACATAAAGATCAATCTCTAACTTCAAGCTTTTACCGAATTACTGACTATACCAAGGCTTTCGGGCTTATCTAAACTTCTCCCCTAGGTTTAAATGGTCACTGAATGTCCTACCTCAGCAGCTGTAGTGTGTTAAATAGCTAATAGCCATACTTAGGAAATCCAGCATCAGGGATGACACGGTTTTATTTGTCAGAGCAGACACTCAACCTTCTCAACATTTAATATTTGGAGACCCAGTCATTATGCCTTCTGTGCTACCTACTTTTGTTAGGTTCATTTTTTTCATATAATACATAGACGCACAAAAATCTAAGTGTCCAGTTACAGGTACTTTAACAAATACACACATCCATGTAGCTGTGTCCACAAGCAGGACAGAGAAAATACCCATCACCCTACAAAACAAACAACAAACAAACAAACAACCCCACTTTCTAATATACACCTTCATAGGATCTTGCTCTTGTGGTCAACTCCTGAAAACCACTCATCGTTTTTCATTGTATGTTTGCTATTCCTAAACTCTCTTATGAAGAGAATTTTAAAATATATAGTCATTTGTCTTTGTTGATTTCACCTAGATGATAGTTCTTGGGACTTATATATATATTGTTGAATGTGTTGATTTTTTTTTAAATGACTGATAGTATCTCTCTCTGTGAATGTGTTGTCTGCACACGGCAGTTGACTGGCATGTGGATACGTTTTCAGTTTATGTCTTTACTTTGTGTTCTCAAAAGTATTCCACAATATGTCTATAAATTCTGTATGATCTTACCAATATTAAGCTTTTCTAGAAGAACTGAAGAGCTAAGTCTACAATATATGTGAAATAGAAAGGATCCAGAGGGACCAATCCAGCTTTGAACATATGAGATGAGGGTGGGCATTTCACCTGAATTTAAGTGTTGTAAAGTTTCAGTTAATAAAAGACCAGAGTAGTGATGTAAAGGAAGTCTTATAGATAAGTAGAGCTAGGCAACATCCCAAAATAAATCCACAAAAACACGCCAACCTTAATTTGACAGACGTGAAAAGGAAACTCAAATAAGAATAATTTAACCATACAACAGTAAGCTAAGTCTATTTTCATTCTTATGCAAAAACTAAAATTATTATCTATTCTGATTGTACTGCATCCAAATAAAAACCTCACCATGAATCATGGCTGTGATAGAAGGATCTAAATTCCTAAAACTTCTTAAATAGAACAGCACTTTGATATGGCAAACACTTCTTACATTACATACCAAAAGCAAAACCACTTCAGCATACCAGTAGCCCTTGCCAAATTTCAGATTTTCTTAATTTAAATTACTGTACCGAAAATTAGATTCAAGCCATCAGCTGGGAGGTGGGGTGAGATATTTATTCTATAGCGAATGTGCACATTAAACTTAGAAGCTTGATTTAAAACTCGGCAATAAGAAAATAAACAACTAAATTAACAACGGGCAAAAAATATTTAGGAAATACACAGAAAAGAAGATGTGTTGGAAAAGGAAGCTCATGAGGAGATATTCAAAAATCATTGGTTATTTGGAAACTGTACATAAAGGTTATGAAATACTACATAGCAGAGCCACTGTAGAATGGCAATGGTTCAGTGGCTGGATCACATGTTATTGTCCAACTATAAATAAATACCATTCAAGGAATCTACCCAAGAGGTGTGCAAGCAGAAATATGTGAGTGTATACAAGGTATAATCAGACAGCAAACTAGTATTCAACTATAAAAGGACAAACTATTGTCACTATTAAAACATGGCAAGACCCTAGTGAAAAGGGAAGGAAGGAGGTTCAGACAGAAGAAGCCCTGCTGTAGGAATTAGTTTGATAAGACTCTAGGGAAGTATGGCATCTGGCTGCAGACAGGAGTAGGAAGGAGCATCCAAGACTGTGAGTGAGCGCTTCAGGGCTGATAGACGTGTTTACTATCCTGGGTGTATGACTGTCCAAAGTCATTAAAATACTCTTCAAATATGTGAAGTTCAAGGCCTGTCAACTTTATTTCAATAACAATTTTAAAAAGCCTAAAATTCTTTGTTTGCATTTTTACGATTATGGTGGAGTACATTACAATAGTACTAAATTCCACAAAGATTCTGAAATTTTCTCTTGGTTCACAAGTGTTTTTTATTTACTTGTGTTTTGTTTTGAGGAACAAAGAGTATCATTAGATTAAATGCCTTCTTTCTGTAAATATTTTTAAATTTTTTTGACTGAGGTTGACAGTCTCGGTGATGATATTAAAGCACTTTAAATGCTGATGGATGTGTATAGGAATTTATGTCTGATTGGTAACTAAGGGCATTGGTACCCTCTCTGTGCTCTTGATACTGTGATCCTTGAATATATACCTTCCCTAGAACAGTTGTCGCCTTGTTCTTCTGAAATGGGGGAGGTCAAGGAGATAGAATAAGAGGCAGGGAAGACAGCTCAGCACATAAGACTGCTTTGCCAGAGGACTTGAGTTCAATTCCCAGCATCCACTTGGTGGCTCACAGCATCTATAACCTCCGTTGCGGACCATTTGACACCTGCTGACCACTACTGATGCTGCACCCATGCACAGACACACACAGTAGAACTCTCATATACATAAAATAAAAAGAAAAGAAGGAAGAAAAAGAAAGGACACACAACCCTCAGACCAGGTGGTTAGGCACCAAGATGGCTGAAAGATGATGAAATACATCAGAACCTACAGTAATACACACTCGCTCTGGCATACCCTCCCTCCTCCTCTATGGTATGTCCAACTTGTGACCATGCTGTGAACCCACTCCACTGAACAGACTTTATTCACTTGCCATCTTTAAAATAAACAATTCACTGACCTTAAACCTAATTATGGCATATGAGTAAGCCGATTATCAGTGAAAACTCTACATGTGAACTTTTCCTGCCGACTTCCATTTTATTCGGGAAGTCAGGTATTTGGAGATATTCAGCTTTACTGAGAGGTTCTGGTGGAATTGATAAGTCTCCCATATCCCCTGCAGCAGCTGCTCTCCTTTGAATAATGAGCATATGGTTTCCATCATATTTTATTGATTTGATCCCCTTCAGCAAAAAAAAATATTCCAGTGAAATGCAAACAATGTTCACAATTTCTACAGATTTCTCAAGCCCTATAACAAGAAGCCGATGGGCACACAAAGGAAAAACCTAAGGCACTACTTGGATTTCTTAATCCAAGAACAGGACAGAAGGGGGAGATGGGGAACACACAAACGCATTTTAATATCTGAATATTAACCGCATTTTAAATGTGAAGTGTGGTAGACTAATTGATGGTACAATTAGTCTCCACAATTTGCACAGGTTCAAGAATGTTGGGGTTTGTGCCAAAGATTCACGTGCGAGGAAAAATGAAAGTCACTAGAATTTTCTACCCATGTATGGCCAGGTTTGATTCAAGTACGTGGTTGGAACAATCTAAGGACCCCTGGAAGGCTGTGCTGAGGAGATGCACAGGTGCCTATAACAAAAAGATGTTATATGTAATTAAAAAATAGAAAGAGGGCACACAGCACGAATGAGCTGATCAGCTCAAGATCAAGTAAAGAGCAAGCGTGGGGAAATTAGGCCCACAGGACCAACACTAGGCAGATTTCCTAAGAAGGTGGTCTCCGGGCTGCTCGAGATTCACTGTGAAGGTTGTCTGTGAAGCAGACATCACCTGTCCAAGACCAGCTTTTAGGATGGGCTGCCTTCTGCGTTTGGGTGACTTCATAGAATGGGGTCATCTTTTGTTGGAATTTGTTGTTATATCTTTTCCCCTTGGACACATGAGCAAATGTCTAACTCCTCCTTATTAGGCACTGACAACAAAGAAGGTAAAACCCTATCTACAAAGCCCAACTCGGGGAGCCAAAGAGTTTATTGGTCTCACTTAAAGAGCACAGATAGGAAGTTACAGGAATACAGGAGACCCCAAAGCAGCTACAGCCACAGGGAGCTCTCACTCTACCTAGATGATGACTTCCCCGTAGCTACATGGATGGGGACCCCAATTAATCTAACCTTCCACACTCCTTGCACGCCACCACCTTCCAAAATGAACAAGGTACTTGCAAGTTAGGAAAGAATCACATACAGTAGACTGAAGGGTACAAGTAAAAGAGCTGGAATGACACTCCCCTCTCTTGTTTCTGGGGGGGGGGGGATATTGATCATCAATGGGCCTGATCTTAAAGGTTTCCTGCAAGGAGTTCTATTGTCTGATGAAAATGACTGCCATTATTGTCAAAGAAAAGTGCTCTGTAGAAGAATTCATTCAGAGGAGGCTCTCCTGTATTTTAGCCATTTGATTGTTGATTTGAAATGTAAATTCTTAGATCTAGCATCAAAGAATAAATTGAACTAGATAAGGGGCTGAGTTAAGTTCTGCATATCATTTCAATTATTGTAGATTAATGGTGCAAGCAATGGGATCAACTATGGCACTTTCATGCATACACACAATGAACTTAAATCATGTTTACCAAAGCATCCCTGTCTTCCTCCCTCCCCTGCCTTTTCTCTTCCCATATCCCCGGTTATCCCCCTTTACATTCCTATTCCTTCCGCATATGGAAGAAAATACAAGACTTCTGTTTGTCAGCCTAACCTACTTCACAGACAGGCTGGTTCTGGTTTCCAGTTGATCTCTATGTTAAGGAGCAGTCCAAAGCAGTCTCAATGAGAGTCCTTTCTTCCTCTCCCTGCCGTGCATGCCTCTGGAAAACCCAAGTTTACCAGGAGGCATGTTGTGACTGTGACAGGATAATTAACCAAACACATATCGAAATCACCATGGAAATTAATTACCTCCCTGTGCTCAGTGTCAGAAGAAGCAGGGGCTCTGGCTAAATCTGTTATTATTGTGAAGTATGACAATGAAAAAGAGAGTGTAAAAATATTTTAAAATAGGACTACAAGAGACTGCTGTTAAATGTTGGGTTCTTCAGCCACCGATTTCCGCTACTCAGGGTTACACAAGTGTCATTTTCCACAGGATTTTCTATGTTTGCAGGCTGATATTTCTAAAAAAACAAGCTGATCATGGTAGTCCCCATATGAGGAACCCATTAATATCCTTTCAATGCTGATCACCAGAAAACACCTTCAATTGCCGTTTTACTGACTAAAACCTGTGTACATCTTTGCAAAATGTCTCTGAGAACTAAAGATATCCCTGCCAACCCAACAGAGCAGCTGAAATGAAACCACGGTCAAGCCCTCTTGAGACTGATTGACAGGAGGCTCATGCAGGGTTTCTAATCCACAGTGTTGGAGTCATGGGTTCCTAACCCCTGTGTTAGGCTACAGAAAGACCAGTGTTTGCAGCACATTCACAGCTGAGCAAATCTGATCACCATGAAGTTCGAGCTTCTCCGAAGGGACATGTAAGTGGGGCTGGAGCGGAAGTGGCAATAATTACCGAGAAACATAAAAGAGTTCTGTGGGAGCTAGAACAAACCACTTAGATCTGTGAAAGAAGAGGGCTCCAGATCAGAAACTCAAGTCCACAGCACGTATGGCCTGTTAAGTGACGTCACAGGTTATCGCTTCGCCAATATTAAGAGAAACACAGCCTCTAAATATGCTAATATTTAATCAGTGCGTGTTTCTCTATAAACCAATTGTGTCTGCTCAAAAAGTATCCATGTACCCCAAAAAACCACCAAGGACCCGATTCCAGTGCAATCACGCTAGCGTCTTTATTCAAGCTCAGACTTGGGCTAACCACTATTCCTGATGCACAGGATGAGAGGGTGGACCGGAGCCTTCAGCAGGACAAGGTTTTAATAGGAAACGGGGCGTGTGAGGGGGTTTCCAGGCTGGCAAACAATTCATTGAATTACTACTCTGATATATATAAGCTAATGGGTGGATGCTCTGAGGTAAAATCAAGAACAATCACAAAGGGTCTGAAAGTGGGTCTGAACTATCAAACTAATCCTGATTGGCTGTGGCTAGGGATTATCTAGGGAGGAACTCTGGGGTGTGGGCCAGGTTCAAGCTGGTGGTTCTTCCTGGTACTTGGGTACAACTTGGGTTCAGCTGCAGGTCAAGTTCTCATGCTCTTTCTCTTTTAAAATGGAGACCCGCCCCAAGATAGAAGAGATAGGTTTGATCCCTCAAACCCACACTAACAATAGGGAAGACAGAACCCTGTACTATAAAATGTCACTGACTCCAAACTACACTAACTCTTCTTGCAACACAGTGCACTAGTGCCCTGGCTCACAGGGCAGTCAGCGGAGGTTGGGGACTACCTAGTAGAGAATGGAGGACAAGAGACGTGAGGAAGTACTCCAAGACAAGAATCTGATTAAGGCGACAATTTCTATTTTTTCCCAAAGCTGAATTTATACCATAGTAGGGGTAACAGAGAGGGGGGAGTGGGAAACATTTCCGCAGACCAAGGACACTGCTCTTGTGGTCAGCCCATCAGCTAACATCAACAGGATGTCAGAAAGGTCACAAGTTTGTCATATCATTAGGCAACCTGACCACCAGATGTTGGTTTCTCAGAAAGGTCACAAGTTTGTCATATCATTAGGCATCCTGACCACCAGATTAGCCTTTTGCAGCTGGCTGGGGATATTCCACGAACCCAGTCATACTTAACTCTAACTATTAACATCAATAGCGGAGGGTTTTAAGGTCATTGCTCCCAACACACTAGATGATCAATTGTTGAATGCAGTTCTTACAAGCTTGTACAATGAAGGCAAGACTACTTGTCCATTAACATGGTCTCCTGATCCAGGAAAGTGGAGGAGACTTAGGACAATCTACTTACAGTTATTTACTTAGTCATTTTTATTTTTGGATTTAATCATGATTTGCATAAATGTGATTATCATTTCTACATACCTTTAGCTCATCTTTTAAATGAATGCTAACGCACTGATGCTAACAGGGAATCGTTACCATTTTTTTTTTTTTAGCCAACGGAGATCTCAGTGTACATTCATTCATTCCTTTCTTTTTATTTTCAATACATCAAAAAATTAAATGATAGTCATATGACATAAATTGATTCCATTGTTGCCTTGAAGAGAAAGAAATGTTCCCAAATAACACTTCTCTTCTTCCCCTTCTTCATTATAATAAGAAGGGGCCAGAATGGATCACTGGGACACAAATCAATAACTATAACTTAATAAATCAGAAATGTAGTCAATGCTTGCTCTATCTCTCACCTCTTTATCTCTTGTATTTGCACAGGTCACAGCTCCTCTATGGTGGATGGAAGAATTCTGTTTCTATCCTGGTATAAGGCATCTTCGGTTATCTCTCTCAATTGTTTGACATTAACCCAGCATCTGGACCATGACCCTCATGTTCTGATCTTAAACACAGTGACTCTAAGGCTTTCCTTGCTACCATGATTGCAAATAGCTGCCACTTTCATCGACTCTCCACGAGGTCAATTCTCTTCCTGCTTTTCAAATGAGGAGATTGGCAGAAGGATACATGTTCCCAGTGTCATGATCAAAGCAAGTCACTTGAAAAATTAGACTTCAAACCTAAAGCACCTTCAATATAGATTTTGCATGAAGGAAGGAAATGAACCCTTTTCCTGATCTCTAAAACCTTTTATTTTCAAATCAGAGTACTGTTAATCATTTGTCTGTCAAGAAACAGATATTGTCTCCAGATTGCCCTACAATTGTCATAAATAAACAAAAATGTAAACATTGCTAATTTAGATGAATAAAGCTAGCGTGTAGTAGAATATCATGAAATGGTATTTATATTCATTATTCAATAAATTGAAATAGGCTCCAATATTATTTCACATAGGCCCCTTTGCTTTTCTAAACACCAAAAAAATTATTCACATTAAAGAAAAGAGAGAATTAAGACAGAAATATACCATTTATGCTGTTAATACTAAGAATCTGTTACTTTTAAATTCTTTACTTAATAGGAAACAGACACAAAACTCATCACAAGGGAGGGTGGCCTCTACAATAGGTCCAAAGGGAGTGTCAGCATATGTAGTTCTAGGGAAATCAAGGTTTCTTGAAATATTTTGAGGAGTGATTGGAATCAGACCTTTCTTTCTTCCTTTTACTTCTTTGTATTATGTAAAATGGTGATTTTTTTCAACTGTGCCTTGCCCCAAGAGACAACACTTTATTAGCAGGCTTTTACTCGGAAAATGGAGGATGACTCCTGCGTGGATTTGTGAATGGCATCCACTGTCCTGGACCACCCATGCAGTACAGATTGGTAAATTAGGTATTCTCGGGATTGGCAAAGTTGCCACCTTATAAATTTATCACGGTAAATCATGACTGCACATGGGCACAATGTCTTAAAGTCATAGCAGGGAATCCAGGCCAAAGAATGTATCAGATATATCACAGTGAGCAAAGCATGGAACTCCCTTACCTAGATCCACAGAGAGGCATCCAGCACTGAGACAGATGGCAATGGTTTCCATCTACTTGCCACATGGTCCCAAGGTATGTGCACCAACCATCTAGATTCTCAAGGAACCTTCAAATGTCCTAGAGGACCTCAGCTCAGCTCATTCCCCACTGTTGATGTGATGTGATGTGTTGTGATGTGTTGTGATGTGATGTGATGTGATGTGATGTGATGTGATGTGATGTGATGTGATGTGATGTGATGTGATGTGATGTGATGTGTTGACGTTGGCCTGCTCAACTGCCACCTCCTCAGCCTCCTGTTTGTTTTTCTGGGTCTGCTGTCTGTCTGTCTTCCAATCCTTTGCTAAACTTGGTCCTGTCATTTAGCTTCTGCATCTGGATTCAACTCCACAGCTTCTCTCAACAACACAGGGACCCTGACATTCCTATTCATCCTCTAGTTGTGACTTCTCGGGGCTCTGAAAATCCTTCCATCTTTAAACATTTGTAGTTAATTTGCAAATTATACAAGCATACATGCACATTCACCCCCATAAAGGGGGTCATTTGTTTACTGCATGGTGTATAATACATTATCTAAAAATTTGTATTAATCAATATTCAAAGAGAAATACCCGTGTTCGACTTGACAAGAATTATCAAGAGAAGCAGACATATCTGACAAATGGCTACCAGTGAAAGCACCCTACCTTGTAAATTAATGTTACTCAAAACATTCTGATACTATTTAGTGGCACAGGGGTATTTGCTTATGTTTCTGAAGTAGCACACTCATGACGGGTGTGGGACACATGTGTTAGATTTTCCTGAAGTGGTTCTGGGATAATAACCAAAGATTAGTTCTCTCAGCGTTGTCCCGACAGCAATAAATGAAATGCAGTCAGGGACTCGATGGAAGAATATGTACACACGGCATGCAGAATCCTAAGTCCAATTTCCGTGCTATGTTACTTTTCCCTAGGGAGACATGAATGAACATCGAATGACTCAGATAAGATGCCAAAGACAAACTGAAGCAACTGTCCTACCGAAGTCCACAGGGGCAAACCTGAGATAGCCACCAGGTGGTTGCTGGGAATTGAACTCGGGACCTTTGGAAGACCACTCAGTGCACTTAACCTCTGAACCATCTCTCCAGCCCTAGGAGTTTGAACTTTTTTTTAAAGAAAAGATATATTTGTTTATTTTATATAATTGGGCTTACTTACAAGAACATGGGTGTGGGTCTATGACAGGAGCATGGTGGCACCAGTCACACCAACAGCATCCACACCAAGTCTGACCTTGATATGATGAGGACCTCAGAAGAGTTGTATTATGGACTGTCATTAATGTCCCACTTCTTGTCTGCTATTGCATTGCCTTGGTCAGTTGCCATTGGAGTGCCACAGGAAAGACTTATCCAGAAATCCTCAGTTATGGTAGTGTGCCCTCCCTTTGACCATGAGGGCCAATAGCTTCATGTGATTGCCATAAGTAGTTCTCCCCTTTTTTTCCTCTCTGTTAGTTGCCATGGCTCTCAGTTCAATGCAGTCTCTAATCCAAGGGGCTATAGGATAACTATGTCATACATAGAAATACACACACACACACACACACACACACACACACACACACAAACACACACACACACACACACACACACACACACACACACAGAGTACCCCAGCACCAAAACTGACAAATCAAACAGATAAAAAGATAGATCATACATGATGCATGTTCTTTGTCATATGACTGTGTGTGTGTGTGTGTGTGTGTACCCCATCACGGATATTATATATAACTAGGGTAATTTTACAAGTTGTCAAGCT